>NC_083231.1:55482775-56682775 GCF_032191835.1 Heteronotia binoei | reverse complement strand
GTGCCCCGTCCAAGGTCATAGTAAGACCTCGGTTCCCAGACCGCCACGACTTAGATACAGGACCTCTGTCTTCATCGGATTCAACTTCAGTCAACTCAGCCTGAGCCACCCTGCCACAACTTGAAGTGCCATGGTCAGAACTTCCATGGAGGAGTTGGACTGGCCGCCCATCAGTAGATAAAGCTGGGTGTCATCCGCATATTGATGACATCCCAGCCCAAATCTCTGGGCGATCTGGGCAAGTGGGCGCATGTAGATGTTGAACATTGGGGATAGAACTGCCCCTTGTGGCACACCACACCCAAGTGGGTGCCGATGGGACAGTTCCTCCCCTATTGCCACCCTTTGTCCCTGATCCTGAAGGAAAGAGGAGAGCCACTGTAAGGCCAACCCCTGTATCCCAGCGTCAGCAAGGCGGCAGGTCAGTAACTGATGATCAACCGTGTCAAACGTGGCCGATAAATCTAGAAATATCAGTACTGCCGAGCCACCTCTATCCAGATGCCTCTGGAGGTCATCCATGAGAGTGACCAGATTCATGGAAACATTAATTATTTCATTCTGGCATTGAAGAGAGACAAATTTTGTCTCAAGCTTGCCACCAACTTCTGAAGTTCAAATGATTTACATTGGACAGATTTAAAGATGGAGTATGTGTACACATTTGCAGGTTGGCATCAAAGTTTCCTAGATTGTATATATGTTGTTATTCATATTCAGTTCAATATTTATTCCAACTATTGTGGAAACAAAGTTGAATTTCAAAAGCATGTTTCAAAGGAATTTACTTTCAAGTACGTATGTTTAGGACTGTAATCTAAAACACAATATTCACAATCAGTGCTCTGTTTGATGCATGAAGAAAGTGGAAACTAAACATAGGGAAATAAAAAGAAGCTTCTTGGGTGCGTAGATGAAAGTGTATGCTTTGAATTATAATGGGCTAGCAATAGCCCTGACACTTTCTTTGTTGACTGAAGGAAGTACAGAAATTAGAAATCTCAAAGATTTGCACGTGTCAAACTCATTTGTTATGAAGACCAGATCTGACATAAATGGGACTTTGTGGGGCCAAGCTATGTGTATCATAAAATGTAATGTCAGGTGGTGGAGATATAAATTTTATAAAGGATACAGAGAAACACAAAGATATTATGTTGTTACTTAAAATACAAACATGCTTAAGACTGTTGTGATGTTTTGTTTAAAATGGGAAGGTGGGGAAATAGTGGGATTTGGCAATGCAATTTTTAAAATAAAAATCAAGAAAAAGCACAAGGATCACAGCAGAAACTGAAAATATAAACTAAAAATATAAAATGCTCTGGGCTTAGGAAAACATGAAATGGCTGGGCATTGCAAGCTTCTCCCATTGCCCTCAGGTCTACTCAGCTTGGCAATGGCTCTTCAGTGTAATATCTACCTTTGGCTATAGGTTCCCAGGTTAGAGTACTCACTAGGCACCAGTTCTAAGGGCCATACAGCAGAGACATGCTGGCTTAAAGCATCAACTCTTTATTTGTAAAGTCACACAACTCCAGCAAGAAACAGCTTCAAACTGGCAATATAAATGATGAAAATTGAAACTAAGCTCCACTCCATTAAAATACACTGCAGCCCAGACAAAGCTGTAAGGAAAACATGGAATGGATTTTCCATTAAGGTCTCTGTGCCCAAATAGACTGCTTTGGGATTAGTCTATCTGGGCACAGAGACCTTAATGAAAAGTCCATTCCACATTTTCTTTGCAGCTTTGCAAGCCCAAAACTGCTTCCTGTCTCAGCCTGAAAAGATAAGGTAGAAGGAGCTGGGAACTTTGGCAGCCTCTGAGCTTCAAAGGAGGGGGGAGGGGGAGAAAAGATACCTGCAGGCCTGATTAAAGCCCTGAGTGGACTGGTTCTGGCCCATGGGATGGACATTTGACACCCATGTTCTAGATGCAAGGATGTCAAACATGTGTCCCAGGGGCTGAATCAGGCCCTCAGATGGCTTCTATCAGGCTCCCAAGCAACTGGCTGTCATCTGCTTCCTTCTCCCTGTCTCTTGCTTCCTTATGTATAACAGCTTGCTTTGCAAGGCTTGCTCAATCGCACAGGAGCTACAGAGCAAAGTCTTTATTTTCTTGATTGGCTGAGGCTCCTCTCTTGGGGAGAAAGAGGGTGAGGGAGAGTTTCCTTTGCCAGGCTCTCTCAGTGGCACAGCAGAGCTACTGAGCCAAGCCTCTCTTCCTTCTATTGGCTGAAGCTCCTCCCCCTCCTGGCCCCTTGGGGAAGGAAGGAAAGCGACAGAGCTTTCTTTGCCCAGTTCCCTGGATCCCATGGGAAAAATACAAAGAAAGTGCCTTTAAGACCAATGAGTGCTAATGTTTTAAGTTTTAAAAATCTTTAATTGTGTTTGTGTCCTTTATAAAGTTTATATCTCTGTTACCTAATCTTAAATCGGTTCACACACAGCCCGGCCTGACATGGCTCGGCCCAACAAAGTCTCATTAATGTCAGATCCAGCCCTCAAAACAAATGAGTTTGACACTCTTTATCTAGAAGGTGATAAAAATTGGATGTGTCATTTGAAATCCATATTTCTGGTTTTGTTTCATTAATCTAAAACATTTAAAATTTTGTCTACATCATCTGCTTTATCATCTCTTTCAATGAGATGAAAAAGTAAGATTTTTGTTTTGATAATTACATAATGGTAGCTGTGATTTTAAAGCTAATAGTATCTTTCTGTGGGTAGGCCCCATTAAATAGCATGGTAGACCTAAGTAGACCTGTTTAGGATTACCTTCAATTAAACTTTTTAAACCTCCCCCCAAAACTAATTAAATTCAGAAAGCAATTAAGAGAGTAATCCTGAACAAGATCAAATCCTAAGTAGGGAATAGGTGTGGACATGAATCGGGAAAACCCATGTTGGTTCATGGGTTTGTTTGATTGCACAAACCATGAACCATAGAGTTACATGAACTTTTCCATCTCCCAAACTGGTTCATGGTTCATTTGGTTTAGGAAGTAATAGCCCAGCCCCCTCACAAGTTAGAGATGCCAAAATTTGGAAAAGATTGGATTTGGGATGTTTGAGTTATAGTCCCCAAAAGCAGGTGCCCCAAAGAAAGCTCAGCTTTCGCTTCAGGTTCAGTTCCTGAAACCACAGTAAGGAACACCTTCCCAGCTGGGAGAGGTGTTTAAAAAATTGTCCCACTGTGTGAGGGAAAAAGAAGTTCCTCAAAGCCTCCTCTGAATCAACTATGCAGCAAACAATTCTTCTGCACTCACAATGACTAACTATTCTCTCATCGTGCGGCAAAATGAAAGCAGCTGAGTCAGGGTGTGGTATACAATCTGCTCTCATAGAGCAGAATGGGAACTCTGTGGTTGGTTTCCAGAACTGTCGATCAAGCTATGAACAACTGCTTTGGGGGTTTCTAGGGCTCTCCATAAGTTCCCCCCTAGTGTTGCCCAGGAATTGATTGAATTGGCACCTGGCTGTCTGGAGAACAAACCACTCTAACAAACCACCTGAATCTCCATGGGGAAAAGGTGGTTCATTTTTGGGTTCAGGAATGATGTGACCAAATGAACCAGTTCACAATAAACCATGTAGTCCAGTTCATGCTTGAACAGTGGTCTGTTTTTCAGTTTGTGCCCATCCCTAGTAGGAAGGGACTATCACTCAGTAGAAAAGGATCTACTTGGCATACAGAAAGTTTCAGGCTCAGACTCTGGCATCTCCAGCTAAAAGGATCAAATGGATAGGTGACATGAAATACCTCAATTTGAGACCTCAGAGAGCTAGTGCCAGTCTAAGTAGACAGTACTGAACTTGATGAACCAATAGTCTGATTCACTATAAGGCAACTCAAAGTGTGTATGTTTTCAAGTGTTACCAAGGACACCTTTCCTAGATGTGGATGTCTGCCTAGACTCCTTGACTAAATTGACCTTGCTATTGGAATTAGAACTGACATGCTTTGGAGAAGCTGAGATCATGACTTTCCTCAGTCAACTATATTGATGAGCTGTCAAAACCTTTGGAGATTGATTCACCAATGGGACGTTTGCTATAAGGGATTGCAAATCTGGACACCCACCTCAGCCTACCAGGGTAACTTTAGCAGCAAATGCAAGCCTTCCTGCATGCAAAGCCTGATTTCTATCAAGATAGGTTTAATTACTTTTACTGACCCTGCCTGAATGTCCACCCAGGATATTCCCTGTCTAGATACAATCACCTTTCCCCCCCTTCTGCGAAGCCTGCCCCCCAACTCAATCAGAGCCAGAAAATCAATAAAGACTTGTCCAGGATCCACCCCAAATTCCTGTAATTGACAATCATTTATTTGATATTATTTTGTGCTGACTCCTATAACTACTGGTGTTCTACCAGCTAAACTGTAGTAGTCATCGCTTATTCTCCACATGCTCAAAGACTGCCAACTCCACTTTTCTTTCTCTGGAGCACTTCCTTGCCACACAGGACATTCCTTTACTGTTCTTCCTTTGTATAAATCCCTGGTATCTTTGGAAGCTCTGCTTAAAGTCCCCTACTCTCAGTCTCTGGATTATCAACATAGACAGTGTACTCTACCCAGCTCAGCAGCATGAGGATAGGTGAGTTTCTCTCTCTCTGGACTTAGACTTTTCATTTATTATATCTTAAAAACTCTCTTTTCCCTTTTAAAAATCCTTTTCCTCATGACTGTTCACCAAAACAATATTCTCAGTTAGCTGGTGCCTTGACTCTTCTTCTGTCCTCTCATTTAAATCTCCATGTGCACATCTTTCTGAACACAGCCATTTCACTGTCCTTACGTTGCAGTATCTTTCAATTCCTGCACCCCCCCATATTTCTTTAAAACCTTGTTTTGGAATAGGTCTGGTTGATTTGTGTTTCCTGGTAGCCCATCAGAGACATTTTGAGCCCACTTGCATACAATCCAGGCAAAGATCCTTAAACCACATATTCTGCTCCCCATAATTGGCAAATGTGTCAGTTTTCCAAGTTAGTTAAACTGTGAAAGTGGGAAGAGATTTCCCCTGACACTGAACCTTATTTCCCCAAATTGCTTGAGGTTCCAGACAAGTGATCCAGATCCAGGTTAGAGAGTCTACTCATCTCCAATGATACACATGAGGTATCACAATGAACACATGTGGTAAAACAAGAATGCCTACTCAGGTCTATTAAGTAGGGCTTACTTCTGGGAAAATGCCACTGTAAAATGGCGTGAGTCCAGTGGCACCTTTAAGATCAACAAAGTTTAATTCTAGGCATAAGCTTTCATGTGCATGCACAGTTCTTCAGGTACATAAAATGGTAAAATGGTGTTAATGAATTATTCAAACACTTGACTTATTTATCTTCTATGATTTTACAACCTGATACTTCGTTTTAAATGTCTTTCAGAAGTCTACATTGGGTAAACAGGGCTATGTTGAAGAAAAGAATGAATAAATCTTATCTTTTAAAAATGCACAATACAAAAAAATGGACACTAGACAGCTCAGAGTTGCTATTTTCAGTAAGATAAATTATGACTGTCATATAGCAGAACAGGTATAGTCAAATATTTTCTTGTATTGAAGAAGTCTTAAATAGGGATTATGTCTTATTCTCAAATTATACAAACCAGGTGAGTCACAGTCGGGTATAAATTTCTGAGTGTACAAGAGTATCTGGGAAACTGTTACCCAAATAGGTACCCATGGATGGGGTATAATGTCCACAATGTTCTTTACATGTGTAAGATCCAACAACACACATCATCTGGGATTCACTTTAGGATCTTCTGTTTATGTATACCACAATCCCACTTAGGACCGGACTCTGATTACATAAGAAAGATCTTCATTCTCCTAATAAGATACAGAATAGAAAAATAGAAAGACGAGAATATCAAAATGAGACAACACAATAAATAAGTGCAATAGCTTTTCATAAGCAAACCTGCCTATGAGCTGTTGTTTAGCATGGAACAACCTGGAAAAGGGAAACTGACTAGCAGTGAAGCAAGCTAGTGGAGCTTTGGGGAGGTAGGGGAAAAATAAAACATACAAGCCTGATCCTGAAGAGTAAAAATGGATGAGAGTCCAGTCCAGCAGTGGGTGATGAAAAACAAATCCAAGTGTGAACATGCATAGTTGAGACAGAAGGTTAAATTCAAGACCAGTTACAAAACTGTAGGAACCACAGTGGGATTTATTTGAAAGTGTGGGGCTTTGGTTCTTATTGCCAGAATTTCAAGACTCAAATACCTATTGTGCAGTGACACTAACTGTGGAGTTACTAATCAACTCTCTGTCAGCCTAATCTACCTCACAAGGGAGTTAAAATAGGTGGTGGCGGGGGAAGCACATTGTCACTTTGAGCTCTTTGGGGAGAGGATTAAATGTATAGATAATGTACCCAGATTTTTTAAATTTATAGTATATATAGTATACATAACTATTCCCTTAGAAGTTTGTGTGTTGGCTTAGATCCGCCAGAGCATTTCCACAGACAGCATTATTATTGTTATTATTAAGATGATGAAGAAGAAGATATTGGATTTATATCCTGCCCTCCACTCCGAAGAGTCTCAGAGCGGCTCACAATCTCCTTTACCTTCCTCCCCCACAACAGACACCCTGTGAGGTGGGTGGGGCTGGAGAGGGCTCTCACAGCAGCTGCCCTTTCAAGGACAACCTCTGCCAGAGCTATGGCTGACCCAAGGCCATGCCAGCAGGTGCAAGTGGAGGAGTGGGGAATCAAACCCGGTTCTCCCAGATAAGAGTCCGCACACTTAACCACTACACCAAACTGGATCTCTATTATTATGATGATGATGATGATTATGTGAGAAAAATACTTGTAATTCCAGAACATCGTAGTGACCCGCTTGGTTGCCAGGGTGCCTGGAGACTCAACTCACACACATCTGCCAGGAGAACGTGGGTTTTGTCTACCAAACTGGAAGGGACTTATGAGTACTGACAGCCACAGCGTTGCAGCAGCACTCTGTGTCTCTTGAGGAGTGCTAACCAGGAGAACAGATGGTTTCCAGTCGCTTTGTGCGATCCCCATCTTGGCCTTTGTAGCGGAAGAAGGTGCGCTGCCAGGAACTGTCCAGGCAAGCGGTTTCCAGCCTCAACCATAGAAGCCATCTTGAGAGGCTAACACCACCAGCAGCTATCTTCCTGCAGTGCCTGACTCCATAACAGCGAAGCGGGAGGCTCACGTACTCAACAGATGTCACCTATGCATAAAGCCATCAAGCTTATTTTAGGTGTGGATCCTGTCAGACCGCCTAAGCCTTTGTCCAACGGAACTCAAGACAAAGACTGGTGCCAATAGAAGATTGAAGAGGAAGAAGAACATCTTCACCCGGAGCAAAGTTTCTTTGTATAGACTGGGTATTACCTAGGTAGCAATTTGGCCATCTATTGTCACCTTTTTATAAGTTTGATAGACTTAAGTACCCCCCACCTTAATAATTTTTCACATTCTTTCCCTTAATGGTCATCCTGGAGCCTCCTCCTTGCCAGGTCACTAAGGCCAAGTCTGCTCATTGGCTAGCTACGAGCATCCAATCAGGGACCGCCAATTAACTGGCTATTGGCTACTGAATAAGTCCAGCCCTTATGGTCATTGCAGAGCCTCCCCTTTTTCTGAGGTCATATACCAGCTGACCACCACTCATCCACCCCTGTACCTCCCATTCTCTAAGGGCTCAAGGTAGTCCTTATAACATATGACCCAGCTCCCCACAGGTGTGCATCTAGCAGTACCCCAGTTCCACTGTCTAGATACATCACCGATTCTTGGCCAGTTGAGGGTCCTCTCCCCCTAGTCCTCGTTCGTCGCCATTGGAGCCTTCTTTGAAGACTACAATTGGTAATGATCCCTGTTTGTCAATCCTTGTGTTGTCTCTGCATTTCTCTCTATTTTTATTAGGACTGTATGTGTGTGGTATGTATTCATTGCCTTGTATGTGTGTTCTATATTTTTCTACAATAAATTTTTAATTGTTTTACTTAATTAGTATCCTTGGCAAATTTAAGCAATAATTTCTGGACGTGTATCCTGTATACATAGATTCAAGATCCTTTTTAAACCAGGTGCCCACCTGTCAATTCCCCAACCTTGTTTTGAGGGCATTTTGCCTTACAATTATTATTATTAGTAGTAGTATTATGCTTTCATACTTCCTTCCTCTTACCCATCATGCTATTCTCTGTGTGTGTGTGTGGGGGGGGGGGGAGCATTTCAGGGAGAACCTGTCCTGAATAGAAGCCCATAATTCCACTGCATCACTACTGAAGCAGATAAGTACTTCAAAAGTGTAGAATCTTTCAATTTAAAAAATTAAAGAACAAAGCTAATAAGTTTATACCCAGAATAAAACTTTTTTGGTCCTAAAGGTGCCAGTGCTTCATACCAACACAGCTACCCATCTGAATCTTTTTTTTTTAAAGTAAGTTAATCATAAAGGAGTACCTGAAGTGTTTTAATAAATTTCTTTCAATAAAGTACCCTGCTTGTCAAGAAGTCAATCCTATGACCATGTTGCCATAAAGTTTAACCATGGTAGTCAGCATGGTATAGTTAGAGAAGACATTTTTGTAGCAAAATTAAGGGCCAGTAGCGATATTGCATGTTTTGTGCTAATATTTCTGCATGAAAACCCTTTGCTTATGACCTTCTTTCTCCTGATTCTAGCCAAACAGGGGTCTTGTAAGGAGAGTATGATGAAGTCATGGTAGAGAATCAGACTTGGCATTGTAACTGTCTATGTGAAGCACCCTCCTCCCCAGTTGGCAATGTCTAGTTCACGTCATAATTTTCTGGACTAGATTAGGATTTTAGTTCTATGATGGGGGAGGGAGGTGGTGTCTTACATTTATTTTAAATTTACTGTTGTTTTAAACTGTTGCAACCCACACCAAATACATTTCTTTTTTTAGTATTTAGGACATCTATTTTAAAGTAATCTGTCCTGTCTGAGACTTTAACAACATTTAAATATGGGTTTTCATGAAATAATTTAAAATGATTTTGATAGACCTAGAAATAAACCTAACAGATGGTACAAAGAACACCAGTGTGCAACTGTTTCTCACATCTATAATTATGACATTGTTTGGGGGAAATGCAGCTAAACCAATTCAACAATTCTAACCAATCTTGAGATATCAGGCCCAGGATAAGCCACTGCAAGGGCACAAAGTCAAGAGTAAAAAATTATAAGATATAGATGCAGAGGAAGGTACTCTCATCGCTGAGTGTCATCCCTTGACTTATTTTATTTTCTATCTGTGCTTTGTTTTCAATCTGTGCTTCCAATCTGGTTTATTTTCAATCTGTGCTTCTGTTTCTTGTAATGCAGCATTGAATATATATTTTGGCCAGAGTCATGATACTTATTTTTTTTTTAATCTTAAACACAGAATGGAATAGATTGTGATGGATTTACCATGTTAAGGTTGTAATAAAAATGCAGCCTGAGGTCAAGATTATTGATGATATTCTTTTTGATTGCTGCAGAAGATGATGGTACCAGCAATAGGTAACACTATGCATTCTCTATAGGAGAGAAGCATATGAAACAACTTTTGAAGTCCATTGGAAAAGGCTCAGACAATGAAGAGAGAGGTAGGTTTTTATGAACACATTTGCTGCCTGCAAGAGAAACACTTCTGTCCTTTTTTAAGAGACTGGGATGAAATGAGGTGGAATGTTCACAATTCAAAGTAGTATTCAGTCATATTGCATTAAGTGACAACTCAGAATCTGCAAACATCCTCTGGTTCAGCTCATGGTCTGTTCACCATTCTCAAACAGCAAGCTGATTTTTCATCAATCAGTTTGACTACTTGCAGTTCAAGGCTATCTGAGGGTTAATTTTTATGTATTCAGATAGTAAAACACAGTTCAGTGCAATCGTATAAAAAGCAAGGAAATTAGTTAAACTAATGCAGTATTTTTAAAAGGACTTACGTTCTGCTGTTGATTTAAGCCATGTTATCAACATTATTTCACAGTGTGTATATTTGGACAGCCGTATGTGAAGCCCTTCACATCATTTATTTATTTAAAATGTTTTTATGCTGCCTTGCCACCAGATCAGGGTCCCTAAGGCAGTGTCCATAAAAACATTAAAACAAGAAAAAGCAACATGACTTTCTTCTCTGCTACCATTGCATAAGCAGAATGTTGTCCGGCTCAGTTGTTCAAAGTGGTTTGACCCTATGGCAATGAAATTTGGCCCTCAGCTGTGGTGTTTTTGCAAGGTTATTTGCTGATCTTGTACCTGAAGTGTCAGAAGTGCTTGCTTGTTCTTTAGGAGAGCCAGTTTGGTGTAGTGGTTAAGTGTGCAGACTCTTATCTGGGAGAACCGGGTTTGATTCCCCACTCCTCCACTTGCACCTGCTGGAATGGTCTTGGGTCAGCCATAGCTCTGGCAGAAGTTGTCCTTGAAAGGGCAGCTGCTGTGAGAGCCCTCTCCAGCCCCACCCACCTCACAGGGTGTTTGTTGTGGGGGAAGAAGGTAAAGGAGATTGTGAGCCGCTCTGAGACTCTTCGGAGTGGAGGGCGGGATATAAATCCAATATCTTCTTCTTCATCTTCTTAGTTATGGATAGCTTCAGATTGGTCTTGTCTATGGGTCCTTGGAAGTCTCAGGGACACCACTTGTGTGTAAGGGCCACTTGAAAGTGTGAGGACCACCATTCTGCAGCTTTTAAAGTCTTGCTAAGAAAAGGTAATGGTGAAATCATTAACTCCGCCCTGACTGAGGGAACTCTCCCTAGGCTTTTGAAGGAGGTAGACCTTTGCTCAAAAACCCCTTCATTGGTTAGGGATGTTTCCTAGGGAAGACAATAAAGCCTGTGGTGGCAGAGCAGCTCAAGGGTTTCCTGAATGATAAATCTGCCCTTGACCCATTTCAATCTGGTTTCAGTCCTGTGTTTGGTACCAAGAAAGCTTTCGTTGTGCTGGTGGACAATCTTCATTTAAAATTGGACAGGTGACAATCTTCCCTGTTGACACTGTTGAACCTCTCAGTGACCTTTTATTCAATTGACCACTCCACCCTTATTTACCAGCTTGAATATGGAGTTGGTATTAAGAACATAGCCTTTTGATAGTGGGTAGTAGCTAGGGAGCCCCTATCATCATCAAAGTGACAGCTGCTACGCCCACACATGCACGCCCCTCCCACACAAAAAACAAACATCATATGTTTCCTTATGGGGGACTGACGCAACAGTCCCCGAGGGGGCGGCTAGGGATCCACCCTCCAAGGAATGCCGGATGTTTCCTAAGGGGGAAAGGAGGGTCAGCGACTGGTGCAGCAGGCTTCATATTGTTTGAGGAAAAGCGTGTTTTGCAACACAGACGTTATTTAGAGAATTGTGGAGATGCAACAGTTCTAAGCGACCATAGTTTGGAGAGGAGACATACCAAATGATGGTCTTAAAACTGAGCACAGCTAATCTTATACGCGTCTCTCTCTCTCGGCTTGACTTAGTGAACGAAGATTTAAGAAGGGTGCAGTAGTCCACGTCTGCTGCAGGCTCGCTGGTGGCTGACAAGACCAATGCGGGGCAGGCAGATCCGGCCACAGTGGCTGCAGGGAAAAGTCTGATTTGGGATGGGTGCTGTAGCAGTGCGATTCTTCCTCAATTTCCTTTTGTCCTCAAGACCAGCTATGCGTGCGTTCTCAAAGGAAGAGACAGCCTGGTGGATGGTGTGCCTCTATGCTTTGCGATCTGAGGCTAGGTCAGACCACTGGTGATGGTTGATGCGACAGGTGCCAAGGGATTTCTTCAAGGAGTCCTTGGACCTCTTCTTTGGTGCCCCTCTATTTCGATGGCCGGTGGAAAGTTCGCCATACAGAGCAATCTTGGGAAGGCGGTGGTTTTCCATCCTAGAAATATGCCCTGCCCAGAGCAGCTGCGTCTTCAACAGCAGTGCTTCGATGCTTGTAACCTCCGCCCTCTTGAGGACTTCAGTGTTGGTCACAAAGTCACTCCAGTGGATGTTGAGGATGGTGCGAAGGCAGCGCTGATGAAAGCGCTCAAGGAGTCGCAGGTGATGATGGTATAAAACCCACGATTCGGAGCCGTAGATGTAACATGTCCCTTTAACATCAGGTTGCATCAGGTTGCATGTCGATACAACTCATGCTCTTTAACTTGTTCATTAATGATCCAGAGTCGGGAGTAAGCAGCAAAGTGGCCAAGTTTGCAGATGACACTAAATTGTTCAGGGTGGTGAGAACTAGAGAGGATTGCGAGGCACTCCAAAGGGGTCTGTTGAAGCTGGGTGAGTGGGGCGACAATGTGGCAGATGAGGTTCAACGTGGCCAAGTGCAAAATAATGCACATCGGGGTCAAGAATCCCTGCTACAAATACAAGTTGATGGGGGTGTGAACCGGTAGAGACTGACCAAGAGAGAGAGAGAGATCTTGCGGTCGTGGTAGATAACTCACTGAAAAAAAATGTCAAGACAGCGTGCAATTGCAATAAAAAAGGCTGTGGAGAAACGCCATCTTAGTTAATGGTGGTGCTTGGTTGGGAGGGAACATGAAACTGCTAGGCAGGCTTTGGGGCCTAACCTTCCCTTCACTCCCCCCTCCATTCCGGAGTTAAACCATCAACTCTAGGGGGAAAGCCTCCTAGAGGGGCAGGAAGTTCTTTTCTTTTATTGGAGTGAGGCGGGAAAAGTTCATTTCTCAGCTGGCCCTCAAGGAGAGAGGTTGTCAGTCTGTGGGCTCCTGACTGTGGGAGAGGCCTACTCAAGAGGAAGAGGACCCCAGGCAGTCAGACCAAGTAAGTCATCCACAAGGCAGGGCAAGTCTAGACTAGGGACGGGAGGATGCGTTTAAATCCACCTTTTATTTGTCATTCTGGTTGCTGTTTGGGTGCTGTGCTAAACTTTTACATGCAACTGCTTTTGCTTTTTTTCTTTTCTTTTTCTCTTCTAATTAAATAATTTTACTGTTTTGAATGCTGGCAGTCAAACTCTGTACCACATAGATCCCCAACCGCTTTAGACTACGCTTTATGAAGGGGGCCCCGGGGAAAGGGGGAAGGCCTGTGGTTGGATAAGGTGCCAATCCTCCAGGGGTTCCCTGAAGAAGTGCTGTGGTCTCTGTGATACCTAAGTACAGGGTGGCAGAGGACCTTGAAGCCTGGCCTCAGAGCTGGAGAGGGGGATTGGGAGTCCTGTTCCTCTCAATCCGAACCCCTAGACTGAGCAGGTGGTGGCAGCGAGCCCAAGTGGCTGGAGAAGAAATAGCTCCCTCCAAAAAGGGGAATGGGGTCTGGTAGGTAAACCAGGGCCATTTCATCACAAAGGCCAACGCCACACTGGGAATTATTAGGAAGCGGATTGAAAACAAAGCAGCCGGTATCATAATCCCCCCCCCCCCCTGTAAAAATTGATGGTGCGGACTCATTTGGAATACTGTGTACAGTTCTGGTCACCACACCTCAAAAAGGGTATTATAACTTTGGAAAAAAAGTGTAGAAAAGGGCAACTAGAACGATTAAAGGATTGGAACACTTTCCCCTATGAAGAATGGTTAAAACGCTTGGGGCTCTTTAGCTTGGAGAAACGTTGATTGCGGGGTGACACGATAGACGTTTACAAGATTATGCATGGGATGGAGAAAGCAGAGAAAGAGGTACTTTTCTCCCTTTCTCACAATACAAGAACTCATGGGCATTCAATGAAATTGCTGATCAGTCAGGTTAAAACAAATAAAAGGAAGTACTTCTTCATCCAAAAGGTGATTAACATGTTGAATTCACCGCCGCAGGAGGTGGTGGAGGCTACAAGCATAGCCAGCTTCAAGAGGGGATTGGATAAAAATATAGAGCAGAGGTCCATCAGCGGCTGTTAGCCACAGCATTTTATTGGAACAGTCTGGGGCAGTGATGCTCTGTATTCTTGGTGCTTGGGGGGGGGGGCAAAGTGGAAGGGCTTCTAACACCACTTGTGAACCTTCTGATGGAACATGGGTTTTGTTTTGTTTTTGTTTTTTTGCCACTGTGTGATACAGAGTGTTGGCCTGATTCAACACGGCTTCTCTCATGTTCTTATTATGATCTGGAACTTGTGTTTCACAACTTGGTGCACGCTTAAAGTCACTGTTACTTACTTGATCCCTTTTTAAGATTCACAATGTGTGGTGATTAACATGTGGAATTCACCGCTGCAGGAGGTGGTGGCAGCTACAAGCATAGCCTGCTTTAAGAGGGGATTGGATAAAAATATGGAGCAGAGGCTATTAGCCACAATGTGTGTGTGTGTGTGTGTGTATAGGCCACTGTGTGACACAGAGTGTTGTATTGGATGGGCCATAGGCCTGATCCAACACGGCTTCTCTTATGCTCTTATGTTCTCAGTGTGTTTTATGGGGGGGAAACTGTTGCAAAGACATTCATGACTAGTTCTGCAACCCATTCTAATAACACTGCCCCGTTAATTATTAATTGCAAACACCTACAGTTTCTTATTAACATTAAAACCTATCTTTCTAGCAGCTTCAGCAACCTGTTCTCAGACGATCATGAAAACTGCCTCTGTTCTCTGCAACCACACAGGGAGCTTGCCAGTCTCCAGGCTGGAGAATCTAGTTCTGGCTGTCAAAACAAAACACACAACCTTGCAAATGAGTTCTCACAGAACCATGTCTGGGGAAAGTGAATTCCAAGGTATCGTTTCCCACCTTCTAAGTCGATCGATCTTATATATTGCTAATTGTGAGACAAAAGTATTTAATCCCAAAAACTGTCGTAAAAGGTCAACTGCTCAAGGCCAGTGATTTTTATGGCAAGAACTGTAGAAATATATATATTTCTAATCATCACAAATTGGCAACCCCCCCCCCCAACCCAGGCCCCCTCCGCAAGCAGAAACCACTAACCCACTAACCCCAAATAAGCACCACCACCCAAATTTGGATAAGTAAAAGGACTCTGAGTCTTAAAAAGTCCTTTTACCAACTAAAATAAAAACAAGAACCCCAAGACTGTCTTACCTTGTCTTCTCTACTCCAGGGAAGTGTGGTAAGGCTGAGTGAGAGAGCAGCAGCAGCTGAGGCCAAGGGCCAGCCAGCACTGCACAATCTCTCACACCAACACACACCAACACAGCAGCAATGGAGGAGTCCAGCCAGGCAGACTCCTTAAAAAGGTTCTCTGGCCCTACAGAGAGCAGTTTCAAAAAATAGCACTGCTCTGTGATTGGCCAGACAACAGTGCTTACTTGGATACCCAAGTAAGCAAAAGATCAAAAGAGCAACAATGTTGCTGATAGCTGGGGGATCAGCTACACAACAGTCCTGCAAAGCATGCATTTGCAATGCATTTTGCAAATGCATGCTTTGGATTGGCTGCTGGGGCTCCTCTTCCCCCTCCCCCCCGATCCCAGGAAGGCTACGGGAGAGGTGGGAAAAGGCTACCAAAGGCGGGAAAGGAGGCAAGCAGCTCCCCTGAGACTGCAGAAGCCCCTTTCCCACCTTTTGCATTGACTTCCGTATACTTCCGAATATATATACGGAAGTATACGGGAGCCATACTTGGCTCCCGCATAATGGGCCCCAATTGAAATCGGCTGTATGCAATTCCGTATACAGCCGAATCAGTGGTGATTCGGCGGCTGATTCGGTTCGGCCAAACCGAATGCACACCTTTACTGGAGGTTTCCCCCCTGGAGGTTTCCAACCCACCGGCCCACATTGGTTGGCAGGGGGAACCTCCCCCTTCATCACCAGCATGATGACATCACCCGGAAGTAATGTCATCAAAATGGTGGCACGCATGTGGGCTGCTCTAGGCATTTCTGGGAAAACTCTATGGTTTTCCCAGGCGCCCTAGCCATTTGGGAGGTAAAACTTTATGTAATATCCCCTGCCAGGGCTTGAAGAGGACTTGGCAACTCTATAGGAAGAACATTTTTATCCTGTTAAGAGGGGAAGCAAATTTCCTGGTTGTATTTTTTTTAATGGTACTTTAAAATAATTTTTCTGATTATATGACTATATGCCATTTCCTACAAATTTTAAGCCACGTGCCATTTTCACATGTGTAGTAATACTCATTCAGAAGGGTTTCTCCTTTAGGTCACTCCCCACACCAAAGTTCACCAGTATTGATTTTGTAGACCTAGTATGGGATGCTGAAGAAAGTTTGGCTATCTGGCTGGTGTAATGACTGCCTAACTCACAACCAGATACCCTGTTTCACCTGCTGGGTGGTATTGGACTAGGCCTTGGAGTTTCCCAGACTTTTAGTTCTGGGGTACTTCAATGTTCATGCTGATGAGGCTGTCTCCTCACAGGCTATGGATCTACTGTAATTTATGGCAGCTCTGGGACTCTTTCAATTTGTATCAGGCCCCACACACCCAGCAAGCCACACCCTGTGTTTGCTCTTTAGGATGGGGATAAATGTGGATCTAGATGCCATTGACGCAGTGTCATAGTCTGACCACTTTGCCCTGAAGGCCCAATTAAACATCTTAACCCCTCCCTGCTTAGGCAGCAAGCTGATTTATGTTTGCCCACAGAGACTGATGGATCCAATTGGTTTCCAGAATGCTCTGCAAGATCCAATGCCCACTGGTGACTCAATGGATGCACTCATAGAGGACTGGTATAACCGTCTCTCTGAAGCTATCAACAAAATTACTTCCTGATGCCCTCTTTACTCCTGTACCAAACTAGCTCTGTGGTATACCTTGGAGCTATGAGGGATGAAAAGGAAGCTGAGATGGTTAGAGCAAATGTAGCAGCAGACTCATGATGAAGCTGCAAGAACGTCTTACAAGATGTTTATGGAATCCTATGAGATGTCAGTGAAGGTCGCAAAGAAGGAGTTCTATGCAGCCTCCATTGCATCCTCCAGCTTTTGTCCAGTTCAATTTTTCAGAATAATTAGATCATTAATTTCCCTCCCTCAGGGGATGCAAAAAGGTAATAATTTGGCTATCAGCGCTGAGGCTTCTGCAAGCTATTTGCAGATAAAATCTTGTCGCTCCACCAGGAAATGCCGGCCACTATTGATACAGTACAAGAACTGAAAGCCCCTTGGCCATCATCAGATCTAGTAATAGACACTTCAGCTGATTCTCCCAGGATGAGATTGACAGGATTCTGCGGTCTGTGAAGTTTACCGCATGCGTCCTGGACCTGTGCCCATCATGACTTGTGAAAGCCAGTGGTGATGGGATACAGGCCTCCTTGGCAGATATTATCAACTTGTCCCTGAGTTCAGGGACTGTCCCAGGGACTTTTTTAAAAAAGGCTGTGATGAGACTGCTCTTAAAGAAACCATCTCTGGATCTCCCAGATCCAATCAACTACTGCCTAGTTTAGAACCTTTTGTTCCTGGATAAGGTAGTTGAAACAGCAGTAGCCAAACTGCTCCAGGCTTTCCTAGATGACTGCATGATCCTGGATCCATTCCAGTCTGGCTTCCACCGGTCTATGGGATGGAGATTGCACTGGTCACCCTTACAGATGATTGCCAGAGGCACCTGAATCAAGGTGGTTTGGCACCACTGTTATTACTTATCTGACAACAGTGTTTCAACAGTTTTACAGGGTGGCACTTAAGGAAAGAGCCTCACTATGTTACCCTTTGATATGCAGCATCCCACAAGGAGTGATTCTTACCCTCTTATTTAAATTTATATGTGCCTCTTCACCCAGAGCTTTGGGCTGGGTTGTCATCAATATGCTCATGATACCCAGCTGTATCTGTTAATGAACAGCTGACCGGATATTTTGGCCAAGATATTTTGGCCAGGGCTTTAGAGGCTGTGGCTGGGTGGTTAAAACAGAGCCAGAGCCTTCTCAGCTCAGGTGCCAGCCTGGTAGAACACTATTCCTGCTGAGATCTGGGTCCTGCAGGACTTAATACAGTTCAACAGGGCCTGCAAAATGGAGATTTTGGTTGAGATGCCAGAGATCTATTTATTTTTGCCTCCCTTTCCCTGCATTGCTTTGCATTGCTTTATGTGCAACCTATACTATCTTTCCTCTGCCCATCAGTGTCAATTGCCATCCATGGTGAGGGGTCTTGAGACCAAGTCCTATGAAGAAAGGTTGAAAGAGCTGGGCATGTTTAGCCTGGAGAGGAGGTGACTGAGAGGTGATATGATCACTATTTTCAAGTACTTGAAGGGCTGTCATATAGGGGATGGTGTGGAATTGCTTTCTGTGACCCCAGAAGGTAGGACCAGAACCAATGGGTTGAAATTAAATCAAAAGAGTTTCTGGCTCAACATTAGGAAGAACTTCCTGACCGTTAGAGCGATTCCTCAGCGGAACAGGCTTCTTTGGGAGGTAGTGGGCTCTCCATCCTTGGAAGTTTTTAAACAAAGGCTAGATGGCCATCTGACAGCAATGAAGATCCTGTGAATTTAGGGGGAGGTATTTGTGAGTTTCCTGCATTGTGTGTGTGTGTGTGGGGGGGTTAGTCTACATGACCCTGGAGGTCCCTTCCAACTCTATGATTCTATGATTAGTATTTAGATTTATATTCCACCCATTCCCATAACGGGCTCAAGGTGGATTACATACATAATAAAAACAGTTAAAATCCAACAATAAAATAATAATATACAATCAAAACAGCACAACTCAATAAATATAACACAGGTGGAGCAGGCACATTTTGCAGATTAAAACATAAATTGTTATTTAATGACTAGCTGTGAAGTTTTAGAAGTTGGATTGTGTATTTGTTGCTTGTTGTGACCCACCCTGAGCCTACTTGCAGGGAAAGAAGGGTTAGAAGACTAATAAATAAATAAAAATAAAACCAGGCATTAATTTTAACAGCAATATTTCTATGAATCTTTGTGACTGCGGTTGAATAAAAAAGGAAAACTGTAATTTCCTCTAGTGTGGGGAAACCATAAAAATGGAGATTTGAATCTAATCAGATGTTACGAAACATGATAAAATTCTGACTTTGAAGGTTTGACACTTTGCCTGCCACCCTACTCCCCAGTGGCCCTCTACTAAAATTAGTTGCCAACTAGGAAGCTTAGTTAAATAGAGCAGAAATCATCCATCACTGTAACAGGAATTGATACAAAAAATGAGAAAAAAGTCATGAAATAATCTCTCACGCAGAAACGTGAAGGTTGGTTCCACATAGAGGTGATTTCACATTGCAGAAACATTTGCTATGGAAACCAAATGTCTATACTGGAGATTCTCTGCCCCCCCCCCAACCCTTCCTTGTGCCAGTCATCCCTTCCCAACATTGCCAGAGGGATCAATTGTTAGTAAGGTTATCACTTAAATGTTATACCAATATGCTCACTGCTGATTTTTTTTTTTACAAAAAAACCCAACCAAACCTGCCAAAAGGTCGACTGTTGACTTAAGAGGACCTGGAGGGAAATTGTACTGGATATAGCCAAGGAAGTTCCAAAATCTGGACCCTCTTGTCCATGTTGTGGGAAAATTTGCTTTAACTCTGATGTTACTGAAAACATCACAACAAACAAGATTTTGGAACTACTGGAATACACCTTGGGACACCACAGAGAAGCATGGAAGTAGGATGTTCCTGAAACCCCTGATCCCATTTAAGAGCCTAGGTAGAACAAATCACTATATGTAGTGGGGGAAAATCAGCATTGATGACAAAATAAGCATTAAGGTTTGTTATGTGAGTTTGCATTTATTTTATGTCACCCAAGAGACAGCAGAACCCCATTTCTTGCTAGAAGACATCTTCCAAACCAAGCAATGAAAGAACAACCAGTTTAAAAAGTGTATGTAGAAACATAGTTTTCCAGATTCTTGACACACAATTAGAAGCACCAGAAGGTTCAAGTTCTATATGAAGCTGGCACATTTGTATGAGGACCATGTTTGTGAGGGTCATTTTAATCAAAATGATAGACACATCCTATTAAGACAGTTTTGCTGACAAATAATTAAGATAAATTACTAGCATCCACTTGTCGCAGCTGTGTAGGTGACAGCTTGTAGGCGCTTTGTGAAGCTCACACAGTATTATGGCTCTGCTCTTTAAATGCAATTGGATTCTAACTTACCATCCCAACTACCTGAGAAGGTTTTAATCCTAAACCTGTCACTACACATTATTTTCACAGGTCCCTGACACTTCTACATGAAAAGAGTTTATAAGTAAAAGTTAGCAGAACCTTAAGAGTGAAGGATTTATGTTTCATAGTGTGAAACAATCAACGTTTATGCAACTGGGCAAAGAGAGCTATTTTCTCTTTTTTTGAAGAAACATTTAACATAGAATTTATGTATTTATATATTGGAAAATACTTTATTCATGATACTGATTCTAAGTGTCTGGTTATTTAATAGTAGTTTATGAAAGTTCTTTTTGGGGCTAGTAGTTTGGGTTTTTTAAAAAGGATGGCAGTCTCATTATTATACTTGGGATGTTCTGCCTTCTAGAGTTAGTTGCAATGAAAAAAAAATTACAGTGTGACTCTGTGGGTCCTGCACTAAAGCATGGTTATGAGATATGGTATTGGTCCCAGTGCAGATGAGATGATGCAACTTGTTCTCTTGGGTTGGAGAAGAAGTCTAGTTAGAATATGATGACTGGCTCAGAAAAACTTATTGAGCCCGCTAACTCTTCCTTTCTGTTGAAAGTGAGACTGGGACAAGGGTTCTGAGGAGCCATTAGTTGCCCCTTAAGATGCATTCCACAGAGTTCATTGGCTTTGGAAGCAACACTGATCTAGATAGATCAAAACAAGAACTCGACATCCCATTGGAGGGAAATGGACATGTAAGGGAAAGGTGTTTTCCCTCTGTTCATTGTATTTCCCCCTTTTATTTATTTATAAAGTTTCTAATTGTCATGAGTTACATCTCTGCTTCCCTCCCCAGTTCAGGGTGATGTGGTGGAGCTCTTTGCACTTTCCCCATCTGTGACTGAGTAAACTGAAAATTTAGATCTTAATATTTAGAGAGACTGCTCAATGCGATGCATACCCATTGCATCAACTTGATTACATATTTAATATCATTATATGCTTCCTGTGATTACATATTTAATATAATTATATGCTTCCTGTGTGTAACTCTGCCATACAATAAATAAATGAATTCCCTTGCCAAATACAAGACACACTGCTAGCTGCCCCAACACAGTTCATTTGTCTTATAGCAGCTAAAGCTGATTTGTTGAACTTGGCTTTTAAAAATGGTTCTTGTTACAGCACTTGAGAGTGATGCTTGTTGATACAGAAAAGCAGTTAAGCAACAGGACTTACTCTGTATTTAAAAAGAATAATCTTGCAAATACCGAAGGACATATGCATATAATTAGTATTTAGGTAAAGACCAGACATACACAGAAGATGCAACGTTAAGAATAGATATTCCAACACAGTAATAACACTGTACTTTACTTTTTTGGAACAAAGTAGGAGTCCAGTAGCACCTTTAAGACCAATGAAGTTTTATTCAGAATGTAAGCTTTCATGTGCATGCACACCTCTTCAGACGGCTGCCCACCTGGATCTATGTACTTTTGGGGGGGAAGCTCTTTTGTTGGAAGGTTATATTATTTACTGTACCTTTGTCAGATGATAATAGCAGTTTCATTAGTGTCATATTCATAAAATACAAATAAAACATTAAAATGAAAATGCTGAAAGGAGAAAATAAATAAATTGCTACCCTCTACAAATCCTCCAGCTCATGGTTAGTGTTGTTACAAACTTACCTTGGAATTATTTGTGATCCTAATTCCTCTCTTTTCCTCATCTTCGTATAGGTAAACTTAACTATCTAGATTTATTTATTTATTTATAGCAATGGCTGCTCTTCCTTCTACTTTACATTTAAGACCTATAATTTCACCTACATAATCTATAATAATAATAATAATAAATTTTTATTTATATCCCTCCCTCCCCGCAAAGGCAGGCTCAGGACAGCTTACAAGACATGGAATGAATCATGATTATAATAATACATTAGTTGATTAATGTGTATAATGAGTTCCAATATTTATTTAAAATATTTATAAAGCACTCTACCAAAACTGTGCCATTACACAAAGTGTGTGTGAGAGAGAGGGGGGGGGAATCACATGTACTTTCCAATGTATTGAATTTCCTGAAAAAGTAGCATTATCAGAGACAATGAGACTAGCTAATAGCCCCTGTTCACAACTTACAATGAATGCACATAAAATTCCTGTACAGCGTATGTTTCTCATGTTACAGTCAACACATGTACAGCTGAATGTCAGTGCAAATGCCACATTTGTCTCAGTACTGATCCCCTGTTTCACTTTAAATGGAATAAGTGTTGGCTCTTTCTTTCAAACAGATGCATGCATGTGCAGGCAAGGGCATAGCCTACAGGGGAGCAAGATGTGCCTTCCTGGGCTGCCAGGTAAGTATCATGAAGCTGCTTAGGTTCATCTTCTCCACTTGTACAGAGGCTGCCAACTCCACTTCCTTCCTCTGGGACTTTGGGACATTAACTTGCCACACAGAAGGACCCTTCCACTGCCTTACCTTATCTTTTCCTGGGGATCTTCGCAAGTTCTGCTTCAAGCCCCTACTTTCAACCTGTGGATCACCAAAACACAATGTACTGGAAGTTGCGGTGATTTTGGTATCCTGGGACTTGCAGTTCTATAGAAAAAGAAATTGAAGATACGGGAATAGCCACTTTTTCGTTTCTGTACATTTGTACATGGGAATGGGGGAGAGAAGGCTGACTCATCAACTATAGAAAGTGAAGTGATTCTGCTGTCCTGGACTCAAATGTTTCTATAATTTCAGATCAGGGTATCTGAGAAGCCAGTATTTATTGTGGAATTGCTGTGGATTCTGAGATGCATTTTCAGATTTATATTAAGTATCCAGTCTGTGAGTGGTGGAGTTGTTAGAGTGTTGGTCTAAGATTGTGGAGACCTGAGTTCCACTTAACTACAAAAACTACTATATGACCTTGGGCTGACTACAACAGCCTAAGTTGTGAAGTGAAGACAGAGGGGGAGGAAGTATTTCCTTTCACACATGAATGAAATATTTACACAGACTGTTTCAGTGAAGGAGTTTGTGACAATCTTTCCTCTCAGAGTCCTCTTTCTTTTGCTGAGATTCAGATTATTACGAGTAAAAAAATATATAAAACCACATGATTAATTGTTGATGGCATGTTTTTAAAAAAATATTATTTCATATTTAAATTATTTAATAAGATTACTAATGTGGGCCTGGACCAGCATCTACACCCATTGAGAAGTCTACACCCGTTTCCAGGCAGGAGGTACATGCATTCATTGTAACATATAGGGCTTATATTTCTTCCCACTGTGCCTGCTTTCCATGTACAGAAAGACTTTGATATGAGGGAGCAGACAAATGTAATTCCTCTGTATCTTTTCCCCAGAGATGAAAATAAGCTTCGAAAAGGAGAACAATTTTATGAAGGGAAAAAAGCTAGAAGGGAAACATCTAAGTAGCTTCTCTCGTTGCATTTTCTCCAAGGAAGCATGCCACGGTGAACATCAAAGCTACCTTCTAAATAACAGCAAGGAACAACATACATTAAAATGTCTTGCTTGTGGATCTCTCAGCTTCAGAATGCAGACCCAGCTTCCCAAAGTAAAATGACCTGAGGGATCCTTAAACAGTGTTAAAAGTGAGAAGTCTTTTAAACAGCAATCATTGCTTAAGTCACAGAGTTTCAGACTATTAATGAAGTGTTGTTCAAACCTTTATACTCCAAAATTCTTGGTTAAGTGCTAATCATCATTATCACCATGGTTAGCAGTTATGTGTATTATCAGTAATTATATATCAATTAATTTTCAAGATGGACTCCCTTATTAAAAACACATTTCATTTTTCTGGCACTCAGTTATTTGGATGTGAAGAGCAAGTGAATTAGGTTGCTTAGGCAGCCACAGACATTGTAGCTATAGTTACTACTTCATCTATTATTGCCAGTTATTATAAGCCTGGAGGATTGGAACTGCAGTAAGATAAGCAAGAGATAATATTTTTACAGTCACCATGAACACAGGGCAAGATAAGAGCGTAATATTCTATTTTCTGTTCATAACGCAAGGGCTTTTTTTTTTTAAGCGTACTTAATATCATGCGGTGATATGCAAAAAAAGGAAAAAAAGACATAATCTCTGCTTGGTTTAAAGCTGGCCTAACATGTACATCTGTGACGACATTGACAGGAGTACTGAGAGGATTTCATGCTAAAAGAGATAGCTGTTAATTTTATTTGCAACAGAGAGCGGGGAACCATGCTCATTCAAGATACTTGTTGTATCATTTTTAAATCAAGGCCATCTTTTTCTCAGTGGTAAACGTGAAATGTTTTTAAAGGCCAGACTTAGCATAAAATCTATTGGTTGCTATGGAGACCACTTACCACACAGGACTCCACTCTGTGTTCGACTCTGTGATTTTCTCTATTCAAAGGTTCAGCATTGTCAAAAAACAAATTACTTTTTTCAGTTGTTTATCTCAAAGTTCATTACAGAAAAGGCAATGCTATTTTATTCATGTGTAGATAGGGGTAATATCAGAAATCACTTGAATATTATTCTTGAAAATTTCACTATTTGGGGACTAATTAGAGCCAAATTGTCCATTGTCAGAAAATGAAATGGATTATGATTTGCGTGTGCCCACATTTGAATATGAAGCAATGCAGGTACCTGGAAGCTTGACTCCAAAAAATTATAGCATTATAAGGCCTTTTACACCTACACAACACTTAGGAACATAGCTGCAAAAAGAAAAAAAATGAAGCCCAGATAGACTGAAACTTTATGCCTGAGGTCTTTCCTTGTGAAACAAAACGTGAGTTCAGGATCTGGGGTGGGTAGAATTATTCATGTTGAATTATTCAATGCTATCTTTTGCATCACATATCTTCAGGGTCGAAACCAGTCGGCTTATGATTAGTAGCAGCACAGATTTAACGGCTACAAATGTTGAAAACATGTACATCTGCTTCTCCTCAAGCAGTTGCTTAATTAGCAAGATATAAATATTCAGTCTTCACTCCACTCCCTGCTCCTCTTCTCCCCAAACACTTTCATTCAATTACACAAGAGGGCTGAAATCCTGGAAGACACTGGATGAGAAAAAGGGAGGAGCAAAAGCATATTAAGCTCCATTTGCTTTAATTTGGAGTGTGTGTATGTGGGGGGGATGCTGCAGTATCTTACAGGTTTTGTGTGAAAAATAAAATCACAGGAGTTGCAACATTACTTAAAGGTATCCCACTGACTGACTTCAACAGCTTTGTTGCTCGTTTCCTTGTAATAATGTGTTGTTCCTAATGAGTTAAGGAGTATGTGAACCCATTTACTTGGCAATTTAAGATTCTCTGCCACTTTCAACCTCATTCTTTTCCCTACACAGAACTAGTTACAGAAAAAAAAATCAGAATTTGAAATTCTTTCAAATTTTGATCTAGATGAGCTGTCGTATACCAAATAGAATGTTATTGCACTTATTTTGAATCTCATTGGTTGGGTGATAGTAAGAAAGAAGTTTTGAATTTCAGCTGTGTTTAGGTACTGTTTCTGTTAAATAAACAGAAAAATCAGTATAGCACTGAATTCCTAAGAAGACTTTTTTCTGGGAATAAGCTCCTTTGACTAGACCTAACAAATTCTTGAGTAGACCTGCTTCAGAGGATTGTTGTTGTAAAGTGTTCAAAGCTTTATGATTGTTTTTATGGCAAAATTGGTTGGAAAACATGGAATATTATGCATTGGAGATAATTTACAAATCCCATTAGTTTCCAACTGCCACCCCTTGTGTGTGCATCAAGAGATTTCTGGACAGTTGTTATGTAGTCAAAGGCCTGCTTTACCAGAGACCAACCATACAGTGTAGAATGCTGATTAATGAACATGCTGAAATTATGCCATTACAACAATTGGGAGGAATGTATAAGGCAACACATAAGCATAATTTATTCTGTAACTATTGTCAGTCTTTTCAAAAAACACTGTGCAGTGAGTGCTGTTCAGTGTGTTTTATTTAAGTGTATGCACAGTGGAAAAGCAGGGTCCTTAAAAACATATCCATTCATGTAATCTAGTGAAAACCATGGACTATCCACATGAGGGTATTTTGCACTGCCAATGGCATTTAATATAGCGGCATAACTTCACTACAATTACCCCCCCACACACACACACACACACAAAAGCACAAAGTCCTATTATATGTCTACGTGGAGGAAAAATCAGCAGAAATGAGTACTGAAAAACAAACCCACTGGACAAAGGAGGAAATACTGAATTTCAATAGGTTGACATTGTCTGAAGTCTCTATTAGAAGAGGGTGAATGAATCATGCAATTTCTAGATTAAATAGTTAGTCTGGATAGGACTTTATTAAGAGAAAAGAACCATGTAGAGGTCTTTGTGGAGGACTGAGTTATTGACAAGATTTCATACTCTAGAAAAAAAAATCTATCCTATATGTGTCAGGGACACTATATCAGATTTCATTAGGGGAAGGAGCAAAGTACAGAGTGCTTGTGGTAGGGCACTATTATCAATAAGACATGGGCAGCCCAATCCAGACATAAGTGGCAGCCGGCTGTGGCGTAGCTGCCGCACCGCTAGTAGACTTCCTGAAGACTTTGGCACGCTGGAGCATGGGGAGGGGAGTGGCGTAGCTTGCTGTGAGGGAGATGGTTGCCATGGCAACGCAAGGGAGGTGGAGGCAGCCAGAGAGGAGGGCCAGCCCACCCCCCACCCGCCATTGGCCAGCCCTGGCACATGTGCCGTGGCTCATGACAGGGATGGGAAGAGGCGGCCCCAGAGAGGCTGATAGCCATCCCCAACCCCCCCCCCCCCAAACAAAGAACAGAGCCAATGATGGGCAGACTATCAAAGGCAAAGGAGAGACATCTCACCAACACGGGGAGGAAACAGGAGTGAGGCTGGCATGCGCGCATGGTGGCGAGGCAGGGGTGGGGGCAAGACAGGCCAGCACAGGACCATGGAGAAGCTGTCAATCCCCTCACACCCTCCTGCTGTCAGAGACTCTGCCAATGGCAGGCAGACAAGCAGGAAGTACCAAGTGCAGGAGTTCGCTGTCATAGACAGTGGCTGGAATGTGTGTCTGGGAGTGAGCAGCCCAGCAGCAGACACCCCCCCACCCAGAGACCCTGTGTTGTCCTGACGCCCCCTGCCATATGCAAGGAACACCTCCCCCAGGGGCTGCAGAACACAGAGTGCGAGTGCATCAGCTGCAGAACTCTGAGTCCACTTCATCAGCCCCCCCTTAGTGCCCTGCACACAACAGCCCTGTGGTGTCGGGTAGGCTGTCAGCCCAGGCAGCCTAAGGGGTGGCACTCACCTCTCCTGTCCAGCTATGTGGGGGGCAGCGTGGCAGCTCATAAACTGTCCCCCCCAAACCAAGTCTACCCACTCTCCCAGGCATTCCCTTGGAGAGGCCACTGACAGAGGGGGAGAGTTGCCCAGGGAATGTGCAGCAGATGCCAAGCAGGAGAGACAACAGAGGAAACAGCTCAGACTTTATTTTTCTGGAACAGAGTGCAACAGTCTCCCTGGCACGCGCTGGGCAGTCTCGCAATGGGTGGGGCTCCATTCTGAGAGGTAGGCAGAAACAGCTGAGGGAGTGGAGCTACACACGCGGAAGCCTCTCTGTTGGAGTCCCACCTGCAAAACGGAGATAGAGATCAAGAGCACCTGCAGGGGTAGCGGCTGGAAGAGCAGGCTGCGTTTTAGCTGGGCGCTCTCTTAAAGTGAATGTCTATGACCCATCTCCCCGCAACGGGGCAGCTGCCACACACACACCGTGCCCTGCCAGGGGTTCGGAGCGCAGCAAAGGGCAGACCAAGGGAATGGAGCAGGCGGCAGCACAGGGGTGTGGGGTCAGCAAATGCCCCCTGCCGGAGTTCACTGTCTGGTTCAAAAGCCAAAGACGCTAACACACCAAGTGGTCAAGAGCAAGGGGAGAGGAAGTCGGGGGGGGGGGAAGTGGAACATACCCAGCCATGGGTTTCAGTCCTCGCATGCAGAGCCTCCAGGAGCCCGGAACCTGTGGAGACCTGGAAACAAGAGCAGTTAGCCTCAGGGAAGAGACCTCTCTCTCCTCCTCGCAAATCAAAGATACTGTCAAAGCAACCTCGCAGTGCAAAACCCATCACCAGCATGCCTGCCTGTCCCTCTCTCTAAGTCTGTATGGTCGGGAGCTCGCCGGCTTAGCTTCCCGCCATGTGCTTCTCTCCCTAACAACTGAGTTGTGCGAGGCCAGAGAGGAAGTATTTCTAGGAGGGGGAGACCGTGATTGGGTGCTGGGGAGGGGGCTTGTCAGCCTGAGGTGCGAGGGGGTTGGCGAGGCAATCATGCCGCTCCCTAAAGGGTTTGCGAGCTTCCAGTTTTTGGTTTCAACGAGTGCCTATGGAACACACTGCTATTTTTGCCTGCATAACGTTTTGCCTATCGGGGGGGGGTGTCATGGGTCAAACTGCTCAGGAATCTGCCTAAGCCTGGCTGCGCCCCCAACTCCACCCCCTCCTCCTCCTGAACACCATGCTCTGCCTCACTTCCGCCCATGCTCGGGTGCAGCCTTCAGGTGCATCTGCCCTTGGGCAGAGTGGTGCTCAGGCGACCCGCCACCCACGTAACTCCCTTCCACTGTGGCGCCACTGGTCGTACATTGGTGCAAACCCTTCCTGTGCCCATATAGCAGCTCATCTGCTCCCAAAAGACTCCCCCCCTCAATATATTTGAAGAGACTTTTGCGGTTACTTTATATATTTCATAGTAATTGCAGCAATGTTATACACAGGCCAAAGATCTATCCTTTTTAATCAAAGAGATAAACAACTGTCAATCAATGTGAGGAACAGGCACAATGTACAGAAAACAATATTGCTTGTCCTGGGAAGTAATCAAGTGTGGTCTGAAAGACAGAGAGTTAAGTCATAAGGGCATATAAAGAGTAAATTGATAATTTGTTCTTGCTTGTACTGATGAGCAAGAATAACCTTGAAATAAAAATAATACTGAAATATGAATATTTGAAACATTTTTAAAGCAGATCAGTTCACAAAAGATTGCAAAATCCATGTTGCATTTGATTCTGGCAGTGTAAACTGATTACACTTTCCTTTCTCAGTATTAATTTAGCAATATCACTTAGATGGATCAACTGTGGTTTTCTCCCATGCCTTTTCAGTACTCTTGGCTGAGACTGCCAACTAATAACAACTAAAGACAGTTCAATAAGGTATAAACTAGGGTTGCCAAGTCCCCTGTGGTCAGCAGTGGGGGACTTTCATGCAAAAAGTGAGCACACCATGCAATGACATCACCCAGATGTGATGTCATTGCACCGGCGATGTCATGCACAGCCGCTCTAGGCATTTCCAGAAAAACTCTATGGTTTTCCCAGATGCTCTAGCCATTTGGGAGGAAAAAACTCTATGGTACCATATGGTACCATTTGGGAGGAAAAAACTCTATAGTACCAATTGTACCATAGAGTTTTCCCTCCCAAATGGCTAGAGCATCTGGGAAAACCATAAAGTTTTCCCAGAAATGCCTAGAGCAGCCGCATGTGATGACGCTGGCACGATGATGTCAATTCCAGGGGACGTCATTGTGCTGGCGATGTAGGGGGAGGTTCCCCCCACTGCCCCAATGTGGGCTGGTGGGTTGGGAACTTCCTGGGTGGGGGATCCCCCGCCTGAACTGGGGGCTTGGCAGTCCTAGTATAAACAGATATTTGATGTGTGTGAACACATGCAATAGATGGAATATAAATTGCCATTTCTTGATTGGTAATTTGCTTATTTAAGTGTAAGAGATTGATATATGAAGGACATAAAGATTACATAATTAGAAAATAAAATTAATTGGCCAGTTCAGTGAACAACTTGGTGTGGGGTACTCTGGGACCAAGCAAGGGTTTTGATAGCCTGTTACAGTTCAAAGCTCACAAAAAACATGATAATATTTTGTTACCAACCCAAATGAATTTTTGATAATTTTCGGTTTGCCCACTCGTCATTTGGAACTTTCTCTTATAGAATCTGCTATATATAACAAAAACCAGAATGTACCAATGTAAAGAAGGTTCAAATCTAGAGGTAGTTCAAAGTATAATAGGTTCAGTCAGAGGTCTCAGAATTGCAAACATAAAAGAAATAATTCTAATCTGTCTTGAACCTAAATTTCCCTTGCTGGTTATAAGAGATCAGGCACATATTGGGTATTCAGTGTAATCCTAAACAGATTTATACTCTTATAAACTGATTTTCTTGAAACCTAGACCGATTAAACACTCACCCTACGCCACTCTGATGATCCTCTTTTCAGTGCGGCTTACTTCCGATTTCCCACTATCTGCCCCAGGGCTTCAGCTTGTGTCGCCATTTTTGCGAGGCAAAAGGAAACTACAAAAAACCAGTTTCTATTTGCAGTGCAAAAACGGCGATGCAAGGTGAAGTCCCAGGGCAGATAGTGGGAAATCGGAAGGAAGCCGCACTGAAAAGAGAAACGTCAGAGTGGCATAGGGTGAGTACAAAATGGGTCCTAGTTTCTCTGATCCTGTTTCCAAAATGATATCCAGAGTCTTACAATAAGTTGCCTACTCTCAGTTGATCACAAGCACATGTCAAAAGAGAACACAGGAACACTGTTGCATAGAGCTTCCATTTTATATATAGCATCCTTTAGATCTTGGTACCAAGACCAGTTCGTCTATGCAATAAGCACATCAAATAACTTTCTGGCCATAAGAACATAAGATCTAATCCTATCACCTTAATTAAAATAAAGATTCAAGAGGGAAGCCTCTCCTTGCTCACTGTCTGTCCATCAGATTGTGTGTGTGTGTGCATATGTGGAATGCCAACAGGCAATTTATGGTGACCCTACAGGGTTTTCAAGGGAAGTGGTTATGCAGAGGTGGGCTCTTGGGTACCTTGGGCAGCTGTGAATCGTTGTGCAGGTCCCACTGGTCAAAGTCACCTGCCAAACAGAACAGGGACCAAGAAGAAACTCCAAAGCTGACCTAACTACCGTTTTCCTCCCAAAACTCACAGGCTTCTGTGTGAAGCGGGGAGGGACCAGAGGTGGTCTGGGTGAATGATACAGCTTGGTGCTGTAGTTAGAGTGTGAGACTAGATCTGGGAGACCAGATTCCATTCTCCATTTGTTCCATGGAGGCTAGGTGGGTGACCTTGAGCCAGATGCTCACCTTCAGCCTAACCAAGCTCACAGGGAAGAGAAGGGAATGAGCCATGGCGGGGGGGGGGGGGGGAGATTGGAAATAAATTGAGTGAATGAACTAAGTTTATTGAAGTGTGTCTGCTCCAGGAAGGTTAGGAGCTTCTGTCTCTCAGTAGGAAGACAACTGTGAAGATAACACTGAGGGGGCCAGGGGTCATGGGGTCTCCCAGAGTCGATGGATGGGGGGAGCCAATGCAGCAGGCAGACTCGATGTATTTGGAGGCAGGGTTTGGGGAGGGATGCCCACTGGACATACTGACATGCACGAATGAAAAATGACTTGCATGGCTTCTGTTGAATACATCAAATCTACATCACTACACCTGCATACTGCTGTTTTGTTGCTTTTGCATGCTCATGCTACTCAGATCAAAGGTTTGCTCAATTTGTTAATTTTACTATTCTGTCATTGTACCATTTTACATTCTAAACCACTGCCTACCAGATAATTTTACTTCACTGTCATTGGTTCTTAAATCTGTACCATGTTGCATTCTGGACCACTGCCTACCAGCTATGTATGGCTCTGCTCAGCTACGTATGGCTTTGCTCACTGTGCTGGATTCCTCGTCTGATGAAGTGTGCTTAAGAGCACACAAAAGCTTACGTTCTAAATTAAAATTGGTTGGTCTTAAAGGTGCAGCTTGACTCCTGCTTTGTTCAACTGCTTCATACCAACACGGCTGCCTGCTTGGATACACCTGAAGTTAACAATAAATGCAGAATGGATTTGGAATGACAGTCTCTGGACACTGATTGCTCTGGAAGAGGAATGACAGAGCCCAGAGTGGAATGACAGTTATTCCAGTCCAAGACCACCTGTGCTCCATCGAGGGGAGAATTGAGGGGAATATGAGGGTGCAGCTGCATGCTCCCCACATCTGAGCCCATCGTGATGGTCCCCCCTTCTGCTCCACCACTGGCAGGGGTGGTACAGGAATGCCCTTAATGCAATTAATAGCTCCAACTCCTTCCCCACTACCAGGTGCCCAGATCTGCTGAAGGAGTTCGTCCCTTTAAGTGGTTGGGAGGTTGCTTCTGAAAATGAGCAAAATTCCTGTGGCCCACCCCTCTCTGCCCCCTGCCTGAGATGGACGCTGGACTCTAGCCCCTTGCCACATGGTCCCTGATTAGTTCTGGTGGTCCTGTTTATCGTAGTGCCACTGCCTCCATGCAGTGCCTTCACTGACCACTGCAGCATGGTTGCTACAGACACTGCCCAGGCTATGATCAGAACACACTGCAGACGCATCTACTTTAAGAACATAAGATAAGCCATGTTGGATCAGGCCAATGGCCCATCCAGTCCAACACTCTGTGTCACACAGTGGCCAATACACACACACACACACTGTGGCTAATAGCCACTGATGGACCTCTGCTCCATATTTTTATCCAATCCCCTCTTGAAGCTGGCTATGCTTGTAGCCGCCACCATCTCCTGTGGCAGTGAATTCGACATGTTAATCACCCTTTGGGTGAAGAAGTACTTCCTTTAATCCATTTTAACCTGACTGCTCAGCAATTTCATTGAATGTCCACAAGTTCTTGTATTGTGAGAAAGGGAGAAAAAAACTTCTTTCTCTACTTTCTACATCCCATGCATCATCTTGTAAACCTCTATCATGTCACCCCGCAGTCGACGTTTTTCCAAGCTAAAGAACCCCAAGCATTTTAACCTTTCTTCAGAGGGAAAGTGTTCCAAACCTTTAATCATTCTAGTTGTCCTTTTCTGCACTTTTTCCAATGCTACAATATCCTTTTTGAGGTGCGGTGACCAGAATTGCACACAGTACTTCAAATGAGACTGCACCATCGATTTATACAGGGGCATTATGATACTGGCTGATTTGTTTTCAATTCCCTTCCTAATAATTCCCAGCATGGCGTTGGCCTTTTTTATTGCAATCACACACTGTCTGTACATTTTCAGTGAGATCTACCACAACCCCAAGATCTCTCTCTTAGTCAGTCACACCCCAGTTCACACCCCATCAACTTGTATTTATAGCACGGATTCTTGGCCCCAATGTGCATTACTTTGCACTTGGCCACATTGAACCTCATCTGCCATGCTGACGCCCACTCACCCAGCCTCAACAGATCCCTTTGGAGTGCCTCACAATCCTTTCTGGTTCTCACCACCCTGAACAATTTAGTGTCATCTGCAAACTTGGCCACTTCACTGCTTACTCCCAACTGCTTACTCCCAACTTTGTTTGCTGGCCGCAGTTTAATTTATGCCCATAGGGAATAGACTAGTGCCACCATAGCCATGCAGTAGCTGGCTGCCACAGTTCAGGCATGGCAAAGGATTGATTTGCCCATCCTGTAAATTCCAACTATGTACTACCTTTCTGAATGCTATTAACTTGTGAATACTGCCAGGAGTGCAGATACAAATGCAGCACATGCAGATAAATTGTACCTGATTAGAAATGATGGATGGCCTGCCTGTGATGACCTTGGGCACACATAAGCCCAGCAAGCCAGCCCCAGGCTAAATTGTCATGACTATGGCTGGTAAAATAAGGGAACAGTTGCTTGTCTTGACCAAAATGATGGTGGAAATACTTCTGCAAGGCCGGAAACAGGGCTGGTCTGGTCTCTCATGTAAACATGCCAAATAGAGAGTCCAGAGACCCAGAATAGAACAGCCTTTGAAAGGGATAAAGAACAAAGGATTAGCAGACAAATATGGCCTTTAGTAGATTAGGAATAGTGTAATTAATATCAATAGATTTAATGTGTCTGGGTCCAGGTGCGAGAAGTGTCTGAGAATGGCAAGAATGTGCAACTAAATAAAGAAGTAAAGATACAGCTTAATATTGGTTGTGGTCCAACAGAGAGTTCTGTGTAAGAAAAAAAATTAATCCTTATGTTTTATAGTTATGATTAAAAGTAGTGAGAATTAACTAACATGCTTTTGAATACATTTTAAGACAATATCTAAGCATAGACAACTTTGTATGGCATTTGAAGATATAAGAATTAGTTAGCCAGCATTATAAGCTCTCATGAAGTGTACATCTAGTTATTGTTGGAAGATGATTTTTGAAAACCTATAAATATGGGGAACTGAACTGACCCTAAACATCTTTTAAGATGCTCATTGCTTGTAGTCTGTTGATTTTGGGTAGGAAATAATTAATGGACTCAACTAATCACTCTCATTTTATCATCTGTATATTATTAAGTTACTCAGTGTTAATGATGCACACCATTATGTTTTAATAAAAAGTTAAAATGGGGGCAAGATTCTCTAGTAATATTTTTAACTTGTGTACTATACCAAAAACAAACCATGCATTTTGAGGTGTACCTCTTGCCAAAAGATTAATGATCTGACATAGGAAAGGTAACATATTGATAAGTTGGTCACAAATGAAAGCAAGTTCCATTTTTAAAACAGCACTCTGTTCTGGGATGACTCTACTCTATACTGATTCAGATATAGACATGCACTTAAGATGTCTATATCTGAATCAGTATAGAGTAGAGTCATCCCAGAACAGAGTGCTGTTTTAAAAATGGAACTTGCTTTCATTTGTGACCAACTTATCAATATGATCACCTGACATGGTCCTTACCTTGAAAATACCAGGCATTGCAAATATGATACTTTTCATTTTTGAGCTCCTTGTTTCATCCCTAATTAAGTTTGGCTGATTTTGAAACTTCCTACAGATTTTGGGGACGGAGCTGAGGGATGGCAGGGTTTGGGGAGAGGAGAGACTTCAGTGGGGTATAAAGCTATAGAGTCTACCTTCCAAAGCAGCCATTTTGTCCAGGGGAACTGATCTCTAAAGTCCAGAGACCAATTGTTTTTCTAGACAATTTCCAGGTCCTACCTGGAGATTCACAACCCTATGTCTAGTTCAAACTTGTTATTCTAAATGGGGAGGGGATTAGAAAGTCTACCCTCCTTTGAAAAACCCTCCACTATTTTACCCTTTCTTGGGTAAAATATAACCAGGTCACTCTAGAGTGCTTATGGGAACTTGAGGATTATTAGGCAATACTTAGCGTTTTAAAATTGTGTTCATATGTTGATAATGATGGAGACATGCTTGGGAACAGTGGTTCTGTGACTGCAGCCATTTGCCCCACCCATTTCATGTGTTTGAACCAAATGTTTTGGTGGAACTGTCTACATCGTAGCCAATACTTGTACACCTACAATACATGTGGGTTCTGAAGGGTGAGCTCTGTCATTCATTTTTGCAGAATACCTATTGTATATAGAGAAGTTATGGATATTTAGGAGTGTGCATGTGTCTCTACAGAGATTTTCTGACTAATGCACATAGACTGACTGTTTAGTGGGGTGGTGCATGTCTCACTCTTCAGCTCAGTCAATCCCTCCAGTGCCTCAGCCAGGTCAAGCCAGTGGTCTGACAATTATTCAGAAGCAGGTGAAGAATGCCCTGATTCATTGACTGAGGAAATGCCTGGGTTGCCAACAGAGGCAGACCCTCTCCCAGATTTACAATCAGAGCCCTCAACAAGTATGGGCACTCCCCGAGATTTACAGTTGGAACCATCATATGCATGATCTCTTTCCAGGAATTACAACCTACCTCTGAGAAGGAGGGAGTGTCTCCACCTACACTGCTAGAGTGTTGATGGGAAAAGATGCAAAAGCAGAAGAGAATATAGTAGTATGTGCTCACACCTAGAGAAACTGATGGATCCTTTTAAAGGACAAGAAACACCTGGACAGTGACAGGCTACTGCACTCCTGTAAATACTGAGTGGTAACAGCCAGTTCTTCACTGGCAACAACTGTTTTTCCTGGTGACTCCTCAGTCTAGCCTTGCTTCCTGACTCCTTGTGCTTCAACCTTCATTCTGGACCTGATTATGCCTCTTGGACCTGCTCTATGTCCTGGCTCCTTGTGCTACAACCTTTGTTCTAGACTGGACTATGCTTCCTGGACTCAGTTGTGCTTTGACTTCTGAACCAGACATGACCATGCCTCTTGGAACTCACCCTGCATTCCTTCCTGACGTTGGTGCCTTGACCTTTTGCCTGAGGATTTCACCAAACCCAGATGCTGGGGGCCTTCCCGTGACTTACTGGCAGTGGACTTTCAACTCAGTGTTGTCAGATTCACTTGCATGTCCTTCTACTGATTAGGAACACCATCATAATTTCACCATGAAGTGCAAATACCTGCTCCCTTTGGGGGAAAAATGGAAAAGATATATTTTCTAAGTTCAGCACAGAAAAGTGGGAAATGATACAGCAGTACAGCATTCACATTGTTTAGCTGTTAAAGAGTCCTGAATGTTTGCTCCTTCTCATCTACATCATGGATTAATCAAGGGAAAGCTTTAATTTGTAATTAAAGCTTTAGTTGATTACTGTATACATTCAGGGTTGCAGTGCTAGCTTTGAGGCAAGCCAGAAAACACCTTTATATTTGTAAAAATAAAGCCTCTGGGATTGGAGAACGTGGGATTTCTGTGCAAATGGCATATTCCAGAGGGGCAGTTGTATTTTCTTTAGCCGTGACAGACTAAATTCTATAGCACCTTAATGAATAACATATTTATAGAAACATCAGTTTACCTGAACTGAAGTTATGTTGTAGAGAGTGAGTGTCTTCTACTGAACACATGGTATTTGTACCACTATCTTTTCCCTTTCAAGGACAAGAGGTTTTCATACAGCTATATAGCAGTTTTCAGCCTTTGGAGAATTAGTCATTGTTCATTGTTGAAAAGTCAAGCAATGGGTCCTTTATTTGTGATTCTATATGATGCTGTCATAATGCAGCTGGTGGCTGATGCCATTTGAAGCAGCAGGTTACAAAATGATCCAGTAAAAATAAATGGGGGGGGGGGGCGGAAGGAGAATGATTTTCAAGAAGCAATCTCCATAGTAGCATTACTGGTAATGTGCATGTAAGAACTAATAGAGAAAACATGCTGAGAAATCCCCCCCCCCCCGGAAGTTGGTATCAAGTTTTATTAAAGGTAAATATCAGATTCTCATGAATTTTTAGTCAAGATGCTTTTAATCAAAGGATATTTTAAAAACAAAAATTGTGTCAATTGTTAAAAATCAATTTAATTCTAAAATTGTGTGTTGTAAACACATATTTACAAAATAATGGTAACATTTACAAAACTGCTATAAATAAGCATTTTCATACATGTTCTCTGTCTTAGCTTATTTAAACTAGTCTGTCATCTCTAATTAATAAAAACTCTCAATATGTGTTTTTAAAAATCTGCTAATTCCTCTATACTTTATATAGAAAAGGATTAGATATGAACAGTTTTCCATTTTCTATTATAACAGAAGAAACTATGATAGTTGCTTACAGACTATAGGTTGCATCCAACCAACTTTCTTGCTAATTAGAACAGGAGGAGGGGGTTTCCTTTGATTATTTAAAAAAAAAAAACTATGCTGGGGAGATCATAGGGCCTACACAAACAAAATATATGTGGAACGGAGACTGTAATAAAGAGGAGGATTGGGAAAGATTGAGTGGATACCCTTAAAGGATCCAACCCTATACAGACATGAATTTTTTCTCTCTCTTGATATAGTTTATATGGACAACTACCAAAGTGTTTTCAGTTCAAAGATAAAACATTTTATACATGCCTAAACCCTACTTAGTGTGAATAGTGAAACATTGGTCTCCTCAAAAGTTAGGCTAAGGGTCGGTTTGATCAGATTTATGAAGCTTAATTTGTCTCAGGAAATTAAATATGTTAACATATCAATAACTATTTTTTTTAAAAAAATGCTAAAACTGTTTTAAAAGTTCTCTCTCAGTATGTAATCCTCCATATGTTTAATACAGTCCTTTAGCAAAGGGCCCTTCTCAGATATTTAGGTTTCCTATAGTTAGCCTATACCAAAGGATTTTCCCGCACCCTGGCATGGTACCATTTGAACATATATATGTATTATACAGTTTCCAGGTGTAGATGAGGTTCTAATACCCCAACTCAGAAAATTACTTTTTGGGTTTTTTGCATCTAGTTACCTAGCTGCAGCTAAAATGAGCCACTACTAAGGGGACAGCTATGGGGAGGTACCCAATGCACAGGCCCTGAAACCATTCTCAAACTGGTGTGGCTGCAACTGGACCACTGCTTCCATCCACTTTAGGAGGGGAAGCCCAATCCAGACATACATGGTGGGCGGCCACTCGGGCGTGGGCGGATCTACAGCGCCGCTTGTTGGCTTCCAAAGGGGAGATGGTACGCTGGGCCGGGAGAGGGATGAGGGGCCCGATGAGTGAGAGAGAACCTGTTACCATGGTGATTCCACCCAGGAGCACGTCATTGGCCTGCTGCCAAAGCAGGCATGGGGGAGGCGCAGGCTTGTGTGGGACCACAGGATTGGCCAGCCCAATGCACATGACTGGGCGAGGGGGCAGAAAGCCCGCACCTGAGAGGCCATCAATCCCCCCACTCCCTCCCACTGTCAGAAACTCTGCCAATGGCAGGCTGGCGGCCAGGGGCATGCATGGACAAGCAGAAAGTGCCAAGTGCAGGAGTTCCCTGTCCTGGACAGCAGCCGGAATGTGTCCAGGAGTGGCCAGACCAAGTTCAAAAGACACCACCATCACCACTTGGAGCCCCCCCCAGTGTTGTCCTGCTGCTGCCCTCCGCTATGTGCAAGGAACACCTCCCCTGGGGGCCACAGAACTCTGAGTGTGAGCCGCTGGGCATGCGACCACTTCAGCAACCCCCCCCCCCACAAGTGCCCAGTGCACAGCAGCCATGTGCAGTTGGGTAGGCCGTCAGCCAGGGCAGGCTGAGGGGCAGCACCCCTCCTCCCCTATCCAGCCACTTGGGGGGGCAGTGTGGTGGCTCATAGCCCATTCTCTGCCCCCAAGAACCAAGTCTGCCCACCCTCCCAGGCCCTCCCTCAGAGAGACCACTGACAGAGGGGGGGTTGCCCCGAGAACGTGCAGCATATGCCAAGCAGGAGAGACAACAGAGGGCACAGCTCAGACTTTATTTTTCTGGAACAGAGTGCAGCAGTTTCCCTGGTGTGCGCTGGGCAGTCTTGCCGTGGGCGGGGCTCCACTCCGAGCAGCGGGCAGAAACAGCTGAGGGAGTGGGGGGGCAGTGGAGCGGCACACACGGAAGCCTCAGTGTTGGCATCCCACCTGCAAAACGGAGACAGAGATCAAGAGCACCTGCAGGGGCGGCGGCTGGAAGAGCAGGCTGCATTTCAGCCGGGCGCTCTCTTAAAGGAACAGTCTTTGACCCATCTCCCCGCAACGGGGCAGCTGCCACACACACATGCCCCATGCCTCACCAGGTCTGCAGAGGGCAGACCAAGGGAAGGAAGCAGGTGGCAGCACAGGGGAGCGAGGTCAGCAGATGCCCCCTGCCTGGTTCACGTGCCAGTGACACTTGCACACCGAGCGATCGAGAGCGAGGGGAGGGGGAGGCAGAGGGGGGACAGTAGAACTTACCCAGCTGTGGGCAACAGTCCTCGCATGCAGAGCCTCCAGGAGCCTGGAACCTGTGGAGACCTGGAAACAAGAGCAGTTAGCCCCAGGGGATAGTCCTCTCCCCCCCCCCCCACAAGGCAAATATACTGTCAAAGCAACCGTGAGGTGCAAAACCTGTCACCAACGTGCCTACCTGTCCCTCACTCTAAGTCCATATGGCCAGGAGCTCGCCGGCAGAACTTCCCACCATGCGCTCCTCTTCCTAACAACTGAGTTGTACGAGGCCAGAGCAAAAGTATTTCTAGGAGGGGAAGACCGCTATTGGATGCTGGGAGGGGACTCGTCAGCCCGAGGTGCGAGGGGATTGGCGAGACAATCACGCCATTCCCTAAGGGGTTTGCGAGCTCCCACAGAGGCAGAGGCGGGCTTTGTTTTTGGTTTCAACGAGTGCCCATGGGGCATGCCTCCGTTTTTGCAGGCGTACAATTGTGCCTCTCGGGGGGGGGGGATGTGTCATGGGCCAAACTGCTCAGGAAGCTGCCTGTGCCTGGCCACGCTCCCATCTCCATCCCCTCCTCTGCCTGAACACTGCGCTCTGCCTCACTTCTGCCCACGCTCAGGCGCAGCCCTCAGGCGCCACTGCCCTCGGGCGAAATGGCACTCGGGCGGCTCCCCACCCACGTACCTCGCCGCTACTGTGGCGGTGCCGGTTGCACGTTGGCACAAACCCAACTCCAAAAGTGGATGGAAGCAATGGTCCAGTTGGAGCCGCACCTGTTTGAAAATTGCAGTCACACCTGGTTGGGAATTATTAGACTAATTATTGTGAATTATTAGACTTCAGGAAGTCCTACAAACAAAGAAAAAACATTGCATATTGTCTTTATAAAATGGACTGTAAAATATTTCTAAATTAATATGTGAAAAATACTGTGGTTAATATTTTGTTTTTCAATATTAGTGGAGTGTTCAAAAGTCATATACCTAGCTTCTGAGATTGACAAAATCAGCCTAGCTTCAGCATTCCAAGTCAGGGTTTCAGTAAGATTACACCAGACAAAACCCAAAAGTCCTCACTCTTTGATGGAGGGGAATAGATGAATCTTTCTGGAGAGGAAATGACACAGTTTTGGTGCCAGAACTGAAAAGGCTCTTTTTTTTAGTTGCCACCTGTGCCACCCAAGATTGCAGAGACACCCAAAGCAGAGCATCTGAAGATGATAATAATGATTGAATTGGTTTGCATGGGAGAAGGCAGTCTTTAAGGTATGCAGGTCCCAGGCTGATGGGGATTTAAATAAACAGGTAACTGTGGTGATATCTTATTTCCAGAAAAATATCTATAAACAATTATGGGAGAATTACCAGGATTTTTTTAATCCTTGTAAAAATGTAACTGAATTCACCCTTATCTGACATAAATGTTAACTGTACTAGTGTAAACTAATTGTTGAAACATTAATTAAATTTATAATTACCCAGTATATTGTATTGAAGTTTTCTACTCATAGTGCTCATCTGTATTACAAATAAGGTTGCCAACTTTCATGGGCAAGAGATGTTGTCTATTTCTGGCTTGAAAAGCTGCTATTTACCTGATGATGTTGTTTATCTTCATGCCATGAAAAAAATTTAGTTGTCCATGTCCACACAGTAAGCATCTATTAAAGGGAAAGGAAGGACATTTTCCTCCACACTTGTTTGCAACCCTACTTACAAACCAAATACCATCATGAGATGTTCTTCTGTTGCTCAGAATGTAGGAAAGATTCTGTATATGTAAGGTCAGCATTCAAGAGGACTAGGCAGATTTGTATTCAATTTAATTATGTTCAAAGCTTCCATTTTTACTGTTTAATTTGTATAAAACATTTTATCCTGCCATTCTGCCATTCAGGACCCTCAATTTAAAAGACATTAAAACCGACTTTTAAAACAATACACACATGAAACAGATGTTAAACCATAAACAGGAAGGAAGGTCTGTAAGGGAGTGTCAAATTCTTTACCCACTTTCCTGGGCTAGGGGAGAACAGATACATCTCCCAAGGGAGGGAATTAGACTGTTTTGGGGCCACGGAATCAATGACAGGGGCAGCCAGAGATGGTTCACATGGGTGTGGGTGGTCCTCATTTAGTAATATTTATTTACTAAATCCCCTCCCTCCCCATTTTTGATATAAAACCCTCAAAACAGCTTACAAACATAAAATATAAAATCAAACAATAATGTATGTGTACATTATGTGTCATTAAGTCACATCTGCTTTATGGACTTTGGACTTTCCTTTTGCATCTATTGGCATCAGCAACTGAGAGCAGCTGGGCAGCATTGAGAGTGCTGCTTCAGCATAACTGGCTTATGTTGGCGTATTTCTGAAATATGCCTGTGTAAAGGCTAGTCAGTTTCCTTAGCTTTTTCATGTGTCTTCCCACAGGGTTACACTGGTCTGAGATACACTGCTCTGGGACTGAAATGACGGCCTGCAAAATAGAATGATGCCCCCCTTGGAGTGGCATGAGTGTTCTGCAACTGGAATGACAGCGCGCAGAGTGGAATGACGACCCCTAGGACTGGAACCAGTGCTCTGGGGGCTGTCAGTCCAGTCACAGAAAAGTTTATATGGTCCCAAGGACCATCGTTCCACTGGTGGGCTGTCAGTCCAGTTGGAGACACTCATACTACTCTTGGGGGATGTCATTTCACTCTAGTGGCTGTCATTCCAGTACCAGAGCAGTCCCTCTCAGTCCAAAGACTATGATTCAAAATCCATTCTGCCTTTTCACTTCAACTTTTGTGTGTTGTAAAATATGTAATGGGCAGCTGGCATTATTGGCTCCTATTACATCCAATGAACCTTCAGGCATCTCCCATTGTTTCCTATGGGCAATCCTGTTCTTTGTTTTAGTACATCCCTTCAGTGACTTCCTTTTAAGGGCTACCTGATTACATGTGTGAAAGGGAAGGGTCTGACATAGGTATGCCCATGCTTGGGTTGCTGTGGCTGGTTGTGCAAGTGCCATTGGTCCCCAGTGTCACCAGCCAGTCAGCTGCCTCCTCCTCCAAGGATGTGGAAATGGAAGAGTCAGGCCCTGCACTGGTGGAATGCCCACTTGAGAAGCTGAATTTAGAGGCAGAACCACTGAAAGAAGCATCACGAAAAGAGGGTTGCTCATTCTGGAAGGATACAAAAGAAAGTGTCAGTCACCACCAGCATCTCCTGAACCAGCTGAGCGCAGGTGATTTTGGGAGTGTTTGACAGCGTGGGGGAGATGAAGAAGCACCCAGTTAATTGCAAAATGACAATCAGCACTGAAGCAGAGTCATTACAGGAATAGGAAGGAGAAGTTGGTAAGAAGCAACACTTGCGCTTCAGGGATGAGTCAGCTAATTAGGCGGTATAAAAACCACACTGAGCAGAGCTTGTTGTGGAAGCAGCCTTGCTCATCACCCCCTCTATGATCTTATTCCCTCAGCAAACAGTGTTGCCTTGCTTGCTGCCCTATATCTGCCTTGCTAACCTGTGCTTGTTTTTCAGCTAAAACCCCAGTCCCTGTCTCTTGTTCTGTTCCCCAGCTTTGAAATCTGAACTCTAGACCCTCTGCCCTCTGGGCTTCCTGACTCTGTACTGGTTTGTTGACTATGTACTTGTCTATTGCCTTAACTGTCAGTGATTACATCTGTGCACCCCCGGGTAGAGTAAAAACACCAGGATTGGTCCTGAACATGACATTTGATTTGATTGCTTATCATTGTGTTTATACATTCTGGAGGGTCATGTACAATAAACACCAGACTTGCCCTTGAATGTGACACCATGCCATGGTCATCTTCAAAACATATCAGGAGTTTGGCTGCACCTCCAAAGCTGACCTCACACCTGGTTGGGTTCCCCCCCCACACACACACACACTCACCTTGCTGCCTGCAGTGTGAAGGAAGAATGGGCCAGTGGGTGAACCAGGTGTATGTGTGGTTCTATCATAGAATCATAGAGTTGGAAGGGACCTTTAGGGTCATCTAGTCCAAGAAGGGGGGGGGCTCTGCCACCCAGGGGCAGACATCTAAAAGAATGTATTAATGTGGGAGTAGGGAATCACAGGGACCAGCCTAACCCGTGGTCCAATGTCCCCCCAAAAGGGCTGGTGGTCTGGGTAGCATGGGGTGCGGTCACACTCACCATTAAATCCATCTGCAACGCGCCTCTATTATAATCCGCACAACCAATTTCCCGATCAGACAACAGCCAGGCTACTGTTCTATCCCATGTGGGTCCCGTTGCTGGTCGATCAGAGTGCTCCACTGGACCTCATTTTTTGAGATGGCATTCCACGCTCGCGCAAGCACAGTACCATGGGATATCGTGCTTGGCTTTTTTTTTTTTTTAAGGTGCCAGAAAAAGTGGGCAATCTGCCCCCCCCCATTTAAACACCCGGAAAGGAAAGAGAAGCCCAGGAGTTCTCTTTGCTGTCTCTCCACCTGGAGGGGAGATAGCAAAGGTGTGGAATCTTCCTCCCCACCCCATTTAAACACCCCGCCATTGTGTTTAAATGGGAGGGGCGCATGGCAACTCTCTTTGCTGTCTCTCCGCCTGGTGGGAAGATAGCAAAGGTGCGGGATCTTCCTCCCCCCCCATTTAAACACCCCGCCGTGGTGTTTAAATGGGGGGGGGGCGCACGGCAACTCTCTTTGCTGTCTCTTCGCCTGGCGGGGAGATGGCAAAGGTGGGTCATCCTCCTTCCCTGGCAGGGAGACAGCAAATGTGGGTGAGCACCAGTCATTTTCGACTCTGGGGTGACGCTGCTTTCACAAAGTTTTCACAGCAGATCTTTTATGGGGTGGTTTGCCATTGCCTTCCCTGGTCATTACACTCCCCCCCCCCCCCCAGCAAGCTGGGTACTCATTTTACCGTCCTCGGAAGGATGGAAGGCTGAGTCAACAATTGTTGGTGCAATGATATAATTTGGAGTGGGCTCTCGCAGGGTAGCGGATGTGCGCTTGCAACGAGTTGGCTACTATGTTTCTATGTTTGGAGCGTTCAAACATAGAAAGTACGCGCGGGAGTCATCAGAAGCATTCTTAGTCCGGATTTAATGTACTATCAAAAAGTCCGCATCTCAGTCGTGGCAGTTCGGGACACAAACGAGCCAAGGACCATTGCCAGATGCTGATGTTTGGACAACCGCATAAAATCCGACATGCATCTGGCTTTCATCCATGCCCATCTCGTCAGTTTATGTGCATCTGACCTAGGCCATGGTAGCTCTTTTGTGATATGCAGGCCTTGAATTCATCAGGAGCTCACAGGAGTGCAGCTCCTGAACCTTTCTGATGGTTCCCCCTCCTCCTACCTACCTTGTCCATTGAATAGTAGGTGCAGCTGCATAACAATCCCTGGATGAGCTCCACCACCTATTTTTCTACAAAACTACCCTTGGTGATATTGTGTTCTCATACTTGTTCAGTGTTGTTCTTGGCATCTTGTCTCACTACTGCTCTTCCTACTGTCTGCTGTTCTGTTCGCCAGCCCAGGGGTCCTCCAACACCTCCCTACAGAGCCCACTGGCAGCTGTTGCCAGATGGACATGTTGTGGAACATGGCACAGATGGCAAAGAGCTTGTTGTCTGCCAGGGGATGCATAACCTTGTGGCCTCCTATGTGGTGGAGGCAATAGAACCACATCTTCAGCTGTCAAATACCTGCTCAATTACTATGTGTGTCTGGACATGGGATTTGTTGTAGGCAGCATGGTCTGGTGGCTCATCTCTGAGATACCCCTTGAGAGGCTATTGGGGGATCTGTTGGTGGTGCTATGAGCCCTTAATCAATGGCTCACTCTGGTGACCCCCTTCCACTGCCCATGGGGGTGTCTCAGGAGTCCCCTAAACAGTTTGCCTGGGTTGCAGGGAGGTGCCTCCCTGGTAAGTGGCAAAGACCTGTGACTGGGCATCATCTCCCCCATGAACCTTTCTTAGTGATTGTAGCCTTTGCACTGTGTGGGTCATGGACCTACTTGGGTTTGCTGCTGGTGGGAGATTTTTGGGGTCCTTGCCAACTCTGTCAGCTGCCCACTTACTGTTAGACAATACTCTGTTCCTTTAAAGGCGTGAGGGTGATGCTGCCAACATGGCCCTGCAGTCCATGGCCTTGCCTCTTCCCATCCCTTGATTGTGATGTGGGGAATGCTGGGTCTCCAGTTCTGCCAGCCCATGATTGGTTCTGTCTGCCCTGTTAATCACAGCCCTGCTGTTGTACCTTGTGACATGACCCGATGGCTTAGTTGCTGGGGACATTGACATCATTGCAGACTCTGAGGTCCTGCTTCTCTTTATTTTGTCTGCTTCCAGGTCTCTGTCGAAACTCTTTAGGGAGCAGACTAGCAGCTCCATGATTAGACCAGCACCCAGCTGCTGGGAATCCCTTAGGAATGCACTGTGGATGTCCTTTTGGCTTTAATCTGGTTGCATCGAAGAACAGAGCTATTTGTACTTGTCCTCTGCTCCTCCCAGTAGCTAGCTGTTCCAATTTCAGCACTATAACTTCTTTTGTTTGGGGTTGTCTCATCATAGGATTTTCCAGTTGTGAGGTGATCAGAAGTGGTCTACCATTATCTTTTTCTGTGCAGTACTAAACAAAGTTAGCTGGCACTGTCATTGTCTGAAGGTCTTCTGCTAGTGTCACATTCCACTACTGTTGCTGCCACCCAATAGTGACCCTTCAAAAATAACTATGCTGCCATCACTATAGGGCCTATCAGTTCTCTTCTGCTGAGGGGACAGTTGATTCCTGAACTGGGTGTGTTCCATGAATCTGTAGTCCAAGTGTCCCACCCAATAGAAACACTCAGTGAAGTCTGGTTGAGGAGGGAGAATTTTTTTTTATTGCAATAGATTGTGGGGCAGAGCTAAGTTGTGGCCTGTTTACCAAGCTGCTCCACCCCTTTCAGGGTGGTCAAAACCTCATATACCCATGAAGACACATTGACGTATATACATACTAATTGACTGCAACATCCAGCATAATTTCATCGCAAGAGTCAGCTTTCAGGAAGGGTTCTGATGGTTTGATGTTTGGAATAATTTATTTTAGTACTCTGAGGGAAAGAGTCAGGAAGGATGGGTTGGCGATCAAAGGATGATTAACATGAGTACCACACAAAAGGAATCAGGACAGGGTCTTGGAGACAGGATACAATCAACCAGATGTTGCTCATTAGCTGTGAGAATACAGATCCTTCACCTGATGGGACCCTTTTATCATTGGTCCTTCCATGGCATGGGGTGGGGGTAGGGGAGTGACAGAAAATAGCCCTTGAGAATAGCCCTTTGTAACCTTAGCCAGAAATCCTTTGTTTGCAGCCTTGGCTGGCTTCATGACACAGACAGAGAAAGCATGGTTCTCATTTGGCCGGTCTTTTGGAATTTTTGATTCAGGTCAAGAGTGGGGACCCAAGCATTCTGGGCTGTTCACACACGTTAGGCAGCACTTCTGCGCTACAAAAACCATAGACCCTTTGAATGTTAATGTGTGTGCACTTTTTTGTGAAGGGTGGAGATGCTTGAATTTCCAAGTATGTCACAGCTATGGTTAATACTGGGATCTTCAATTTTCAAGAGAGAATACAATCAAGTTCACGTACCTGGCTTTGTTAGTCAGCTATTCCTTGTAAGTATATGGAACAATTGTTTTTATGTGAACTTACAAACTGATGGATGGTACTTGACAGGTGAGTTGTTCTCACTGTGTAGGCTTTCCTGCAGAATCCCTCAGGAAATCAGAGTTGCAAGAAGGTTATACAAGTCCATCTTTAAAGTCTGTTTTTCAGCCTTTTACTATTGTATGACCTGAAAACTCCTTTAGCCAAGAGATCAAGAAGGTTTCTCATAGTGGATAAAATCTGATGTGAAGAGACTACCAGGTGGATCATGAATATTTGGTGAAAAGGATGGCTAAGTTAAGTTATAGTAGGTTTTATTTTAAAAAATTGCTTTTATCTCTATATTTATATATTTATGCCTTTTTAAAATTCATTCAAGGTGTTATTTAGTTTTGGTTGGATCTGAACTGGTTATTTGTTCCATTACCAGTTCATATCCAACCAAAACTACAAGAATATGCTAGGGGTCTTCTGCTTATGTGTTTGGTGAATATCCTTTGTGTATTCTTAAAGTTATGAATAGTGCCTGTTTTAATCAATGAGAACTAAAGCATGACAAGTTGTTCAGCATAAATTGTCTATATATTGTGACAGCAGGATATGAGGGGGAAGAGCTGGCGACTTCACAAGCACCAGCAGGCTGGTGAAAGTGGTGGACTTGCATGGCATTCTCTTCCTCCGTTAACAGTCTGATTCAGTATATATGCCTACTCTTCCCCCTAAAAGCAAACAGGGACAGTATGTTGAAGTGCAGAGCCACATTCTGTTCATCTGTGTGGGCTTTGGTGCTTTCCCCCCTTACAATGTGGGTAGGGTTTTAAAACTTTTTAAAGATTTGACAACTTGTTACAAACTTTACAATAAACAGGAAAAATTGAAATGAACTAAACAATTATGAATATGCATATATTGATACCAAGTTTCATTGAATAGGTACAGGCTTATAAAACTTTTAAATGATGTATAATGTTGTTATAACCATTCCATTCTTATGGGGAGTTTGTAGAAAATGCTTTCATTCTCACAGTTAGATCAGAAGAACACAAGAAGACTAAATGTCTGTCTAGTTCAGCATTTTGATCACTGTGTCCAACAAGATATGTCTGGGAAGGCCACAAATGGGCATGAAGACAACAGTCTTCCTGTCCTGTTTCTCTCTACAATGCTTTATTTGGCCATCATGTTTACAAGCCAGTGACTGACCTATCCATGAATTTGTCAAGTCCTTTTAAAAGCCATCTAAGAAACTAGCTAACAAAACACTTTGTAGCAATGAATTCCATAATTATGTATTGTGAATATTCATGCCAAATTTTATACTGCTGGGAGAAGCTTTCCTGACTTTATGACAAATAACATTTTCAGGCTGTATAATGATAAAAGACTTAAAACCATGTTTGGAAAATGGCCCTGTATCATCTGCCTTTCTGTAACTTTCATTTATGCTATGTGAGCCGGCCTGAGCCTTGTTCGGCGGGGAGGATACAAATTAAATATTATTGTTGTTATTATTATTATTATTATTATTATTATTAAGGAAGATTTTTTTGGGCAGCCTTCTCAAGGAGGACATTTTACCTGCCAAAGATCATCCATCAATGGATTGTTCACAAATGGAACTTCTCTACTTGGCTAGTTCACTACTCATATCTGTCTTCATGCAACAACATTTCAAGTTCAGAGAAAAATCTTGAAACCTCAATGGGAAAGCTCATAAATACTGAACTAATACTAAAATGGTCAGAGTAGTTGTCTTGTCACTAACTAACAGACAGTGCTAGTTATGCAGATTTTTAAATCATTTATCATCAGAAGAAATGCACTGATTTATTTAGGCTGTTTATATGCCACTTCTGCATTTAAAAATGGATACATCAACAAAATACAGCATTAAAATAATGAATATCACATAGCTCAGAATTTGAAAGTGTTGATCTATATAGTAGCTCATTTACAAATATTTGCCTTGAAGAATTTCTAAAGCAGATTTTTCAAAACCAGTAGATTCATTATACAAACAAGGCTTAACTATTTCTTGTTATATTAATAGGAGACTACCACTGTTATAATGAGAGCTAAAAATGAACTTTTACTAGGATTGTTCCAACCCCAGGCTTCTGTTTTCCCTGGTGCAAGCGATCCATTTCCCACTAGTTGCTCCTTGGGCACATTTGGACATGGGTTCTCCTTGTGGCTTTGCAATGCTGTCTTTTAAAGATTAAGAAACTGTGAAGGAAACTGGAGGAAGCCCCACATCAAAATGTGCTTGTGGAGCAACTGGTGGGAAATTGATTGCTTGGGCTGGGGGAAATCAGAAGCCTGAGGGTGGAGCAAGGCTACTGGGGAATTGGTACTTGTTTACTTTGTCCAATCATCAAATGTAAATTAATTAATTAACTTAATATGACATTCAGCTGTGAATATTCATTTCTATATGTATGCAGACAAAAGCTGGCTAAGGATGTGCACTGATTTCAGAGATACTATTGAACTATATTAAGAAAAAGGCATTTTTTGTGTTTAGAAACAGACATTTACTAGTAAAATTTAAACAACAATGAAGAGACAATCAAGCCAGTATATCCCTGAACCTTGATCAGACATATCTACAGTAACAGCTTCTGCTAATTCCTGAGAGTTGCTGAACCATCAAACAGGTACTTTGGATGGAGATATCTGGTTGCCGTAACAACAACATCATTGAATACACTCGTAAACTGATGCTGCAAAGGGACACAGCAGTACACATGGTTAAAACTGGGTTGAAAGTATGCCTGAGAGAATTTGTGGCCATAACTAGAGGCTACAATTCTACTTTTGATTATGTGGAATTACTCTGAGGGGTAGTATCATAGTGGAAAAATATGAGTTCAGAATTTTAATATTTGGATATATTGTGTCACTGAGAGATTGGGAAAATGAAGTAATATCATTTGAAGGGCAGCACTCAAAGCCTCAATGACTATAATTTAAGCCAGTGCCAGATAAATCTCTGGGAGAAAAATCTCCACTTTTAAACAAAGATTTTTTTCTATGTGTAAAAGGATGAGAAAATCATCCAGCATCTTTCATACTATTATGCATATGGTTCTCTGTTGGTCTTTAAGAACCAAGGACAACCTATTTTTTCTGAGTTAGTGTGTGCTAATATACTATGGACCCACTAGATCATTTTTAGTTCCCAGCAGCTGACAAGATATGAAAGATATCTGAACTGAATGCATTTTATATATAATTTTTATTTATTGAAAATTGTTTCTCAAGCAATGGATCATTTCGATAAATAAGAGATAAATAATTCAGCATTATTTGCTAACACTGGGACATGACTTGCCATTTCTGTTCCAGAGGGTTTCCCTTCAGAACCACCTCTGCTGCCTGTTTGTTTACCCTCCCCCCCAATTTAAATACAGTATTTTTTCAGCATGTCTCCTTAGTAGGATAAGTCAGACTTTTTAAATAAGCATGCAGACTTCTCACACCTGATAAACCTCCACAAGAATTCTCCCAGAGGAAGCAATTTTTAAGAAGGATTTATTTCTGTTCAGTGTTTCCCAACTCAGCCAAAGTGTTTCTGTTTTTAAGATTTGGATGAAAAAATAATCATTTGCCTTGTCTCACACTTTGCCGTATAACACTTCTGAGAAAGAGTGACTAGTAACCATTGATCCAACTCACATTTGAAGCCTATTATGTTCAGCAACCAATAGCCACATTGCAGAATCAGTATTAAACAAAATTGCAATGAGAGGCCAGAGGCAAGAGGAAATTGTTCTTGGGAAGTTGCTGTATAATAATAAAGACAGAGGTCACATCGTTTCATGTTTGCCTAATTTCAGCATGCATTTCTTACATAGACATTTAATGGTTTTAAACAGGATACCTCATTTAATTAGCAAGAATAAGCAAATTCATAAAATAAAATAGGCAGTTTTAAATGGAATTTTGTGATGGAAGCAATTGACCCTATTGTAAAATGGCTACCACCTGCTATTTTAATGTGCACTCATATGAACAAGGAAGGTTTGTGATTTCTTTAACATCCCTTGCTCTCTACTGTGTTAATTAGCTCACTGCGTATAGACTTTAGACTTGGGCCTAATTTATTACTTCATTTTGACATGGTACAGTTATTATTTTTGTCTAATTATTCCTTGAGAAAGTGTCTCCAGATGCTGTAATCTTCCATTTATTGTGTTTCTGAAGTGTTTTTTTTTTTTTTTTGCACAAGTGCTGCACTTGAAGCACAAGAAGCCCAAAGAACTTGTGTCCATGCAATCCTAAAAATAGTTTCTTGGGAGTACAGTCAATTCAATAGACATGAATGGGATTCTGAGTAGGTCTGCTTAGGATTGCTGTTATAGTTCTGGAGTATGATGTTTCCCATAGTTCCTTGTGACTGTGACACTGCTGTGACCCATATGGAAGGAAAGTGAAGAGAGATCCATGCCTTGCCCTGCTATCATGTAAATTTGGACAAAGGGAAGGTCGTGGTAGAGAAGTAAACAACCTGGTGGAGGAGGGAACTTCAGTATAGACCCCCCCGGAAGTACTGCCCACATTTTGGGGTTCTGACTTGTTTTATTTTGGAAACACTTAGAACTGAGGGAACTCATACTCCACAAAACCCAATCTGAATTTCATGCCAGTCCTGGATTCCAAACTTACTGTCTGACTCCCAGGCATCAGTGGCAGAAGGAGGCATGGATGCCAGCTCCAGGGCATGATTTTTCTCTCAAGTAGCATGCTCTGCCTCAGAAATGAGGTCAGGAGGGAGGTTAGTTTTCACCTGTGTCTTTCTCCGGACCTCCCCATGCTTAACCTTCTTCCCCTCTCTCTCTGAATTTCTCGTGGGGTAAGGGATGGGCTCGTCATCCCTGGCAGCATTTTCCACTCAAGTTAAATCCCCTGCTCTGCTCCCTCCACCCTTGCCTCCACCCAATGCTTGCAGGGTAAGGGTGTGCGTCACGGTGGCTGATTCTTGGGAGCTACTCTCAAGGGATCCAGATGAGCAGCCTGAGGATCTGGAGGTGCGACACCTGTCATTTCTGGCTCACCCTGTGTCTCTCCAAGGAGCAGTGTCAAGACTCCCAGCTGGGTGATCCGGGAGGAGGGGCAGAAGCCCCGACTCCAGACACTTACATCAATTACAAACTCCCTCACTGCCCTTAGAAAAACCAAGTTTCTGGAGTTCATTGGATAATACTTGCCTGCTATATGGATTGTTGAAATAATATAAGTGAAGCATTTTTAACATTCTTAATTATCATATCAATATCATATAATTCTAAGGCATACCAAGTTCCAACTGAGTCCTGTGCTAACTGCCCAAGCTGAGGACAGTCAAGGCCCAGATTCACCCATGTGAGGAAGGCCAGATGATGGAGATGAGAGGGATCCAGTCAGACCACTTTGACACAGCCAGAACAAGGCAGGAAGCCAGGCAGCAGTGGGGAGGTCAGAAGGCAAGGCTGAGCTGAGAAGGGAAGGCCAAAATGGAAGGTTCTAAGAGTTAGCCCTGAGCTGCAAGGTGAAAAATTAGGGCACACACACACAGGCTGTAAAGTACTGGGGTCAGCGCAGTAAGAGACCAGAGTCGGAGAGTGATTTCAGCAAGCTTTACTTCAGGAACACACACACAGACTGAGCTCTATTCAAACTTCCCGCTCCTTTATACAATTCTTGCCCCCTTCTGATTGGTCCTTAACTATGTACATGGATTGGCTATTTACAGGGCCCTAAGGGCCTATCAGGGTACAGTATGAGCCTAGATGTTGATTGGCTACTTATGTTTCAATCCTTCCCCTGATTGGGCACGCTTAGGCCTTCTCTGGAACCCTGGTGTGGAGTACAAGCTTTGGCTTGTTCAGCTTCCCTCCAAAAGTAACAGTTCCCTCCAAAAGTAACAGTTCTCCCATTTGAGCCTAGGACACAACACAGGCCAATTGCCCTGTTTATTTGACATGACAGAGAAAGGCAGGGAAACTGTCACAGGAGTGGTGGAGTCTCACACCAACCATCTTTTGCACTAATCAAAATAGGACAAAGGGTTCCCCTTTGACCAAAAGGCTGCACTGATCATGGGTCCTGCATGAACAAAAGCCATGTGGGCTGTTGTAAGAAAGGGAATTGAGTTTTTGAGTGAAAAAGCTGGCTTGGATCCAACCCATATTATTTTGTTCCCTTCCTGTGTGGTAAAAAGGGATATTCCAATCTTCTACATTCTTGTGTAGTATTTCTGTAATCCCTAGCTAGAAATTGGGTAGAGCTTTTTGATGCAGAAGATTGCAGAATATGTGAAAAGCAGAAGAGGAAAGCAAGACTGTTCAGCTGGGGACAGACTCCTAACACCTTGTTTAAGAATTATTGTTTTAGGGCTGTGTTATTGGATGAGAAGTTCATTTGGGACCCTCATCTTTGAAGCTGTTGCATATAGTGTTTAGTTGGAGACTTCCTGGGCCACCAACAAGAGGAAAGAGATGAACTCTGAGGTGGCAAGCTGTGAAGGAGTCAAAATTTAATTGTTTGGACTTTAAAAGATCATTGTTCTGTTTTGTAACTAAGTTCTGTGTTATTGTTAGATGATATGATGTTAAGTGAAAAGTAAAACTTGTATTCTCTTTAAATTATTGCAAGGTCATTCCAAGTTTTGCCCCACAGAACCTACAAACTGAGGTTACATTTATTTAAATATATATTGTGTGTAAAGAAAGAGAATCAGCTGCAAAGCAGCAAAAAAAAGGTGAAAATAACTTCTATAGAAATCATTTGGGCAATATTGATTCTGCTCAGCAAGGAACCATATTGCACGTTAACATCAGCTGGAATGAAATACTGAACTGTTTTGTATAATATCAGAGTCAAGCATTTGAATTGTATCTCTCTCACATCTTTAGACTTTAAAACTATCAGCAACTGGTCAGAATTCCAAGTATCTGCATGATGTTCACACATAACAAACCACAGACTAACTTTTGTATACTGTGTACAATCCTACACAGTGTATAGAGAGGAAGTATCACCATTGCTCTCGGATGTGATATTTTTGTATCCAGGACAAGCACTAAACAAAACCCCACACTAATCTTGGGAATATACGTGGGATAAGCACTCCAGAAAGACCAGCCAAGACAAGTATCACATTTTATTATCTTCTGAGATACTACTGGAATGTAACCTGAGCACTGTGTGACCCTGAAACCTTTTCCCATTAGACTACCATTTTTCTCAACAGAAAACACAATAAGTAGTAGATTTAAGCCAATGTGAACAGTCTTTAGCAGGTTGCAGTGCAGTGCAAATATAATTTTCTCTTGCAAGCATGACAAGGTCTCATCAGTCAGCAGCACCTTTCCTTCCCACATTCTATCTGTATTAGATTCCTTCCTTCCTTCTTGCTGCATTGCTGCACTATTGCTCCATTAAAGCTTTCTGGAGACTATAGATTAGTTTCTATTCCCCCTTTTTCTTTTTTTGGTTGGGCTGTAGCAGTCGAATGCACAGTGCTGCAGCTTATTAGTAATTTCAGCTGGCTATTAAAATAGAGCACTGCGCAATAAAATCACCACTTTCTTCCTGCAGATATACTTTACCAACACAAGGTCCTCATTCCTCTCAAGAAAGAGTTGTAGCGTAGCAACAAAGCAACAGGTTCATACATGGCAGTCAACAGAAGCAGAAGAATCATCCACTGGACTGTTGCCTCCTTTGCCTTTTTTGAACAAGATTTTTTACTTATTTCTGAGCAAGTTTTGCATCCAGCAAACCTCACAAAGCAGATATCATCATAACCTATTTTTACTTTGATAACTGCCTTCCTTCCGCACAGAGGCAAGCAATTCAGAACAGCCCATGCATGTGTACAGGATATTATTTCACTTGTTTCCATTAAAATCAATTGCAGGGGTGGAGGAATACTTCAAACAGCTGTAAATCCTCCCACTGACATTCTTACTTCTTTGGAAAGTACAGCACAGTCCTACATCAAAGTCACTCTCCCATTGCCAAAAAAGAAAAAGAAAAGAAAGATCAATTTTTACATGAATCAAGCAGCTGGGAATTTCACCTTAATAGTGAAATAGACACATTTAGTAAGAATAAAAATACCTTGATGGGTCCTTTGCTCCCAGACAAATGCTAAACCTTTTTGTATGTTGAATTCTGTACCTGGTGTGTAGGAAGATGTATCAGAAGACTCCTGGCCCATGAAATTAAATATACAGAATGGATTCCCCCTTCCAATGCCATCCTCTGAGCACGTGAGCTCCTCTTCCCTATCCTAGAGGTGAAATTCTTCAACCTTTCAAACTGTAAAATTCATAAAACCCTTTTCATGTAACTTGTGCCACATCATATTCTATGTATTTTCATACAGTAAAATAGTTGGTTGTTCTGTAATGTTTTGATACCTGTGTTTCATAGGGCTTCCTTAAAAATGGTGTGTTGGTGAGTTAGACCTCAATATAGTATACAGGGAAATACCGCACATATTCAGGGTGTGTGAGAAAAAGACCCCTAATTTCAGAACATCGTAGTCTCCTGTTTAGTTGCCAGGATGCCTGGAGACTCAACTCACACAGATCTGCTAGAAAAACGGGGGTTTTGTCTACCAGAATGTAAGGGACTCACGTGAGTACCAACAGCCACAATGTTGCAGCAGCACTCAGTATCTCTGGAAGAGTGCTAACCAGGAGGACAGATGGGTTTCCAGCCGTTTCATGTGTGCACCATCTTGGCCATTGCAGCAGAAGAAGTTGCACCGCCAGGAACTGTCCAGGCAAGCGGATTCCAGCCTTGACCATAGAATCCATACTGGTAGGCTAACATCATCAGCAACTATCTTCCTGCAGTGCCAGACTCCATGACAGTGAAGTGGGAGGCTCACGTACTCAACAGATGTCACCCATGCATAAGGCAATCAAGCTTATCTTAGGCATGGATCCTGTCAGACTGCCTAAAGTTTTTGTCCAACAGAACCCAAGACAAAGGATGGTGCCAGTAGAAGAATGAAGAAGAGGAAGAACATATTCACCCAGAGCCAAGTTTCTTTGTATAGATCGGGTGTTACCTTAGGTAGCAATTTGGCCATCTATTGTCACCTTTTAGATAAGTTTTGATAGCCTTTTAATCACTTCCACCCCAATAATTTCACCCATTCTTTCCCTTAATGGTCATCCTGGAGCCTTCCCCTTTTTGCCCATTGTTACCTGGAAGTCCAATCAGGTAACCAGGACCAGGTCTGCTCATTGGCCAGGTATGGACATCCAATCAGGTGCCTCCAATAAACTGGCTATCGGCTACCGCATAAGTCCAGCTCTTATGGTCATTGTGGAGCCTCCCCTTTTTCTGAAGTCATATACCAGCTGACCACCAGTCATCCGCCCCTGTACCTCCCATCCCCTAAGGGCTCAAGGTAGTCCTTATAACCTGTGACCCAGCTCCCCACAGGTGTGCATCTAGCAGTACCCCATTCCTGCTGTTTAGATACATCCTTGATTCTTGGCCAGTTGAGGGTCCCATTCCCCATAATTCTCATTTGTCGCCATTGGAGCCTTCCTTGAAGACTATGATCAGTAATTATCACCCTGTTTGTCCATCCTTATGTTACCTCTATGCATTTCTCTCTATTTTTATTAGGTCTGTATGTATGTTATATGAGTCTATTATCTTGTATGTGTGTTCTATATTTTTCTGTAATAAATTCATAATTGTTTTACTTAATTAGTTTCCTTGGTAAATTTAGCAATAATTTCTGGAAGTGGAATCCTGTATACATAGATTCTAGATCCTTTTTAAGCCAAAGGTACCCACCTGTCAATTCCCCAACCTCTTTTGAGGGCATTTTGACTTACAGGTGTTACAGTTCTACAGGGCCTAAAGGTTTGGAAAGCTTTCATTCAAAAACACAACACATACTTATTGCAGATGCAGCAGTTAAAAGAAGATAATTATCATTTAATATTTTCTGTTCATACTTCTGCGACAAAAGAGAAAGTGCATGAATTTAGGAATTTAGAATCAGAATTAATGTTGGGAATCACCATAAATAAGTACTAGTCTTTATTATGACTCAGGTATCTATTTTATTAGCTATTTTATTTGCTGGTCCCCATCACTGTCACTGGTTACCACAGTGGGTGAAGCTTTTACTATGCCTATGTATTTGGGGGCAAGCCTGTGAGCAAGCTCCAGCTGTACAAGCAAGAGAACCCTGGCCACAAAGCCATTGCCACCACAGCAGCAAAACATCTGGAGAAGAAGAGGTAAACAAGCTAAGCCAATGAATGTGTGAGTTCTTCAACAGGCTAACAAACCACACCACTAAACTCTGTGCCTTTATTAAATAATTGCATATCTCCAAATAAACATGCAAGCATCAAGTTAAAAATCATTTTTAAAAAATGCATCCATGACGTTAGTAGGAAGATGGAGGTTATCCTGTGTATTGCACAGCTTGTCACAGGTATGACTATCTGCCTGTTGGGTTGAAATTGTGGAAGTTCAGTATGCAACATTCAGAGAAAAACTGTATACCTCTAAGGCCAAGCTGTGACAAGCAGAATGATACGTAGATGGGACTTCTAAAGGACTGCTAAAGCAGGAGTCTCCAAACCTTCTGAGCTTGTGGACATTGTTAGAATTCTAACCCAAGGAGTCAGAGTCAATCACAAGGTGGCTGCCTCAGAAGGCGAAGCCTAGTAGCCTACCACAAAATATCAGGGAGTGAATTTAGGTCTAAATCTTATGGTAACTGTCATGGGTCCCAGTGCCCTAGAAAATCACAGAAGTTCTGGAAGTTCCCAGCAAGCTGGACAGGGGTGGTGTTTCCATCCCTAGAAAGCAGCACTCCAGACACAAGTGAAGGTCCAAGCAATGCTTTATTGACAGAGTGGGGCAGAATTTACATTCATCAAGCCTATGCTACAATGCAGCAATCAACTCTTCCTCCACCTTTCACTCCCTCCCAGTTGCTATATTAAAGCTTTTAAGGCTCACCCCAGTAGTTGGCCCCTCCCTTTGAGCCTCATTTGCACTCATCCTCCAGACCAGTTGGACCCTCCCATGCCTAAGGGCACGCCTTCTCCAATCATGGCCACAGACATCTTGATCCAGCTTCACCCAAATGAATTCATATTGGGCCAGACCGTTCTATTGAGGATTTCCCTTATTTGTTTCCTTAACCTGCGATGTTCCAGGCCATCAAGGGCATAGCTTACCACTGTCCTGTGGTCCCTGGCTGACCTGGGCCTGACAAGTCTTCCTGTTGAGTAACTCTTCAGCATTTCAGGCAGAAGCACTGCTTAACAGGATTTCCCTTAAAATGAAAATATTGTTTAAAACATTTTTTTGCATACACACAGCTTACCTTCAGTCACACAGTGAAGATCCTTGCACTTTTTAAAAACTGTACAGATCTTCAGTGATCAATCAGAAACCCTGCCAAGCAAAAGCCCTCCCACCACTTTTAAAACTTTTTTCAGGCGCCAAGAGAGTTGTCAGGAGGTATCAAGGTGACTACAGAACCATGTTAGGGCCCCCTGTGTAGAGTGTATTGCTTACGTGGCAGGCAAGAACATATCAAGAACATTGAGGGTCTCAGGGTAGGAGAGTACTGAGCTGAAGAGGGGGAAACAATGCCTCAGAAGGGATCTGTTTATCAGATAGTAAATTGGCATTCTCTTGTGCCATGGGTTTCTTCAATGGATATGGATTTGTGATGAGCGTTCTGAATACATGGTGACTTGCCTGTCTGAGCCAAAGGTTTCAGATATTACATGCTATCTATATGAGTAGTTATGGGGTCCTGGAGGAGGAGAAATACATTGCTGGGCAGGAGGCTAAAGTACAGAACTTCAAAGAAATGTTACAAATGTTATAATGTTTGATATTCTTGAAAATGTTGTTTGTTCCTAGTGTAGGGACAGGAAGGTAAAAATGAAGAGTAGAGTCCATTCCTGGGAGTAAGCCCCATTGATTAGTCTTGAGTACCTGTTCAGGATTGCTCCCTAGGGTTATCAATTATTAGCACATGACAAACACTGGAGTGCATCAGGTTTATGATGAATCATTCTGGTTGCTGTATCTCAAAAAGGATACTGGAGCATTGGAAAAGGTGCAGAGAGGGACAATGAAAACTTTCTCTATGAGGTAAGACTAAGGAGTATGAGGCACTTTTGTCTGGGTCAAAGATGATTAAGGGACATAATTGTGCAATGGATGGAGGTATCTGTTTCTCCATCTCCCATAATAAATTAATGGTCACCCAATGAACTTAATGTACTTATTTTCAAGACAAAAGTAACTATTCAAAGCATAAGTAATGAAGGCTATTTGTATGGTTTGGTATAAAACACAACACCATGAGTTTCACAATAAATAGTTATTGTTATTTAAACAACTACAACTACAACTAGCTACACCATGACTTGATATAGGAAAACAAAGACAGATTTTGGAGTGGCCTGCAAGTGGGTTCTAAAACTATGCTGCATATCACAATACAATGTGTTTGTAAAGTACTGCTATTATGGTTGGGCATGAACTGGGAAAATGCAGTTTAGTTCGGTTTACATGCCCCATTTGCGAACCACAGACTAGGGTTTCTTTTGAGGTAGAATGCCCTGGAACGCCCTTCCAGCAGGCTTGGCCAGGGCTCCAGCTCAAAAAAAGGCAGAGGAAAGGCATTAGGAAGCCATGTACTTTCAGACTGGCATGGCTTCATTGTAAAGGAATGACCTTTTAAAGACTAAGGCATCAAGACAGTCTCCCCCCAGTCATCTGGCTCATAAAACCAGGAGACTGCACTGCATACCTTGGCAGCAGCAATTGATATACGCTTCTCCCTCTCCCATCTCCATTCACCAACCCTCCTCAGTCTGCCAGTGGGGACACAGAGCTGCTCAAGACTCCAGTCCTACAATTCCTTACCTGGGAATAAGCCCCGCTGAGTTATGTAAGATTTACTCTCAAGTTACCTACACATAGGGCTGCACATCTATATAGGACTTATTTGAAAACAGTTGTCATCTGTTGCTGAGGCAAAAGCTACAGCATGCTAGCCAAGTTCTGGCAAGACAATGATACAAGGGGGAGGAGGGATATGAGGGGACTTGCCATGGCCCAAGAAACTGCTAGCGGGGTTGTCCTTTCAGCACGCTCTTCCTGAGAGCTGGTGAGCGCACCCTGTCCCCGCGGCGTGGTTTTAGTCATGTTTCGAGTGTTCGGCCGGGAGGGGGGCTTTAAAGAGCTAAAACGCGGTGCTAGAGCCGGTTCTGTCATTGAAAATGACTCGGGGGGGGGGGCGAAAGGGTCCGAACTCCAAAGGGAGGGAGGAGGGTGAGGCACAGCTGGGGGAGGCGAAGGGAATGGAGCGGCGGGCAGTGGCAGTGATGGTGGCGGGCGGCGGTAGTGGTGGGGGAGGCAGGCAGGCAAACTAGGTGCTTGCCTGGGGCACTGGGAGGGGGGTGTGGGAGCCTAAATTGCTGCCCCCACCCTCCCAGCACCCTAGGCAACTGCCTATTTTGCCTAGCGGGAGGGCTGGCTCTGCCCATGTGGGCCCCCAATAGACTTGGCTTGAAAAGAAAGCACTATGCATAATTTTTACTGGGCTTGTTATTTCCCCCCACAAATACTTGAGTCCTGATTTTTTTTCTTAGTACCTAATGCCATGACTGAGAAAGCTATCAGGTTTCCATTGCTTTTTGCTGTAATGTGGGGTCACTTTGACCCCTATGCCAAAGTAGTATAGTTGGTGGAGGATGCAGGTTCCTTGGGAGGGTTAGCAAAGTGCTTTTTATCAGCTTGGGAGAATTAAAGCAACTACAATCCATGAATGATTCTCATATAAGAAACCTTTAGAATTAAAATTTAGGCAGGAATAGGAAGATCTCCACTAAGACTTCTCACAAATTCCCAAGATTACAGATTCCCAGGATGCCTCTGGAGAAGCCATAACAAATCAGTTCCAAAGTTGCTTAAATTTCTGCTGGGAGATGGACAACAGTATGCATGCTTAGAGGAACTGAGGGACCAAATGTTTCTCTTGACAGCTCTAAGGTTTTCTACCAGCACAAGATTTATAGACGGAACTGGAATGAGACCTACTTCAGTGTTCTGAGAATGTACTCTCTTGTTAATATGTCAATGTGTCCTTCCTACTCTATTAAAGGTAGCAGCAAGTTTGACCAGGGGAGACGGTGCCATGAGTAATACCAGGACTACCATTATTTCCCCCCTCATTATATGCCATCAATGAAAAAACAGTATTCTCCTACATCATAAAATGTCTGTACTTAGTCCAGGCTGCCTGTTATTGTTTGAAATCCCTCTTTTTCTCTGGATCACTGCTGCCTCTGTATAAATGCAACTGTCCTACTTTCCAGTTCTTCTTAGAACTTTTGTGCACACTGTATTCCTACACAAGCAAACAGACACTACCTGCTGTTATTACATACTGTTTGAGGTTGAGGACTGAGCACTTTTATGGTACCCATGAATATGTGAAACTGTGTTGTTCTGAGTCAAATCATTGGTTCATCTAGCACTGGCTGACAGTGGCTCTCCAGGGACTCAAGCAGAAAAATATGTCAGATCACTTGCTACCTGAAATTAAAAAAAAAAAAAACCTGGAGATGCAAGAGACTGAATCTGGAACCTGCATGTAAATTTATTTTGTTCTGTTCTGCCACTTAGCCACAGTCTCTCTCCTGAAGGAGTTTTGGGAATCACTGAAGAAACTTTAAATGCCATTTCTTGGATAAGACAAGAAATGAAACTATTTAATAGCTATGATGTTCTTCAAGCCAGAAAAAGACATTTGTCTGAATTACAGCATATTAAATTCAGTTCACATTTACAGAACCATTATTAATAAAAGTATTATCATATATAAGAAGACACACACAAGAAATTACAGAAGTTACCTTCCTGTATATTTTCATATGTTATCCAAGCATTCAGCATATGAGCAGGTTAGGTTGATTATGACACACAGGGAAAAACCCAGCAGCATGACTGTGCTTACATTTCAGCTGCTTGCTGTAACTGTAATATGTGAAAAAAGATTTGGCACATCTCTGCTTCCTTTTCTGTTTTTTTTTCTATAAGAGTCACTGTGTTACACACACTGTTAGGTTTTTTTAACGTAAACCTTGAGATGTTAATGAAACTTTAGTAATAGATGAAGAGATGGTAAAGTATTGTGGTTAGAAGAATGAGCTGAAGCTACTGGGTCATATCTCAGTGTGGCCATGAGCTCACTGGATGTCCTAAGGTAAACCACAAAATCTTGACCTCATTTCCCCTTCTTCCTTTTCTCATTCTGTTTTAGGCCTTCGATCTGTTCTAAAATCCCTGCTATTTTACTGCTGGCATTACCATCTTGTGCCATACCATGTGATGGTTCTGCCTATTTATTTCCTTTGGTCTATGATAGCTTTCTGGTCACAATAGCTAGTTTGAATGCAGTGGACAGATACAGTCAGCTATGCATTTCTCTAAAATTCTCCTTAATGATCCTCTAGTACTAGAATGCTTTCAAGATCATATGGGAAAATAGAAATGTTGCCCTTGGGTATGCCCTAGCTTGTAAACAATATGGGTTTAAATCAACATCCTCATCATCAAATCTCATGGGACCCTAAATTGGTTTCAGTGTCCTTTTCTTTTGTTATAGATTGCAACATGCATACGTGAAGTGAAGTTAATGTGGCAGATTGTACTTATGGACAGAAGTCTTGCATTTTTGTCCAAATTTTTAGGCTGCAGTGCTATGTCTTCCAGTGTGTGCAAATTTGCCACAATTTATCTGCTCCAGTGAGGGTGCTGCCTCTCTCCGAGTAATTCATATATCTAACAGGTATGGCACTGGAGAGAACAGAATAATAAGCAACCAGGAATAACTGAGCTTATATAGAATCATATCAGTTTTTCCCCATACCAGCAGTGTGATTGATAAACAGATATATCAATGATATCATTTCTGTTACATCTGTGTATAACTCTGCTGATTGGTAACAATCATGCATCATTTGAGTCACAGCTTCCTCGCTCTTTTCTCTGTATCTCACCATCTTGAACTTGAAGCTAGGTGGCCAGATACCAGAATCATGGTCAGATCCAAATATTTCTGAATATTATAATTATTACTTTTTCAATTCAGATCAATCATAATAACTATATTAATGACTATTTTTATTTGGTTTTCATTAATAAATCTCATTTATGCATACATAGGCCCATTATGCACACACATCTTACTGCAGATTTTCACAGCAGTAAGCTTCAGATTCTGTGCCCACCTTATGCACTATTCTTTTTCCTCTGCTGTATTTATTTTGCAGCTAAAATGTAATAAAATCCACACCTTTCTAAATTGGAGTGGAATGTCATTTGTGATATGGGGGGGGGGGGTGGCATTCAATTTTTTTTTTAATTACACAATTGTCCTATAACAGCTACTCAGTAGTGTTCAGCAAGCTCCTCCCATTTAAATTCTCATGATTCAGGTATTGTGCATGCATTTTAGTGTTAGTTCATTGAATGAAAGGGAACTGAAAGAAATACAGACAAAGGGGGAAAGCCAACTGTTGAAATTGATCAGACTTTTCCTGAAAGTGACAAGCAGTTCCAAAGCCCCATTTTCAGTATTGCCAAGCACTAGGGGATTCTCTAAAATTGGGAAAGAGTCACACAATCCTACAATATAGGGGTACTGAGTGCACAGAATATATGGTAGAACTCACTGCCACTGGCATTGCAAGCTGTGATCATTTGCAATGTATGTGTGCATGTACATGCCTGTGCAAAGTCAGCTGTAATTCCATCATGCTTTGCATAGGACTGCAATTTGTATGGACGAGGAGTCATCTAGCAGAAGCTCTAGAGAGCTTTTCTGGTCTTGTGCCACTAAACTGAGAACATGGGTAGGATATTTTTGGCAATGCCCTAGTGCAGCCGCATAGTAATATTTATTAATTAACATTAAACAATTTGCGTGGTTTTCTCTTTGTGATTGTCTAATTTGATCCTAGACATATTGGCAGTTTTTCACAGCCTGTCCTGTGCGGATTGCACTCTTCCTCCAAATGGATAGACCCCAAGTGATTCTTAAGTGCAGAGGTTCACAGACGGTCCCATGTGCCTCAGCCACGATTTTGATGTTAGGCTTCCAGAGACTGCCAAAATGGTTCCCCCCCCCAAAAAAATCCTTTGTTCACTAAAGCATTAAAGAGGAAAATGTTTTCAAAGCTTGTACATCAATGATGAGGGGCAAATGGCAAAAAGTGCAGGGTGGGCGGAACCACCTCAGTGGGAATGGGGAGTGACCTTTGAGGGGCAGCAAAAAGGTGAGGAGAATCTGTAAATTTTTGAATAACCTTTGGCTTGGGAGTGGAACAAAGGAAAAATCAGCACAAAACCACTCTCAGAAAACTTGGGGAAACAGCAACCAGAAAGCAAACTCAGTGCTGAAGGGGAGGAAAACTCAATGCAGAATGACAAAGAAAACCCAATGGACATGTACATGAAAGTGAGGGAAAACACCCATCCATAATGAGCCATAGGCAGGCCTACTCCCCTTGTCTTGCTACTTTTCAAAATTACCACTGTATAAGAAATAAGAGCATGTTGTTTTTCAGAGCAGATCAACATTTTTAAATGGATCCACAGTGTTCATGGGAAATTACCACTATTTTAAATTTCCCCACAGTAAATTCAAATGAGATCACTGTTTAATCTATTAATTTTCTTAAAAATGCTTTCAACTGGCATTTCAAGTTCAAGCATTTTATTAGATTTATAACTTTAAAAGAATAGTTTACATGAGAATAAATTCCCAAAGATCTCTGGAATGAAGAACCATGAAAAAGATTCATTTGTTTGCAATATACCTTTGTGGACTCCTTTTACATCTTAGTTGTTTAATGGCTCTACCAGTTTTCTGACAAGCTTCATGCTTTCAGTGATATTTTTAAAGACTTCACTTTTATTTTTGCCTTTAGTGAATAGTTCTTCAAACTCCTTTTGATCTGTCATTATTATAGCCTGACATTTAACCTGCTAGAGTTTATGCTATCTTGATGTGACTTGCTATATTTTTAAAACATTGAAACCACCACTTGCACCAGAGCATGACCTCTTGAAAGACACTCTCTCTTCCTTACGTCTCCAGTTCTCATCTCTTCTTGTCCTGATCTTCATGCATTAGGTACTGAATAGCTCTAATTTCTCAGGTGCTCCCTTCTTTGGAAATGTTTAAAGCTTTTTAATGTGAAACACTGAGGGGCCAAACTGTATGTTATGTAGGGAATCTGTGATTGGATCTCCAGACACTTCCTTTAATGATAAAAATGACTGCAGAAGGGGCAGGACTTTTGGGGTTTTTTTTGTTTTTAGCAGGAATGCACAGGAACGCAGTTCTGTCTGACTTGGTGCCAGGGAGTGTGGCCCAATATGCAAATAAGTGCCTGCTGGGCTCTTTCTACAAAAAAACCCTGTGTGAAACAATGGTGATGTCAGGGGTGTGGCCTAATATGCAAATGAGTTCCTGCTGGGCTTTTTCTGCATAAAAAGTCCTGGGAAGGGAATGACTTGGATGAGGGTCATGACACTGAAGGAATGTGGGGAAATTGATTCTTCTTCCCATACAATTTCTATAAAAAGAAATCCCTCCATCCAGAGCTCTAGACAGATGGGGACTCAGGCTGTACATGTCTTTTCCCTACTGTTGCTATTAGCAACTCCAGAGTACGATTTAATAGGAAAATAACACAACAGGTAGGCTGTGGGTAAGGTTAATTTCCCAAGCTGATTTTTAATATTAAAAAAAAAATGGATGATCCAATTGCAATTTCCTGTGTAATCTGTAGTTTTACCTTGAATGTGAATGATTGTTACATCATTTCAGATCAGTGTCACAGAAACCGTTTCTTCTGAGTTGTCACCTATGTGAGCAAATTTCTGGTAAGGACCCAAGGTTAATGATAGTTACAGCATGTCAGTTACCCATTCACAGAGTAGAGCAAAATCAAGAAGATAATCAAAGTTCAGATTGAGAATAAATTGCAGCTACAGGAAATTGCTTTGGAAATCACTGCTGGACAAAATTCTATTTCTATATTTTTCATAAGTGGGACTGTTTCAGTAGACTTGGAATTCAGTTGAATAGCCATTTCTATTTTAGTTCTGAAGTCATAGGCTTATGTACTACCCTTGTGGTGGTTGTCCTCTGTTTCCAGCAAAGCCCTTATTTTATAGTCATATATTATAGCAATTACCACCAAAAGGAGGTCTGAATGTATTATAGGACAGTATGAACACAGTCATATCTGGACACACAGCTTATGCAGTTTTAACCCACAAGATTTTTTTACTTGAGGAAATAGTGGGATGAAGAACCATGGACACTATGGACAGTGATGGCTCTACCAAATCACCTTTATGCATTTTAAAATTGACATCTGGCTCCAACCCTTGAGGGTGAGCTGCCTTATGGATCTTCATCACGTGCTAGACACAGAGTTAGCATGTGGACTTCCACAGCAAAAATTAAATGATGTTGTTTGCTAGATTGTCTATGTCCTATTAAATCAGTTGTGAGGCTCAACAAGGTGGGTCTTTTCACATTAAAGTTCTAAAATAAAATAAATTAAAGTTCATTGTTGGCCCAGTTTCAAATAAAGTGATACAGGGACAAGGGTTTCATACAAAGTGTTTTCTTCCATTAATGAGCCAACACTAAAGCAATATGGTCATTTCCACCTGCCTTTTGAGATGCCTCTATAGCACTGAACTGCTATATTGGCTTAGCATTATAGTGCTCAACTTAGAATGTTGAAAAAAAAAGCCCAAAGAAAGTCATGAGGAAAAAAATGTGACAAAAAAGCAGCATTGTAGGAAATGCTATGGGCATTTTGAACAGCACACCACAGCAATTCAGAAACACAATGAAGGGATAGAAAAAGAAAGAAAGCTGTTTCCCTCAAAAGTGGCTCAACCTCACTTTGGCCTAGGTAAGACACACATAATCTGACGAGATGGGCATGGATGAAAGCCAGATGCATGTCGGATTTTATGCAATTTTATGCGGTTGTCCAAACATCAGCATCTGGCAATGGCCGTTGGCTCGTTCGTATCCTGAACTGCCACGACTGAGATGTGGACTTTTTTGATAGTACATTAAATCTGGAATAGGAATGCTTCCGACGACTCCTGCATGTACTTTTTATGTTTGAACACTCCATTGTAGCCGACTCGTCGCAAGCACACATCCGCTTCCCTACGAGAGCCCACTCCAAATGATATCATTGCACCAGCAATTGTTGACTCAGCCTTCCAACCTTCCGCGGTCGATAAAATATGTACCCAGCTTGCTGGAGGGGGGGGAGTGTAATGACGGGGGAAGGCAATGGCAAACCACCCCGTAAAAGGTCTGCCATGAAAACTTTATGAAAGCAGCATCACCCCAGAGTCGAAAAAGAGAGTTGCCGTGCTCCCCCCCATTTAAAAACCACGGCAGGGTGTTTAAATGGGGGGGGGAGGAAGATCCGCCACCTTTGCTGTCTCCCTGCCAGGCGGAGAGACAGCAAAGAGAGTTGCCGTGCTCCCCTCCATTTAAAAACCCAGCAGGGTGTTTAAATGGGGGGGGGGGGAGATGACACACCTTTGCTATCTCCCCGCCAGGCAGAGAGACAGCAAAGAGAATTCCTGAGCTTTCTGGCACCATTAAAAAAAAAGCCAAGCACGATATCCCACGGTACTGCGCTTGCGCGAGTGTGGAATGCCATCTAAAAAAATGAGGTCCAGTTGAGACCTCTGATCAACCAACGACGGAACCAACGCTGCTTAGAACTGAAGGATGGAGGGATGTCTGATCAGGAAATTCGTTGTAAAAAAGCTGCGAGGTATAATAGCGACGGGTTAGGGATGGATTTAATGGTGAGTGTGACTGCGGCCTTTGTTAACCTGATGCAATTGGGTTTGTGTGAACAGGTAAATAAATTCCACTAGCAGCCAATTACTAAAACAGGTCTGCCTGAAATGACAGAAAAAATCCGTTAGCAACCAGTTTCTAAAATGGTATACAAAGGCAGTTTGAAAAGGATCAATGTTTGTGAATTATTTCTTATTATACATTACACATGCCAAGTAATAAATGCAGCTGGACAATCACTAGAACCTGTGATTTCACAGAAAGTACAATATATGTTATATTACACCTTGCTTTTTATTAGAAGTTGCACAGTATGAAGCATTCGGCTTTCCTACCTTTTTTTAATGCTATAGCTTTTTTAATGCTTCACATCTGATACTTGAGAATAGCTGGGCTCAAGGTAGATTCATAAGAATAACAGCATTCTGTTTTATGATACATTGTTGAAATTTTGCTGGAAGTTCAGCTTTCTGTAAGGAGAAACAGTATCTCCTCCTTCATCTTGTTTCCAGCCAAATCTTTCTGTAAATTTATTAGGAATTTCATCCAAAGCAACACAGTGGCCTAAGTGTATCTTCATTAGTTTTATTATCTGTTCTTCTCAAATTTACCTATTGTTATTTTCTTGCTGTTCTAAGATTTGGACATGCTTGAAATGTTGCATGCTGCTTGTGATTCATTAGTATGCCAGGTGTTTATATTTTAGTATCCAAAGTGTTACTCAACAAAATAGCCCAATATCACCCTTGTAAAAAGGTCACCCGTCTTACAGCCTTGAAGAGCAAATTTTGCTCTGTAGTAGTTCAGACTGGGGGGCAGGTTTCTTCTTTTATATTACTGTCATATCTTTGTAATCCAGAGAAAAGAGCTTTGTTTTCAAACAGTTGTTTTTATATGTTTACTAATAATCCTCTAATTTCAATAACTGCCTTCAGGTTGCTTTTTTAAACACAGGACCTTATAGTTAACCAGAAAACATGCTGTCTTTAATTAGAGCTTGTCTTTGCATTATCTGCAAAACATCTTCAAAACTGATGCCCTCCTGAATGCTCTTTTATTCTGTTTTGAATTTATGTCCAGGCAGTGCCAAGTCACCACTGTTCTTATTTGTGAGTCAGTGAACTGAAGTCAAATCTCTGGTGAAAGTTACTACCCCTGGCAGTCAGCCTAACATACCATGAAAAAAAAAAGTTCTACCGGGGGTTCTGGTTTCATTTCCTTTATCCAAGGCCACACTTAGTGGCCTCCCTTTTCAGCTTTCTTGTCAACAATGCAGTATGTTTTTCTCAGTGCTGAATTTTAACTCAATGAACCACTGCTTCAAATTGATTCCATTTTTACCCATTTCAGGTCAGTTTTGTATTATTTATTTATTATTACTTATTTATTACTTTAAATTTCTATCCCACCCTCTCCGCAAGCGGACTCAGGGAGGCTAACAACATTCATATTCACAAGTTAAAACTAGTAAAACCAGTAAAAACCAATAAAACATAATTACAATTTAAGATTTTAAAAACATTTCATGGTGCTGTACCACTACAATATAGGCAAGTTCTTCTTTTCTGACGGTAATCACCTAGTACTTTATATGATGTCGGGGGGCAGTTCTCTTCCAGCTAGATATCAAAGGCCTGTCGGAACAGTTTGGTCTTACGGGCCCTGCGGAAAGTGGAAAGATCCCGCAGGGCCCTTATGGCCTCCGGGAGAGCATTCCACAATTCTGATGCTGCCACCGAGAAGGCCCTAGCTTGTGTTGAACACAACCTAGCCTCCTTTGGTACTTGTAGAAGTATTTTCTCTCTAATGTTTCCCATCTTTTATATCTTTATATGCTTTATAAATTTGTTCAAAACCAAAATAGACATTTGCCTATTATACAGAGTTGCCACTTGAAGAGTAAGTTTTCCCCCACTGAAATGAGATGATTCAGCACAATGCGACAAAAATAAAAATAAATATTGTTTTTATTTTCCTCATAGTATTAGGTGTGGCAAATCCAAGTCAGTGACTCCTAGTCCAAATTGGTCCAACCATACATATTGCGTATATCAATAGGATATTAATTTCCTGCTGAGGTCTTTACTTTTATGTTACATTTTATGAATATACAGAGCTAATTTGGAATGTACGTGCCTGACATATTGGCAGAGCCCAGAGCCCAGCAGGAACTCATTTGCATATTAGGCCAACCTTCTGAAATCAAGAGGGGGTTAGATAAAAATATGGAGCAGAGGTCCATCAGTGGCTATTAGCCACAGTGTGTATATATATGTTTATGTGTTTGTGTGTATATATATATATATATATATATATATATATATATATATATATAATATATATATATAATTTTTTTGGCCACTGTGTCACACAGAGTGTTGGACTGGATGGGCCATTGGCCTGATCCAACATGGCTTCTCTAATGTTCTTATAATAACATAAGAGAAGTCATTCTGGATTAGGCCAATGTCCCATCCAGTTCAAACATTCTGTCACACAGTGCCCCCCCCCCCAAAAAAAACCCAGGTGCCCTCAGGACACTTGAAGTCCTCCCACTATTGCCCCGCCAAACACCAAGAATACAGAGCATCACTTACCTCAGACAGACAGTTCCATCTATACCTTGTGGCTAGTATCCACTGATGGACCTTTGGTCCATATGTTTATCCAATCCCCTCTTGAAGCCGTCTCTGCTTGTAGCTGCCCCCACCTCCTGTGGCAATGATTGTCGCCATTGTTCCCTTTATCCAAGGTCCAGCAGGAATCATTTGCATACTAGGCCACACACCCTGACAGCAAGCCAGCTGGAACTGTGTTCCTGTGTGTTCCTGCTAAAAAACAAAACCAAACCCTGCATATTGGCCACACTTGTAAAGGCTAGCAGAAGCAAGCAAGCACATTGATTCTGCACTCTGGTTGCACCTGAATGCACTAGCCTAGCAGTTCTCAACTTGTGGGTGAGGAACCAAAAGTGGCTCAGCTCAGCCTAACCTAGTGGTTCCTTTGTTCTGTAGTTTCAACAATACACCATATGTTGTATAGGTCTAATGATAGGCAATATCTGTTTTTTAAAGGTAAGCCAGAAAATTCTGTGCAAGAGCTTTAGAACTTTACAGCAGGGAGGCAGGAAAGATAACAATGTTTAATCTACTCAGTGCCGAGATTGAAGAAACATTATCCTTACATAAGAGTCTTGACATGCTTGTTGCTGTTATTATGTATCTGTTTGATTTAGCTGTGCTTTCTGTTTGCATCACATTATTTTAAATGTTTTCTTTTAATAAACTTCAGATTTATGTTGTGTAAGAGTCTAATATTGTGTTAGAGTTGCCAGGCAGTGCCTGGACAACCTGTGGGAGGGTTGTGTGTGTGTGTGGGGGGGGGGGTAGCATCCTGGGAGAAAAATTAAAAGGAAAAATAAAGCCTCATACATTAACAGGAAGTTCTGAATGTACAATTCCTGGTGATTCCAAAAAGCATCCTTTGTCACTGGGTAGCTCTAGGAATTGCCAGGAACACTATGGTCAGAACTTCTTGTAAATAGATGAGGGCTTATTTTTCTTTCTAATTTTTCTCCCCAGGATAATACCCTCCCTTTGGCCTTGGTTTCCATTAACTGACTAAGTGATCACTGAAGGGGCAGGGGGACAAAGGCTGCAATTACCTGGAGGTCTCATGCCATTAGTAGCCAAATGGGAACCCTATACTAAACTGATTTTAAAGAAGAAATTAATTGACTTAAAATGCTGAATCCTTGAAGGACTTTCTTTTTTCTAGATAATGAGTCTTAATTCCTAGGAGATAGATCAAGATGGGTGACTGTGTTAGTCTGTAGCAATAGAAAAGAGCAAGAGCCCAGTAGCACCATAAACACTAACAAAATTTGTGGCAGGCTATGAGCTTTCATGGGTCACTGTTCACTTCTTCAGGTATCCAAAGTATGCAGTGACTCAAGAAAGCTCATACCCTTTCACAAATTTTGTTAATCTTTAAGGTACTATGGACTTTTGCTCTTAAAGTTATTGTGGCTGTTTTGGTACTCTTCACTAGAAGTCAACAGAAGCCATTTTCTTTTATTACAGGTGTTAGAATATATGATTATAGTGCTTTCCCCAGTCCAACAAGGGCATGTAAATGTCTCCTTTGAACAGGAGTTTGGAAACAAGATATGCAACATATGCATAGGAAGAAAATATTCTGATTTCTCCAGCCATCCATGAGCAGGTTTATTTGAGCTTCAGATTAGGGTTCAAGTTCTATTTTTGCAGTTGACTTATTAGATAAGTTGTTGTCAGTGCCTCTGTTCTCCATTTGTAAAAACTGGAATAACATTAGGCTAGCATAATGATGACGGTAAAGCACTTAACAAATTAACAGCAAACAATAAATTATTGAAGGGGTAGCCAAACCAATATATTAATGGTGATTTTGGATCTACTACTTGCCCTTATTTAAGACTCTTCTAATTTCTATTTTATTCATATGACTTTTTTTATAGCAGATGGAATCACCCAAAAAGTGTTGGCACAGGAATGCAATAATCCCAAACCCAGTTGTTTTCCTCTATTTTCTACTTTATACAGCTTGTGTCAGAGATTTCTTCATATGTACCAGGGGTGGCCAAACTGCAGCTCAGGAGGCACAGGTGACTCTTTCACACATATTTTGTGGCTTTTGAAGCCCCCATTGCCCCACTGGCTGGCTTGGAGAAGGCATTTGTCTCTAAATCACTTCTCCAAGCCAACCCAGGTAGTGGCTTGGAGAATGCATTTAAAATTAAAATTGCTTTCCTTCTACTCCTCTCCCCCATCTATTTTCCTTCCTGCCTGCAGCTCTCAAATACCTGGTGTTCATGTCTTGCAGCTCTCAAACATCTGACATTTATTCTATGTAGCTCTTACACGATGCAAATTTGCCCAGCCCTGATATGTACCATGCACCATTGTCATTTTTCATTGACGAAACCCTTCCATCCCAAACTTGTTTTGCCTTCTAAAGCAAACTTGTTTTGCCTTCAGACTAGCTACTGAAAGTCAGTTTGGAAATCCTTTTTTAAATGAGACAAATACTTGACTGTTTCACTGCAGTAAGGTTTCCAGAAGATGGCCTTGAAACACCTACTTCTCCTCATACCCACTGAGTTTCACCATGATGCACAGCACACATATAGATCCTTCATATATAAAGAAAAATAACCTTAGACAGAGAAGGGTCAGTGTATCATTCTTTATTCCTTTTGTAGCTGTTCTTAGTGGTGTCTTTTTTTTCAAAAAAAGTTTATTTCTAGCAATATTCTTACAACAGACTTATTTTTCCCTTCTTTTTTCTTGTTAGTTTTATTTAAAGTCATTTGGTCAAGCAGAAACCTTTGAAGCTAACAGTAGATGCCCTCATGTGGTAAATATAATTTTTAATTCAATTTGCTATTTATACCCCACCGTATCCTGCAAAGCGGGCTCAGGGCAATTTACAACATTAAAATATTACACTAACAATAAGTAAAACATATCAAATTAAACACAACAGATTTAAAATCTCATAAATATAATACATATAGATTAAAATAAGAAGACCATAACTCCAACAATGGTACAGCCTGAGACCATACTTCAGCAGTTGGTACAACTTAGTACAGCTTCAGGTCATTGACACCACTTTAGGTTGTGACTCAGACCCTTGACCCAGCTCAAGCACATAGATAGTAAAGTGCTAGGGGAAGGTTTCAGAGTACACCTAGTAGATTAAAAGCTTGGCGGAAGAGCTCAGTTTTACAGGCGCTGCAAAATTTTGGTAAATCCTGCAGGGCCCGGATCTCTAATGGGAGCTCATTCCACCAAGTAGGGGCCTGGATTGAAAAGGCCCTGGCCCTTGTTGAGGCCAACCGGGCATCCTTAGGACCAGGAATCACTTTCAGAATCAATTCTAATCTGGTTTTTGTTATTTTATATATAAAATTATAACAAGAGCCAGATTAGAATTTTTTTAAATAAAGTTCATTTTATAATTTTATTAAATCTAATCCAATACAAAAGGAGCATAAGGAAAATAAATAAAATATAAATCTAACATACAAGAATCCAGTTTGAGCCAGATTAGAATTGATGAGGGGTGGCTACATCCTTCACAATGCGTGATGCATGTGACAACTGACACCACCCAGATTGGGTTTCCAACCTCCAGGAGGTGGTTGGAGATCTCCTGCTTTTACAGTTGATCTTCAGGTGATATAGATCAGTTCACCTGCTTTGGAAGATGGATTCTTTAGCATTATACCCCATTAAAGCCTCTCTGCTCTCCAAGTACTGTCTTCCTCAGGCTCCACCATTAACATCTTCAGGTATTTTCCAACCTAGAATGGGCAACCCTACACCACCATGAGTAAGATGCCACTCAACCCATTCTAGGTGCAAATCCTTGCCCAGTCAAGCCCCACACTACATAGGGAAGGAGGCACCTGGGTCTGCATGGGAAGGAGGTGCTTGGCCTAACAGAGCCTTGCACTGTGCTTTGTTGCCCTGTAAGGGAGTCATTTGTCCTTTCAGTTTTTTATCCCTCCATCCCCCCCCCCCCATTTAGGCATGGGGTACAACAGGGAGAGCAGGGCATGGGCATGGGCCCTTTTCCAGAGTTGTTTTTCCATTCTAGTCAGCCCCTAGACCTAAAAAAGGATGGTGGAGGTGGTACAGGGACCACTGTTGTTATATATGAGGGCTTTTTTTGAGCAGGAACACACAGGGACACAATTCCAGCTGGCTTGGTATAAGGGTGTGTGGCCTAATACGCAAATAAGTTCCTGCTGGGCTTTTTCTACAAGAAAATATGATATGTACATATATTTCAAGTACAATTGTGGCAGAAAAAGAAACATCTCCAGAGAAAAAAGAAGCCTATTTGAGGCAATAGTGAAAGATGATTAAGGGTTTGTGGGTGTGTGATTGTTTTTGAATTTCATATGGGAATTATCTGCTTAAAACAGCTCCCTTGTTAAGGATTCTAGAGAGGCTGATTGTTTACTCCTGTTTACAACTGATTGTTTACTCCTATGAACACAGAGATGTATTCACTAACCCTATAACCAGTTTCTTCCCTGAAAAGCTCTGTCATTCCATCGTGTCACTATGATCAATTACCATTTTACCAGTAAAGTCCTGTTGTCTTCAGTGGGATTGTGTCAAGTGTGAAACAGGACTGAATGTTCCTGGCAACCTAGTTTTCATATAAAGTAGTGTACATTAATAAATAGCCTGACCAGGGACTTACTCTGTCAGAAAATAAATGGTCAGCTGCAGGCACTGCATTAGAGTAACTACACAGGACATGAGCTTTAGATGACTATTGTTATAAGATATTCTGGCATTAAGTTTTTTTGCATATATAATGCAAATTACATCAAAATTTGAACACAGGAGCAAGTGGAAGGCAGGGAAGAATAGCATCTAGTTATGAAATCATCTGGAATGCTTATCCAATTTTTAGTAATGCTGCACTCTCATTGTCTACTCCCCCCCCCAGAAAATTACATCTTATTATTGCTAACAAAAGCACATGAGCTTTTTGGGGGGTTGGGTGGGGTGCTGACTAAATTGCTGTTGGAAAGAATTGACCTAATACTGCCCATGCTTCCTTGAAGTTTACTTCTTGGGTTTATATTTTATTTGCTTAGTCACTGCCATTCTGATAAATAGGATCAATGCCAGGCTTCATTTCCAGGATCTGTCTGACTGTTCCAGTTTCCTGTCATTAAAAAGGAGTATTTTATAGAGCGATCAATTTCATTTTCCAGTTTTTATCTATTTAATGGACTGGTGAAAACCAAGCTAATGCATTTTGGTTTTCTAGGTGGTGATAAATGTTTAGCTACCAAGTGTGGCAATCACTCTTTACTCTCTAGCTGCCTATTTAAACGTAGGTTGTAGGTACATTTATTTCTAAGGCAGAGGCCTGGTGATAACGTTTCTTTATTACATCAATTCTCAGCAAACATGTAATAATATTTTTCTAATCTATAAATGGGCACAGGAGACAAACTCCAGATCTCTTAAGCCACTCCTTTCCAGTTTTCCATCCAATATACTATATAATACCAAGCAAGCTTAAAACTTACGAGGTATCCAACAGTGCCATCCTAAGCAGAGTTCTAACATTTATAAATTTCATATCTCCAATACCACCTCTTAGTGTGACATGACTTGCAATTTTGTAAGGCAGCTTCAGCTGCCCAATCAACCTGTGAAATTTATTCCCATTTCCTGAAAGCCAGAGTTCACGGGTTCATTTTTCCTGCACTATCCATCATTGGCTGAATATGATGGGTGGTGGGATTGTCACATGAATGCATCTTTCCCTTATGTGAATTTCAGATTACATCTTTCTGTTCTTTTTGTCTTGCTTACAGTGCTTATAGAATAGAGCCCCTTAAAATGAATTCATGTTAGTAATGTACTTTTTGTCTGTATACATTTTTAGTGCATTTCCTGAGTTCAAAGCATTTGCAACTAAAAGATAAGATAGTATCATCAAGCAACATACACAATAGATCATAATGTAAACTGTAAAATCAGAGATGAATTGTAGATAAACAAAAAATCAACCACAGGCTCCAGTAGTATTGCCAACAGTCAGTAAAAAGTCAGATGGACAGAAATGCCATATCTCCTTTGAAAAGTCAGAGGAGGGGAAGTTTTCTGCATCTCCTTGGTGAGGATCTTCAGAGGATGGGAGCTACAGAGAGTAGGAGTTCCCCTGCTTCTCCCTGCTGAGAAAATGGGCCCTCCTCCGCTTCCCACTGGCTGGCATTCCTTCCTCCAGCAATTACACTAGGGTGCATCCTCTGGAGGTGCCTCCGAAGAGTGCTGGAGGACAGGTGTTGGGTGTCCCTGACCCTCTGGACATGGACACGACACAGCTGGCACTCCACAAGGGTCACTGGGGACAATGCAGAAGTGTTTCTACATGGTGGAGTAGAAACATGACCCCCACAGCCATGGTTGAAGCAGGTGGGAATCACAGCTGCTTTCTGGCTCTGGCATGGGAAATGCCATAAAGAGGCCTACCACCGATGGCAATAGGAGCAGCAGTAGGGAGTTAAGATAATTGCTATTGGAGTCCTACCTTCCAAACAACTTTGGCTGTTGGGGCAGTGCCAAAAACTCTTCCATCTACTGTGAAAGCCCCATGGACAGAGCAGAAGAAGGAGGCTCCAAGATGACATACTAGGAACATCTTCCAGGGGGGAGACCTGTGTTCGGTGCCCAGGGACAGGAGGATAAGGGCTTCTTTTTCCCATGACAACCACCCCTCCACCTGCTCTCACCTTTTGTTCTGCTTCAGGCAGGTGCCAGCATATGAAGAGTTAACTCAGGCAGATAACAGGAGCTGGTTTTCAGAGACAGGATGCCATAATAGAGTCATAAATTGTACAAGAGTTGTCTAAGCAGGCCAAGGTCAGTTTTCTGAAAAGCGAGTTCGATATAGCAACAGGTCAGTCTTAGGAAAGGTGTTGAAACCACAATGAAGGACTCCTCCCTTGTACTTTTATATGCTTCAAGCCCTATGTCATGACTGCAACAGCTGCTATACATCTCCTCTAGTGATATTTCTCCTTCTTTGGCAACTGATTGCTGGTGCTAAGCTTTAAGAATTTGCTGACCTGTGAACCCTCTACTCCTGCATCATTGTTGCACTTGTAGACCTGGGGATCTTGGAGGAGACAAGGCAGCTGGCTGGCCCTGAACTGTCAGCTTGGGGGGGGGGGGGGGGGTAAAACATACACCTCATACTTTCTAACTGTGATTCCTTGTCTGATTGCTCAGCTGCAGCTAGTTGGTGGCTGATAAGCATGGGATCCAGCTGTTCTTCATCAGAGAAGTTTGTCTCTGGGGCCTGGCTGTTACACAACACCCTCATGGCACTGAACACACAAACACCAAAAGCCCCCAGTAAAGAGTCAAATAATCAGAGGTGTGGGGTGTGGGGGCAGGGCTGGCATGTCACCTAAGGCTGTCAGGGGGTGCCATGTGCCATCAGGGGGTGATGAACTGGGTGCCATGTGACTCGCAGTGGTAGTGGTGGGGCAGCAGCAGCTCCTGTGGCAGGGCAGAGCTCCCTTTTCATCCACCCAGCAGCCTTGTTGCTGCCACCAGCTGCTCATGGGGATGCACAGCCTCCATCTGCCTCCACCTCTGCAGGCTGGCCTTCTTGTGAGACAGGGTGGCACAGGAACAGCCAGAGGAAGAGCCACTGCCAAGCTGGCTGGGGAAGGGAGGTGGTTCTGCAGCTGGCCGAGCATTCCCATGCTGGAGGTAAGGAGGGAAGCTGGGCTGGGGCACCTGCTGAGGGCTGGCTGGGGCAGAAGAGCTCCTTGAAGGTGCTGGCGACTGACTTCTCCATGCCCACACTGTGCGTCATGCTGGCTGGAGGGAGAGCAGAGAAAGCAGCACTGCTCCAGCTTTCTACATGGGTGTTGAGGGGGGGGGGGCTTGGCATGCTTCCAACCTCCCCTGTCATGCGCCCCAAAGGGTCACCATCATGCCCAGGCAGCCACCAAGGCAAGAGGATGCACGTGTCCACATTTAGGTGGGGCGGGGCAGGAAGGGGCAAGGGTGTAAGAAAAAGCCCCCTACTTTTCATACACATGGACATCATGATCACCAGTATGGTTGCCAGGGTGCCTGGAGTTTTGATTCGCACACATCTGCTCTAAGAAGTGGACTTTGCCCATGGCTTCTAAGGCTTATGTGGATACTATAAGCCTCAGCTTTGCAGCAGCATTCTACATCTCTTGATGGGTGTTAGCCAGACCTACAGATGAGCTTCCAGCCTCTCCTTGCATGCACAGTCTCGGCCGTTGCAGTGGAAGAAGCCACGCCGCCATGAAATGTATAGGAAAACAGTTTCCAGCCTGTTTCCATGAACCAAAGGCTAACACCACCAGAATCCATCTTGTTTTCCTGACTCCATTATAGCAAAGCAAGAGACTCATGTATCCAACAGCTGCTTCAAGTTTTGCATAAGGCAATCAAGCTTATCTTAAGCGTGGATCCGGCCAGACTGCCTAAGCTTTTGTCCAATGGAACCCAAGACAAAGGATGGTGCCAGTAAAGATGTAAAGAAGACACCTAGAGCCAGAGTTCCTTGTATAAATCGGGTGCCACCTAAGGTAACAATTTGGCCCTCTATTGTCACCTTTAGATAAGTTTGTATAGCTTGTTAATCACTTCCACCCCAATACCTCAACCCATGCCTTGCCCTAATTGTCACCCTGGAGCCTCCCCCTTACCCATTGTTACCTGGAAACCCAACCAGACATCCCGAGCCAGGTCCGCTCATTGGCCCGATATGGGTATCCAGTCAGGTGACTTGAATAGACTGACCACTGCCCACCACACAAGTCAAGCCCCTATGATCACTTCGGAGCCTCCCTTTTTTTCTGAGGTCAGATACGCCCCCAATACCTGATCAGTTGAGGGTCCATCCCCCATCTCCTGTTTCGTCGCCATTGGAGCCTTCCTCAAAGACTACGATAGGTAATTATTACTCTGTTTGTCAATCCTTGTGTTTACCCCTGTCTATTTCTATCTTATTTTTATTAGGACTGTATGTTCATTGTGTGACTTTATACTCTTGTATGTTTGTCTTTATTTCATAATAAACTTTTTTTTATTATATTATATTTTCTCATTATTGGGAAACTTCCAAAGCAGACACCTTCTGTATACATAGGTTTTTGATCTTGCTAAAAGGCAGATTGCCCTCCACTCTAAATTCCCCCAAATCCTATTTTTAGGGCAATTTGCTTAATAGGGGGCTGGCCATGGGCTATCAGTGGAGGAGGCTGGTGGGGTGGGATGGCCTTGCCTTCAGCCAAGGAGTCCACTAGCTAAGACCAGAAAGGCTGTCTGACCCACAAACATCCAAAGCCCCAAGCAGAGAGCTAGAGGCTCAATAAAGAGAGGTGAGGGGTAGAAAATAGTGGAAGAACTAAAAACACTGGCAAACAACTTAATATCCAAGTCAGGTGATCTAAATAGTTCAGAAAAAACAAAATACTCAACTGAGAGACAAAAGTCACTAAAAGCAGTCACAGAATCAACAAACAGAAAATCCTTCTGTTAATCTGCAAATATAGATCTTCCATCAGGACTACTAGGGCTTTCTCTGTCTCATACCTGGGCATAAACCCCTACTGAAAAATATCAATGAACAATGCATCATCCAAAAAAAAAAAATTGATGATGTGATTAGATGCTCAGCCATCTTGCCCCCAAAAGACAAGACGTTTCCTTGTCTAAAGAACATTTCTACTGTAGACATTTATATCCTGCTTCCTTCATGTTTCTGTTATATGCTATCAAGCTGCTTCCAACTTATGTGGACCCTATGAATTAATTACCTCCAAAATGTCCTATAAATAACAGCCTTGCTCAGCTCTTGCAAACTGAAGTCCATGACTTCCTTTATTGAATCAATCCATCTCATACTGAATCTTCCTCTCATCCTACTGCCTTCAACTTTTCCTCACATTAGTGTCTTTTCCAGTAAGCCTCACATTCTCATAATGTGACCAAAGTATGATAACCTCAGTTTTATTTATTTATTTATTTCTGTGAATTTATATTCCGCCCTTTCCCAAATTGGGTTTAGGGCGGATTCCAACATATCAAACAGTAAAACCAATAATTACAAACCAGTAAAACCAATATTACAATAAAACAGCTAAACATTAAAATTTAAAATAGTTAAGCCAGTAACAGCATAGATGATGTGGACACTTAAATACCCCGCCTGGTGTCCAAAGATGCCAACTACATTGGCCCAATTTTCTCCTTAGTCCAGATGGTAATCGGTATTGGTAGTTGGTGGTATCAGTGTTGTCAGTGTTGGGAGGTCAGTTAGATGGTATAGCAAGATACCAGCCAAAGGCATGGTGGAACAGCTCCGTCTTACAGGCACTCTGGAATGGCAACAGATCCGAGAGGGCCCAAACCTCTATGGGGAGCTGATTCCACCAGGTCGGGGTCAGGGCCAAAAAAGCCCTGGCCCTGGTCAAGGCAAAGCGAATGTCCCTTGGACCAGGGATGGTCAGAAGATGTTTCATGGTTGATCATAATGGCCTCCAGGGCTCATATGGAAAGAGATGGTCTCTCAGGTATGCCAGTCCTAGGCCACACAACGCTTTAAATGTTAGTACTAATACCCTGAAGTGGATCTGGTACTCGATTGGCAGCCAGTGCAGGCTGTGCAGCATCGGCTGACTGCTCGCTCATACAGGTGATTCAGTCAGCAAAGATGCTGCCACATTCTGCATCAGCTGGAGTTTCTGGGTCAGCTTCAAGGGCAAGCCTGCATAAAGTGAGTTACAGTAGTCCAACCTGAAAGTGACTGTTGCATGGATCACTGTAGCTAAGTCCCAGGGAGCCAGATAGGGCACTAGTTGTTTGGCCTGCCACAGATGGTAAAAGGCAGATTGTGCAACTGCTGTGACCTGGGCCTCCATAGAGAGGGTGGCATCCAGTATCACACCCAGACTCCTCACCTTTTGAGCTGGCACAAGAGATGCACCATCCAGGGTGGGGAGCTGAATGCCCGATCCTAGCCCCCCCCCCTCAGACTCACATACAGGACCTCCAGCTTCAGCCGGCTCAATTGCAACCAACCAGCCACTGCTTCCAACGCCCTGGCTAGATGGTCTGGGTCAGAGTCTGGGTGGCCGTCCATCAACAGATAGAGCTGGGTGTCATCTGCATACTGGTGACAACCCAGTCCAAAACCTCTGGCAACCTGGGCAAGGGGGCGCATATAGATGTTGAACATCATTGGCGAGAGAATAGCTCCCTGTGGTACACCACATTCTAGTGGGTGATGCAGGGAAGTCTGCTCACCGATAGCCACCCTTTGTCCCCGACCATGGAGGAAGGAGGAAAACCACTGTAAGGCCACCCCCTGGACTCCAATGTCAGCAGGGCATTAGATCGTAGTTGACCATGTCAAACACTGCTGAAAGATCTAGAAGCAATAGCAGCGCTGACCCAACTTGATCCAGATGCCTTCTAAGGTCATCTGTGAGGGCGACCAGAGCAGTCTCCGCCCCATGACCAGGACAGAAGCCGGACTGGAAGGGGTCAAGTGTCAGAACTGGAACGAACTTCAGACGATTCCAATACTTGTTACAAAGTACGGATCTTTATTGAAGAACTACAGTGCTAGAGCTACAAGATAACAGTAATGCCGAGTCCTGGCAGTTGGTTACATTTTATGCCATCAGTGAAGTACAATAAAGCTATCATTCACACGGGTTACAGACAAGTGTCTCCTTTCCCAGGCTTCGTTATCAGAAGGGAGGATGCCTCCCCGTGGTGAAGGCCAAACGGCCTGTCTTCAAAAGGGCACCTGTGGATGATGAACAGAGACTATCTGTCGCCCGTCCTGGAGCCCTAAATATTTGGCATAGCTATGAGGCCCAGGGTTAATTGCTCAGGCTATGGACTCTGTGTTAGTATCAGGTTACAGCATGGAGTCAGTTTGGTCAATGCAGAGAGAGAGAAAGTTACAAGTTCTGACATCAAGGACAGATGTATCTTCCAGGAAAGCTTGAAACTGCTCTGCCACCGCTTTCTCAGTTATCTTGCCCAGAAACGGTAAATTTGAGACAGGGCGATAATTGGCTAGAACCAAAGGGTCTAGAGATGACTTCTTCAAAAGCGGACGGACCACTGCCTCTTTAAGCTTGGCTGGGAATACCCCCAATGCCAGGGATAAGTTAACAATCTCCACCAAGGGCCCCTGAATGTCATCCCCACCTGCCTTGACAAGCCAGGATGGACATGGTTCCAGAGGACAAGTGGTGGGCTTCACTGCAGTCAAGATCCTGTCCACATCCTCCTGAGTTTTGTCATTTTACTATTGGGAGACAATTCAAGCTTGATTTGATCTTATTTTATACACTAATAGAAATTGTTGTATTTGATTGCTGGTCTTCACTAGTTAAAGTGGGCAAAGATCTAATTTCTTTGTGGCAGCCTTCATAACCCAAGCAAACTATCAACATCAGGTCAGAGTGAGCAAAGTCATGATTCAAGACTGACCTAATACACTGCTAGCAGAGGGGAAAAAAGGATTTCTTCACTGCTATGGCTGCAAATGAGTTCTATAGTAGGTTCAGTTAGCTTCAGTATGAGCTCTCTGTCAATGCCTCAGACAGTGTTTCGATAACCATTTCGTTTTTCCTGACTCCTCAGCAAGTCATGGAGCAGGAAACCTACACTATGAAAGAAGAGGATGACAGAGAGATACTACTGATTGCTCCTGTCAATCAAAAGTACTTATTGCATTGCCATCATAGTCACACAAACTATCTTTCCAGAGTGTTATGGAATCCAGTTGAATCTATAAGTCTCATACAATGGATCATCCTGTCACCATACAAAGAGTAGCAGAAAAATCCAAATGTGCCTTGAGCAGTCAGTGACCTGGAGTAAAAAAAAAGCCCTGCTAATACCAGCATCACTACAGACCAAATTCATATTTTACCAATGCAGAAAAGGACACATTTATAATGTTCCAGATACATTGGACCCAATACAATCTAGGACAGTCTCAAGGTTGCCATGGCACTGTTGAAGTCCTGAGCCATACCCAATAAGGTAAGGATGGATTTTGAAGTGCCCCACTAATATAAATCTAGAGTCCTCCACACTGGGTTAATAATCATTGATACCAATTAGTTTACACAGCAAGTCCATTACACAACCAAATATACAGTAAACCAGTTCAGTTCCTAATCTGGAACCAAATATAATACACAATTAAAACCAACCACTGTCTGCTCTTAATCTTGCATGGTCAAGTCCCATCTCAAACTTTTGCTTTTCTTTTCCATTAAGCCAGCCATCCGAACATAACCTCTACAGATGCATTTCCAGCTGCCTTCTTGAGGGAAGGTCATCATACTCCTATGTTGTGCAATTATTTCTCTGTAACAAATACTTCTGGATACCCACGGTGATTATATGATTACCTGGCAGTTGTGGATGCAACTCTTTGTTTTGTAAAACTAATCAGGAGTTTCTTCGCATATTAGGCCTTGTAAACTCTTGGAGGATTGGCTACATCAGGGGTGTGTGGCCTAATATGCAAAGTAGCTCCTGCTAGAATCCCACCCCTGAATATATCTAATTCTCAACATGGCCCCATTAGTATATATTTAAATCCAGGGACGGGGGCCATGGACAGACAAGGCAGAGAAAAGGCAGAAGGGAAAGGCAAGTCTTTGGGATCTTTCAGGACAGAAAGAGGAAATGGAGTGAGGAGGTGATAGAGGGAAAAGTGAAGTACCTCCCATAAGTCCTTACATGATGTTCTCCACTGCATAACTGTGTGTCAGAACTTAAGAACTTCAAACGGATCCCATACTTGGTTACAAAGTTAGGATTTTATTGAAGAGAACTAAGCACTGGAAAAGGCAAGATAACAGTGATGGCGAGAGCCAGCACCAGCACAATTTTATACACGTAAAGCAAACATCTCACAAAGCCACAATTCACACAGTTACAGGCACATCTGTCTTCTCACCATCACTATCAGTAGAGAGGATGCCTCCCTACTCCGAAGGCCATGCTGCTCGGCTTCAAAGGGTCCCAGTGTGAGAATGTGCAGAGACATAACATAACTCATTCTACAGCCCCAAATATTTTGGATACCAGTGGGGCAAGGTTAATTACTATTCAAGCACTTTAGGTCAAGCAAGGGTTACAACATGGAGTCAGTTTGGTTCAGTAACAAAGCAGCTCTAAGCCACAGTAAGAGTACATTACAGCATTGGTCACATTATAGGGAACCAGCAGTAAAGATACAAGTTCTGACATACTGCGCCCCCTAAGCGCCCCCTCCCGCGGGGCCAGCCTTGGGCTTGTGCGGGTACAGCAGGTGAAACTTTTTCAGCAGTTGCGGAGCGGCTACGTTCTGCGATTCGACCCACTCGTCACAGCTCGGGGGGAAGTGTTTCCACCTGATCAAATAATACAGTTTCCCCCTTTTGACTTTTGAATCCAGGATCTCCTGGACCTCATGGTGACTCTGACCCCTCACTGTCGTCGGAGGGGGCGGTGGGGCCCTGGGATGGAAGGACGTAGCACCAGGGTCTTTCCGAAGCAAGCTGCAATGAAAAACAGGATGGATCTTACTTAGAGATTTGGGCAGTTCTAGTTCCACGGTCACTTTGTTGATTACCCTTTTTATTTTGAAAGGCCCAAGGAACTTCAGTGCGAGTTTGCGACAGGGCTGGGGAAGGGGAAGGTTTTTTGTGGACAGGAAAACTGTATCCCCCACCTTCAGGTCCCACTCTTGGGAGTGTTTTTTGTCAAACTGCTTTTTGTAGGCTTTTTTCGCTTCCTCCAGGTTTTCCTGAATACCCTTCCAGCCTTCACGGAGGCCCTCCCACCATTGTTGACAGGATGTGGGTTCGGCCGGGCTGGCGGGGAGGGCGAGAGTGGGAAACGGCTTGCCCTCGTAACCATTGATAATTTGAAAAGGGGAGGTTTTGGTTGAGCTATGGAGGCTATTGTTGTAGCCATATTCTGCAAAGGGGAGGAGATCCACCCAGTTGGACTGTTGGAAATTAATGAAGCAGCGGAGGTACTGTTCCAGAAGACCATTAACCCTCTCCGTCTGTCCGTCCGACTGGGGGTGGTAGGCGGAGCTTAGTCCCTGCTCGATGCCAGCGAGTTTGCAGAACTCCCGCCAGAAGTTGGCAACGAACTGCGTCCCGCGGTCGCTAATGACCTTGTCTGGGAACGAGTGTAGGCGTACAATGTGGGTGAAAAAGAGCTGGGCGAGTTTTTTGGCCGTGGGCAGTTTCTTGCACGGGATGAAGTGGGCTTGCTTTGAAAATGTGTCGACTACGACCAAGATGACTGTTTTGCCCTGTGAAGGTGGGAGTTCGACAATGAAATCCATGGAGACTACCGACCACGGTCGGGTGGCTGTAGGGAGGGGAACCAGGTGGCCCGGGGGTTTACCCCCCCTTCTTTTCGCCATGAGGCAGGTGGGACATGAAAGGACAAACTCCGATACATCTTTTTTTAGTTTTGGCCACCAGAACTGGCGGGTGAGTAAGTTGAGGGTTTTGACATAGCCAAAGTGGCCGGCCAGGCGACTTGAGTGGCAGCGCTCCAAGACATCTTTTCTGAGGGGAGTGGGCACATAGATTTTTTCATTGTGCAGCCAGAGCCCGTTTTCGGCTTTAACCAAGTTAGGGGGGGGGTCGGCCTCCTGGTTATATTCTGAGAGGAACCGAGGCAGCAGATCTGAATCCGGGGGGCTGGTCTGCCTGCCGGAGCGGGTAGTGACCCCCCCCCGAGATGGCTGAGGGGGGAATTAATGAGTCCACTACCTCCTCTCGGAGACTGTCATGTTGAGGCATGCGAGAGAGGGCGTCTGCTAAAAAGTTCTTTGAGCCCGGGATGTGTTTCAGCACAAAGTCAAATTTAGCAAAGAAACCTGCCCACCGGATTTGTTTTGCAGTCATTTTGCGGCGCCCGGTGAGGGCTTCGAGGTTTTTATGATCGGTCCAGATTTCAAAGGGCACTCTCGCTCCCTCAAGCCAGGAGCGCCAGGTTTTTAGGGCAAACATGACTGCAAACGCCTCCTTGTCCCAGACCGACCAATTTCTCTGTTCGTTGGAAAATTTCCTTGAGATATAGGCACATGGACGGAGCACCCCATTTTCCCCTCTCTGCATCAATATGGCTCCCACTGCGGCGTCGGAGGCGTCGCATTGGACCACGAAGGGTTTCAGTTCATCGGGATGAGCCAACACGGGTTCGGAGGTGAAGAGGCGTTTCAGTTCAGTGAAAGCTTTTTGGCATTCAGGCGTCCACGTTAGGCGTGCGCCTGGCTTTTTCGCCTCGTCCCCCTTCCCTTTGGTTTTGAGGAGTTCCGTGAGGGGGAGCATGACTGTGGCAAACCCCTTAATGAAGTCGCGGTAAAAGTTAGCGAACCCGATAAAACTTTGTAATTGTTTGCGGGTTCGAGGGGGCTCCCAGTCTAGTACCGCTTGGACCTTTGCGGGGTCCATGGCCAATCCCTCCCCCGACACCCGGAAGCCCAAATAGTCCAATTCGGTCTTGTGGAACTCGCATTTTGACAATTTGGCATACAGTTTGTGTTTGCAAAGGGTGCGTAACACTTTTCGGACCAGGGGCACATGCGACTTTAGATCTTGTGAATAGATAATGATGTCATCAAGGTACACCACCACCCCCTTAAACAGGAATTCCCGTAGCACTTCATTGATAAAGTTCATGAATACACCGGGGGCTCCTTGCAGTCCGAAGGGCATGACTAGGTACTCAAACTGTCCCAGGGGAGTGTTGAATGCTGTCTTCCACTATAAAATTGTGCTGGTGCTGGCTCTCGCCATCACTGTTATAATGTCAGAACTTAAGAACTTCAAACGGATCCCATACTTGGTTACAAAGTTAGGATTTTATTGAAGAGAACTAAGCACTGGAAAAGGCAAGATAACAGTGATGGCGAGAGCCAGCACCAGCACAATTTTATACACGTAAAGCAAACATCTCACAAAGCCACAATTCACACCGTTACAGGCACATCTGTCTTCTCACCATCACTATCAGTAGAGAGGATGCCTCCCTACTCCGAAGGCCATGCTGCTCGGCTTCAAAGGGTCCCAGTGTGAGAATGTGCAGAGACATAACATAACTCATTCTACAGCCCCAAATATTTTGGATACCAGTGGGGCAAGGTTAATTACTATTCAAGCACTTTAGGTCAAGCAAGGGTTACAACATGGAGTCAGTTTGGTTCAGTAACAAAGCAGCTCTAAGCCACAGTAAGAGTACATTACAGCATTGGTCACATTATAGGGAACCAGCAGTAAAGATACAAGTTCTGACACTGTGCCCAGTCAGCACCATGCAACTCAGCCAGGGAGAATATGCCGGGGGAGGAAGGCAGCAAAGCTGAAAAGAGGAAGGCAGATAAAGATAGATTGGCTGGTAAGTGAGTAGGAGAGAAGGAAACAGAAAAAGGAGCTCTGGGAGCTTTCATGAAATGGAAAAAGGAAATAGTGGGGGAAGGGAATGAGATGTTCCTGGAAGTCCTGATGGGTCCCTCACTTGTGTATGGAATGATAGGCTTTAATGATTGGCTTCTGATTCTGGAGTGCTGCTCTTTTCTGAAATCATTAGATATTTTTGAAATGTTAACTTTTATCTTCTAATGAGGAAGCAATTACAGTCCTTTCTCTCTTACAGAGAAGATATTCTTTGTCTGTTTTTCCATTTTTAATCTTAGTTTTGATTAGCAAAAACTTCTCAATTTCTTTACATGTTCTTTATATTCTTTACTGCACATGCCATCACAGCATCACCCAAGTAACTTTATTCCTCGCTCATCCCATTCATTTCACAGTGTGTGATATGAGTCTTTGCTTGCTTGCTAATTTTGTTTTAATTATTAAGCACTGAGACCACAAAGCTCTGTGTTTTTAAGCAATTTGTATCAGCCCTGATTCAGTTGTTTTCATGGAAGAGCTTTTGCCTTCTCAGCAATGGCCCCTCGATGGTGGAATCATCTTCCAGAGATGGTACGAGCCCTGTGGGACCTGAATCAATTCCTCAGGGCTTGCAAAACATTTCTTTTCCAGCTTGCCTTTGAAACAGAACCTGGCTAAACTGATGTGTAGCCACCCAGCCATCTTGTGGATATTATGACTCATAGGGCGTTTTCGCACTCACCTTCAAGTGGTGCGACCACCCTCCTCACGCCGGCGGATCTGCAGGGATTTCGCACCAGAAGCGCCGGCGCACCCAAAAGAGCCGGCGACTTCCGTCGCGAAACCAGCTCAAACGTTTTCCTGCTTCTTGGCGGTTTCCGTTTGAGCTGGTTTCGCGACGGAAGTCGCCGGCTCTTTTGGGTGCGCCGGCGCTTCTGGTGCGAAATCCCTGCAGATCCGCCGGCGTGAGGAGGGTGGTCGCACCACTTGAAGGTCAGTGCGAAAACGCCCATAGTAATTTAGCACCTATTTTATCTATTTTAACTAATTTATTATGTAATTGATTATTTAAAATTGTTGTTGTACTGTATTGTTTTATTGAACCATGGAATTCCATGCCTGTGAGCCGCCCTGAGCCCGCCTTTGGCGGGGGAGGGCGGGATATAAGAATAAATTTATTATTATTATTATTATTATTATTATTATTATTATTATTATTATTATTATTATTGCTTAAGATGTGAGTTTTGTATTTCTTTGGGTGAGTGACTGAAAAAAAGGGTGAAAGAACATCTGTCGTAGCTTGGTGTTACCTTTCTAATAGGAGTGGCACATGGTACCCTTCCAGTTCCCATCCATTTTGTTTCTTTAAAAAAAACAGCTCTGATACCTCATTTAGGATTATAACAAATTGCAAAATCAGGTCCAGGTATTTTCACAAATAATACTCAAAACCTCAAGTTATGACAGGTGTTTATTTTGCCTAGCTGTTTTTTTTAAGAGCGTCACAAATAGCAAATGCAACACAAATTATTTTACAAATCTTGCCAGTTAAAATTTATGCATTTAAAAAAGATTCCAATGAAAGAAATCCCAGCAATGGCATAAATTTTATGTTATATTCTCTGCTTAATTCCTGGTCCCTCAGTCCTATTTCATTTTATTGCCCTTGCAACTAGGCATAATCTATAATTTATTAACTGTTTTATTTTCCCTCTTTTCCCCCAGCTGAAGCAACATTATTTTGCTCATTTGTAATTTTCATGGCTACATTGAGAAAAAGCAGTTAATCACTTCTTTTAAAAAATCCACAATAGATCACAATGAAAGAAGCACTGGCAAAACTAGCAAATATTGACCCTTGTTTTAGCATACTCATGAATAATCCAACTAAAGTCATTTTAGAAAGTCATGAATTAATGAATTAATAATTTCATGATCTAGGTAACTTCATTCTTTAAGAAATATTTCAGTGTGTCGCACTTTGGTTGTGTCAGTGTGCATGACTTAGCAAAAGGTCCAGCACATCATGGTTATTCAAATTGGTCTCAAGGAGGCTCTTAGTGGCAAAATAAGCCAAGTTCCTGCCTCACATGAGACAACTGCCCTGTGGCAGCTGCTTAGATTGACACATGTATGGAGCTCTACAGAAAGCCATTCATGTGTGTCAGCTAGCCACATTGATTGCCTACCTTGTATAGCTTGTTTTTTATTCCTTACTGACATTTTGTAGTGGTTTGAAGGCAACTTGTGGCTATGACTGATTGCCATAGTAATTCAACATGACTACAATTTCAGAACATTTGCATTTATTAATTGTATGCAAATCAAATCAAGACTGAACTCTCCCTAGAGGCTAAAATGACCATACTGGGGCTATCATAGATTGGTCACATTGCAAGGCAAGAGTCACTGGAAAAGACAATAAAGCTAGGAAAAGCTGAAGGCAGCAGGAAAAGATAAGATGGAATGACTCAATACAGGGAGCCATGTCTCTCAGATTGCATGACCTGAGTAAGGCTGTCAGTGATATGACATTTGGGAAGTCATTAACTCAGAGGGTCACCCTAAATCAGAAGTGACTTGAGAGCAGTTAAGACACACACAAAATAATCTAGTTATACCCAGTGCATGTACCACAGTGGGCAGATATTTTCTATCCAGCTGAAGTGACTAAAAGGCACTCCTAGCCACATCTTACTTCTGCTCATCCAACAGTAGGCCTGGCCCCAAGAGCACACCCAGACTGCAGACCTCTTTCTTGAAGGGGAGTGCAACCCTATTCAGAATGGAGGACATCTTAAGTCCAGGATAGGGATGGGCATGAACCACATTTTTGTGGTTTGGTTTGTGGTTCATGGCTAAACCGTAAACCAAACCATGAACCTGTATGAACCGGTAGGTTGGTTAGTGAGCCAAATCGGTTCATATGGGTTTGTGACCCCTGCTTTCTGCTCCCCACCACTTTCTGTGGGGAGAAGAAAGCAGGAGTTTAAATAACTCCCAGTCTGTCACTCAGCTGTTTGATTTAAATCAGGGGTTTCAAACATGTGGCCCATAGGAGGGATCTGGCCCCTGCAGGGCTCGAATCTATCCTGTGAGCAACTGGCTGTCCCTTGCTTCCTTCTCTGAGGCTGCTGCATTGCAACTCACTTTTACCCAGCTTCCTCTCCTGCTTCTTGCTTCCTTGAGATTTGATCTCTCTCACACGCATTCACATACACAGCTCCCTCAGTGTCTGCTTCCCACTTCCTGTTTGCACAGGAGAGAGATAAAAAGTCAAGCCTCGCTTCCCTCCACTGGCTGAGTTGTCCTTCTTTGGGAGGAAGGGAGGGGCAGGAAAGAGCAACATCCGTGATTCTTTTAATACCAGCAAAATTTTATTTCAGGTATAAGCTTTTGTGTGCAGGCACACTTCTCCTTCAGAGGAAGGGAGGGAGGATTATTCTAACAAGCACAATTTACATTGGTTGTACTCTGTTGGGCATGCTGGGATATGGAAAAAGGATAAGTAAAAAAAAATTTTTTTTGCTTATTCTGAAAAGTTAAATAAAAGATTAGATTTCTCTGTTTTTATTTTCTTTCAAAAAGACCCAGATTAGGAATTAGAACACTTGGTTTGGATTCCATTGTTTAATGACTGGAAATAGATGGCTAAGTATTTTAAAGTACATCTATGGTTCCATATGGTCCAGTTCAACATCTCCCTTTCTCCCCTCCCATCTTGCTGGCTGCCATCTTCACTCCCCCTTTGCTTTTTAAAACTGTTTCATTATTATCAGTAGCACTGAGTGGATTTTGCCCAGTCTGAAATCAACACATTATTTCACTTGGAGAGATCCCCCACTCCAGTTTAAACAGATGAAGAAAAAAAGAAACCTTAACAGCACAGCTTGAAATCTTTATTAGTGGAAAGGAGCAAGAGCCCAGTAGCACCTAAAAAAATTGTGGCAAGGCATGACCTTTATGAATCACTGCTCACTTCTTCAGATACAATTAAAATGTGAGTCCATTGCTCCTTATAACTTGGAGAATGGAGTGATTTCAAATGCCAAATGACAATAGCAGATCTTGATAATGAGACAGGAAACCTAGGTTTCAATTCATTCTTGGAGGATGCATTGGCTTGACCTTCATTATCAGTTGCAATTCAGCAATCTCCCTTTCTAATCTCCCTTTAAAATTCCTTAATGAGAGAACTGCTACTGTTAGGTCAGAGGCTTAAAGTCCTGTAAAGTTAAATGTTCTCCCACTGTTTTTTTAATGCTGTGGTTTCTAATGTCAGACTTATTTATTCTTTGCATTCTCCGGGACTGAATCCTCCCTAGATCTGGGTCACTAGTGAATGAAAGTTAAGACCCAGGACTAGAGATAGGCACAAATTGAACTTCTGTGTTGTCAGGATTAAGCTTCTGATTATTAGCCTGCTTCCACCCCAAAACTGTCTCCAGCCACTAGTTCAGATTTTGTACTTCTCTGGCATTGGCTGGAAGCATGAGATAGAACTGAATGTCATTTGCATATTAGTGACAACCCAGCCCAAATTTCCGGATGAACTCATTCAGCTGTTTCATGCAGATGTTGAAAAGCATAGAGGACAAGATAAAGTCTTGCTTGACCCTGTGGGCCAAAGACCAAGCAGCAGTACCTTCTGAAACTTACCTTCCAGGTAGGGCCAGAATCACTGCAAACTGCTGCCTCCCAGTCCCAGTCCAGAAAGGCAGTCCAGAAGGATACCGTGATCAATAGTATTGAAATATGCTGAGAAGTCCTGGAAAATCAACAGAACTGCACTTCCTCTGTGCATGCTCTGGCACACATCACCCAGCAGATGAACAACCCTACACTTTTCTACCTACACTGGTTTCCAGTTTGCTTCCACGCCCAATTTAAGGTGCTGTATTGACCTTTAAAGTGGTATACAGCTTGAGACCAGCATGCCTTAAGGGCTCTCTACTCCTTTGGGAACCTACTTGACAATTACTGTAATCTTTGGAGGCCCTGCTTCAGATGCCTCCACTATTTATTATTAATATTATTTGAGGTTAGACAGGTGGCACTGGCAACCCAAGAATGGGCTTTCTTGGTAGTGGCACTGAAACTGTGGACCTCCTTGCCTGTACAGATTTGTTTGTCTTCTTCTATCATTATCTTCCACTCACTGGTGAAACTTTACTGTTTTGTTTGGCATTTCCTCAGGGACTCTTATTGACCCTCCTTCCTGTTTATGGGTTTGTGTGGATGTATCTATTTTTCTCAGTTTTGTTGAAATCTGCTTGTGTGCATGTGTGTGTCTATGTATCTTTATATGTATCAATTAGTTTTAACGTTTCCACTCCCACAATGAGGACCCTAAATGTCTAAATATAAGTTTATTGAAGCAGGATAGGAAAGGTCCCCTGTGCAAGCACCAGTCGTTCCTGACTCTGGGGTGACGTTGCTTTTCTTTTCTTTTTTAATTTTTAAATGTTTTATTGATAAAAATTATATGTCACTTCTTTACAGCAGCCCTAACGTGGTTAACAATAAATAAAAAAACCAATAACATAAATACAAAAACACATTACCAAACACTCAGTAGATCAAACAAATCCACTCAGTGCCCACCACCAATCCCCCCATCCCCATGAGCTTGAGGGGTATATCCAAAACACCATTTCAGATTCCTCATGTCGATTTCCGTATTTTTTATCCATAGATACAGCGGGTCCCATGTCTTTTTGCAGTCTTGTAAATTACCCCCCTTAATCTCATCGTTAACGTATCTAGTTCAGCGGCTTCTAAAACCTTATGTAAAAATTCATACTTGTCAGGTATTTTAGGGACCTTCCAGTATTTGGCATACAACATTCTAGCCACTGTAATGATATGCAGCAATAGTTTTTTGGATAGTTTAGACATTTTTTCTTTAACAATACTCAGTAAATAGAGTTCTGGGGTATGTGAAAACCTTAATTTGAAAATTTTCTGACACCAATCATGGATTTGAGCCCCCAATTTTTTTGCATGATTACACTGCCACCAGATATGACAGAGAGTGCCCTTTATTTTGCCGCATTTCCAACATTTATTAGAATAGCTCATATAAATCTTAGCCAGTCTTGCTGACATCAGATACCAGCGGTATGCCATCTTATAAAGGTTTTCTTTGAATACTGCTGATTTGGTTAGTTGTATGTTTTGTCGCCAAATTTCATCCCATTCTTTCAGTTCTATATTAAAACCAAAATCCTTAAGCCATTTTATCCAACTCTCTTTGACTGACTCATCACTTTTCACAGCGTTTTCACGGCAGACTTTTTATGGTGTGGTTTGCCATTGCCTTCCCCAGTCATCTGCACTTTCCCCACAGCAAGCTGGGTACTCATTTTACTGACCCCAGAAGGATGGAAGGCTGAGTCAACCCCGAGCCGGCTACCTGAAAACCCAGCTATCGCTGGGGATCGAACTCAGGTCGTGAGCAAAGTTTAGGACTACAGTACTGCAGCTTTAACACTCTGCAGTGATTAATTCAAAGCATATCGCTTTGATACCTTACCATTCTTGAAAGGCCCAGGAAATCTTCCACGGAAAGGTATGACACCAAGAACAAAACTGATTTTGCATTAGGCTTGTTCCAGCATTGGAGCTCTTTCCCCTCCTCCCGATGCTTCCATCCAATTTTGCACACGCTGCTGCTTGGCTGTGTCTTGCCCCACCTCTTTCCCGCAGCAAGCAGAAACTGGTTTTCAGAGGAACTTGCTTGCCGTGGGAAAGAGGCAGGGCAAGTCGCAGCCATGAGGCAGCGTGTGTGAAATCGGATGGAAGCATTGGGGGGAGGGGAAGCTCCAACACTGGAACACACCTAGGGTGAGGTCAGATGTTCAGAAAATCCCGCTACAGGCATGAGTGGAGTCCGGAAGCATGCCGGATTTTAAGCGGTTGTCCAAACGTCAGCATCTGCGAATGGTGGTTAGCTCATGAGTCCCGCGTTGAGACGACTGGGGCGTGGACTAATTTGATACTGCTTTAAATCTAAAACAAAATTCTTCTGACGGTTCCTGAGCGGAATTTCTCTGTTTGAATGCTCCATTGCTGGCGACTCATCAGAAGCGCACCACCGCTTCCCTCCCAAAGCCCCCTGCAAGTGATATCACTGTGCCAGTGAATGAGTGAGCGAATGTTGGCTCGATAAATCGTTTTCCCGCCCCTATGTCTGGAAACAAAATTCACTTTTGAAACTAGATGTGAACTAGATGTGAACTGATTTGAATTCTGGGGTTTTTTCTGCACGTGCAGTGCTCGTGCTGGAAAAGTAGAGCCAACGGACTAGCAAAACTGTTAGTGATCTGACCCATTTAAAAGCGCTCACTGCAGATAGCGGGCATCACTACACCTGCACTAATGCAGATTGATGTCTCATGAAACATGGTCCATGATCGACCAGCGACGGGACCCACATGGGATAGAACGGGAGCCTGGCTGTTGTCTGATCAGAAAATTGGTTGTGCGGATTATAATAGAGGCACGTTGCAGATGGATTTAATGGTGAGTGTGACCGCACCCCTGGTGGGGAATCAGTCCATGTGTTTCCAAACATGGAGGAATGAGTGGCAAATAGAGAGGTTTGAGGGTTGAATAGGGTTGACCAGAGTGATGGTTCTGTGTGAAGAGGGAAAGAACAAATATCAGAAGAAAAATAACAGAATTGTGAAATCTCCTGCACATTTTCAAGTTTCAGAGTCCCAGGCTTAGAAAATATTCAAATAGTGACCCTCATCTTGCATTCTATGGTTTTCCATGTCAATTATTTGGGTCTATCTTGTAGCCTTCCCAGATATTTGAATCTGGCAAACTCAGAATGGATAGTGTCACCACTGTAGTGTGTTCTGACTGTAAGAAGCTGTACCTATGAAGACTGTGAAAAGACCCAATGAACCAAGATTTGTATATGCCTGGATTACTTCAGCATTATCTATTGGTGGGTTACTTCAGCATTGTGTATGGTTGCTTTGACTGCTGTTTTTGTTATGTCTGTTAGTTGACCTTGAAGCATATTTCATGCCTTCCAGGACCCTGATGCCTACATTTCAATTGGCTGTTCTTTGGAACCAGTCAATCAGGACATGAGGCATTTCTCTCAGGAAATGCAAATGAAGGATCTTGGAGAGACCAATAGGGTGCATTGCTACCTACATAAGGGCGTGTGTCTAACTCAGGTCAAATGAATATAAGGAGTGGGGTGGCCTGTTTGTTCTCAGTTCAGTTCTTGTTCAATAAACGTTCTTGCTTATCTCAAGCTGGCTGAACACACTAATAATCTTTTACCTGTCTTGCTCCTGTTCTTGAATTTTCTCTTCTTCCATTTGTATGACTTTGTTTTTTGTTTCTATAACTTCCTTTGTTTTCTGATAGTTCGCATAGAATGATTGCCATTGTCTTGTTAACAGTTCTGACCTTTGCATTTGGGTGAGTCAGCTCTTGATGTGGCATAGTCCCCTGGTCTTCCTAAATCTCAGCATCTAATGACTGATCTGGTGTGTCTCCTTCCTGATCTTTCCTTTCCTATTGATTGTCGGCACAGCATCTGAATCATGACCCCAACATACCAGACAATTACTGTGCATAGTATCTAAAAGAAAACATGTAATTTGAAAGCAAATCTATCTTTATCTCTAGACAGTAATCATAGCTTATATACCACTGTTTTACTTTTAGTGCCTGTAGGTATGATGACTGGACAACATTAGTCATCATCTCTGTCGAAAAAGTGGGTCCATGATTGTGCATACGTGTGTGATCAATCAAAAGTGCTCTGCTGCTGGGAGTTTCTGCTGAGTTGGCACTACATTATTCTACAAGTCTAGCATACTGTATTTTAAAATAAGGTTAAACTCTTTGACAGTTTTACTTTTCATATTCTAAGCAAGTCAGTCCTATCAATGTGCCATTTTCAATTCCAATAATACTGCATGAAGTAGCATTTGTACTAATAGAACACTTAATCTTGTTTACCAGTATACAGTGAATCCTTTGAAAATTGACATTTTACAAAGAGACAACACAGGAGTTTGGGAAGCAGTAATGTAAAAAATTCACTCAGAGACTCTGGTATATTTTGTCACAAACCTTCCCAGTTGAATTAATCCTGTCTAGCTTGAAATGATCTGCTTATTTTTCCTTTCATTTCCTAAATGCAGAGCAGATATTTTTCAAGTTCCAAAGAATTTAAATGTGTTGAATAATTTATTAAGATAACAATACTACTCTAGAATTATTAAAGCTACTTAAATATTTACCACAAACCGTATCCTTTAAACCATAAGGGAGAAAATTTTGGTAAACGGAACTATCCTAGTTCATTCCAGGTTTGTTCTGTGAGTCAGTGTGGGCAGTACTTAAAAAGACTAGGATCTGGAAGATCTATGTTGAAGTCCCCATTCTGCCATGGAAATTTGCTGGGAGTCCTTCAGCTGGTCACACATTGTCAATCTAACTTACCTTATAGGGCCTTTGTGAAGATAAGAGGAGGAGAAGAGAACAATGTAAGTTGCTTTGGGCCCCCACTGGTGAGAAAGGTGGGGTATAAATGAAATTCCAGTATTCATAGTAAATATATCATTGGTCCTCTGAAACCATGCTGCAAGCAGGGTTTTTTTTTTTTTTTGCAGGAGGAACTCCTTTGCATATTAGGCAACACATCGCTGATGTAGCAAATTCTCCAAGAGTTTACAGGACTCTTCTTCAGGGCCTACTGTAAGCTCCAGGAGGATTGGCTACATCAAGGGTGTGTGACCTAATATGCAAAGGAGTTCATTGAATACTAAGTGCAGCTGCATAACAATCCCTGGAATAGGAGAGCAGGCAGCCAGCCAGCCACCAGGGACTTTGCCATGCCCCCGGCAGCCCTCATTAACGCTCGGAGAAGCCCACACCACCCTTTCTCCACTTCTTATGTGATTTTGGGTGGCGGGTGGCTTGCTGGCCTTTTGACGGGGTGTGTGTGACCCAGGAGAGCCCCAGGCGAGTGAGGCCTGCTTGGGCTGGCTGGATCTCTAGCCAGCCCAAGTAGGCCTCGCTTGCCCACGGCTGTCCTTTCTTGCATCGGGTTGCTTTTGGCTGGGGGGGCATATGCTAATGTTATGCTAATGAGTTTACCACCTATTTTTCTACAAAATGAGTTTACAGGACTTTACCATCCAGTTTGCTTGAATCGCTCAGACCTGGCTACTTGCTACTGTTTAACAGCAGCCACCCCATGAAAGCGAGTGTGGTGTTGTGGTTAGAACTGCAGATTATGATCTGAGAGATCTAGGTTCAAATCCCAAGTCCACCAGGGAAGCTCACTTGGTGACCTTGGACCAATCATACATTCTCAGCCTAATCACACATTCTCAGCCTAATCTACTTCATAGAGTTGCGAGGTGGAGGGGAGAGAATGGTGTAAACTGTTTTGCATATCCATTGTGGAGAAAAGTGGGATATAAATCAAATAAATATAGCAGAACATGGAAGGCAGCTAAAAGGTAGGTTAGTAGGTGGTTTGAATGAGAGAACAAAATTAAAAAAGGGGAGAGGCTATTGGGACGTCCAAGGAAGGTAAGAGGAAATAGCAGGGAAAGGAAAAACCAGATGCCCCCTGCAAGTCCTTGTGATTCCTCTACTTGTAAGTTTTATGAGTAAAATTTGCTTTATGCCATATCTGCAAGGAAACTCAAGATTTGAATCCAGTAGCACAAATAAGATTTTTCAGATATCACCAGGGAGTGTTAATTCTCAAAAATGTATTCCCTAGACAACTTGCTGGTCTTTAAGGTGCTACTGGACTCAACACCTACTCTTTTACTGCATACCAATATGGCTACACAGCTGAAACTGACAATGAAATTATTCATCAAGATGGTTATGAATGTATTTTTAAAGACAAAGACGTTTTCATAATGTGCAAATAATTTTTAACAAAAATAGCATCATATGCCACATGGAAATGATATAAAACATAAGTATAGGTTTCTTGAGTCTGACCGTCAGTCCTGCTAATCAATAATGTTCTGTCAATTTCTAAGGAATTTAAACAGATGTTAAGTGTACATTGGGCTAGTACCTTGAAATACGGCTTTAATTTCCATTTGTAGTTTATGTCTTTGTAACTTCCAAAGCACATTTTATGAACACTTTTGGGTTATCATCAATATTTTAGACATACAGGAAAAATGCCTTGTTTACAACAACATTCAGTAAAGTATACATGGAAACTAAATGGTTTGAAACATCATTTGATTTGTATTTCAAGTATTCTGTCACATAAGTGCACTGCTGTTTTAAGCTTTGTTCTGCAACATTGTTTTGCTAAAATACTCTGAACTTTTCAGATACCTTTGTTGTACAGTCTTTCATCTGGTCTCCCAGTTGTCAGTTGAACACCATTCTTTCTTTTTTCTTTTGGACAAGGTCTCAATATAAACCTGGAATTTCTGATATTATTTTCTGCGGGACTTGAGCTGCAGGCAACTCAAAACTGGTTTATAAGGAGGTTTTTGGTTTACTGGCAGAGGGTTTGTTGCTGCTTTTTTGCCTGTTGTCATTATTTATTGATTGATTTTAATATTTTTGTCAATGACGTTAAGCCCAAATAAAGGCAAGGTATAGGTGTCCAAACAAATAAAGAAAAAACTTACTGTAGACACTCAGTTATTCATACTTACATTTGGTAATGTATTTGTATAGTAATAGTAATGTAGCAATTTATATGGTATATAGCTATATGACTAGGAGTAAATCTGCAGGGAAATTTGCAACATAAAGTTTACAAAGAAACAAATCAGACTACAAAGTATTAAAAAAAATGTCCTAATCATAATGAGAAATAGATGGGCAGCTCATTCTTATTCGAGTTTATCCAGAAGTTAGTCATGCAGAATTCTGAGACTTCATTTTATTTTAGAAAATTTCTATCCACTTTTCTGTTATTAAAATAGCAATCATAGTATAAAACAAAAACAAAACCAGGGCTTTTTTTGAGTAGGAGTGCACAGGAATGCAGTTCTGATTGGCTTGGCCAGGGCTCCAGCTCAAAAAAAGGTCTCTGGCAGAGGGAAGGCATTAGGCAGCTACGCACTCCCACACCACGTGCTCCATCCTCTCTGCCACCTCCAGCCTCTAATGAGTTTGTGAAAAGAGCAAGAGATGCAGAGCCACCCACAAGCCCCCCCCCTCCCAGGATAAGCTTGGCCTGGCGCTGCCTGCTCTGCTGCATGTGGCTTTCTCTCTTTGGCCATTTCAGGGAGGGGGCAAAATAAGGTCTCTCACTGGGCTTTGTGAGAACCCACATCCATGAAATGCAGCTGATGGCATTGTACTGTTTTGTGTCCATATGCAGAAAGTAACCTACTGAATGGGTGACGTCATTTCCAGTGATGTCAGGGGATGTGGCCTAATATGCAAATGAATTTCTGTAGTGCTTTTTCTACAAAAAAAGCCCTGAATAAAACAAATGCAAATATAACATTAATAAAGAACAGAATTAGAAATGTAAGCAATTGAAACATTTTAAAAAATGATTAAAGCAAAAGGAATATATACCAGTGAATGAAATATGATGAGATTCCACATATATCAGTAGAAAGATCATAGGAGATGTGAAACTAATAGATCAAGAAAACAAATTGGGGTGGGGGGAGAGAAAATGCCCTCCACAACAAAACTCTTTTAGATGAGGAAGAAGACAGAGTAAACTTCTTGGAAGAGAGAATTCCATAACATGGAGATGGTTGAAAATGCTTCACTCTACATCCTCACCAACCAGTAGGTTCATGCAGGTGGAGGCATTTCTTCATGTACCCTGTTTCTAAACCATGTAGGTTTTAATGCTCAATGCAAGCACTTTGGAAGTCTCACATTTCATTTACTTCAAATGCCCTAGGCTGCAATCTCATACACCTGGATTGAAAGTAAACTCCCTTGAATTCAATGGGTTTATTGCCAAATATATATTCATAGGACTGGATTGCTAGTGTTATGGAATAAGCCTATCTAACTCAGGAGAGCTGAACTGCTCAGTAAACATGCTTGGCACTCTACTGAATATTTTCTAAAGTGTGACCAAAGTTCATGTCATTTCACTTCTACACTTCTTTAGATGGATATTTCTTTCATCTTTAGTAGCTGCCTCTAGGCAGCTATGTAATGTTTTTACAGATAGGGTATAAGCAAACCTTAACGTAGTGTGTAGATAAATGTCATTGAGAAGGTGCTGTTCTGTTTTATAAACTATATTAACAGGGCTGTGAATGTCTCTTAACCTAGCCTGTAAAATGTGCATTTAAAGACTTATGGATCATCCTTTCCACACCAAAAAAAATGGTTGGATTATTTTGTTACTGATTACACCCAGGTTGAATCCATACAGAAAGAGCAGCTGCACAGAATCAGGATATTAGAAATGATGCTTCCCTTGTGGGCAGCTACAATAAACTCTTGTTTTTGCTGCTTTGATTTAAAGCAGTGAAAAGCTCCAATGTGCCTGAACACCAGAGGATTATATTCCATTTGCAGTACAATGGGGAAAATATTCCGAGGCTCTCTATTGAGATCAATATGTGATTTCAATTTATTAACTGTGTTTAAAATGGAATCTTGCTGGAAGCATTTCAGTGAATATTAAGTAGGAGCCTATTATGGTGTACATCAGATTAGGGTATAGGATATTTCACTGTATGCTTCACCAAGCCTTGCTTATCTGCATTAAAGAGACATAATGTGCCATGTTCATTTTTCGGCAATGGATTCCAAATTCTAGATTCTAGCATGGACTGTGGGATGATAGAGCAGTGCTGCTACAGCCTCCACTGAATGATTTATAGAGCAGTATTCACATTGGCTTCAAAGCAAAGCCTTCTCTCTTCTGTCTGCCTGATGAACAGAAGAAACTGATGCAAACACAGGCATCAGCAAGGGGAACAAAATGGAAAACGTGACAAGAAAAGAAAAGAACACACAGCAGCTAAAACTGAGTTAAATATTTTCTCTCCTATATTAATTGGAGTATTTACTGGATGATGTCTCATAGAAAATTCATAGACATTCTATTAATCAGGCAAAAATACTTATACCCTGTGTATGCTCATATATGCAAACACATTTGCAGTGCAATCCTAAGCAGTTTTACACCCTTGGAGGCAGGACTGTTAGTCTCCAGGTGAAGCCTAGAGATCTCCCATATTTGCAACTGATCTCCAGACTACAGAGTCTCTTCCTGCACCAAATCCTGTCCTCCCCAGACTTCACTTTCAAATCTCCAGGAATTTCCCAACCCAAAGCTGGCAACCCTGTTTGTAAGACCACTGTGCTTAGACGATATACCTCTGCTTAGGACTGCACTGTTAGATATCTACATTTAGATTTATATGTATATAAGCTGGCTATACAAAAATATACCTACCTGTATGTCAAATTTATGTATAATGTCACTGGAATCACTGGTTCTGAATCCAGTTACTGTTGTCTTTGGCTTTGTCCAGGTTATGCCCTACCTTAAAAAAAGTTCTGTCCATGGCAAGCATACTCCTAAGAGGAGAGAGACCATGTGTTGATGGCAGAACGTTTGCTTGGCATACAGGAGGTCACAGGTTCAATCCCTGGCATCTCCAATAAGGATGCATGATGTGCAAGACCTCAGCATTTGGCCATGGAGAGCTGCTGCCATTTTGAGTAGACAATACTGACCTTAATGGGCCCATGATCCATAGGTAGCTTCATGTGTTCATATTTCTGCAAATGAGATGTTGGTGTCTTCTTGTTACCTCAGATTGTACGTGAGCTGCATATGCTAGGCCTGAAATCAGGGATGGCACTGGGGTTTTTGTCACCCCAGGCGACCTGCACGGCTGTGCCCCCCCCCCCCCATGGGGCATCTGAGCAAGGCTGTACAGTTCCTTTCATCCACCCAGCTGCCAGGAGGGGGAAAGGCACATGGGACTGCTGTGCCTCATTCTGAGGCTGTTTTGCCTTGCAGGGGGGGCAGCTTCAGAGCGATGCTGCACCACCTCCTTCCTCCACCTGGCTGCTGAGCAGGGGAAAAGGCCTGCAGGGCTGTTGTACCTCACTCTGAGGCTGTCTACCCTTGCAAGGGAGGCAATTTTAGAGTGATGCCACGCCTCCTCCTCCCTTTGCCCAGGTGCCAGGGAGGGGAAAGGCACACAGGACTGCTGTGCCTTGCTCCGAGGCTGTTTCCCTTAGCAGGAATAAATTCCTTATTCTTTGTTGCTTCTTGGTCAATTATACTCATGAAGTACAATGCTCAAGTAAAAAATAAATAAGATTATTGTAACCCACAGGTATCCCATGGGGAGATATTAATACCAGAGAAATGGGACTGGATTATAAAAGTTACGTCATGGAGTAAAACGGATAAATTAATATAATAATAATAATAATAATAATAATAATAATAATAATAATAATAATAATAATAATAATAATAATAATAATAATAATAATAATTTTGTATTTCTATCCCGCCCTCCCCGCCAAAGCAGGCTCAGGGCGGCTCACAACATAAAATGCACATTACATCAATTTTACAGTATAAAAACATGGTTAAAAACAGTTATAAATATTAAAATTAATTTAACAATATGGCGTTATAACATTAGATTTTTAGTAAATTTCAAATAATTAAACCATTTCCAGCAGCATACCTAGCTTTATCATTAATTCTGTCATTAGTTATAGGCCATCTTGAAAAGGTGGGTCTTACAGGCCCTACGGAATCGATCTAAACATCTTAGGGCCCTCACCTCCTCAGGGAGTTGGTTCCACAGTGTTGGAGCGGTGACAGAGAAGGCCCGATCCCGGGTGGCCTTCAGTCTGGCCTCCCTTGGCCCAGGGATATTCAACTGGTTTTTCCCAGATGACCTCAGTGCCCTCTGGGGCTCATATGGGGAGAGACGGTCCCTCAGGTAGGTAGGTCCTCGGCCATATAGGGCTTTAAAGGTGATAACCAGCACTTTGTAGCGAACTCGGTACGCCACCGGCAGCCAGTGCAGCCCGCGCAGCCCCGGCTGTATGTGCTCCCACCTTGGGAGCCCCAGCAACAGCCTGGCCGCCGCGTTCTGCACCAGCTGCAGCCGCCGAGTTCGGCACAAGGGCAGCCCCATGTAGAGGGCGTTGCAGTAGTCCAGTCTCGAGGTGACCGTAGCATGGATCACCATTGCTAGGTCACGGCGCTCCAGGAAGGGGGCCAACTGCTTCGCCCGTCGAAGATGAAAAAACGCGGACTTGGCAGCGGCCGCTATCTGTGCCTCCATTGATAATGAAGGCTCCAGCAGAACCCCCAGGCTCCTGACCCTATGTGCCGCTTTAAGCTGCACACCGTCAAGGACTGGCAAGGGGATTTCCCTTCCCAGGGCACCGCGACCCAAGCAAAGGACCTCTGTCTTCGTTGGATTCAACTTCAGCCCACTCAGTCTGAGCCAACCTGCCACGGCTTGCAATGCTAGGTCCAGGCTTTCTGGGACGGAGTCAGGCCGGCCATCCATTAGTAGATAGAGCTGGGTGTCATCAGCGTACTGATGGCACCCAAGCCCAAACCTCCGGGCTATCTGGGCAAGGGGGCGCATGTAAATGTTGAACAACATCGGGGAGAGAACTGCCCCTTGTGGCACCCCACATACTAGTGGGTGCCTCCGGGACCGCTCCCCCCCAATGGCCACCCTTTGTCCCCGTCCTTCGAGGAAGGAGGAAAGCCACTGTAAGGCCAATCCCCCAATCCCCACGTCGGCGAGCCGGCGGGCCAGTAGCTGATGATCGACCGTGTCGAATGCGGCCGACAGATCCAACAGTATCAGCACCGCCATGCCGCCTCGATCCAGATGCCGCTGGAGGTCATCCACCAAGGCGACCAGCACTGTCTCCGTCCCATAACCCGGGCGGAAGCCGGACTGGTGAGGGTCTAAGGCAGAAGTGTCATCCAAAAAACTCTGCAACTGTAACGCCACTGCCCTCTCTATAACCTTACCTAAAAATGGTAGGTTCGAGACCGGCCGATAATTTGCCAATTCGGCCGGATCTGCTGTACTCTTTTTTAGGAGAGGGCGGACCATGGCCTCTTTCAGAGATGCTGGAAATTGCCCTTCCAAGAGGGATCTATTTATGATATCCCGTATAGGATATCTAAGCTCCCTCTGGCAAGATTTAATTAGCCAGGAGGGGCATGGGTCAAGGTCACAAGTTGTAGGGCGTACAGTTGAGAGGACTTCGTCGACTTCCCCAAGACTAAGTGCGTCGAAGTGATCCAAGATAATATCAGAAGACAGGCATGGAGCCCCGGGTTCATCTACTGCATTCAATGTGGCAGGAAAGTCCTGGCGGAGCGACAAGATTTTATCTGCAAAAAATTTCGCAAAAGCCTCACAGCCTATTTCCAATTCTCTCATATTTGGTCTGCCTTGGGGCAGAGTGGTCAAATTTTCAATTATCTTAAATAATTGTGCTGGGCACGAATTTGCAGATGCAATCCTAGCCGCAAAGTAATCCTTCTTTGCGGCTTTGACTGCCATCTCATAAGACTTCATAAACGTTCTATAGGATGTTCTCGTCGCTTCGTCACGAGTATGCCGCCACCACCTCTCTAGTCGTCTGAGTCCCTGTTTCAGTTGGCGAAGCTCCGAGGTGTACCAGGGAGCCAGCCTACTTCGAGGGCGCAGAGGACGCCGGGGTGCAATTTCATTGATGACCCTGGATAACCTGTCATGCCAGGTATCTACCAGGTCATCAAGGGAGTTGCTAGGAGGCCAGGGGTCCCGCAGAGCCCTCTGGAACCGCTCAGGGTCCATCTGACTCCGCGGGCGAGCCAAAATAGGCTCACCGCCTGTACAGGGTTGAGGAGGCGCACCCATACGAGCCTTGAGGGCTAGGTGGTCCGACCATGGCACCACCTCTACTGCGATGCCGTCCACCGAAATCCCGGACGCAAAGATCAAGTCTAACATGTGTCCGGCCTGATGCGTGGGGGTGGTGACAAATTGGGAGAGTCCTAGTGTCGCCATGGAAGACACTAGGTCCAGCGCCTGATTGGAGGCCGCGTCGTCTGCATGGACATTGAAGTCACCCAAGACCATAAGCCTCGGGAACTCCAACGCCCAGCCTGCCACCGCCTCCATCAGGGCTGGTAAGGCGCTGGCTGGTGCGTTAGGTGGACGGTACACCAGCCAGATCGCCAACCCCTCCCCCACTTCCCACGCTAAACCGGCACACTCCAAACCCTCGATCGTTGAGGCCAGGAGAGCCCTGAAGGAGTAACCCTCCCGTATGAATAGCGCCACCCCTCCCCCCCGGCCAGTTGTCCGTGATTGGTGAAAGACCGAGTAACCCGGGGGCGCCATCTGGGAGAGAGCCACCGTCTCTCCATCCCGCACCCAGGTCTCGGTCACGCAAGCCAGGTCCATATCCTGCTTAAGCAGGTAATCCCTAAGGATTGAGGTCTTATTATTTATGGACCTGGCGTTACATAACACCAATGACGGAGACTGACTTTCCCTCTTAGCCCCACTACCTGCCACCCTCGGGATGGGACGCAGACCGGAAGAGGGCCAAGCACTGCCTTGTCTCCGCCTCCTTCCCACATAATTCTGTCTGCTCCCACCGTCATAAATTAACAAGAAAATTAAGAGACTATGATTGGGAGCTTTTTAAGTTGGAGTGGAAGAAGTTCAGAAGATACGTAGAAAAAGAGTGGAAAATAGAAGGACATTGGACAATTTTTGATAATGATTAAGTTCTTTTTATTTTTTAAAAAATCAACAGCTGTCAATCATGATACCCATTAAGGAGCATTCACTTTATTACTGGCCTGTTCAGTGGTTCCTGGCTGGGTGGAATCCTCCTTATATCCATGCAGTGGGAAAGGGAGCCATGTTTCTTCTACCCTCCTCAATCAAGAGTTTCTCTGTGAAAGCATAGCTGATGCCCTTCCTTGCTGTGCTCACCATCCTGTCCTTTATGGGAAGGATAAGTGGACTCTGCCATGATATGCCAGCTCCCAAGCTGCCAGTGGATGAGGAGCCTGTTCAGTCATGAACATATGAAGCTGCCTTATACTGAATCAGACCCCTGGTCCATCAAAGTCAGTCTTGTCTTCTCAGACTGGCAGCGGCTCTCCAGGGTCTCAAGCTGAGGTTTTTCACACCTATTTGCCTGGACCCTTTTTTGGAGATGCCGGGGATTGAACCTGGGACCTTCTGCTTCCCAAGCAGATGCTCTACCACTGAGCCACCGTCCCTCCCCAAAGGGCTCTAGTCTGCTAATGGAAGTTATCCTCATGCTTGGAGCTTAGGCTAACCTACCACCTTGACCAGTTCCTTTACCAGCTCTTCTCAGTCATCAGGACAACCTGAAAAGCATGGCTCCACTGCTAGCTCCACATCCTTGTTTATATCTGGGCATGGAGAAAGTGAGTCCACACAATGCTAATTATTTATTTAATAGTGATGCTCCTCTGTGCGAAATAAAAACATCCTGAAGGGGGTATACTCAGGTCTAAGGTATATATTTCTGTAAAAAAAAACCAGAATGTTGAGGAGGCATAAAAAACCCCCAAACTATAGCTGTAATGTCTCTGTGCACACACGCACAGCCATTACAAGGGAAAACTCTGCTACTTCCATCCAAAAAGAAAGTTCAGGGGATACATATTCAGCCCCAAGCCACTGCTGATCACCTGGCTGCCATGAGGAATCCAGCTGCTAGGTCAGGGGTGTTAAACTCATTTGATAATAATAATAATAATAATAATAATAATAATAATAATAATAATAATAATAATAATAATAATAATAATAATAATAATAATAATAATAATAATAATAATAATAATAATAAGGGCTGGATCTGACATAAATGAGAACTTCTCAGGCCAGGCCATGTATGTCATAAAATGTAATGCCAGGTAGTAGAGATATAAACTTGATAAAGGACACCGACAAACACAATTAAAGATTTTGTATCTCTTCCAGGGGATTGAGGAAACTGTGCAAAGGGAGCTCTGGCTCTTTCCCTCCCTTCTCAGGGGATGAGGAGGGGGTGGAGCCTCAGCCAATAGAAGGAAAAGAGGCTTGGCTCAGTAGCTCTCCTGTATGATTGAGAGAGCCTGGCAAAGCAAGCTCTCCCTCTCCCCCTTCCTCCTGAAGGGAGGATCCTCATCAAATAGAGAAAACAGACAGTTTGCTCTGTAGCTCCTGTGCAATTGAACAAGCCTTGCAAAGCAATCTGTGACACAGAAAGACGCAAGAGAGAGGGAGAAGAAAAAAGACTTGCTCAAGGACCTGATAGGAACTCTTTGGGGGCCTGATCTGGCCTCCCTGGCTGAACATTTGACACCCCTGTGTTCAGTCAGAGAAGCGTAATACTGAGTGCAGTAAATAAATTTCCAAAGAAATGCATTGCTAAAAGGTAAATTTACATTTATTCAGGTAGATTCAGTTCACATTCAGGTTGTAGTTGAATGCAGTGCTGGCTCGAGGGCACATAGCGTCCTATGCAGGCTTCCTGTTCTACCCCCCCCCGCCACCCCCCACTGGCCCTTGCAGCACAGCAACGCAATGCCGCAGTCCATCCCCCCCCCCGCTTGGCTCTCCCCCACCTTCCCTGGTGCTGCAATGCAGCCACACTCTGTCACCCCCCCTCCCCATCAGAGTGTGGTGCACCACGCTGAGGCTGGGCCCTACCGGCTTCAATGCAGCCAGCACACCATCTAATGCTTTGAAGCCCATGCGGGAGAAGGTTTCACTCTTCCTCCTTCCTGGAACCGGAAGTGAGGGGGAGTGAAGCCTTCTTCCACATGGGCTTCAAAGCATTAGATGGCATGCTGACTGCATCAAAGCCAGTAGGGCCCAGCCTTGGTATGGCACGGCATGCTTGACGGAGGGGGTGATGGAGCATGGTGGGCAGCTGTGGGGGGGTGCAGCAGGGGGGAGGCAGGCAAACTAGGTGGTTGTCGTGGGCACCGGGAGGGTGGGAAGCCCAATTTGGAGCCCGGCACCCTAGGCAACTGCCTAGTTTGCTTAGTGGGCGAGCCAGCCCTTGTTGAACAGGGAGAGAGAAGCCCAATCTAAAGACTATTTTCCCTATCACAAATAACCACTTTGTCTGGCATCATGTGTGTGGGAGTTATCAGGGCATTGTACATACAGGAGAGACCTGCAGAGGCGTGTGTCTCCATGGAAGGCCATGTGAAGTGAGAGAGAGGACAAAGAAGGGGGGGAGTGAGAGAGAATGGAAGGGTCGGAGGGCAGCTCCCAGGTTAAGACAAAGAGAGGCATCTCATTTAAGGAGATAATACATCTATACACACTTACAGTGAATCAATACCTCCTGCTCCCATGTCCAGACATGCTGAAACACTCATTCCCCAAACAGAGACCCTGCACAGTGCTAGGCCCAGGGCTGGCAATAAATGGAAGAATTAATATTCTTCTCCTCCATGAGTCCTCATAATTTGATGATGATGATGATGATGATGATGCAGCCGCATTGCTGCCAGAGAGTGTGAGGGTCGAGAGGTAACAGGGCACCGTGCTGAGGATAAGGGGAATGCGCCCTCAGAGGGGACCTCTTCTTCGGTTGGTGAGCGGGAATCCTTTCACACCAAGGAACCATCCCTGGGCAGGAGGGGAGGGGGGGGGTGGTAGTTGGTGATTCGATCCTTAGGCAAGTAGACAGCTGGGTGGCGAAACCGCGTACTGACCGTATGGTGACTTGCCTACCTGGTGCGAAGGTAGCGAACATTATGCGTGTAGTAGATAGGCTGATAGACAGTGCTGGGGAGGAGCCTGTGGTCATGGTGCATGTTGGCACCAACGATGTGGGGAAATGCAGTCTTGAGGTCCTGGAGGAAAAATTTAGGCTGCTAGGCGGGAGACTTAAGGCCAGGACCTCCAAGGTAGCCTTCTCAGAAGTGCTACCTGTTCCATGTGCATGGCAGGAGAGACAGGCACAAATCAGAAGTCTCAATGTGTGGATGAGATGATAGTGTAAGGAGGAAGGGTTTAAGTTTGTTAGGCACTGGGATGCTTTCTGGAACAAGCGGGAGCTGTACAAAAGAGATGGTCTCCACTTGTCCCCAGATGAAACCAGGCTGCTGGCGCTTAAAATCAAAAAGGTGGCAGAGCAGTTTTTAAACTAAATCTTGGGGGAAAGCCGACAGGAGATGAAATGTCTCTGGTTTGGGAGGACTCATCTCAAAGAGATGAAGGGTTGGCTGCTATTTTTCTACCGGGTAACGGATCAGAGTTGTCCACTGTGATGGTGACAAACAGTATGGACTGTCTGCCAGAGTCTCAAGGCGGCAGGAGGAAGGTGGCGGGCCTAGCTTGCCTGGGAAATTATAGATGTTTGTATGCAAATGCTAGAAGTGTTTGAAGTAAAATTGGTGAATTGGAATGTTTAGTGTTGGGAGAAAACATAGACATTGTGGGAATTTCAGAAACTTGGTGGAATGAGGAGAATCAGTGGGACACGGTGATTCCTGGATATAAGTTATATCGGAAGGATAGGGAGGGAAGGGTTGGAGGTGGGGTGGCTCTGTATGTCAGAGAGGATATACGGTCCAGTAAGACTGAGGTCAGAGAATTAGATTCCCTTATAGAAATGCTTTGGGTTGAAATAGAGGGCCCAAAAGGAGTTTGTTATCGCCCACCAAATCAAAAGAGAGAGGACGATTATAATATGATGGAAGGCTTAAAGATAGCGGCTAAACGTAAAAACTGTGTCGTAATAGGTGATTTTAACTACCCGCAAATTGATTGGGTCAATATGTGTTCTGGTCGAGAGAAAGAGATTGAGTTTCTTGATGCTTTCAGTGACTGTGCTATGGAGCAGATGGTCTCAGAACCTACCAGGGGTGGGGCGATCCTGGATTTGGTCCTAAGTAATGCCCAAGACTTGGTGAGAGATGTAAAAGTGATTGCACCACTTGGGAGCAGTGACCATAATGTTATTGATTTCACCGTTTGTATAAATAGGGAGTTGCCCCAAAAGACCGCCACAACCATGTTTAACTTTAAAAGGGGTAAATTCTCTGAGATGAGGAGGCATGTGAGGAGGAAACTGAAAGTAAAGGTAAATATGGTCAAAACCCTTGGGGAAGCTTGGAGACTATTAAAACTATAATCCTAGAAGCTCAGATAAAATACATACCACAAGTTAGGAAAGGCACAAACAGGCATAAGAAAAGGCCTGCATGGTTAACAAACAAAGTAATGAAAGCTGTAAAAGGTAAGAAGGACTCCTTTAAGTGGTGGAAAACCAGTCCAAGTGAGATTAGTAAAAGGGTACACAGGCTGTGGCAAATCAAATGCAAGACTGTGATCAGGCAGGCAAAAAGGGACTATGAGGAGCATATTGCAAAAAACATAAAGACCAACAATAAAAATTTCTTCAAATATATTAGAAGTAGGAAACCAGCCAGGGAGGCAGTGGGGCCCTTGGATGACCATAGGGTAAAAGGATTACTGAAGGAGGATAGGGAAATGGCTGAGAAGCTGAATGAATTTTTTGCCTCCATCTTCACTGTGGAAGATGAGGACTTTTTGCCCGCCCCAGAACCACTAATTTTGGAAGGGGTGTTGAAAGACCTGAGTCAGATTGAGGTGACAAAAGAGGAGGTCCTACAACTGATAGACAAATTAAAAACTAATAAGTCACCGGGTCCGGATGGCATATATCTGAGAGTTCTGAAAGAACTCAAAGTTGAACTTGTGGATCTTCTAACAAAAATCTGTAATCTTTCATTGAAATCTGCCCCCGTTCCTGAGGACTGGAAGGTAGCAAATGTCACCCCCATCTTTAAAAAGGGTTCCAGAGGAGATCCGGGAAATTACAGGCCAGTCAGTCTGACTTCAATACCAGGAAAGTCGGTAGAAACCATTATCAAGGACAGAATGCGTAGGCACATTGATGAACACGGGTTATTGAGGAAGACTCAGCATAGGTTCTGTAAGGGAAGATCTTGCCTCACTAAACTGTTACATTTCTTTGAGGGGGTGAACAAACATGTGGACAAAGGAGACCCGATAGATGTTGTTTACCTTAACTTCCAGAAAGCTTTTGATAAAGTTCCTCATCAAAAGCTCCTTAGAAAGCTTGAGAGTCATGGAGTAAAAGGACAGGTCCTCTTGTGGATCAAAAAGTGGCTGAGTAATAGGAAGCAGAGAGTGAGTATAAATGGGCAGTCTTCGCAGTGGAGGACGGTAAGCAGTGGGGTACCGCAGGGCTCGGTACTGGGTCCCATGATCTTTAACTTGTTCATAAATTATTTAGAGTTGGGAGTGAGCAGTGAAGTGGCCAAGTTTGTGGATGACACTAAATTGTTCAGGGTGGTGAGAACCAGAGAGGATTGTGAGGAACTCCAAAGGGATCTGTTGAGGCTGGGTGAGTGGGCGTCAATGTGGTAGATACGGTTCAATGTGGCCAAGTGCAAAGTAATGCACATTGGGGCCAAGAATCCCAGCTACAAATACAAGTTGATGGGGTGTGAACTGGAAGAGACTGACCAAGAGAGAGATCTTGGGGTCATGGTAGATAACTCACTGAAAATGTCAAGACAGTGTGCGTTTGCAATAAAAAAGGCCAACACCATGCTGGGAATTATTAGGAAGGGAATTGAAAACAAATCAGCCAGTATCATAATGCCCCTGTATAAATCGATGGTGCGGTCTCATTTGGAGTACTGTGTGCAGTTCTGGTCACCGCACCTCAAAAAGGATATTATAGCATTGGAGAAAGTCCAGAAAAGGGCAACTAGAATGATTAAAGGGCTGGAACACTTTCCCTATGAAGAAAGGTTGAAACGCTTGGGACTCTTTATCTTGGAGAAACGTCGACTGCGGGGTGACATGATAGAGGTTTACAAGATAATGCATGGGATGGAGAAAGTAGAGAAAGAGGTACTTTTATCCCTTTCTCACAGTACAAGAACTCGTGGGCATTCGATGAAATTGCTAAGCAGAACAGGTTAAAACGGATAAAAGGAAGTACTTCTTCACCCAAAGGGTGATTAACATGTGGAATTCACTGCCACAGGAGGTGGTGGCGGCCACAAGCATAGCCACCTTCAAGAGGGGTTTAGATTAAAATATGGAGCAGAGGTCCATCATTGGCTATTAGCCACAGTGTGTGTGTGTGTGTGTGTGTGCCACTGTGTGACACAGAGTGTTGGACTGGATGGGCCATTGGCCTGATCTAATATGGCTTCTCTTATGTTCTTATGACATCAACAACAACCATAGCACTTTTAAATAAACATAAAATTGTCATGTGCTCACAATCATACCGAAATTAGGGCAGCAAGGGTAGCACAAAAGGACAGGGAAATGACAATAAAGGGCAAGCCAGAGAAAAGAGCTGGAGTTTCATCTGCTTTCTAAATATGTGGACAGATGAGGATATTCATCTTCTCTCTCTGCATGTTACATTCTATTTTGCTACTTTCCTTCTACTCAAGAAGCCTTAGAGCTTATATCTCCACTCCTCATCCTTCTTCATTCTCTGTTCTGTTTCTGTGGAATGCTCTGCTTCCAGCAGAGAAGAGAGATACAAAAGGTAATGCTAAAAAAGCATGAACATTTTTAAGGCAAAGAGCAGAAGTTGTAAATTATGATGTAAAAGGGGAAGGAAAAGTTGTGAAATATGAACAAATTGGGATCCGCAAAAAAGGCACCACATTTGAAAAATAAAAACAGTGATCAGTGATGAAAATTAGGCAAATCTGAAATATTTACAGTAACCATAGTGTAACATAATAAGATTATCTACTATTTTTGGTGTAGTGGGAATGAAAAGGGAACTGAATGAAGTCAGAGCACAACAAATAGAAGTGGTGGGATTTTGCAGTGGCAGACAAAAAAAAAGACATATTGGCAAGCAATAAAACAATAAACCTCTCTATTATTGGGAAAAACTGAAACTTAGGGCGTTTTCGCACTGACCTTCTAGTGGCGCGACCACCCTCTTCACACCGGAGGATCTGCCTGGATTTCGCACAAGAAGCGCCGGCGCACCCAAAAGAGCCGGCGACTTCCGTCGCGAAACCCGCTCAAACGTTTTCCTGCTTCTTGGCGGTTTCCGTTTGAGCGGGTTTCGCGACGGAAGTCGCCGGCTCTTTTGGATGCGCCGGCGCTTCTTGTGCGAAATCCGGGCAGATCCTCCGGTGTGAAGAGGGTGGTTGCGCCACTAGAAGGTCAGTGCGAAAACGCCCTTAGTCCTGCCAAAGCGAAAGTGCAACTAGTGAGAGAAAGTTCTTAACTAGTGAATGGGCTGTCTCCCATTCTTGATGGAATTGCACGTTCCCTAAAGAAGCAGGTTCTTAGTATTGGAGTGCTCCTTGACTAGGCCTTCTACTGGATAAACAGGCAGCCGTGGCAGCCAGAGATGCCTTTCACCATCTTCATCAGGTATGCCAGCTATAGCCCTTACTGGAGGGGGAGAGAACTTGCCACTGTGTGCCTGCCCTAGTAATATCTAATTACATTACTGCAGTGGGCTCTATTGGGGCTGCCCTTGAAGACTGTGTGGAAGCTTCAGTTGGTACAGAATGCTGTGCCAAACTGTTGACTGAAGTGGGTCCTAGGGTCTATCTCATTCCTGTAATGTTCTGTCTACCCTGGCTTCCAGTCTGCTTCCAGTGCTAGTGATTTTAAAACCCATAAAGACATATCTTAAGAACTGCCTTCTCCCATATGAAACTACCCATTGACTTTGGTCATCTTCATGCTTTGGGTTCCCCTGCCATCTGAAGCTAGACATGAGGCAACCAAGAAAGGGCCTGCTTGTTGTGGCACCAAAATTTTAGAATTCTTTCCCCAGGGAGATTTGTCTTTCTCCTTCTATGGCTGTCTTCTACCAGCTGATCATAGAGTTGCCAATCCCCAGGTGGGGACAGGGGATAGCTTGGTTTGGAGGCCTTCCCCCTGCTTCAAAATTATCAGAAAATTGAGGGAACGTTCACTGAGCACTCCATTATAACCCTATCAGGGGCGGCACATGGGAGTAGGCCAAGTAGGCAGCCACCTGGGCGAAGTTGGGGGCCGGGGCAGCAAACACGCTCAGAGCCCGGCTCTGAGTGCGCTCGCTGCCTTCTGGACTTTGCCAAGGCTTTCCAAGGCTGGGAGGCTTCAGCAAAGTTGGGGGACATGGCAGCAAGCATGCTCAGAGCCCAGCTCTGAGCATGGCCTCTACCTTCCAGACTTTATCGTGGCCTCCCGAGGCTCGGGAGACCTTTGTGAAGTCAGGGGGCCTGGCAGCGAGTACACTCAGAGCCTGACTCTGAGTGTGCCTGCTGCCTTCTGGACTTCACTGAGGCTTCCCAAGGGTCAGGAGGCCTCAGCGAAGTCAGGGGGCATGACAATGATGTCATTGGGGGTTTTGGGGGGGGCAGAGGAATGGGGTTCAGCCTGGGGTGCAGGAACCCCTAGTGCCTGAACCCTATATAGACTGTTCCCCATGGGCTATAATGGGAATTGATCCTTGGGTATCTGGGGCTTGGGGGGCTGTTTTCTGAGGTAGAGGCACCACAGTTTCAGCATAGCATCTGGTGCCTCTCCTCAAAAAGATCCCCAAGTTACAAAAAGATCGGACCAGGATCCAGTTCTATGAGCCCGAAAGAAGGTGTCCCCATCTTCCATTATTTCCAATGGAGGAAAGGCATTTAAAAGGAATTCAGTCCCTTTAAATGCGATGGTCAGAACTCCCTTTGGTATTCATTCATGCTTGCCAGAATGTTGCTTTTGGCTCCACTCCGAAAGTCCCCAGATATTTCCTAAATTGGGCCTGACAACCCTAGCTGATCAAGAGATTTATTTTGTTTTGCATACCCCAATAACTGTCATTGGCCCTTCTCTCTGGTTTTGGTGTTATGTGTGTTTATAATTTTTATTGCATTATTTTATACATACCTCATTTTGAAAGTTGTTTAAAACACTGTGTTTTAAACACAGTGTTTTGCTGTTCCCACTTTAGGAACCCTATTTGGTTGGAAAGGCAGCACATAAATGCTTTCAAGAAAAAATAAATAAATAATGAACATTCTGAAAATTATGGAACTATGAAATTATGGAAATTATGGAACTATGAAACTATGAAAATTATGGAAATTATGGAACTATGAAAAAAGCCAAGGTAAAATTGCAGCTAAACAAGAAGCAACATTAACTACAACTAATTAGAAGAAAAAATAAAGCTGAAAACTATCAAAATTACAATAGAACTTAATTGAACAAAATGTTTTCAAGTAGAAAAAATTAAAAAGGGACAGCACTGAATCCCATAGAAGCTAGTGGAAAAGTAGGGAAGAGAATCTTTTAAAAAGAGAGTATCAGAATGGTGAGCCCTATGGAAGACAAAGAAAGATCAAGGAGAAAAAAAACTAATTATTTTTTCATAAATAAGACATTTTTAAAAATCAAACGGTGAACACTTGCCTTTGAACTGAGCATATTAAAAACCATAGTATTTTGAGTGGCTTTGTGTTATTCATTTATTTGGATAATTTCATAAATATGTCCAAAGTGACTTGCAATCAAATCAGTAAAATATTGAAACATACTAAAATAATATATAGTGATACAAGTAAAATCACAACATAAGATAACAGCAACAGGGAAGAAATTCAGAAGGGAATTTCAAAATATAATGAACAGTCTCAGAAGGGGGGGTACACAGCACATTATTAACAAAAGCACAGACAAAAATATTTTAATTGTTAGGTGTCAGGCAAAACTACATAGAAAGACTGTGTCACAATTCAAGTGTCACCAGTGAGAAAGCCTTGCATCTAGGTGCCACTCACTAGTCACTGAGAAAAAAAGTTAGGCATAGTAAGTTGATACAGAACAGGGGCGGCCAACGGTAGCTCTCCAGATGTTTTTTTGCCTACAACTCCCATCAGCCCCAGCCAGCATGGTCAATGGCTGGGGCTGATGGGAGCTGTAGGCAAAAAACATATGGAGAGCTACCGTTGGCCACCCCTGATACAGAAGATAGTGGCCCTTCAGCTATCTGGGCCCAGGATATTTTTTGTAGAAAAAGTCCAGCAGGAACTAATTTGCATATTAGGCCACACCCTCTGACATCACCATTGTTTCATCGAGGGCTTTTTTGTAGAAAAAGTCCAGCAGGGACTCATTTGTATATTAGCCACACCCCGTGACACCAAGCCAGCTGGAAGTGAGTTCTTGTGTATTCCTGCTCAAAAAAAGCCCTGAATGTGAGAATCAGCATTTTAAATTGCCTGAAAACAAACCAGTATCCAGCATAGGTTTAAGATTGACAGGATGTGTTCTGTATAATGAGTGCCCCCAAAAGGTCATGCTGCTGCATTTTGTATCATTTCTAGCAACTGTGCAGCCCACTGCACTCAGCATCAACAAGACAAGAAGCTGTTGTGGGCTCATGCTCACAGTTTACTAGCTAGCTGGATTTAGGTATGCCCCAAGATCATGATGGGCAACTCTTGCCTTTTGTCTGGCAGCTTTCATCATGTTGGTGAATGCTCAGATGTTACTGGATTTAACTGGAGTTCTCAGAAGGCACTGCAAGACTTCACAGGGGATTTGCAATCAAATTTAGAACTCTTAAATAACATAAAGAGACTTGGCTTTAGGAATAAGACAGGCAAGATGAGAAAGGCTGGAATACTGGATGGAAATAATCCAGACTTCTCAGTGGAATCAGTCAACCACTTCTTTTGTAATGGTTTAAATTTTTATGTCATCTGAGTTGAGTGTAAAAGGGGAGAGGGAAAGCCATGGGATAGCAGTGTGAGAACACACAAGTGCAAACCACTTCCAATAAAATTTAGAATACTTATGAGTACTTAAAAGAACATTTCCTCAACTGATTGCAAGGGTTTCTTGTAACCTGGGAGTAGATCTGAACAAATGAATGTTCGTACATCACTGCCAAGAACTGAAATTTTGAAATGAGATTCGGCTACAAGTATTAGTAATACAAAATTAAAATGGTCTCCATGTGAATGTTTAGAGCAGAAGCCAGATTGATATAATGGTTTGTTGCATTATATAAATTATCTTCCATATCAATTTATCATTATATAAATTATTACATATGACAAGTCCACAGCTGGGTGGAGACCTTTTCCCCTGCCTCTATCTTACTTTGAGGCACCATGTTCTCAAATTAGTTGCTTCTTTCATCATATTATTCCTCCCCTTGGCACCTTTGATATTTTTCTCTTCCATGGCCTAAACATAGAGGAAGATGGTGTCACCTTGCAATCTCCACAGGCATAATCACAAAGTAAGGTTGGCAGTATTGGGATATTTAGCAGCGTTTGCCCAGTCATAGAAGCATGACATTGCATTCAGTAAATAAATATCTAAAGAAGTATGTTGAAAAGTAAAACTTACATTTATTCAAGTAGATTCAGTTCACATTCAGGTTGCAGTCAAAGGAAGTGACTGAAGACTACTCCAAAGAGTACAGTCCCAATCACAAGTGGCCAGATAATCCAGCATCATGAGTATGGAAGTATGAGGGCATTGTTTCCATAAGAGAGACTTACAGAAACATGTCACCCCATGAAGAGCCATCTGGAGAGTGATATAGAATGAAGAGCAGAGAGAGGGGGATCAGAGGCAGCTCCCAGGTTAAGAAAAAGTGAGGCATCCCATTCAAGGAGACAACAATTAAACACACTTAGAGTGATATAGCACCCCACATTGTTCAGTCATGCTGAGTCCCTCACCTCAACAGCCCGTTCCTGCAATGTTCCAAATTAATGCTATTACTGAGATCATATGTCATCTTCTAATAATCTGATGAAACACAGTGTTCCTCTGGTCTGCCTTACTGGCACTTGTAAGCCCTCACAATAAAACACTCATAAAATATAATAAAAGGTAGTAAATGTCACAATGCTGGTACATACAAATTTATTTACTTCACCAGATCTAAGTCTTGCCATAGATCTGTAGTTATTAATGAATTAATGCATTTTAATGGTTACTGTACTGCACAATATTGTGCACATATAAATCTTTCTCCTTTGAATGAGACATGAGCACATAACACGGTGCTCAGAATCCCAGTTTACATTCACCAGTTTTAGCAGTTCAAGCTACAATGGCCTGACATGCTGGAGTACATTTGAACACTGAACTGTTTGACTCGAATTAAGATGTTTATTTACTGTTCAGAAGTATCTCCAAAATCCAGTTATTGGGAAGGCAGCATGGGGAACAGGATGCTGGACTTGTGGTCTGATCCCATTGGGTTCTTTTTCTGTGTTCTTTTTTCTGGGTCAGTCAGCTCCTTGCTGCTAGTTTTACAGTCACTTGATGCAAGGTTCTCCTGAGATTAAGTTTTGGTAGTTGTGGTGAGACTGACAATGTCATATATGATTGGATTTAATAGTTTCACACAAGAGAAAATTTTGACACCAGTGGCAGTTAAATGTCGAATACTCTTTTCAAAGTCCTACACACTCTCACAAAATATTGCATTGATGTTTTTACACATAAAGTGCTTGACCTTTGTTTTTCCCAGGTGAAATAACAAGCTCTGATATTTGCAACACCTGCCTTGTACCAGTATTGATATTTTCTGAGAAGCAGGGGTGGAGACAGCAAATGGTTTCCCACTTTTTCTATATATTTATTTCCCATTTGGCTCTATTGATTTATTTCTCCCTCGACAACAACTACACTGGGAATTTTGAAGCTGTAGTACCTTGTACAGCTCATTGGTGGAAGATCATGCACGTGACAGAGTTCAGTGATGTACAATACATTAACAGCTCTTAATCTCTCGTTTGCTGCATTTCAGTTTTTATTTTCTTCATGATGATCCAAGATGTTTTTTGCAAACATGCTAAAAAACACTGCACTCCCAGTATGACATCCATCGCTCATTACTAGCGAATCTGAGATCTCCAGTGGCATTTTTCCCACTTGCAGGTATCCAAGTTAGGGTTGGTTGTCTCAGAATACAGTTGTTAAAAACAAATAATTAATCCCAGGTCTACACAAACTTCCCCCTTTCCAAGTAAAAACCATTAATAAATAAGTACCCATTCCACCACCAACTGTATGAAACTGTCTGCATACTAAAATACCTTTTAAAAAGAAAACTGTTCGTTGATTCCACAGTGGGATTTATTTTGCCTAGGTGAGATCATTAGTGCTTAGTTTGTATACCAGGGATGCTGTTCTTCAGTGACTTTCAGTGAAATCCTATGCAATGTTCAGCCCAATCTAACCCCATTGATTTCAATGGACTTAGACTGGAGTAACTCAGCACAGTGTAACTAGACCTTACTGTACTTGGGGTTTTTTTGTTTTTGGCAAAAACTTGTTTAGAAAGGACTGTGTGTATGTGTCTAGAAATAATGAAACTGTATGGTAAGCATATCAAAGATTCTCCCAGGCTATGCCTGGGAAAGGCCTCTGGAGGCCTGAATACTCAAGAGGTAGTATGTGACCTGAAACATTTCAGTGAGTTTTCATGTTTATTTGCAGTCTGCATTAAAATAAGAGAGAGAGAGGTAGCCTTGGAAGCTTTGTGAGAAGGGGAAAGTAGCAAAAATATCTGTATTCATTTTAAATAATATTGTAGAGACAGAAAAAAAATTAAATAAATCTTTTGCCCAGGCACCCCCAAATAAGGCCATGAGATAGCAATGTGGATTTAACCAGTTTATTTAAATAGCTGATCTATGTCATAATTTATTAAGAAAATAAAAAGAGTTCTGCTGGATTAGACAATTGGGGAATCTAGCCCAGCATCCTGTCTCACACAGTGGTCAACCAGTTCCACTTGGTCAACATAGAGACTGAGACCTTCTCCTGATGTTGCCTCCTGGCACTGAGATTCAGAGGTATAGTGCCTCTAAACATGGAGGCTCCCCTCAGTCACCACAGCTAGTAGCCACAAATAGACCTATCCTCCAACAATCTATTTTATCCCCTTGTAAAGCTGTCTATTCCTGTGGTCATCACTACATCCTGTGGCAGTGAATTCCACATTTTAATCACTCTCTGTAAAGAAGAACTATTTCCTTTTGTCTGTCCTGAATCTACTGCCCATCAGCTTCATTTAATTCCCTCAATTTCTAATATTTTGGGAGAGGGATAAACATTTCTCTTTGTTAATTCTCTGTACCCCATGCATAATTTTATAGACATCTATCATATATTTTCTCACAGGAAAGGGGCTCCAACCCCCTAATTATCTTGGTTGTCCTCTTCTGCACTTTTTCCAGATCTGTGGGTTTCTTTTTGAGATACAGTGATCAGTACTATACACCATATTCCAAATGAGGCTGTACCACAGATCTACACAGCCATTTTATGTTAAATTACTTTTCAAATAATCCCAAGCATAGAGTTTGCCATTTTCACTGCTTCAGCACACTGGGTTGACACTTTCATTGAGCTGTGACTCCCAAGATCTTTTCCCCTCTTAGTCTCAGCAAACTCAGATCCCATTAGCCTGTACATGGACTCTTATCTGGGAGAACCGGGTTTGATTCCCCACTCCTCCACTTGCAACTGCTGGAATGGCCTTGGGTCAGTCATAGCTCTAGCAGAAGTTGTTTTTTAAAGGGTAGCTTTTGGAGAGCTCTCTCAGCCCCACCAACCTCACAGGGTGTCTTTTGTGGGGGAGGAAGGTAAAGGAGATTGTGAGCACAATCTGAGACTCTGAGATTCAGAGTGGAGGGCAGGATATAAATCCAATATCATCTTCATCATCTTCTTCTTCTTCTCTGGGATATTTTTGTCCCAACATGCATCACCTTACACTTACCAATGTTGAACTTCATTTACCACATTGTTGCCCACTCACCCAATTTATGGAGGTCCTCTTGGAGCTCTTCACAGTCAGCCTTGATTTTCACCATCTGAATAATTTTGCAGCATCTGCAGATTTGTCACCCCTAGGTCCAAACCATTTATGAACAAATTAAAGAGTGCTGCTCCCAATACTGATCCTTGTGGGACTCCACTGCTTACTTCCCTCCATTGTGAGAACTGTCCATTGATTCCTACTCTTTGCTTCCTGTCATTTTACCAGTTTTTAACCCACAAGAGAACCTGTCCTCTTATCCTATTTACTCAGGAGTCTTTTGGTGACATATTAAAATATGCTAACATATTTTAAAAGGGCTGTGTTGGGAAGCCTTACCAACACCTGCCTTTTGTTTGGCAGATCCACCCTGACTCAAAACCTGGCCAGTGAATTACATAGACCTTGTTTTTCTAAGCCTGTACATGCAATCTGCCAAGAAGTAGCAGACATTGGCTATTTCTACATATGTGCTTTGCTCCTCTTTCACTACTGTTTTCCCTTGCATTTTAAAATCCCTCCATATATTGTACTGATCTTTCCCCCTTTTCCTGTTGCTTTCTCCTCCTCCTCCTACATTCATTTTGGTCCATCTCACTGACAGTTCCCAATTGTCCTGGATTTACTCAAAGTGCACTTGCTGTGCTCCTTTCATTTGCCTTGGGACAAATTCTGAACTTTCTTGAACTAGAACATTTCCTCACAGTGCTTAACTCCTCCCATTACCTCTAGCACTCTAGCAATACCCAGAGGTGGAATTCTAGCAGGAGCTCCTTTGCATATTAGGCCACACACCCCTGATGTAGCCAATCCTCCTGGAGCTTACAGTAGGCCATGTACTAAGAGTCCTGGAAGCTCTTAGAGCAGTGTTTCCCATTTGCAGGGTCATGACCTGGCACTGGGCCATGGAAGCCTCACTACCGGATCACAAGAAAAGCTGAAGCTAGCCCCACCCCCAGCAAAGCTAATCCCGCCCCGTCTCTGTGTTGGGCAGAGAGGAGCTGGGCTGCCTCTCCTTCCTTCTCCCCCACTCCCAGTGTTTGAGAGAAAAGCTAGCATCCACTGGCACTTTAGACCCATGAAGTGTTCTTCAAGGTATGAGCTTTCATGTGCCTTGCAGTATGTTCTTTTGGGGAGATTTCCCTGGGAGGCCTGGGTGGCAAAGAAGGGTGTGTGTGTTTTTTTCAGCTGGGAGGGGCAGGGAGTGGGCATTCCAGTAGCTTTTTTTTTTTACCAAACGACCCCTGGGCAGAATTTTTGCTGGCTGGGGTCATCTGATGGTGAGGAAGGCTTTTATTTCTTTGCCCCCCCTCCCCCCTCCCTCTTTCTTTCTTTCTTTCTTTCTTTCTTTCTTTCTTTCTTTCTTTCTTTCTTTCTTTCTTTCTTTCTTTCTTTCTTTCTTTCTTTCTTTCTTTCTTCCTTCCTTCCTTCCTTCCTTCCTTCCTTCCTTCCTTTCTTTCTTTCTTTCTTTCTTTCTTTCTTTCTTTCTTTCTTTCTTTCTTTCTTTCTTTCTTTCTTTCTTTCCAAGTGATGCTCTGTCTGTATTCTTGGTGCTGGAGGGGGGAAGCAACAGTGGGAGGGTTTCTAGTGCCCTGGCCCCGCTGGTGGACATTCTGGTGCTTTTGGGGCATTGTATGAGGGAATTTTGGACTGGATAGTCCACTGACCTGATCCAACATGGCTCCTCTTATGTTTATGTTCTTTCTTTTCTTTTCTTTTCTTTTCTTTTCTTTTCTTTTCTTTTCCTTTCCTTTCCTTTCCTTTCCTTCCATTTCTTTCTTTCTTTCTTTCTTTCTTTCTTTCTTTCTTTCTTTCTTTCTTTCTTTCTTTCTTTCTTTCTTTCTTTCCTTCCTTCCTTCCTTCCTTCCTTCCTTCCTTCCTTCCTTCCTTCCATTTTTACTAGATGAAACTTTTCTGTTCATCATACTGTTGTTGCAGACATAGGAGCTCTGCCAATGAAAAGCTGGCACCCCCAGATTTCTGTGTGAGTGAGAATAAGAGGTGTGGGGCAGAAAGAGATACTGTGGTATATCTCAACAGCACTGGAAGAGATGATACTATGAACTTGGCACCATTTTACTGGTCCTACTTTTAACAGCTGTCTGACACCAAAATTAAACTCCTCCTGTAGATATTAAAAAGGATGAAAGTAGTTCACTGGCTAAGTAGTTCACTGGCTAAGTATCTGCACAACAGTTTGCTTTTAAAGGCTTGGGAAACACAGCCAGTAAAAAGCTGCAAGCTCCTAATAAATATCCATTTTGGGATAACTTCAGAAAAGCTTGTATGAACTTCATATAACTTGAAATTAATTCATTAATTGCAATACAATTCTCTGCTACCTTTCACAGCAATTTCTCCATGTTTCAACCAAAGAAAAGTATGAAAAATAGCTGTCGAAAGATTTTCTTGAAACCAAACAAGCTTGGTTGTAGCTTGAGGCAGGGTTCTAGTAATAGCAGCTGAAGGAAGGGCTTACTAAATGTGTCAGCATATTTTGAGGTACAGCAGCTGCCAGGGCCCAGTGTGGGTGGTACACAGTGCTGGCATTCCTGATGGCAATGGCAACAGCACTCCCAATTGCATACACTGGCCAGAACTGTTGAGGAAGGGATATGAATGTGGTTGCAGGCAATTGAACATGGACATTAGGAGTGCTTGGAAGCTGGAAAAGAATACACAAACAGATAGGTGCATGCAGGTGTGGGGATGAAAAGATAGGCCCACCCACTTTCCACCCCCATTTTTGCTCAGCATGAGTTTCAGAGAGATTTTTCTGAAAATGAATTTACTTCCAAAGAAGAGGCAGGTTTGGGGGAGTGCCCTGGAAGTGACATCACAGGAAAAGGTGAAGTTTTGGTTCAGTGTGCCCCAGAAGTGACATCACTTGGTCCTTAACACCACAGGAAATGACATAATTTCTGTCTCCCGGCTCCACCCCCAAAGTCTTCTGACTCCACCCCCAAATTTTAGTGGGCCACGAAGCAGAAGTGTAAAAATAACCGGGCCACGGGAAATAAAAGTTTGGGAAACCCTGTCTTAGAGGATTGGCTACATCAGGGGTGTGTGGCCTAATATGCAAAGGAACTCCTGCTAGAATTCCACCCCCGCATACACCCATTTTTCACCCTACAGAATGCATCTCCTCCCCCCACCCATTGCCTGCTGGGATATGAAGTACATCATCAGGGAAAAAAGGCTGATTGGGGTTTTTTTGGTGCTGCTGTGAAAAAAAAATGGTTGTGCCTAGTGCAACTTCAACATCAGAGAGATTTTCTAAAGAAAGCTTCTCATGTGCTGTTGAAAGGGTGTTTGAAAGTGTACTGAGAAGGGTGTTTGTTTTAAGTTCAAGCCAGGGAGGATTTAAAAACTTACTGGATGCTCATCCTGACAAGAAAGATCCCATACTCCCTCCTCTTCTTAGGGTTTGGGGGGGAAAACCCAAGAGAGCAGAGATGCACCTGAGTGTGCCTGCCTTGTCTGCCTGGCTCTGTGTGAGTGAGAGAGAGAGAGAGAGAGAGAGAGCCAGCAAGTGAGCTAGAGATGAGGCGGGGCATTCTTCTTCCCTGCTGATGGCATAAACAGATGAAAGAGAGGAACATGCTGAGAATGTAGAAGGAAAATCTGAACTACTCAGGAGTCAAAGCAAAATTAGGAGTGAGTCAAAGTCTCTGGCAGGCAAGAGAAATAGAAAGGTCCATCATCTTCCCTCTGCCAATATGCCATAAGGCTTCTGCTAGATGGAGAATGTTGCTAGTTTGAACATTCCTTCCCAGAACACCTAGCTGTAAGATGTGTTATGAACTGTTACAGGAACTGACTTTCCATCACACCCAATGCCTCAGGATGTTTGCCAATTATCCTGACCTTTGCTGAGCTACCCACCCTGTTCTTGCCAGTGTGCAGCATATGCCTGCTTAGGCAGGGCATAGGCTATTTAAGTAACTACCCTACTTTCTCTGACATATTTCTAGACCTAACCAATGCTGCCCCATGCATCATCTCAAAGAAGGGGTCATAGCCAACTAATCCACAACTGTTAATGCTTTGAATGCCGGTTGGACAGCCAGTTTGGTGTAGTGGTTAAGTGCACAGACTCTTATCTGGGAGAACTGGGTTGGATTCTCCACTCCTCCACATGCACCTGCTGTGTGATCTTGGGTCAGTCATGGTTCTCAAAAGAACTGCTCTCTCGAGCAGTTCTCTCAGAGCTTTCTCAGCCCCAACTATCTCATAGGGTGTCTGTTGTGGAGAGAGAAAGGAAGAGAAGATTGTAAGCTGCTCTGAGATTTTGAGTGAAGGGCAGGGTATAAATCCAATTTCTTCCTTCTCTTCTACAATGAAAGAAAAGATGGTGGTGTGTGCAGCTTGTATTTGAGGTGTATGAAGGGCAAGGTATAAATTCAGTCTCTTCTTCTCTTCTACAATGAAAGCAAAGGTGGTGGTATGTGCAACTTGTATATGAGGGTTATCCATTTCTTGAATCAGATTTTGAAGTTGTTGGGCTCTGTTACACAAGGCAAATTCACATGGCATTTAGAATGATTAGGAAAGAGAGTTATACTTGATTTTGCAATAGAAATAGGATCCCCACTCCCTCAGACTGCTCATCAGATTAAATTACATCCCAAGGGGCTTCCAATGAGAAGTCTGACATTTTTCAAGCCTGAGACTCGATAATGCATACTTGTGCTAGAAAACAATTTCTAGATATCTGTATTGAATCTCAGAGCTCAGAGAGCTAGGAGCTCCTAAACAGTTCTCTACATGCACATGTGTGCATTCTCTGATCTGAGACATAATCAAAGCATTTAGAGAACCACTTATAAGCACCTGGATCAGATTTTTCCCTTACCAGCTACAGTTTCTGCAGACACGGTAGAAATGGGTAAAATGAGTAGAAAATGAGTAAAAGAGGGTAAGGGCAAGCCTACACTCCTGGGGTTCTGTTCCATCATTCTTTACAAAGTACAATGGAAGACCTTTGAATCTTTGTGTAGGAACCCCAGCCATCATGCATCAGGGCCCAGTTTGACTGTTGTGCCTTTCCTTGGCCTCAGACCAAGATGGGAGGGGGATGGGTATCACACTATTTCACCTCCTTTTCTCTAGCTGCACTCCCTTTTAAGCTGGAACCAGAGCTTGTCTGTTCTCACCTGCCTCCCCCCTCAAGCCTTTTGAAGGCCCTAGCTAGGACTGGAGCATGCCCAGTGTCCTCCCTCTACCCAGAAGCCTTATGGGGGTATGGCCAAGCCTGTGAAAGGTCAGTAGTGCCTTCTTCCATGTGTATTAGGAAGACTATGGGTCCCAGTACACACTGTTCGATGCCCCACATGCAATTGCTATTGTTCAGAGGTTATACAGTATAAGTGAATGACTCATCTTTATCTTGTCTGTCAATATCCTGTGTTATTAAAGAATTCAGGTTTTCACGGCTGGTAACATCATTAGGGTTTGTAGAATCTTTCGGGATCAAGTGCCGTGTTCTACTGGAAAGTTTTCCTTCCAGACGTTTCGTTCTCAGCTGCGGAGAACATCCTCAGTGGCGTTGCAGCCGGAGCTCCGGCTGCAACGCCACTGAGGATGTTCTCCGCAGCTGAGAACGAAACGTCTGGAAGGAAAACTTTCTCCAGTAGAACACGGCACTTGATCCCGAAAGATTCTACAAACCCTAATATCCTGTGTGTTATTCCAGTGCATTGTTTCCTGGGAACGTCAAAACTAAATTGTCACCTAAACTGCCCTTCCTAAGCAGCCATACAGGTACAATTTTCACCTTTTGTTTCACCTCCAGACACCTATTGTAATGACCCAATAAAGCCATCATCTCCCATCTCCCCACCATTGTTCTACCTGGAGATCCATCAATGTGACCAGAGTTAGCTCTGCTCATTGGATTGAGGTGGGCACCCAATCAGGCACCCAGGAGAGACACCTCACTGCCCACCACAAGCCAGCACCTTTTCTGGGAGGGCCTTTTCCCTTCCAAAGATTATAAACATGAGTTCAAGCTTCATCTCTCTCTCTCTCTCTCTCCTGTCTGAGCACATGTGTTCCCCCTTCATTACTCTAAGGGAGGGGGGGTGCTTTCAGACATGGCATATAGCAGTGCATGCCTGCCTCTTCAAGTTCCAGTGGTCCTCCACCATCTTCTAGAAGGGTAGTATACCCTTTTTGTCCTCCCTTGTTTTCTACTATATCTTACCCCTTTATTTCTTAGGTCTTATGTGTATGCTTAATATACTTTATGTGTACAAGAGTGATTTTATTGCAACACCTACATTATTTTCAATAAACAATTTCAAATTTCATTCTCGTGTGGAGTTATTTTCTGAGCTATCCAACCTCCATATCTAAAAGCTCATTGGGTATTCCAGTTAATTTCCCCATTTAAAAATAGGAAACCCAAAGCACTTCTTGTAACAATGTGATGGGTAATTCTTATGTCAGGAGAGACACCTCACCACCCACCACAAGCCTATAGCCTATTCGACACATGTAAGGCTGTACACGTGACTGAAACCAGGCATTTATCCAGGTACTGATCCCCAGTTTCACTTGTAAAAATGAACACAACACATGCAGGATGTACAATACATGCATTCATTGTAACATATGAAAGAGACTCTAGTGTGGGCATTAAAGCAGAGCCTAAATTTACATTGCTGTGTTTTTTGAAAATGAATAAATTTGAAAGAACTTTCACTTGTGTCTTAAACAGAAAGGTTTTCAAAAAGGAAATACACCAAATTACACCTCCTGTTGCAATACACCAGTCTTCTAATGTAATTTCTAAACACAGTATTTTTTTCTTCTCATCCCACACACTCATTTGATTTCCTTTTACACATGAGAACAAACTCTTAATTTTCCATAGGAAGTTAAACATGCAGTATCAAAAGCATGTTGCTTAGCAGATTTTTGTCATCAGTTTCCTTCTCAGCTAAAAGTTAATTACTAAAATAGGACATTCAATGATACATAGGTTTTCATATCTGTCTTTCATAGGCTAACTGTTTAACAACTAAAAGCAAAACTGATGTATTTTCAAATAAATGTTAATTGTAATGCCTGTGGCTTTTAAACCTTATAACTTCGAGCACAAAGAGTCATGAGTTGTACCTGTTAGCCAGTTTAATAATATGGATACGTCCCAGGGAGCCTTTCAGCCATCTCTCTCACATCTTCAAAAATCAGCATATCAACACACTGGATTCTTCATGAACTGTCATGCCATTAAGTATGGCAATAAAATTTATGAACTTGGATTTCACTTACCTTTCCCAAAAATCCATTCTGACTGATCAATCATGCACAAGAAAATAAAGAGTATGGAAAGAAATCATACACTTTTAAAATTCAGTTTAACTGTTTTGTAAAGCTTCAGAAATGTACTTCAGTAAAAATAAAACCAACATCTTCATACTTAAAACCTAATATAAAAGAGGAGAAAGATATAAAATCCCTAGGAAAGATCTCTAAATATCACTGCAGTGGAGCTCCAGACCTTCTAAATTGTGCTCTTTCAATACTTGTTTCCGGGCTCCATTCTTCAATCTTCCTGTGAGAATTTTGCTCAATTCTAAGATTTGACAAACTTTCTAATATTTTTCTGCACAAAAATGGGAAAATAACCAAAACATACAAAGCAGACAGATGGAAATCTTCATCATGCCATGTGGCCACATAAGAGAACATCATTTAAAGAGTATGATGGAAGTAAAGTTTTAATGACAATTATAATTTAAGAAGCTTTTTAAGAAAGATGCTGATATAATTTAGTGCCCCTTCTGATGAAGTCGGATGTGTGGCATATGCAAATAAGTTGTGCTCATGAGCTCTAGCATCCAGGGCCGATGCATGGGAGTTGGCAAGGTAGGCAGCCACCAGGGGCACCACCTTGCCACAGGGGTGGGGGCAGGTGCCCCCTCCCCATCCATGCCAACCCTTATGCTCCGAGTCGTCCTTTCTTTATTCCCAGAAATTGGAACAAAGAAAGGATGAAGTGGTGCCTGCCCAGCTCCCTCTGAAGTGGGAGAGGGCTGGGCAAGGGGCGGCTGAACCACGTGTTCTTTCTGAACATCCTGCTCAGCCCCACCTATACACAGCCCTCTCCTGCTTCAGAGGGAGCTGGGAAGAGGCCAGGAAGAGACAATCTCAAAGAAAGAACGTGTGGCTCAAACCCGGTTCTCCCAGATAAGAGTCCGCACACTTAACCACTACACCAAACTGGCTCCAAACTGGCAAAGAGTCCTTGGGGGGGGCAGGGGTGCGAGGTTCTGCCTGGGGCACCAGAACTTCTATTGCTGGGGCTGCCAGCACCCCTTTTTCTATGAAATGACCTCTGGATTTCCCTATATTTTAAGAAACAAGACAAGAAAATATTATTTTACTAGACTTGTGCTGAAAACTTTAAGATAAACTGTATGAATGGTTTGATTTGAGGATGTTTGTATATTATTTACTATATCTGTCATTTATATATATTTTTTAAAAATTATAGTATTTCTAAAAACTTTTATCCGAAAGACTGAGAGTACAATAAACAAGACACATAAGATATAATACAATACAATAAACGAGACACATAAAATATAATACTGAGAGTACAATAAACAAGACACATAAAATATAATACAGTAAAGGCACATAAAACATACTGTAAAAACACAGTAAACAAGGCACATAAGACATAAAATGCAATAAGGTATAAGCATAACACAATGGCAATCCAAGCAAAACCAGACCACTCAAAGTTTAACATTTCCCTGCTTAAAGATAGCTGCAGCACCAAATGAATGGAATATACGTGCCCCAGTGATTTTGCTACTGCACTGACACATATGCCTGGAAGGGAAGCATTTGGGAACGGAGGAAGACATTCTGCATCATGTAGCTAACAGGGACAAGAAGAGTGGCTGAATAAGGAAAGTGCCACATGCTAAAATAAAAGAAATAAAACCTATGTGGCCCTAAGCAATCATGCTAGCCCAACTGTGAAACCTTACAAACTACATTTAAATGGGAAATGTTTTTACCAAGGCTTTTTGAGTAGAAAAAGTCCAGCAGGAACTCATTTGCATATCAGATCACATACCCTGGTGCCAAGCCAGCCAGAATTGCGTTCCTGTGTGTTCCTGCTCAAAAAAAGCCCTGGTTTTTACTACAGAGCCATTCCTGAGATGCTATATGTGAGGGAGCCAGGGTCAGCAGGCAAAGGAGACCACTTTGAATCCTGTCAAACCTTTATCAGTATCTCAGGAGAACCAAAATTAACCTTGTCAGAAATAAATGATGGCACAGATAGTGTTTTTAAGATCAAAACAAGAATATGTTTTATTAGGTACAGATAGGCTGGGAAGGGAGGAAATGATATCAAAGGAATGTAATATTAAGATCATTGGCAGGCAGAAAATCAAACTAAAAATACTCAAGAAAACTTCATACTGTTAGGCTGCTGTTACACATAAAATATGAAAACTCAGTTTTTCTCTCAACTCTGGATAACACTCAATTATAAATCTTTGAGAGATGGGTTTGTCTTTTAATAGCTCCACACACTATCTCACTCCCAGATAAGTGTGACAGAACTTCCCACTGGAATTCAACTGAGGAGATTTTTCTCTCCCTGCCTCCTTTAACTTGTTACATTGGTTACCATGGAGGCAGTTAGCCAATCACAGTGAATGTCTCAACTGTCACTCATGCAGACTGCTTTCCAGTCAAACACACTATAATTTAACATTTACATTTTCTCTGAATTGTTTTAAAGGAAGTTTTAATATGCAGGAAGAAGCTCAGTACTATAAAGGAATTATAAAAACTGAACAAACCGTTCCTTAACGTATGTGATTTTCTTCAAAGTTTATCAGCTTGCCAAAATTAAGCTGCTGGATACCTCTTTTATGAGGAAAAATAAATCCCACCCCCTCAAATGGAGTGTGTTCTCATGCCTTGTATGAGCTGCTTTGGCAATCTTTTCCAGCAGCACTTTGTGCAGATCACCATGCAGCCAAATACCCTTCTCTGAGATTAGGAGTAAGTGGCAGAAAATGCTTTTCAAGGTGCACTCAGTGAGAGATATGGAATTCAGGGAAAGCATTCACATATTTCAATGAAATGGAGGGCTGAAACTGTTGAAGCTGCAGCTGTTGACAGGAAATTGATGTTCAGGTTGCTATTTACCTAGCAGAAATTAGTTCCCTCTGATCAGCTTTATTATTAGGAGAAAAAGTAAGCAGATTCCCTCAAGAGGCTTTAAAAATGCTGAAACTTAGAATATCATATGCTTCTTCCCTTGTCATTTGTCTTATAATGCTCCTTGAACTTTTAAAAATGGCACACAGAAAGAGGCTTGTCTCACTGCTAGTCAATTTTAACTTAAAGCCTAAAACTGTCATGTTGATCTCAAAACCCTAAAGAAGACACTCCAAGGACAATATTCCTCCAATGACTCACAAAGCATGACAACACTGAGTTAGGGCTTCTGTCACAATCTTTCTATGGACTGTGGAACTAACAATCACAACTTTCTCCCCATTATTTATTTTATGTAGAAAGCTTACCTGTTCGTTTTTGACAAAATGCCCCAAACTACATATAATGAAACAAATTAAAAGTAAATAACACTTCCAATTACATATATGTCCGTATTCTCCATGGAGGAGTCAGTAGATGTTGATTTCAATATTCTGGAATTGTCCATATTGGTTAAGCTATAATACATAATGAAGACAGTGGGTACCAAGGGTGGGGTGAGGCTGCAGTCCACCCTGGGTGCAGCTTGAGGAAGTCAGCTGGAGGACCCATGAAGCCAGTGTCATGCTGCATCCAGATGAACATCTTTACTTTTATTTTTAAAATGCAGTTCTGGCTGCAGCCTCTAGAAGTGCAGGAAAGTCTGAACATAGCAAGAAGCACTCTGGCACTCTAGACTAGGGATGCGCATTCGGTTCGGCCGAACCGTATTTACAGCCGAATCAGTGCTCTTTCCCCAAGACTGAAGCAAACTGTCCTCAACCTTTTGGGCACTAGCCCTGCGGGGCCAGGTACAGTTGCACAATCCCTGTAAGACAGAGATGTTCCACCAGGCCTATGGTTGAGGACATCAACAGTTTACCAGCAAGCCTGGCATCCCTCTTTCACCCTCCCCACCCCCATTGGTGAAGGTATAAACAGATGCCTTTAGATGAGCCTATTGTTGCACTGTATTCTTTTAAACTGCTTTTATTGTAATTTGTCTATATTGTTTTGTTTATTGACGTGTTGGTACATGTTGTACACCGCCCTGAGCCCTTCAGGGTGGTATAGTTTATAAATTGAATCAACCAATCAATCAACTTGTTTAACAACTAACTCAGCACACTAATAGTGGCTATAGTAATTGCCAGCCTGCAGGTCATTTTATCCAATAGCCTAGCCTTTCTCTCTTCCTTTTCTTGCATCCAGCTCTTCCAAAGTTGCAGTTAGGGTGTTGCAGCAAGATAAAACAGCCTTTCCCTCTCTTCTCTCCTTTTTTTCACATGTTTCTCATTCATTTCTATCTCTCTTCACCTAATTTTTCCATGCCTCCCATCTTATTTTCACTTTTATTGATCTTAAGGCAAACCACCTCCTAGCATCTCTTGCCTTGAAAACCCTATGGGGTCACCATCAGTCAGCTGTGACTTGACAGGACACAAAAAAGAAACACGGGAGAAGGGGTATTAAAGAGTTATCTGCCCTGGGCACCAAATAGGCTAGGTATGCCACTGAATGAAGATTAAAGCAAAGAATGGCTGAGCTCCAGAAAAATGTTCTTGAACATCCTGACTGATGAGTACTAGAACTACACTCATAGACTATTTACAAATAGTCTAACTTGTATATGTGAAATTGAAATCAGTTTGGCTAATATTAAAAGCCTACCCAATACTAGGAATAAAAGGAGCCGTCTAAGTGGAGTGGACAAAGGCATCCAATGAGGTGTTGAGTTTGAAGAGGTCTTCTTCGAGTGTATCAGAAGAAATACTAGTTAGGTTACAGTTGTTGAGTTCTCTGCTGTCAACTCACAGCTAACTTATGGTGACCCTGTAGGGTTTTCAAGGTAAGACATTCAGAGGAAGTCTCCCATCAAAATATCAGCCAGGGTTGACCCTGCTTAGCTTCTGAGATCTGATGAAATCAGGCCAGCCTGGGCTATCCTGGTCATGGCAGATTGCAGCTATGTCATCACTACAGCAGATGGAATGGGAAGTGATATAACATACTAGATAAAAATATACATGATGTATCACAGTGTAAGTCAGTACCAAAACAACATCTAATGCAGTGAAAATGCAAAAGCAGCAGTTAAAATCAGTAAAAAAAATTTTTCCCAAGAACTACATAGAAACAGGCAGACCTGATTAATGTGGCAATCTTTATCAGAAGGAATGGGAGGGGGAAATTAACATGTGAAAGTTATAAAGAAATAAAGTGTGGCTTTTCATACATTGTAAAACAAAGGTCAACAATGTATCTGTTAGACAGTGTAAGAGTGGGAAATGTTGAGTTTCTTTAACATTCCTTCTACTCTACATAGACCTACACCTTTGTTTTTGATTACAAGTATTAAGAGAAAAATTCTAATGCTTTAATATAATGCCTAAAGTATATTCTTATTGCATGACATGTTTAAAGCTACCAAACCACTGTTGAACTGTTACATGTCCTAGTACAAGGCCTCTGGAATACCTGTGGTTTTAGAAAACATACCTTTTTTTCCTGAGTGTAAGATTTCATTTCTTTGGAAGCTGTTTGCTGTATCACACCTTTAATAGGAATTTGTTACATAGCAATACATTAAATTCAGCTGCCCAGGGACAATGGACAAAGTTAACAGCATCAAGGGAAATGTTGCTTCAAATCTGGCACACAAACAGGTTGGTTTATCCTTTCTCTGGACCTTTGCTTTCTGTGATCATATTGAGGGAGACCTTTTTTAGCCTTCACGGGTGGCCAGACACAGTAAAATATTGTCTAAGTGTGTATGTGTGTGTCAAGTGAATGGTTTGTCATGTATTCTTACTGCATTTGACAGATACTGTCCCTAAAGAAAAAGGAAGATAAGGGTGATCAATTACTCTAGCAATGGAAGATGGACAAATTCTAGATATAGTCAAGTGATGTGATAAAAAGAAGGGAGCCCACATTGTCAGGCTTAAGAATGATGTCTCCCCATGAGTTTTCGAGTTGTTGAAATACTCTGTGTAGAAGGGGATGTCATTCATGCTTCCCAAGAGAATGCAGGGCAGCAGTCTCTGTTATAGCTGTTATCTTATAAGTAATAATGATCCAAATGTAGAAATAGAGGATTTAGATGTTTTGCTTGCAAGACCCCTACACAGAACCCTATGTATGCTATTCTGATGGGAAAGCTTCTCTTTTTAATACACTTAACGGTACCAACTACACACCAGCCTTGTTATTTGGTTCAGCACAAAATTAATGCATGCATTACTTGCACTTTAAAAATCAAATTTCCTGATTTTGGCACAAATGTGAAGGCTACATATGACATTTCTTCCATTCTGAAACACCAGGGACATTATTTGGGAACACAGAAAAGAGAAGATTAAATTTCTGTCTTTTCTCATCTTGAAGAACTTGTACATATGAGGACATGAATTGGCTTGACAGAACAATGGAAACCAATTTCCTTGCCAACCAGAATGAAAGAACCCAGGGTTAAGCATAGTGTTTCATAAACACATACACACAATGCATAGGCATGTATAAATACTTAGATTTGCTGGATTTGGTAGTACTTTAATGTCTCCTTTAACGATATGAGACCTTTGAACATACTCCTGTTAAGAGTTATATTGTCTTTTAAAATTATCTGTGTATGATTTTTATAAATGTACAGCTAAGAATGGTGATTCAAATTACAGATTTACATTTCTTAAACTTTGTTTCTGAAAGAGCAAGGTATGATACCCAATTTGCTGAGAATTCATACCTACATCTTATACATTCTGCACTTTATATGACTAAGGGTGCTAACTAGTGTTCCCTCTAAGCTGAGTTAGTGTGAGCTAGCTCACAGATTTTTAACCTCTGGCTCACACATTTTTGCCTTAGCTCAGGAAAGATGACCCCAGAGCACACTAATTGATGCAGTAGCTCACAACTGCAATGCCAGTAGCTCACAAAGTAGAAATTTTGCTCACAAGACTGCAGCTTAGAGGGAACATTGGTGCTAACTATAATTATTCAGTAGTAATAGAAAAGAACTGTGCACATACTTAGAGAGCTGATTACTTGTTTTATTATCACCTTTTTGCTTTTACTACAGAAGTTGCTTTAAAAAAGATTCAGTATTGTTTCTCTGGTTTAAAGTTAATTGTGTTTCTAATAATACAGTGACCTTCTATTATGTTGGTAGGCTAGTCCTGTCACCCATGCATAAGTTTCTGTAAAGGGCAAACAGTATCCCAATCATGTTTCAAGTTATGGAAGTAGCACAGGAGAGGATCTTAAGCTCAAATTCCTTGCATGCCATGGTACCAATACAAATTGGCTGCTATACATCTGAGAACTGAATTCTGAGCACAGAACTTACAGCACATATCTAATCACCAGGACTCAGGGAGGGCATGAGTAAAATGTGTTGTTTAGGCCCCAAGGTTTCCAGTTATGATGTTCATATAGATACTTAGCATTTGATAAAATTTATGGAGGTTGAAAACATACCTGGAGATGTGACACCTACTTCCTGTACACTTGATCTTTGACCTTCTTGGCTTGTAAAATCTGTTCAGAGTGGTTTGACCCAATTAATAATACAAATAACTAATATCTCATATTATCTTTTATACGCAGGCCTCAGATTCAGCAGGAGCTCACAGGAGCACAGCTCCTGAAACTGACAGTTCCCCCTCTTACTCCCCACTACTTTGTCCATTGAATGTGTGCAGCTGCATAACAATCCCTGGATTAGGAGAGCAGGCAGGCAGCCAGCCAGCCACCATGGGCTTTCCCATGCCCCCAGCAGCCTTCATTAACTCCTGGAGAAGCCCACACCACCCTTTCTCCACTTCTTAGGTGATTTTGGGTGGTGGGTGGCTTGCTGGTCTTTTGACTGGGTGGGGAGGGGGTGGCCCAGGAGAGCCCCAGGCAAGCAAGGCCTGCTTGGGCTGGCTGGATCTCTAGCCACCCCAAACAAGCCTCGCTCACCCAGGGTTCTCCTTTCTTGCATTAGGTTGCTTTTGGCTGGGGGGATGGTGGCATAGGCTAATGAGTTATGCTAATGAGATCCACCACCTATTTTTCTACAAAGCAACCCCTGTCCATACCTGTGGCTTTAAATGGTGCTGTGGTCAGGCCATTATTGTTTTAAATTAGATGTGCATTCAGGGACTAAAATTATTGAAAGGATTATACATTTCCAGGTATTATTTGATGAGAACGATAAATCCTTTTCCCGCTGTGTTCCAGCTGGATCATGTTGTGAAATCCACCTTGTTAACTCTGCAGATGATCCTAGATGGTCAACTGACAAGTGTGTATGCCCATGTTTGTTTTTTTGAATCACTCTACAGCTTTTTGATACCATCTGATACCATTCTTCCAAAACGCCTGGGTGAACATGAACCTGGAACATACAATTCTGTATTTACTCTAGTTGTTCCTGCTGGACAGGTCTCAGAGGTGGTGCTGACAGGCTTGTTTATTTGTTTAAAACATTTCTGTGCTGCCCAACTCAGAGGTGCAGAACTTTAAAACATGTCAAACATTAAAACATTTTCAAATATTAAAACCAGAATTTAAAACACAAATATATACAAAATATTTAAAGCAATTAAACAAAACACAAACAGGATGGAGAGCTAATAAAAGATAGTGAGGGGATGCCAAACAAAACACCCACTGGTAGAAGACATTAATATATAGTGAAATGAATCTCATTGGGGAGGGATTTCCAGAGTTTCAGAGCCATGACCTAGGCCTTTTCTCAGGTTGCCACACATCTAGCCTTATGATCTTTCTTATGGACACTGGTCTATGGGGTGCCTTAGGAGTGAAATGGCAACTCAGGTTACAGGTATTTGTGTAAATATTGCCACTTTTGATGGTAAATGTTTACTCTACACTCTGTTAACTGAGAGTTTAAAGGAAAACATGCCAGGAGGATACATTTCTGCAGGAAAACTGACCATTGTATTCCATGACTGAAATTCCATCATGCTACTGCCTATTCTCCATGCCAATTTAAGCTGCTTTGTCTCACATCCATACATATAGAGGCAAGCCAATTCCTGCCCATCCCATTATCTTGGAAAACCATTCTTAGACAAGAGCAAGTCAGACATTTCTTAGATGTCAGGAGACGTGAAAAGATGTAGAAATTGGGACCATTAAGTAGAGGCAGACTTGTATTAGCAGCAGTCTTTGCTGGGTAAAAATAGCAATGTGATATTATGATATGTGTGCATGGTCTCATGGTCCATTCATATTGTATGCCCAGGACCTCTTTAAAGACAAAGGAGGGGAGACAGAGAATGCTCAATCACTGTGTTGTACTATGTTTCTCAGTAGCTGCAATTTTTACAAATAAAATATCAAAGCAGAAAAACTACACCAGCTGCTTTTTAAAAAAACACCTGCTTGTCCCCTGCCACAAACATTTTTCTTGCATAAATCAGACCTGGGGTGTGTGTGGAATGTATGGTTATGGACATTTGCTGAGATATTCAGTCTTGATTGTAAGACAGTACTATAGGCCTATATCAGTTGATTGCACATTATTATGGGTAGTCAGGTCAAGTAAAAGAGAACACAAGTTCTCCTAGCCTTTAGCACTAAGATAACAGTTCATTAATCCATAGCTGTTTTTAAAAGGCTGCTGATAGACAGACACATTTTTAAAACCATTATGTTAACTGCTACCATTTTTACTAAGAGCTTTCTTAGTATAAGTGCTCTTGCTTCAACAATACTTGCATGGAGTTGGTTTGCAGCACCCCATCCCTTCTTTTCTGCACCAGACCAGCAAACCAGCCCACCTCCATCTGCACCAGATTCACCAGAACTACCACGCTGATATAGAAGCTGGGGTGAACCTCTTACTTAACCATGCCAGCTACACCTATAGGTCCTTGGGTTTTTATTTCACCCAGGATGATGTGGCTTTATTCAAGTTTGAATCCTTTTCCTGGCACATGTCTGAAGAGAAATATGAGCAGGTTGAGAAACTCCTGACCTTCCAAAACTAATGGAGGGAGAGTTGTTCTGCAGGATGTAAAAAAAAAAAACCCAGAGCAGGATGAATGGGGAAACGAAGCCTCTGCCATGGCCTTTGCCCTTCAGCTGCGAACCAGGTCTTGCTGGATCTACACCATGTGGATCCTCACATGTGGATTCTCACATGTGTGACTTACTAGAGATTAAGAAATGTATTTCCTCAGTGCAAATACACTGGAAACATCAGGGAATGTTGAAGATCAGAGCAGTGAGCTACTTGTTCAGATTTGTTCACCATTATGATATGAAAAGAAAAGAAGATCCTGCTTCTATAGTTCTGTCATGGACAGGCATGAAATAATGTATTGTTGTGTTGAAGATCTTCCCGCCTGCATTAGAGGAGGAGGAGGAAGAGATTGGATTTATACCCCATATTTTACTCAGAATGGTTTACAGTCTCCTTTCCTTTCCCCTCCACACAATAGACTGCAGAAGACAGGCCAGAAAACATCTGCAGGGCACAAGGATGCTCCTTTCAATGAGGTTTTCAGGGCCTCGAACCACACAAACCATTTCAGTTTGTGAACAAGCCTCTTGGTTTAGTCAATTCGTGGTTCGGTTCATGATTCAGCTACTAAGCACAAACTGAACAAAAATGCATTTTCCTACATCATGCTCAACCCTTCAGTGAATTCCTTGAAGAATAAGTGGGCTATAAATATATATTTACGCAATGTATGTGCTCTTTTCCTCATTAAAAAATGCCAAAGATGCCTGAAAATATAAAATTAAAAAGTGTAATAAAATATACCCATGAAAACATAAAGCCACAGTACGCCTTCCTCAATCCACTGAAGTTTACTGAGGTATAAGAGTGTAACTGTTTAGAATTGCAATGTATAAACAAAAAAATCACCAGGTTAAAAACATAATTTAAAGGAATTTAGGAATAAAAATATTTTCAATTTCCATAGAACACTTGGAGACATGGTACCAATTAAACCTTCTGCACGTGCAGATGGGGGGAAGGCCCTCAAACCAAACCAATCCCCCTTAAGACAACAAAGGTTCATGCAAGAAGGTTTTATACATCAGTAAAGCAGAGCAGGTTGGTAACAACAACAACAAAAACAACAACAGTAGCTTTCATCTTAAAATAATTATTATAGAAATAAGAATGCTGGAGAACATTACAAAGCTTTATTAATGACAAATGATATTCATATTCTTGCATTTGCCTTCCAGTTTTATATGAATATGTAAAAACGTTGACTGTGCATGAAGCACAAGATGATTTCCATAATGTGAATCTGTCTGTTTTTATTAGTTCTTAAATAAGGATTAAAGGAAGGTGGCCTTAAGAAAGCCAACAGAGAGAAGGCAGCCAGGTGAAGAAAAAGAGCCTCTCTAATTCTTCCTGACATTAGATTTACCCGATTAGTGGCCACTGAACATGCACAGCCTAGAGTCATGAGGAGAAGCCATTGCACATTCTGCTTTTGTGATGCTACTACAATATATCTTCAAAGACCTGCTTCTCTGATTATTATAGCATTGATTTTTATAACCACACATTCTGGTTTCCAAAAGTGGTTAATTTCTAAAATGTGCTATACTGAGACTAAACTCTGCATGGAAATTATGTCATCTTCCTTCTTAGCCCTTTTGCCAGATATCTGGGGAATAAAGAACATAAGAACATAAGAGAAGCCATGTTGGATCAGGCAATGGCCCATCCAGTCCAACACTCTGTGTCACACAGTGGCCCAAAAAATTATACACACACACACACACACACAAATATATACACACTGTGGCTAATAGCCACTGATGGACCTCTGTTCCATATTTTTATCTAACCCCCTCTTGAAGCTGGCTATACTTGTAGCCGCCACCACCTCCTTTGGCAGTGAATTCCACATGTTAATCACCCTTTGGGTGAAGAAGTACTTTCTTTTATCCATTTTAACCCGACTGCTCAGCAATTTCATTGAATGCCCACGAGTTCTTGTATTGTGAGAAAGGGAGAAAAGGACTTATTTCTCTATTTCTCCATCCCATGCATAATCTTGTAAACCTCTATCATGTCACCCCACAGTCGACGTTTCTCCAAGCTAAAGAGCTCCAAACGTTTTAACCTTTCTTCATAGGGAAAGTGTTTCAAACCTTTAATCATTCTAGTTCCCCTTTTCTGCATTTTTTCAATGCTATAATATCTTTTTTGAGGTGCGGTGACCAGAATTATACACAGTATTCCAAATGAAACCGCACCATCGATTTATACAGGGGCATTATGATACTGCCTGATTTGTTATCAATTCCCTTCCTAATAATTCCCAGCATGGCATTGGCCTTTTTTATTGCAATTGCACACTGTCTTGACATTTTCAGTGAGTTATCTACCATGACCCCAAGATCTCTCTCTTGGTCAGTCTCTGCCAGTTCACACCCCATCAACTTGTATTTGTAGCTAGGATTTTGGGGCCCAATGTGCATTACTTTGCACTTGGCCACACTGAACCTCATCTGCCACGTTGACACCCACTCACCCAGCCTCAACAGATACCTTTGGAGTGCCTCACAATCCTCTCTGGTTCTCACCACCCTGAACAATTTAGTGTCATCTGCAAACTTGGCCACTTCACTGCTTTCTCCCAACTCCAAATCAAGTGTGATGATTCCTCATGAAAGCCATTTGCCATGGGTCCAAAGAAGCTCATTTTCATTTTGATTTTTCCTGTTCAAAAACTGAACTTCTAACACTTAAAACCAGGCCCGTAGCTATGAGGGGGTCTGTGGGGGCACAGCCCCCTGACGGCTAGGCAGGGCCCCCTGACTTGGGGCCCCTAGCCATCCTTCAGTGCCTTGGCTGCATCCTTCTCCATTCTGCCATCATCATATACTGTTGCTTCTGCTTGCTTAGGGAACTTGATCATACACAGTTGCTTCTGCTTGCTTAGGGGCTGGAAGAATTCTCTGACCCCTCAGCAAGCAGAAACAACAGGGCACTTTCGGAGCCCAGGCCTGAAACTTAAGCTCCCTGTTGCCTCTGCTTGCTTAGGGGCTGGAAGAAATCTCTGACCCCTCAGCAAGCAGAAACAACAGGGCACTTTCAGCACCCCGGACTGTAAGTTAAGCTCCACGTTGCTTCTGCTTGCTTAGAGGCTGGAAGAAATCTCTGACCCCTCAGCAAGCAGAAACAACAGGGCACTTTCAGCATCCAGGACTGAAGTTAAGCTCCCTGTTGCTTCTGCTTGCTTAGGGGCTGGAAGAAATCTGACCCCTCAGCAAGCAGAAACAACGGGGCACTTTCAGCACCCAGGACTGAAAGTTAAGCTCCATGTTGGGCTGACGTTGGGCTAGAGGGCATCTGCAAGAAGAGGCCGTTCTGGCCTACAAGTGGGACGGCGGGGGTAGGGGGCGGAAGGCTCCTTTGCAGACAGGGCAGGGTAGGCTGGCGCACACAAGTGGAGGTCCCGGCTGCAGTACAGGGCTGGGGATCAGTGGAGAGGTGATGTTTGCCTGCAGGGGTGTTCTGGCCTGGTCTCGCTGGCCACCCGAGCAAGGGTGGGAGCTGCACTTGGGCAACCTCGGCTCGCCCTCCGACAGGAAGAAATCCAAATTGGAGGTCTTTTAGCCCCAGAAGTCAGTTGAGACTTGGTGGCACCTTTCACCCCACCCCTTGAACTGCCAGACTTGCCTAGCTGGATCATGCTACAGGTAAGGGCAAGAGACCGTGTGGCACGTATCTAAACCTCTGAGTGGCTCCCCACCAGAGCTGCTGGAAGAGGGGTAGAAAGGGATCACCTTGGGGCAGCTGTGGGGAGGAGGGAGGCTGTATGGCAGCAAGCTGGCAGCTTTCCTCTTCAGCAGTGGTAGGAGAGAAGGCCATGGAGGTTGGGGCCACTATGTGCCCCCTGAAAAAAATCAGGCCCCCCCAATTCTTCAAATTCTGGCTATGGAGCTGCTTAAAACATGTTCCAAGGATAAGGCCTGTATTATCTACTAGAATAGGCAGAAAGAACTAAGAACTGACCTACAGAAAATCATGTGGGACCACTTTTGAATTAAGGTGGAATTAAGATATAGAAAATTCCCTCATGTTGAAAAAAAAAATCCCTGCATAAAGACAACTATGTGCCTTTAAAAGGTAGTCTTTTCTGCTCCATTCCCCTCTTATGCTTCAACTTCCTTTCATATTTTAGTTTGTAAAAAGCCATGTCTATAGAAAAGAAGCTAAGGACATGACTTCAATGTGATGGTAGCAGGACCTATGTAAGGATGTCAAATATATGGCTAGTGGGCTAAAACCATCCCCCCACAGGGCTCCTATCCAGCCCATGAGCAACTGGCTCTCTCCTGCTTTTTTCTCCTGAGCTGCTGTTATGTCGCCAGGCTCCCTTAATCACAGGGGAGAGATAGAAAGCCAATCCTATCTTCCCTCCAGTGACTGAGGCTCCTCCCCTTCCTCCTCCCAGAGGGAGGGAAAGAGCCAGAGCTTGCTTTGGCTGGCTCCCACAATGGCATGGGAGAGATACAAAGCACCTTTAAGACTAACAAAGTTTTATTCACAGTATGAGCTTTTTGTACCTTGTACCTTTGACCATTGGAGGTCCCTTCCAACTCTATGATTCTATGATTCTACAGTGTGTGTGTTGTTGGGCTTGTTATGCCGCAGTTCTCCTGGGTGCAACTGGGTTTGCCTTCTCCTCGACCCTTTTTTTCACTGTGTTCATGCCATCATGAGCCAGTCTTTATCAGCATGAAAGCAACAAATAGAAACAAGCCAATGACAAATGAGGTGGATTAGGCTGAGAGTGTATGTTTCCAATTAGTTCACCTAGCACAATTCCCTTGTAGACTGGGAATTTTGAACCTAGTCTTTGCAGATAGTAGGCTGATACTGATTACTATACATTGTTGTCTCTCTATTCTTGGACTGCCTCATAGGAGTTGTAGTTATTTTTCTGGTGAAGACTATAGTTTTGTAGACAAATACATAGCCCTCAGTCTGTGTCATGATGCTTTCACATGTTCTTGACCAGCACCCAAAGCAACTTATGTACAAAAGCTCACAATGCCCAGCCATTTCACATGTTCCCTTGAGTTCTAGACTCAGAGCATTGACCATAAGATTTCTTTAATGAATGTCAATACATCAAAAGTTGGCTTGCAGCTTACAGATGTTCTCACCTGAACAGCATACTCAAGATTGCTACAGCAAACACTGTTTCAAAACAAGAAAGGTCAGTTATGAGAGACTGTTAAATAAAATATTGCAAGAGTGTTAATGTTTTAAGCATGTTTTTATTTTAAGTAAAAAATAATCTTTAATTGTGTTTGTCCATGTTTATATCTCCTCTACTTGGCATTACATCTTATGACACACATGGCCCGACAAGGTCTCATTTATGTCAGACCTGGCCCTCATAACTGTTTAACACTCCTGACCTAATGCATGTTCAGCTGATTACCTCTAAGTTTGGAGAGATGGGGGAAATAGAGGAATGATTTAAAAATCAGGGTAAATGGAAGGTTAGGTTGAAACATTCTCTGTCTCAAATTGGTGGATTTAAAAAAATATTTTCATTAAAATGTATTAAACTACAACAACATCAAAGCAAGAAAAAAAGGAAGAAAAACATACCAAATAAGTACACTGTCCAAAGATTCAGCCATTATATACTGTCCTTTTTAGCAGTAAAACAAGAATACCAGTGCTCAGCAACCTAATTCTACTTATAACTATTCTGCTATTCCATCCTCTATTCCAATATCTAACCATAATGTTAAATCTGGATACATCAGTGTTTTTAATAAACTGTTAATTTTTACTAAAGTGGATCTCATTTATTTTCAAAAGCCAGTCCCTTTCTCTCTCTCTCTCTCTCTGTTCCATTTCCCAGCAAAGACCAGTCTGGCAGCAGTAATAATAATTTGAAGATCTTTAGTGGTGTCAGGTATGCAATTTAGCAGTTATGTTTTTGGTTTGTGGGAAATTTGTTTTCCCAATTTAGCTGATATAATCCTCACCACTTGCTTCCAATAACTGGAGGCATATTTGCAGGTCTAATTATTTTTTAAGCATCTTCTCCTGATGTAAAGTTTTAAAGCATCACCAAATAAAGAATGGTTTTAGCAATAGCAGTTTTAGAAATGAAGCTATGAGCAAAGGATATATCTCTTATTCCCATGCTGTGTTTTATGGAGATGCAGAACCAGCTCGTCACATAGGTCTGCTGCTGTCTCATGTAGTTTAGTCCTGAATACTTCATTTTGAGAAGCACAGAGATCCATTAGACCATTCAGATTAAATAGCCAGGTGGATAGAAGATAGATGTCATTTGCATTTAAAATAACTCTTACCTTGACAGCATGTTTGTTTTTAAAGCTACAAAATGATACACACTCCAAAAAGATTCTTGTGTCAACTATGAGACCAATCTTTTGGCAGCCCCTCTCCTCAAAGTAACAACAAAGGAAATTTAGAGTAGAGACACATGCCATGGAAAATTGAGCTGCAATCAGACTTGATATGACATTGCCCAACCAGTAGCATTAGGAGTAGACTGGGAAGTGAGAATGGCCCTGTAACAAGACAAGCTGCAGCAGCTGTTCAGCTCAGTGGTGCTAACAATGGATACTAGTTAGTTCACCCTTTGCTTTCTCCTGAAACTAAGAGCAGATCGGGAAAAGGCCATTGGTGAACATGAAGTACTATTGCCAATAAAAAGCCTGAGGCCCTGGAAGAGTCACTAGAGCTTGATTATGCTTGCTACTGGCCAACAGCAGCCCACTACAGTAGAGGTCCACTGGGGAATTTCCCTGTAGGTCAAATGCCTGGTCCAGCCCTGAATATCATGTTAAAAAGTGTGGCAGGGGGGAGATAGAGGGAGCAACCTTTATCAAGTCTACTCATATTTCTACTTTGACCTGTCCGATGAGGCATACTCCAAGGAAAGTGTTCTTAGGATTGCATTGATAAAGTACAGTGTTGGGAAAGCAGGTAGCAAGAACTGATCTTTGCCCTAACTTGCGTTTTCATACCCCACACTGTTGTTTCTCCCAGTGGGGCTTATATCCAGTGTTCCCCGCCCCAAAGAACTATTTTATTTGAGAATTGGGCAACATGAAATTATACAAATAAAAATTGTATAAACACAAAACCACATTACAATACAATTGGCAAAAAGGACAAAGTAAAAACCATAAAGAAAACTAGTTAGCTACTGTGCACAGATTTTTTTTTAAACCTGTTTTAGGAAGAAAAGCATATCCAGGGAAAGGGTCTGGTTCCTTCCACCCACCTATGCTATACTTTAAATCCCATTCCCCGTCTGCATACATTGCTTTTTAGAGATTTGTTGGGGACCCAGTCCTAATACAAAGGTCTGTCATCTTATTTAGCGATGCCCCACAAATCAGAGTGCAGATGGTTGTTGTTATTTAGTGACCATACAGGTGTGGCTCTGTGTCATGTGGCTGCCAGGAAATCTGGTTAGTATACCAAAGCTTAGAAAATCACCTTTGTTTTCAGAGATGAGACGCATAATAGAGGAAACCCTGGGGGGATGAAGCCAGGGTAGCCCTGCCAAAATCGAGGGGGATAAAACCATTTATGGATAAGCCAAAACTCAGCATTGCTTGAGTGCTAACCAAATTACATGCACAGCAGTTTTCCATCCAAGTCTTTTCAAACTGGACTCAGGGCAATTTATTTTGGTGAGGCCAGCTGAGCCAAGGCAGAGTGTGTCAACATGCTTCAAACACAGCACACATGTGGTGCAACAAACTTGAGAAAGCAACAAAAAGAGACAAAATTACAACCCTGGCCAATGTCCAAACCTGGTTTAGATTTCCCAGCACGAACTGTTCCTGATAGGACAATTAGCTCACTGCAGCCTCTCTCTGCTAGCAGACTTCTGAATGAGCACACTTTATTTTATTAGCTATAGAGGATACATCCTTTGGGGATAGATGGATGCAGGGCACATCCTTTTTTATTCTTGGATAAACAGTGCTCTTTGAGTCCATTATCTTCATGCTGACAAATTCTCTCCTATATACTGTAAGTAGTTTTAATTACATCTCAGGCGGCATTTAATTGTCTGGTTTGCTGCTGCTGATGGCAAGGCAGGGCTGTACACATAATCCTTTCTCCAAGTCCTTGTGGGGGTGGTGCTGGAGTGCAGGCTTTATGTATAACATGCTATAGGTTAAATATCCTTCTTGGCTCTGCCATTTCCCAATCCACTAGCAAGCTGGTAAGAGAATGTGAGAACAGCAATTGTGATAGGCAAGGGTAAGCGAGTAGAAAAGCATACCAAAACATGAACAGCCAGTTCATGAACATGATCAGTACAAACGAACAGCCAGTTTCTGTTTGTCTTGTTAGAACTGCTGTCAAAGGCATACTAGACTAGCTATTTGTAAAACTGGAGAATTTGGATAATAATAGGAATCTATCAGTGCCATTGTACAGCAAAAGTTGCTTCCAGACTGGTTGTTTCATTCCTCTTTTTCTTCTTTGGGTGATTCCGCATTAGCCTTTGCTCCGGCCTTGGTGCTTTGTTTCCCCCGGGGCAGATGTTGGTTTCCACATCCCTTGACCCGGAGCGGCAGTTTGACTTGCCTCTAAAGCGGCGTCACCCCGCATCTAGGCGATCTAGGCAAAAGTTTATTTTTGATGCGGTTTCGGGGCTCGAAATTTATGTGTGGAACTCACGTCAATGCGCTGTCAAACTTCTCGCATCAGTAGAACACACCCACATAACTCCACACCCATGATTCTGCCCAGTTATCTCATCATACTTCCTTAATTTTACTCCCTTTGAAAATTATCCAATATTTTCCTGAAATAAAGTAAAATTTTTTAAACAAATCACGTTTCGCGTTACAACGCGAAAAATATATAATGATGTAATGCGATTTTCTTTTACTGAATACATCCCTTGCTTCCACCCACCCCCATTCTTTATGGTATTCCACGTGATTTTGATAATGTGTCATTGCATTGTGATTACTTTCTTCCCCCGATTAAAATCACTCCTATTATACATTTTTCAAATAAGATTGTTACAACACAACTAAATAAATAGCAATGTTACATGAACTACGTTAAAGATGCAGGATTGCCACCTTTATCGATCCCCCCGCCCAGTATGGCCTCAAACAGGAACGGGAATTCGATTATGTTTATAGGTTTATATTTTTGATAGGTTGGGGAAACTTTCTCCCTTAACCCCTCTGCATAAATCTTCCCCCACACACACACACACACCTTCATGCATCTGTTTGTAATTTGTTATAGCTTTTAATGGAAAACTATGTGCTTAACATTCAGCGTGTGTGGATAAAAATGGTGGATCGCCGACTCAGATTTCCCGGGGCTTAGATAACCTGCTAATGGCAGGGCGAAAGGAAAATACATGACTTTGCCAGTATTATGCCTCTGGCATTACGTTGTAATGCAAACAAAGACGATCACATTGTAACATGAACACGCATGCATGTTTAAAAAAAAAAAGGGAAATGTATGAGGGAGGGGAAAATTGCTATGGTTGTGGGGGAAACTCCGGGAGCCGCAGTAATGCAGAATCAGAACACACGGAACAGATTGGGAATTGAATCCGGGAGAAATCCTCTAGTGCGGAATCAGGAAATCCCACCCGCATGGAACAACCCCAGAGCAAAAGGGAGGCAAACGCCAAATGCGGAATCAGCCTTTGTTTCTTTTTTGGCAAGGTGCACACTGAATGTGGTAAAGGGCCACATTTCAGTTCTGTCAGCACTTCTGTCACTTTAGGGACAGCAATATGCTGCCCCTGTTTTTTTATTTTGTGCTTATGCTATACCAACACATTTTCCATCTTTCCTAGATAGGGTTGCCAAATCCAATTCAAGAAATATATGGGAACTTTGGGGGTGGAGCCAGGAGAAAGATAATTGGGGTGGAGCCAGGCATAATTGAACTTCAAAGGGAGTTCTGGCCATCACATTTAAAGGGACTGCACTCCTTTTATATGCCTTCCCTCCCTTGGAAATAATGAAGGATATGGGCACCTTTTGGGGGGCTCATAGCATTGGACCTCTCAGTCCAATCTTTTTGAAACTTGGAGGGTGTTTTGAGCAGAGGTGTTGGATGCTATGCTGCAAATTTGGTGCCTCTATCTCAAAAAACAGCCCCCACGGATCAAGTCTCTATTATTCCCTATGGGAATCATTCTCCATAGGGAATAATGAGTGCCCAGCAGACATATCCCTCCCACCCCCCGCTTTCTGATGACCCTGAAGTAGGAGGAGGGTCTCCAAACTGGGGGATCCCCTGCTCCCACCTGGGGATTGGCAACCCTATTCCTAGACCCAAGGCTGCATGTTTAAATATTCTACCCCCCCCCCCCCAAAAAAAAAACCTGTGTAGGCTTACTGGGTTCCTTATTAAAGCAGGAGGCGGGATAAGGAGTCTCTCCCTCTCTCCTTCTGAACCCAAATTCCTGGTCAAGGGGATGCCCCCCCCCAACCCCTTGGGTAGAAATGTAATGTTCCAGTATCCAGAATCCTCTCTTACCCATCCTTTCTACCCCAGAGAATCAGAAACTGTGCCTGTGTGTGAGAGAGACAAATGAATGTGGACCTGTGTCCTGTTCCCTCCCCCCACTTGTTACTCACGAATCCCCTTTGATTAGCAGTCGGCACATTAAGGATTTTTTTTAAAAACCACCTGTAACAGCTAAAGATACCATTCTATTTCCCTGGGTCTGTCTCTAATAATCAAATATATGAAACAGGATACACGTCAAACTTAATTTGTTGTACTGAGCCCTTGAAAAGGGGTTTTGTTTGAGGGTTGAAGATCCAGTGGTTGAGCATCTATCATACACATTGCATCCATGCCTAATAGCCTTCCTTGCCTGGTTTTTATAGCCATACACTTAAGGGACATGTTTGCAGCCAGCTGCTTGGAATTAATCCTGCAACTACTCATCTTAATTATCAGCAAACAGTTGGTGTCAGCCCAGACAGCATGCACTTTCCTTCTCTACTGAAGCTCTGTTCTTAGCTTCCATCTACAGTCCTCTAAGAATATGGGTGATACTGGAGGGCTGGAAATGACAGAGACGGCTCTGGTGTCTTTAGCTGATGTCCTCTGTCTGAATGTAGACACAGGCCTTTGATGTAGACATAGGTCTTTGTTGCTCCTACTGGACCTATCTGCAGCCTTTGATACAGTAGATCATGCCATTCTGTTGAATCACGGCTGGAGGAAGTGGATTGTTCTGCACCAGCTGTTGGCTGTGAATCCTAACAATCCGGCAGCTTATCTTCCTGCTTTCCTGCTTCTGCTGACTCAGAGCTGGCTACATGGGCCTCCTTTTCTCCTGAGGAGTTCTCTTCTCCTGAGGAGTCCTTGCTGTTGCTGAGCCCTGGCTGACTCATGACAGGGGGGGGGGGGGCAGTTAAATGGTCCACCCACAGAGGCTATGGATCTTCTGGATTCTAAATTGCTTGGGAAGGGTGGGGAGGCTAGGATTTCTAAACACATGCCAAGTCAAGGCTTCAGAGAGAACTTGGAATGTAAAGATCCTGTAACCTATTGACAAGATTGCTCCTTATTATCTACAGCTGCCCCTGGCAGAAGCCAACCGCATGGTTTACCACAAAGCTACATGACCTAAAGAGGGCTGGAAGACATCTAGAAATATGCTGGCAGAAAACTTGCACTGAATCTGACAGAGCCTGCTGTAGAGCTCACTAAAAAAACTATGAAGCAGAGGTGATAGCAACAAAAAAGGTCATCTGAAACCATTGCACCAGCTAGTTTATGACCATTTCAGTTGTGTAAGATATCTTAATATCTGTGGACTCCTAAATCTGAATCATTACTGTCAACAACAGGTAATTAGTTGTGATGCCTTTGCAAAGTTTTTAGCTAATAAAATAATGCAAATATGTTCTGACGTGGAGGCCAACTTTAATACAGGCCATATGCAAAACTAGTGGTGGCACAGTGAGAAACTGGAGAAACAAACTGTGGATGATATACAACATGTTTACAAACATAATAGAATATGACACAAAATTCCAAAAAAAGCCTCATAATTTACCTGTGAAAAAAATCACTTGTACATGCCAATTTCTCAAACCTTTCTTTTCAAATAACGACTTAACTTACAGGTGTTAATTACCAATATAAAGTCAATCACAGCTGTTGTACATCAAATCCATTAAAGTACCATTTAAAATTTAAAAACAGGAAACAATACTAACATTGCAAATATCCAAAATTTACAATGCAAATGAATCAAGAAAGATCGTTGAACTAATTTGGAATTTTGTATCATATTCTATTATGTTTGTAAATGTGTTTTACTTCATCCACAGCAAATTATTTATTTGGCTTATGGAAAAAGCTCTGCCCACAAAATGTGAATCTTTAAGCTAGTGATCACGTGACGGAAAATTCTACCTTTCAAGCCGACTATTATGTATAGACTACAGCTCATGATTTGGACTTTAGACCTTTTGCTGACCTTTCAATGATTGAAGAAATTCCTGGAGTCATACTTTGAAAAAGACTGTTGTGCTGCTTGGTACTGTGCTTGTATGCCACTTTGTATTATTTGTATTATTTTTGTGATTGTTCACTTATGAGAAACTTTTGATATTTCTACTTAAATTGTGAGATAAGTGTTTTCCATCTGCACAGTTTGTTTGTTTCTCCAGTAATACAGGCCAAGCAGAAGAAATTCCTAATACATTGTCTGATCTGCTTATGGACCCAGTTACATTTTGACCTAGTTACAATGACAAATATTGACAAGCTCCTGGGATCTGTGAAGGCCACCAATTCTGTGATGGATCCTTGCCCATCCTGGCTGCTAAAATCATGTAAACGGCTACATTAGTGAGCACTTGATGTCTATCATAAATCAGTCACTAACTCAGGGCATTTTCCTTCAGCCAATCTAAGAAGCAGTAATCTATTCACCTCTTAAAAATCCATCCCTACACAGAAATGATGTGGTCAATTATCATCCAGTCTTTAATATGCCCTTTGTAGGCTAAGTGGCTGAGAAAGCAGTAGTGGACCAATTCCAGATCATCTTGGATAACAAATCTGCTCTGGACAGTTCACAGTTTACTTACAGCCCAAGCTGCAGGACAGAGATGGCTCTGGTATCTTTAGCTGATGTCCTCTGTCTGATTATAGACACAAGCCATAGGTCTTTGTTGCTCTTACTGAACTATCTGCAGCCTTTGATACAGTAGATTATGCCATCCTGTCGAGGCTTTTGGAGACAGAAGTAGGTATTAGAGGATGTATATTGGGCTTGTTTAAATTGTCCCTCATAGATCAGTCTTAAAGGGTTGCCATGGGTAACCAGCTGTCTTCAGTGTGACAGTCGTCTTGTGGGGTTCCACAGGGTGCCATTTCCCATCTTATTCAACCACAGGGTGCCATTTTCCATCTTATTCAACCTCTATGTAAAGCCTTCAGGAGCTTTGGCACTGGATGTAATCAATATGCTGATAAGAACATAAGAGAAGCCATGTTAGATCAGGCCAATGGCCCATCCAGTCCAACACTCTGTGTCACACAGTGGCAAATTTATACACACACACACACACACACACACACACTGTGGCTAATAGCCACTGATGGACCTCTGCTCCATATTTTTATCTAAACCCCTCTTGAAGGTGGCTATGCTTGTGGCTGCCACCACCTCCTGTGGCAGTGAATTCCACATGTTAATCACCCTTTGGGTGAAGAAGTACTTCCTTTTATCTGTTTTAACCTGTCTGCTCAGCAATTTCATCGAATGCCCACGAGTTCTTATATTGTGAGAAAGGGAGAAAAGTACTTCTTTCTCTACTTTCTCCATCCCATGCATTATCTTGTAAACCTCTATCATGTCAACCCCGCAGTCGACGTTTCTCCAAGCTAAAGAGTCCCAAGCATTTCAACCTTTCTTCATAGGGAAAGTGTTCTAGCCCTTTAATCATTCTAGTTGCCCTTTTCTGGACTTTCTCCAATGCTGTAATATCCTTTTTGAGGTGCGGTGACCAGAACTGCACACAGTACTGATGACACCCTGCTTTATACATCTCTATCCAAATTCCCTTGTGATGCAGTAGAAGTCTTAAGCTACTGCCTTACTGGTATGGTCAAATGGCCAAAAACAAACAAACTGAAACTGAATGCAGGCAAGATGGATATGAAGCTTGTTAGGAAGGAAGAGATCTTGAGGGACAATGTGTCATGTTAATGCTTATGCTTCCCCCCGCTCTCAACTTTGTTACTGCTCTGTTTTAGACTTCTGCTTTTTTCAGATTTCTGCAATCCAAGCCCTATTGCATTGTTTATTGGATTTATGATCATATTGACTTATATTGTGTAATCCTCCTTGAGTCTCAGTGAGAAAGAAAGGCTATAAATAATGTAAACAAGCAAATGAATAAAGAAATAAATTATATTGGCTAGTGCATGCATGTGTATTTGTGGGTGTTGTATTAGCATTGGGGACATCCAGGTTTTAATCCCTACTCAACTGTGAAGCTCACTGTATGAACTTGGACCAGTTTCTTTCCCTCAGTCTATCCCTACCCAACAAAGTGCTGTGAAGATAAAATGAAGGAGCACAGGACCATGTGTTTCATTGAGCTATTAATGAAATATGGTGGAGTGGGAGAATAAAATGGAGCAGATAGATCGTCAAAACTCTGGGCTCTGCTACAATCATCCCAACAAAAAGGTATTGGAAACATGTAATATCTTCTTCTATAAACACTACTGACATGGTGCAGAATGAATTAAAACAGATTAATCATAATCCCCTTCAAAAATAGTATTTATAATGGAAACTGCTACTGATCTTTTATTCTTAGACCAAGAATGTGATGAATGTGATGCGTTTTATTTATATATTGCACATTGCATTCATCAGATTGTTTGTAGCTTAATCTCTGTGAAAGCTATCTATTCTATTTAACATTAAAGGTTACTTGGTATCCTGCCTGAATTGCAATGTAGTCTTCAGGTGAAAAGAGTCAAATGCCATGCATAGCTATGCATCACTGTATAGCTGCATACATGAAATTGTTTATGTGGTTTGAGTGGATCCTGTATTGTCACCATGTCTTATGTTACATCCTGTTCCTTTTTAATAATTGTTCATGCCTTTCTTTCTCCTGCCTCGTCTACTAATATGACATATGCTCCCTTTTGAATGTCACGCTGTAAATATATCGGGGACAGATCTGTAATGAGGAAGTAGAATAAATGTAATACAGGGTGTAATTAATTGTATAGTTTAAGCAATAAAAGAATGACATACATAGTCTGACGGTATTTGTTATTCCCTGGACATTGTCTTAGGCTCTAATTCTTAACAAATTTTAAACTGGGTAGTAACCTTTGATCAATTAATCAAGATGATCAATCAATTGAAATTTTAAAAAGACTCCCAGTTAATCAGTTAGGTATTTTCTAGCCTGAAAAAGGAAGGAAGGAAGGAAGGAAGGAAGGAAGGAAGGAAGGAAGGAAGGAAGGAAGGAAGGAAGGAAGGAAGGAAGGAAGGAAGGAAGGAAGGAAGGAAGAGGAGCCCACATGAAGATAACACTGTGTATACCAGCTCAGCTCCATCCATGCAGCGTGAGAAATGCTCAGTGCAGCTGATAAGGTGAATAAACTGTATGCATTCCTTAACTCTGCTGTGTTAGCAAGTTCATATACTGAAAATCACAGATCACTTGGGGGCTAGAACAATAGCAGTCAGCATTATAATTTAAATGAGGGCTTACGTTTCATGCTGTTAATGTCATTGAAGATCACTAAGTTTTACAACTTCTAGCTCAGTCTCATTTGCAATTGATAAAAAGGCCCCTTAAAGAATTCACTAAACATAAAGGCACAGCATTTCCAGAATCCCATATATGGGACAAGTTCCCCAGAGAGGTGCTCATTATATTGAACACTTGCACTTTCAAGCACAGAAGCCAGTTTTGAAAATGAGATTATGTTCCCCACCAACTACATATAGTGATGCCCTTCAAAATCAATTTAAGTAAATGTGATTAGCAGGGTAAACCTTTGTTTAGGATTGCACTGGGCATCACTGAAGACATTTGTGAGATGTTCTTCATCTAATGTTGAAATTATCATATCTCCAGTTAATCAGTAGAGTATGTTAATAGATTTAGGAAGAGCAGTGCTGAAGATTTCCTTCCTTCCTTCCTTCCTTCCTTCCTTCCTTCCTTCCTTCCTTCCTTCCTTCCTTCCTTCCTTCCTTCCGCCATCCAGATCCACCTGAACACTTTTTAGCAAGTCACATGGTTTTATTAAGGGTACTTTTCACATTCTCATGGGACACATCAGTTGATTTTTTTTGTCATTCTTATATAAAATGTATGGTAAAACCCACAGTTCTTTTCTTTTCAAAAGCCTGCTTTTACCACAGATGTTGCGGGTTACAAGCATCCTTTCTTTCTGTCTGTCTGTCTCTCCCCCACCCCTCCCCACAAGCTTCATGGTATTAGGTTACAAAATGAGTATCAGTCATGGCCCAATTTAACATCAGGGCAAGGAGATGTTTTAAATTCTGGAACGGTCCTCAGCTATCTGAGACAGCCATGTTGTGTAACATTTCCTTACGATCTCAATTCTTGCTCCATGCACAGCTGTTACAAGGTACAAAATACATTAATGTTGTCCAGACTCTGGCACCTGTTGTAGGCAACTTGTAATAAAAACAAGCTGTAGTTACTTTAAAAGACATATGAGCTACGTCCACTTGAAGGCACTTGCTGAATGTCTCATTCAGCAACAGACACTTTGCAGCCTTCTTCTCTTTATTTTTCAGGTAAACCATGGCATTTAAAAGGTGGTATGTCAACATATTGACAGCAAACTGGACTTTTGTGGGTTTTTGGTTTTCTTCTCAGGTTTCAGCTTTCTAAATAATAGCCTTCCATCCCAAAGTCAACTTGCAAATTAGAATCCAGGCACTTTTAAGACAACAAAGTTTTATTCAAGGTACAAGTCTCCATGTGCATGCGCAGTTCCTCAGATACATAGAAATGGAAGATAACCATTCAAACATAGACAGAGGCTGAAGAGCAAATTAGCATGTAATATGATGAAGATATTTTAAGATATAGGGGACAAAAACAGGAATAACATATTAAATTTATAGGGTCAACAATTGTATGAATTTAATTAAGGGGTAACAACAGTGAAGCAATAAATATGTCAAAATAGGAGATATATGTGTAAAATAATCCTTTCTAATTGTGGGAAGTTAACTGAGACTCAGTTGTGATGCTCCATTCATCTCTTCTCAAGCACAAAGGTAACAAACAGCATTTTTTAATTTTGTTGGGATAGGCGCAGTGTTATGTAGGAATGTATATTTCAGTTTTTATTACGTTACATTACAATCATTGTATATATATTTATCTAGCAGTTTTCTGTATCCAGCCCTCTCTTTTTTGTATAGCTAAATAATTCTGAATTGAGTTGCTATTTATATGGCTTGATTGTGTAAGGCAATTTGCACTTCTTCTATAAGCATTGCTCAGTGCATTTGCTTTATATCTTTAGACCAGACACCCATTTTCTTTGCTTTTTTTTCTTTAGAACATTAACCTCATGCCCTTCAGCTCTTGTGAAAGTGAGTGGATGAGAAATGTTTACCCTTAGAAGTATGGGGGAGAGACCCAATTAAATAGGCAAATGACAGGTTTAAAAAAAATTAAAAACTTTTTTAATTCACTGAAAAGTTGAATCTGCCATAAAAAGCTATCAGTAATGATCAACACTATATCAGATTTCAAAAAAAAGAACCAGACAATTCACTTGGGTGATGTGAATAACAGCAGCTATTTTCTCAGCATATCAACTCCAATTTACAAAGGCAATAACCAATTGCAGAGAATGGGAAGTACTTGGTTAGATGACTGTGTGGTTGTACCAAGTGACAGAATACCTGAGTGTAGTGCCTATCATGGTAAGATGGGATGAAATGAATACTCTACTGCCTCTGCCTATTATAGTTGATATATTCTTATGCAATAAAGGCCTTGGGCCAATGCTGGCAACATTTATTTCTGAGGAAGAATATCCATAGGGTCATTTATGTGTCAGACCCTCACAATTCCCCCATACATGCCCACATGGTAGTTTCCATTGTATTCCCATCCTTCCTGGAATGTTGTGAGACGTGTTGAAGTCTGAGATCAGGCTTTTTCTTTTGCTAGCCCAGGAATAATTTGCTGGAACAAGAGAGTTCAAAATATTGTGCAAAGCAGAACTGTGTAAACAAGCTGTGACAGACTGCACTTTTAAGAAGAAGAAGAGATTAGATTTATATCCTGACCTTTACTAGGAGTCTCAGAGCAGCTTGCAATCTCCCTTCCCTTTCTCTCCTCACAGCAGACACGCTGTGAGGTAGGTGAGGCTGAGACAGAAAACCGGTTCTCCCAAAACTGCTTCTAACCATTACACCAAACTGGCTTGGAAGTGGTGTACAAACAACTACAGGTCTTTGAAGGGTTAATTCTACACAGAAACAGAGAGCCTTGAGTGACAGGCTGTTCTAAGAGATCTGAATGGTGAGCATCAGCTGAGCAGAGAAATACTTCTGAATTGGATGCTGAGGAGATTTCAGTGTGATTTCAGCCCTAGCTGAGAAGAGTCAAGTACTTACAGTTCCGAATTCAGCCTTGACCGGGAGTAGTTAAACACAGACAGGAAAATTGGGGAAAGTTGGCAAGGACTAGTGGACAGTTAGATGGAGAGACTCCCATTCAAGCTGAGGAAAAGGAATAGATCTTCTAGAGAAAGAAGAATATTCCCTACCCAGTCAAACAGGGTGATAGCTCTGAAGAGTACAAGGATCCCTGGTCGGGAGACTTTAGAGAGTTTAAGATTAAGTTAAAAACTCAAGATGAGTACTGGTGTTTCAAAAAAGAGGGTTTGAGTACAGGAAAGAGCCTTCTAGAAACCAAAAGAGTTAGAGAATACTCAAAGAAACTGTACTGAAGTGTTTGGGGGAAATGCTGGAATGAAAGCCCCTTCACATCAAGATTTAAGTCACTGTGAAAAGCTTAAGAAACTTTTGTTAGCCTGAAACATAAGAACTAAGGTATTGATTTTACCTCAAAGTTGAGTTACCTCAGAAATTTTACTCTGGATTTCACCTGATCTTTCCCCTCTATGTTGAATAAAATATTTTTATTGATTTGGAATATAAAAACTTATTGAGTGCCATTTAAGTTGTATAAGTTAAAGTGGGCTCCCATTCCTTCCCTCAGTTTCCTTGGCTGAGCAAACAGCCAAAATATTATATCATGACAGGGTGGGACAGCTAGAATTATTCAGGAAAGAAGAAAACAGACAATAGGGCACCTTAGTCACAAAAGAGAAAGAAATACAGGGGGGAAATATTGCTTCTAAGGGAGGGACATCATACAAGCCTGTGAAAATATTTCATCATTGTTGCCAGGTCGGCCAAATTGATTGTTGGACACCATGCTAGGTTTTCTGAGGCTGGTTGCCTTCCTTTTTATATGACAATTTAATTTTGATGGATTGTTTTATTATGTAATATATAAGCCACTGAGTCCAGGCCTTATAGAAAGGAAAGGTGCCCTGTGCAAGCACCAACTCTGGGGTGACGTTGCTTTCACAATGTTTTCACGGCATAATTTTTATGGGGTGGTTTGCCATTGCCTTCCCCAGTCTTTTACACTCCCCCCCCCCCCCCAGCAAGCTGGGTACTCATTTTACCAACCTCGGAAGGATGGAAGGCTGAGTCAACCTTGGGCCAGCTACCTGAATCCATCTTCCGCCGGAATCGAACTCAGGTTGTGAGCAGAGAGTTCAGACCACAGTACTGCAGTACTGCTGCTTTACCACTCTATGCCACGGGGCCACTCCTTATAGAAAAGTAGGATAAAAATCTTTCAAAGGAATATTTATACATTTATAGAATTAATATATTTATCCATAAACAAGCAGGAGCTTAGGCTTCAATTCATGGATTTTCTATGTTACAAGGCAAAATGTTACTTTGGAGTATCCCCTTAATTTTGCTGCCTCAGGGCAGAATCAACTTCTAACAACTCAAAAGTGTCCTGGAAAAACACAGGTCTAGATGCAGTTAATGCTCAATACAAAATGCTTGTATGATAGCACTGAAGACATCTTATCAATGAATACTGGGATGTTTTTTAAACAAAGAAAAGAAAAGAAAGATAGAAGTGATTTCTACAATACAGAAATTTTTATCTTTGTCTGTAGATCTACCATAGTCTTCGTTTTTAATTTCCCCTTTGTCCTGCTTTGGCTCTATTTGTTTGGAACTTGTAAGGGGAGTGCAATAAAGAGCTGTAAAAAATGATCTGGGAACAGACACAGAAATAGTGTTCATGAGCGATATCATTTCAAGAAATTCTACTGCATCTGTTGGGGTTTCTGCAATGAAGTTCTATATGTTGATCTTCACCCACAAACCCTCAGCATGCAAAATACCCAACACTCAGTTGATCTTCATGAACTGCCATGAACTGCATCAAAATTTGTGAAAGTTCATGGCAGTTCTTCAGTTCATGAATATTGCTTCATGAACCAGCCATGAACCATGAACCAGTTCATCAGCCAGTTCGTACCCATCCCTACTTATGTACAGAGTCATAAAACATCTACATACTTACTCAGGCTAGTATACTTTAAGTCCTGGGACTCCGCTCATCCTTTATCCAAAGATTTGGAGTGCATTCAGACATCACAATAAACTCTAGTTTATAAACAGTGATTGATCAGTTTGTTAACGTGACTGAATTCAAATGGTCCAAAAAGCTATTGGCTTCAGATTGAGACTTCAGTCTGGCCTTTGTGGTTTCCTGATTACAAAGATAGCAGTATAGGGAAGATTCCTTGCTACTGGGAAGAGAAGAGACAAGAAACAAACTGGAATTTCAGATGAAGAGTCCAGTAGTACCCCAATAAAATTTATTCCAGCTAGTATTGCAAACCCCTGGAAATTGGGACAGGGTCTAGAGTGCCAGCATCATGCCAGTGCACTTGCATAACTTCCAGTAAAATCCAGAAGTGATGTTATTGGATGCAGTAGAATGTACAAAAATCCTATGATTTTACCAAAGAGTTCTGTTAAAATGCAGGTGCTGGCAGTCAGTCAGAATAATGAGAAGGCTTCTGATATAGCATCTCTATATCAGAGCACAAGCTTTCATAAGCCACAGCTTGCTTTATCAAATACATTAAGATCTATTAGGTTGATGCATTTGTGTGTGTGTGTGTGAGAGAGATGTTTTTTCTGGGGCATATTATCATGGCTGCCCATCTGGAATTACCAGACTGGGAATGTGTTGTGTACCACTTGTAGACAAATCAGAGTTTGCTGTACATAACATGACTTAAACAAGCCACAGTTTCTTACGATGCCTGCATTCAGCTCTGATATCTCTTCTCACAGCCATCATCTCGTGCCACTATACTATCAATGACCATTTGTTCTCTGTTCTTGTTTCCCATGTTCCATGTCCCATGTTCCAGAGTTAGGTGTAGGCAAGCCCTATCTCAAATCAATCATGGCAGGGCAATGCTGCACAAATGTGTGCTTAATTATCAATAGCAAATAAGTCAGTCTTGTCTTGTCCTTTACAGTTTGGATCAATTTATGGTGTTAAAACTGCTTCAAAATTATGAGTTCATTTTCAGTGATACAAATTAGGTCGATCATCTCATTCTTTTACAGTCAATCTGACAGTATGTGGGTTTTTCCAAAAGTTCCCCCAGCTGTCATTTTTTTTAAACAGAAGGAATAGCCTTAGGTGTCCATATTATTAACACCACTCATGTATTGTATTTTTTTTTACAGTGGCATGACATTTACTTGGTAATTAATATTAACTGGTTTTAATGACCATAAAAATGTATTCTAAATAAAATATATGCTTGTGTATAATCATGCTTCAAAATACAGCAATTAATCAAGATAAGAAAAGATAATGGGAGTCTGTGTGAACTGTAATTACCATACTTGAAAAGAAAGAAAATTCTACAATGTAGAAGGTGGGTTGTTCTTGTCTAGCTAACACAGTATGATTATTTTGGGTGATCCACATCTTTTATGTTTTTCTTTAGAATGCTTGGAATGAAACAATGCTTCTTTTAGCAGCAGAAATGAAATAAATGGGTCCCAAGAGGATTTATCATAAGTCAGATGCATTTGTCATTCCCTATTGATAATCTTTGTGCTTCATTACCATATTCAGCTTGCCATTTGTATGCAGACAACACAATCATTTATGGTAGTATATTATGCTGGGTGAAATCTTAATATTATCTTCACACTGATTTAAATGAGCTTTAAGATCATCTGGCACAATCTAAATTACTCTTAAATATTAATGAAACAAAGATCATGGCATTTGGCACAAAACAAAAGTTGAGTAAACTGAACAACTGGCAAGCAAAGTGACCTTGAGACAGTTAGCAAATGTTGGTTTTTAAAGCATTTGGAACTGGTGACTACTTTCTCCTCCTACCACTAAACGATTGATTACTGTGAGGGCTTGAAAGAAGGCCAGATTCCTTATATGGAAACAGTAAACACTATCATGTTGATTTGCTTTGGGTGGGAGAGCAGATGAGATTCTGTTAGTTCTCAGGTTGTATTGTGTACTTTGGAGTTTGAAGGTTGCCACAAACATTTGTTAGGGAGGATAAACCATCTTTGTCTTGGGCCCTTAGGCAAATTTGCTTTAAATTATACATTTCATCAACACTGCCGTCTGTCAGTACTGCAACGAGAGGAAAATAGCCAAGTGTTAATTTTTCCTTGGCATATTATTTTTCTACCATTTCCCCTATTGTATCCATACATTATAGTCTCCTGCATTTTCTGAAAGTAGAAATAATAAGGAAATTGGTATTGAGGCAGTTTTTCAGTATTTCAAAACCATATAGCTTAACATTTGATGAAGGAACTCCAGAGATGAGCATATTTTTAAAAAGAATAATTGTATATTTTTATTCTTTTGTATAGCCTTATCTTACAGTATAATGAACAAATCCTGAAGGGGTGTTGAACTCAGCATTCCAGTAGTTCCAGTAAACTGTCTGCATCCCTGAATGCAATCCCCATGCCATGTAGGGATGCCAGCCTCCAAGTGGGACCTGAAGATCTCCAGAAATTACAGCTCATCTCCAGACTACAGTGGTCAGTTCTTCTAGAGCAGGGTTTCCCAAACTTTCCCCCTCTGTGGCCCTGTTCCTTCCCCGTGGTCTGGGTGGAGGACGCTCAGGGAACAATATAGAGACTGTGCACCGGCCAGGAGCTTTCGCCGTCCTCTCTGATGTTTCCGAACATCAGAGAGGGATGGGGGAGGACTTCTGGCCAGCGTGCAGTCTCAGTATCGCTCCCTGATCATCCTACGGGCAGAGTACAATGAGGGAGCAATACAGACACTGCACGCTTCTGGCCAGCATTCAGTGTCTATCGTGCTCTCTGAGTGCTACAAGTGGCGGCAGCGTGGGGGGCAGGGGCTGGAGTGTGGTGCAGCATGCAGCGCTGAAGATAATTAGAGAGGGGAGGGGGCTGTTGGGCTGCCCCTGGCAACCCAGTATTGAGCCTTCCATGGCCCGGTACCGGGTTGCAACTCTGCAAATAGGAAATGCTGCTCTAGAAAAAATGGTTGCTTTAGAGAGTAGAGTCTAAGCCATTATACCCCATGGAGGTCCCTGTCCTCACCTGGCTCCATCCTCAGATTTCTCATCCTCAAATTTTCTAACCTGGATTTGGCAACCTTTTCCTCCCATCCCCCACTTGGCACCTAGCAATCCTAATGCCAGGGATAGAAATAACCACTGTTCTTTTGAACATGTCTCTCTGTGAGCTGCAGACTAAGTGCCACCACATTAACTAATTTCATGATACAAATTCTGAGTAACGCCTTGTCATAAACACAGAGTATTTCATAGGATTGTTTTAATATTCCCCACAATTTTTCCAGTTTTGTCATTGGAATTTTTAAAAGTCCTCCGGAAGAAACTGATTTGTCCTTAAGTTTTTTGAGCCTTTGCATTTACGTAGTTTGGAATCTTGGTTGGTAGTTCAGAACTGAAATCACAGTTTGTGAAACTGCCCACTTTGTACATCACAACAAATTGCAACTTGTTTTAAACCAGGAAGTCTTCTATCTCAGTACAGTGCAAGAGGAAGAAGTTGGAAAGATCATATGAGACTGAGGCCATCCAGACAACCATTGATTCAGGATGACTCACTATGGTATAATTTCTTGTAGCACCAATAAATGATCTGAATTATCTCTCTTCCTAAGATAACCATTATTGAGAATCAGTTTTATTCTTTTTTTCTCAAAACGGTTACCATCTGCATATTTCCTCAGGACAGATAGGTATGCAAGCATCAGCAAAAGTGGCTCTTTCTTTTCCTTAGAAGTTGCAGCTTGGATGCAAAGTTGATTTCTTACTCCATCTACCATTCATATTAAACAGCTAAAATATTATCTTGATCTTTATTTAGTGGAAGTAACCATAGCTACTACAGGCTAGGAGTAGACTTGCCAGTCCCCAGGTTCAGGTGGGAGATCCCCCGATTTTGCAGGCTCCTCCCCTTGACCTGCCAGATAGCCTGCAGGGGAAAGCCCTGCCCCAATAACCATGATGTATCTTTACAGGGGTTAGAAACTCGCAGACTACTTCTGTTTTGGAAGGTGTGTATGTGCCTTTAAATCTTTGTGAGACTAGAACTGCAGGGGGCAGGGTGGGGAGACAGAGCCATGTGTGTGTGAAAGAAGAAGGGAGAGAGCCTAGTCCCTCTGTTCGTTTGGGGAAAAAACTACAGTGGAGAGTTAACCAGAACTTGATCATAGGATGGGAAAACTCCATTCCCCCCAGACCTCCTCTTTAAATTGTCTGAAATACAGCAGATTGTTACATTCAGCAACTCCAGTAAGTATAGCTATCTACATCTTTGCCCCAGGGAGATCACAAAAGTGTAGGCATGCAAACTGTTTATTTTGGCTGCTTTCTGTGTGTGTGTTCATTCACTTTCATTTAGTGTGTGTGTGTGTTCACTTTCATGTAGCAGCTACTGGGGAACAAAAAAAGCAAAAAAGAGGAGGAGGAAATGAAGACTGTATTCAGGGGACATATGAAGCTGCCTTATACTGGATCAGACGCTTGGTCCATCAAAGTCAGTATTGTCTACTCAGACTGGCAGCAGCTCTCCAGGGTCTCAAGCTGAGGTTATTCACACCTATTTGCCTGGATCTTTTTTTTGATTACCAAGCAGATGCTCTACCACTGAGCCACCGTCCCTCCCCTAACTGCGCCGCCTCCTCCGCTATGTCCCTGGAAGAGCATTATGCTCTACTGCTCATAATCTATTGGTGATCCCTGGTCCTAGAGAGGTCCAGCTGTCCTCCACAAGAGCCAGGGCCTTTTCAGTCCTGACCCTGACCTGGTGAAACTCTCTGCCAGAGAACATCAGGGCCCTGCAAGATCTTCTTCAGTGCTGCAGGGCCTGTAATGCGAGATGTTCCGCCAGGCTTTTGATTATGACAGCAACAGTGCCGAGTTGGCACCTCACTCCTCTGCCTTAATGGGGTCCCCCACTAATATCGTATCCAGGAATCCGGTTTAGGAGAATATTAACAGGACACCATCATGTTTATGATTTATCTTAGTTAATTGGTTTTACTAGTTTTTATATGATTGCATTTTATTCATCATTGTAAATCACCCAGAACCCGACACTAGGCAGGATGGGGTGATTCAATAAATTGAAATAACAACTTTTATTTATTTATGGAATGGAAAAGTCTCCTGGCTCCATCCCCAAAGTCCCCAGGTATTTCCTGAGTTAGACCTAGCAACCCTAGCTAAAAGGCATTTGTCTTTCTATGAACATAATACATGCTTTTATGTAGATGTCTAAGCATGGGCTAAAAGAATACTGACATGTCTGGTGTTATAAAAGCCTTTTTTTATTATTGAAACAGTGCACTTTACTGTATACTCTTTTACTCACTGCTCAACCAATCTTGCTTCTTAGATAACTTTGCAGACTACCCATTCGTTTCAAGGTGTTGGTCCTTATCTTAAAGGCCCGTGTATCTTCAGGACCCACTCTCCCCATAGATTGGTTGACCTCCCTGGGCTCATCGTTTTTAATGTTGTAAGCCGCCCTGAGCCCACTTGCAGGATAGAGCGGGGTATAAACTGAAAATTAAATTAAAAATTAAATTAAAAAAATATTTAATCAAAATATATAATAAATGTGTGATTTGAAAGCCATCACTGCATAAACTGGAGAATGAGTTTTGAATTATGTTTCTATTGCTTTTAATGGTTGGTAACAGATACCTTTATGGAACTGTTAAACATCACAGACTAATAAAATACGACTTTGAAAGCTCATCACAGTGGCATTTTCTGGAAAATGCTGAAATAATGTGTATAGTCAGTCGCAATTGACACCTTCTGTATTGGCTACACGTTTCTGCTAGCCTGTCTGTTCTCCCAAATCTTTTTCTGGAAATGTCAGGAATCCTACTACCCAAAAACTCAGGAGGTGGAGATGGGAAATTGGTAGGCTTTTACCAGGGAGACAAAAAGTACCCTTTCTCTAAGAACCATAAGAGAGGATAGCATGATTCTTTCAACAAACTTTACTCCAACTTTACTTTCATCTCAGACTTATATGCATGCCTACCAGCATGTCTACTAATGCCAGGACTTTTTTTTTCTGGGGGAATGTAGCAGAACAGAGTTCTGGAGCCTCTTTGTGGAAACAAAATTCTCAAAAAAATGTTTAAAAGTTCATGAGGGGCACCCATGTGTTTCTCCTTCATTTCCCTCTTGAGAGTTCCAGCATCTCGTTTTCCAGAAATAAAGCCCTGATTAAAGCTAAAGAAAGGGACAAAGACAACCATATACAGTAGGCCTGGAATCAGCAGGTCAAGAAAGAATTTAGCCAAGCAACGATCAGCTCAGGTGTTCTCTCAAAACACTACTGAGTGAGTGTATGAGATGGAGCAGTACATTTTCCAAGGAATGGGCAACAAAAACAAAACCTTCTCACTATGCAAATACAATTTTCTAGACACAATGCATCTCACGGGTATTGTACTAATATAAATATATTGACCACCTGTGTTAGGAGGTTCTTTGTTATGAATTGTACTCCTGTTGGATTTTAATTGCTTTTTTCACATGCATTGGTTTTATATACTTGAAGTTACATAATCAGAGAAAAATGATTTATGTTAAGATGAAAGAAAGAGGACAGGCTTGGGATGCAAACAGGGATATTAAACAGCTGCTTATGTTTCATGTGATACACCCACAGGCAAACCTTTGTCAATCAATACCATCATATGGAGTGGGAATGTGATCTTCTAAATACAAAGAAACTCCATTAAAACAAATTTATTTGAGAACATTTAAATCCAGATAGTTACTGGTACTGTTACTGTACTTGAGTGGTGTCTTCAGATATTTTCTTAAATAGTGCATGGTCAATAAACTGACTGGGCACTTGACTTTGGTAATGATTTCTTGTAAATATAACTGTCATGGATCCCACAGTAAAGCTCTGCTAATACAAGTAAAGGGTGATTTTTCCTGATTTTCCATTTCTGCTGCAGCCTTCCAGCTCCTTCTCATGGTAATCCTGAGGCCCGCCTGCATTTCAGTGTGTAGTGGAAGAGGGCCGGTAAGAAAGTCCCACAAAACGTAGTGGTGATTCAAGCCACTGATACCTTTATAACTCTAGTGAAAACAAGTAGAAACACATGTGCTCAGAGCTGGATTAACAATGAGGCAAAGAAGACAATTGCATATGGGCCCCGCCTACTTAAAAGGGCCCCGCCAGCCTGTACAGATTGAACAGCTGAGCGAGTGTCCTGGGGGTGCTTCATTGCCCATTGCTGTCTCCCTGCCCAGCCATGCACAGATCCTCCTTGAGCTGCTGGAGAGCCATCTGCCCTGTCGGATTCCCAGTGGTTGAGATAAAGGTAAATAACAGGGTTTTGTGCAGTTTCAGAAAAGCCCTGTCCCCATTTACACTGTAAATGTAAGCGGGGTGGTGTCATCGGTTCAGCTGGCTGGGGAGGGGAGCCCCTGCTCATGTTTCATAGGCCACACCCCACACCCACACCGGCTGGCCTCGCCTTTCCTTCGGCTCTGCACAGTTCTAGAAAAGCACTGCCCTATTTGAATTGTAGGAAGGAATAGCTTGGCTGCATCGAGTCCAGCTGACTGGGAAAGGGAGTCCCAGGTCAATTTCAAAGGCTGGGTCTCGCCTTTGAAGATGCTGTGGAGGTTGCTCCTCCTGCCCAGCCACCACCACGTCCCAGCCCTGCACCTGGAGTCCCTGTGGACCTGGGGCCCTTGATGTTTGTCCTGGAGACTGGGTGGTGTGGGACGTGGGGGCACTTCCATCAAGGGCTCCTTCCTTTGAAGGGACAGCACTTCCTGGCAAATGAGGTTTGCATCTTCTTGAGGGGCGGCTGTTTACAGCTCAACTTGAGCAATCATTAGCAGTTTGCAGAGGGAAAGCTGGCGTTGTGTGTGTGTTTTGTAGCAGTTGAAAGGATGTCCTTCCCTGATTCTGCTGCGGTGCTTGCAAAGACAAACCAGTTAAGGCTTTCCTGGACCCTCCCCCCTTAGCTCTACCTCTGTCTTTGGTGCCTGACTTGAGCAAAGAGGCTTCAGCTCAAACTCAACCCCCCCCCCCCTTTTCCATTTCAGTTATAAGCTGCCTGTTTTGCAATGGCAATTCATCGTGTTTTGATGCTGGCTAGGAAATTTGCAAACGACTTTGTGGTGTACTCAGAGACAAGATGTGTCGAAGGCAACATACTTTATTAGAAGGTACATTACGGAACTCCGACACGCGGGCCGGGACCCACTTTATATACATTTATCCCGGAACAGCCCCCTAGCTGGCCAGCCCAATCCTGGCCAGTCAAACTTCCCACCGCTGGTCTTGATAGGCGGAGTCTTTTCCCGCGCTGCACAGGGTGACCAAGGGACTTCCCATGGTCGCTCTTTACTGCGGGGCCACGTGGTGCTTTGTTAAAGCACAAGACACTACACTCCTCCTCCCCTAGTCTAAGGTACATAGTCCTGCAAGTAGACTGCTGCCCTGCGTTCCTGGGTAGATCGCCGCGGGGTTGCTTGCGGCGTGAAAATGGGCTCCGGGCAGGGGGCCGCCTCTTGGGAATTCTCCCTCGGTGGCTGGCGGGCCGGCTCTGGTTGTCGTTCAGGATCTGCCAGCCTCGGGGGATCGTACGTCAGCAGGCTCAGCACTGGCGGGGCCGCTTCTGGGGTTTCCGTTGCTGGCTCTCCCTCACTCGTTGCTTCCTCCGCCTCGTGTAGTTCCTCCGGCAAGGTGCAGCGGCGCAGCTGATCGATGTGCCTCCTCAGAACCTGGCCACTCTCGGTCACTACCTCGTATGATCGGGACCCCGTCACCCTCAGCACCCGGCCGGCTACCCATTCTGGACCGTTTGCGAAGTTCTTTGCATAGATAGGATCACCCGGAAAGAACCCCCGCACCGCTTCCCTGACTTCTGGGGAACTGCGGACGTCTGTGGCTCGGTCCGGGTGTAGCCTGTCTAGCCTGGTTGTTAATTTCCTCCCCATGAGTAGTTCCGCAGGACTGGACCCTGTTGTTGGGTTGGGGGTAATCCTGTTATGGAACAGGAAGGCTGCGAGGCGGTGGTCCCAGTCCCCTTAGACAATGCGACCCAGTGCCTCTTTGGTGGTTCGCACCATGCGTTCAGCCTGGCCGTTGGTGGCCGGATGGAAGGGGGTGGACCTAATGTGCTTAATGAGGTATCTCCCGATGAACTCCCGGGAGGTGAATGCGGTGCCGTTGTCAGTGACCAGGGTATCGGGGATCCCGTGCGTGCAGAAAACCCTCCGTAAGGCTCTGACGGCTGCCGCCGTGGAGGTAGACGCTACTGGGATTACCTCTAGCCATTTTGTATAGGCATCGACCAGGATAAAGAATATTTGACCCTGGTATGGCCCAGCGAAATCTAAGTGAAGATGGGACCATGGCCGCCTGTTAGACTCCCATCGGTGGACTGGTGCAGAGGGCGGATCGGGCCTGGACTCCTGGCATGGTTGGCACCTTCTCACCCACTCCTCTATTTCCTCATCCATGCCTGGCCACCACACATAGCTTCGGGTCAGGGCTTTCATCCTTACAATCCCTGGGTGGGTTTCATGCAATGCTTCGAGTACCTGTTTGCGCATGGGGGGGGGGACCACCACCCTGCTGCCCCAGAGTATGCACCCCTTGTGGGAGGATAGTTCGTCTTTACGGGATGCAAACGGCCTGAACACACTGTCCACTTTGCCCGTGGGCCACCCCCTTCCCACCCAGTCCAAAACCCATGCGAGGATACGGTCCCTGCCTGTTGCTCGAGCCACCTCCGTGGCGTGGAGGGGGCGCTCGGGCAGGGACTCGATGAGCATCACCCCGTGGGCCAGGGCGGGATCTGGGTCTGTCGAGCGCAGAGGCAGGTGGCTGAGGGCATCAGCGTGCCCCATGGCTTTGCCCGGGCGGTGCACCAATGTGTACGTGTAAGAGTTCAGGAATTGGTTCCACCTCAGGACCCGCTGTGATAATATTTGTGGGGTCTGGCGGTCAGGGGCGAGGAGACCCAGGAGCGGCTTGTGGTCCGTGGCGATGGTGAAACGTCTGCCATACAGGTAGTATTAAATTTGTGCACCCCCGCCACGATTTCAAAGGCCTCCTTATCAATTTGAGCGTAGTTGCGCTCCACGGGGGTCAGGGTCCTTGAATAGTACGCCACCGGAACTTCCCTCCCGTCCGTGAGTTGGTGCCCCAGGACGGTGCCCACTCTGTATGGGGAGGCGACACAGGCCAGGATCAGCGGCAGGCCCTCGTCGAAGTGGTGAAGCACGGCGTTCGAGACTAGGAGGTCTTTCACCGCTTGGAACGCAGCGGCTTGGCGCTTCCCCCAAACCCACGGGGCTTGTTTGTCCAGCAGCCGGTGAAGCGGTTCCGCTATGGCCGCTTTGTGGGGCAAGAACGAATGATAAAAGTTCAACAACCCCAAAAAACTCTGTAGCTCCACTTTGCACGTGGGGGCTGGGGCCTGGACAATAGCCCTGGTCTTGTCTGCCATCGGGTGGATTCCCGCCGCGTCCACGGCAAATCCCAGGAACTCCACCCGCGGCACTCCTAGCAAACATTTTTCTTTTTTGACTTTCAGCCCCGCTGCTTGGAAACGGCTGAGCACCTCTCTCAGGCAGCTGTTGAACTCTCGTGCGTCCGGAGCGGCAATTAGAACGTCATCGAAAAATGGCTGCACTCCAGGGATCCCTTTAAGGAGAGAGTCCATTATGCTCTGAAAGATCCCCAGAGCTACGCTAACCCCAAATTGTAGCCTCTGAACCCTGAAAGCTCCCCTGTGAGTCACTATGGTCTGTGCCTCAGCTGTCTTGGCGTCGACCGGTAATTGCTGGTACGCTTGAGCTAAATCCAGCTTTCCAAAAATTTTGGACCCTGCTAGTGCCGCCAGAACATGGCTAACCACCGGGACGGGGTAGGGGTTGTCCTGGAGCGCTTTGTTTATTGTGCACTTGTAGTCAGCGCAAATTCTCATGTCCCCATTGGGTTTCAGCAGCGTGACTATGGGGGTTTCCCAGGCCGCATAAGGCACTGGTTCCAGGACACCTTGGGCTGTGAGACGGTCCAGTTCCGCCTCTATCTTTGGTTTTAAGGCAAACGGGACTCGCCTCGCCTAAAGCCGGATCGGTCTGACCAGGGGATCGAGTGGGAAGGTGATGGGCGGCCCTTTGTAGCTCCCCAGGGACCCATCAAAAACTGCCTGGAACTCCCGGCAAAACTGCCCGTCTGCACTTGCTCCACCCCCACTAACTGGATCCCTAACGGTTGTGAGCTGGCGCTTGACCACCAGGATGTCCAGTGGCCCCCGGAAGGTCCCTCTCTCCACCCATACCCGGGCCCACCCTACGATGTGCACCGGGTTTTTCTGGAAGTCCCTCAGAACAAAGTCAGCCGGCCTCAGGTGGAGGTGGCGGCGAGGACAAAGTTTCCTTAGGGTTTCCTACGAAATTATGGAGATGGAGGAACCCGAGTCCACCTCCATGAGGCATGGGGCGCCCTTGATGAGGACTGTCATTTTGACCTTGTCAGGGGCAGAGAGGGGCAAGTTCAATACCTGCAGGCTGGTTGACACTGTCGTGTGGGCCTCGGTGGAGTCGTGATGCGCTGTCGGTCGCTGGCGGCTGTTCTTGGCCTGGCAAGCCTGAGCAATGTGGCCCATCTTTCCACAGCTCCTGCAGTCCATGTTGTGGTATGGACAGTCCCTCCTCTCGTGGGGGTCGCCGCAGCTGGCGCATTTGATGATGGGCGGTCTCTCCATCGCTCGCTGTCTCGTGGGGGCTCTTGGGTCCACTCCTTGTGACCACCGGAGCTGGAAAGCCTCTTCGTCCTCTGGCCCGCCGGCCGCCATCTCTTCCTGGTGGACGGTCTCTCCACGTGGGTGGCTGTATGCTTTGGTAGCTCTCTCGAAGGCCGTCGCCTCGTTGAAGGCTTGTTGGAGGGTGAGCTCCTCCTTGGCGAAGAGCTTCTGCTGCAGCCTTTCGTCTCGGAGGCCCCAGACAAATCGGTCTCTCAGGGCCTCCTCCCGCTTATTGAAACTGCAGTTCCCTGCGATCTGCTGGAGAGCGGCCAGGTAGACTGCTGCCGTTTCCCCGGGCTTCTGATCCCTCTTATGGAAGAGGAATCGGCGGGCTACGATGGACGGCTGGGGCGAGAAATGCCCTGTGAGGAGTCTGACGACCTCCCCTTATGTCCTCTCGGTGAGCTTCGTGGGGGCAGAGAGACCGCGTGCGATCTCGAAGGTTGCCTCTCCACAGACGCTCAACAGGACGTCCCTCATGCGTTTGTCGTCCGTGATCATGTTGGCCCCCAGGTACCACTCGACCCGTTCGGTGTAGGTCTCCCATCGTTCGGGGTGGTCCGGATTGAAATCAGCAAGATGGCCCGTCGTTACGCTAGAGTTCGTCATTGTGGCGGCGGGCATCTCCGTTTCTTGCGGTCCTGCGCCTTCCTCGTCTCCAGCCAGGTCAGGTTCCACTCAGGGAAGCCTTCCTAGACAGATCCCACCTTCGTCGCCAGTGTGGTGTACTTAGAGACGAGATGTGTCAAAGGCAACATGCTTTATTAGAAGGTACATTACGGAACTCCGACATGCGGGCCGGGACCCACTTTATATACATTTATCCCGGAACAGCCCCCTAGCTGGCCAGCCCAATCCTGGCCAGTCAAACTTCCCACCACTGGTCTTGATAGGCGGAGTCTTTTCCCGCGCTGCACAGGGTGACCAAGGGACTTCCTCTGGTCGCCCTTTACTGCAGGGCCGCGTGGTGCTTTGTTAAAGCACAAGACACTACAGACTTCTTGCCCTCAGCCTGGGCTGGGATAGGTGAAGAGAGAGAGGCAGGGACAATAAGCAATACTCAACCACAACAGTCTGGGCTCCTGCCCATTGGGGAGGTGATCAGAGGTTGCCTCTCCTCTTCCTGCATTTCTTGCTCTTGCATCTGATCACTCACTTGGAAGCAGAGTTCCAGGGGGCTGTGGGAAGGTTTGCACAAACGAGACTTATAATATAGTGGGTTCTATACAATAATGAGGTGAGGTGGTAGTGAACATAGCTCTTTTATTGAATACAGTATGGTATAGCACTGCCTACGAAGACTGAGAACTAAGGCCGCAGGGCCCCCTATATATACTCACCCAAATTCCCACGCTGCCTGTGACTGGACCATTCAAACCATTCAGGGGCTTTTGATTGGAGTAGGGCAGCAGTATTTGGATCCTGCTGCCTATTGTTCCCGAGTCCCCAAGCTCTGTCCTTCAGGCCCCAATGAGCCAGGCAAGAACTCCAGCTTATAGATATAATTCTAAGCACATATACAGCATGGGAGGGACAGTGGCTCAGTGGTAGAGCATCTGCTTGGGAAGCAGAAGGTCCCAGGTTCAATCCCCGGCATCTCCAAAAAAGGGTCCAGGCAAATAGGTGTGAAAACCTCAGCTTGAGACCCTGGAGAGCCGCTGCCAGTCTGAGAAGACAATACTGACTTTGATGGACCAAGGGTCTGATTCAGTATAAGGCAGCTTCATATGTTCATATATTCCTCCCCTCTTAGTTCACAAGCCTAGCTACGTAGTCACTGAGGTAGGCTGGCTTGCGATGCTCTCTAGTGGACTGCCTGAGCCCCGGAGGGGGTGGTAGAGTGGATGCAGTTGCAGCGGTGGTGAGTGGAGGGGCCGCCATTGTATCGCTCTCAGCCAGCAGTTCCTTGGCCTCCGTGACCGCCGGCTCCGCCTGAAGAGTGGGGCTCTGGGCCCCTGCCTCCGCTGCGGTGGTCAGGGAAGGAGTGGAGGTGGCAGTCTGGTTGTCAGGACTGTAATCCTTGACTTCTACCTCAGGGCTCTCGCGGGACCTCAGTTGGCCGATGTGCCTCCTTATGGTGGACCCCCCTCTGTTGTAACCTCGTACATTATGGACTCCAGCACCCTGGCAACCCTTGCCGGAATCCAAGCAGGCCCCCCCTGAAGTTCTTAGCCATAGCCTGGTACCCCATATCTAGCCCCCGAGGTGCCCGGATCAACTCTGGAACCTCCTGCAGGTCGAAGGCTCTGTCTGGGTGCAATCGGTCTAGTAGGGTGGCTACCCGGCAGCCCAGGGGGAGTTCGGCAGGGCTGCGGCCCATGGCCGAGGAGGGGATACTGTGCTGTGATAGTAAGAATTCTGCAAGTCGGCCCTCCCTGTCCCCCTGGATGTTGCGGCGGAGCGATTCTTTAGTTGTCCGCACCATCCTTTCAGCCTGGCTGTTGGTGGCTAGGTGAAAGGGGACTGACCTGAAGTGCCTAATGAGGTTGCAAGCACAGAAGTCCTGGAATTCTCCCGACATGAAGGCTGTCCTGCTATCCGAGACCAGCGTGTCCGGGAGGCCATGAGTGGGGCACACCCGATGGCAGCCCGGGAGGAGGTGGATGCAACTGGGAGCACCTCCAGCCATTTCAAATATGAGTCCACAATTAAGAAAAACGTTTGTCCCCGGAAGGGCCCCGCAAAGTCCAGGTGCAAACGGGACCAGGGGTGTCATGTAGATTCCCAGTGCTGCACCGGAGCCCAGGGAGGCGCCGGCCGGGTCTCCTGGCAGGGCTGGCATCGGGCGATGCAAGACTCAATCGCATCATCCACCCCAGGCCACCATACATAACTGTGGGTGAGTGCCTTCATGAGCATGATCCCCGGGTGGGTTTCGGGCAGCGCTGTGAGGACTTGATGTCTCAGAACCAGGGGCACCACCACCCTGTTCCCCCATAGCAAACACCCTTATGGACAGAGAGCTTGTCCCTGCAGTATGCAAACGTCCCAAACTCTGGTCCCACCCAGCCTGTGGGCCATCCCCTCAACCTCCAGTTCAGAACTCGGGAGAGTCTTTTGTCCTTGGCCGAGCAGCGTGCAATGTCTTTCATGTGCACTGGGTGGTCCAGGAGGCACTCTAGAAGCAGGATGTGCTGGGGCCGGATCTGGATCTTCCGATGGCAGCGACAGGTGGATGAGGGTGTCCGTGTGACCCATTGGTTTCCCTGCCCTGTACTGAAGACCATACTGGTACCCTGCCAAGAAAATGGACCACCATAGTACCCTGGGTGACAACATCTGGGGCATTTGTCGATCGGGGGTGAAGAGGCCGAGTAAGGGCTTGTGGTCCGTATGGATAGTGAAGGGCCGACCGTATAAGTAATCATGGGATTTTTTTACTCCTGCCACGATTGCCAGGCCCACCTTGTCGATTTGCACGTAGTTGTACTCCGGTTTCTGAAATGTTCTGGAGTAATAGGCCACTGGGACCTCCCTGCTATCTGGCAACACATGGGCCAGGATGGCACCCACCCCGTAGGGGGAGGCATCGCAGGCCAAAATGACAGGCGCCCTCTCGTCAAAATGCACCAGCAAGCTGTTGTATGTCAGGAGGCCTTTAACGGCCTGGAAGGTGGTGACCTGCCGGCAGCCCCAAACCCATGGAGCCCTTTTGTCTAAGAGCCTATAGAAGGGTTCCACTACCGCCAACTTGTGGGGGAGGAAGGCGTGGTAAAAGTTGAGGATGCTGAGGAATGATTGCAATTTGGCTTTGTTAATGGGGGCTGGCACATCACAAATGGCTGTGATTTTGTCCTTGGATGGGTGGATCCCTTCGCATCCACCATGTACCCCAAAAAGTCTATTGTAGGGACCCCCAGCAGACATTTTTCCTTGAGCCCCACCTTGTTGAAACGCTGTAGTATGGTGCGGAGGCAGCTGGCGAATTCCTCTTCCGTTGCTGCGGTGATTAGCACATCGTCAAAGAATGGCTGGACCCCGGGAATCCCTTTTAAGAGAGAGTCCATTAAGCTATGAAAAATCCCCGAGGCCATGCTGACCCCGAACTGGAGGCGCTTTACCCGGAAAGCGCCCCAATGTGTGACTATGGTTTGGGCCTCAGCTGTGGCGGTGTCCACCGGCAATTGCTGGTACGCTTTGCCAGATCCAGCTTCCCAAAAATTTTGGTGCCTGCTATGAATGTCAACACATGGCTGACCACTGGGATGGCATGGTGCTGCAGCGCTTTATTGATCATGCATTTGTAGTCTGCATAGATGTGGACGCTCCCTTTTGGCTTGACTGGGGTGACAACTGGGGCTTCCCATTGTGTGTTGGTGACTGACGCCAGGACCCCTTGTGCCACTAGGCAGTTTAGCTCCTCCTCTATCTTGGGTTTCAAGGCAAAGGGTACCCGCCGGGCCTTTAGCTGTACGGGCAGCACGTTGGGGTTTATTTGTAACGACATGGGGGAGCCCGTGTATTTTCCTAGTGTCCCATCAAAAACTGATGGGAACTCCTCACAGATGTCCTGGAAATCCATACTGGTGGGGGCATGATGGATTTTCTCTACTTGGATCCCCAAGGGTGCAAACCAAGCCTGGCCCAGCAGGCTACTCAGGTCCCCTTACGCCACCAGCAAGGGAAGGTCTCTCAAAAATTTCTCATGTAAACTAAGTGATCTTGTGCCTCATTTAAAATTAGAACTGGTTTAAAGTTGGGACTGGAAATGAAATTCTCATCACAGTTAACAGCACAAAGCACTCCTTTACCATATCTGCTAATTTCAGGATATGAGTTTTTGTGTGTATGCACACTTTGGCAAACAGGATGAACTCTAACGTTATCACATTGCATCAGACCAACATGGCTACCTAACTGGGCACATCTGGTAAGATTAAACCTCTGTGGTATCAAAATATGGACAATACGGAGTCTACCTATTACCACTAAATTCCATGATTCTTGGTTTTAGTTCACTTTTCCTTATGTTCTTCATTTAATATCACCAGGGCTTTTTATGCAGTAGGAACTCCTTTGCATACTAGGCCACACACCCCTGATGTAGCCAATCATCCAAGAGCTTACAGGGCTCTTATTACAGGGTTACTGTAAGCTCTTGGAGGATTGGCTACATCCAGGGTGTTGCTACATCAGGCCTAATATGCAGGCCCTGTGCTAGGGGTTCTGCCGCCCCAGGCAGACCCTTGTGCCGCACCTCCCCCCATTCCAGTTATTTTGCGCACGTGCAGCACAATGTCATCACAAAGTGACCTGGTGACCTGGCAAGAGGTATTTTAGCGGCCACTTTCAATCAGAAAAGCCCGGGGGGGGGGGGTGCCGCTAAAACACCACACTCTCCAAAGAGCGCAATGTTTTAGCAGCACCCCGTCGCATTCAGAATGAAATAAGCTGAGCAGCGCCTTTCCATGAAGGTGCCACTCAGCTGTTTCCAACCCGAAAGCACCACTAAAATGCTGCGCTCTTTGGAGGCTTCCAAGGAAGCCTCAGAAGAGTGTAGGGAAGTAAGAGGGTGCCTAGTGGTGCCCCCAGGCAGGGTGGCACCCTAGGCAGCCGCCTACCCTCCCAACTCCCATGTGCTGGCCCTGCTAATATGCAGTTGAGTTCCTGCCACAAAATAGCCCTGCTTAACAGAACAGTTTCTCAAGGATTTGAAGAGTGATCCACCAAGTGCTCTAGCACAACAGTTATACAGAAAGGTATGGAAGTCATGCAGCTGCAACTTTCACATGTACCACAGTGATTAATTAAGGCTGCCCAGGACTTGTTTTGAGCAAAAACGCACAGGAACACAGTTCTGCTGACTTGGCTTCAGGGGGTGTGGCCTAATATGTAAATTAATTCCTGCTGGGCCTTTTCTACAAAAAGCCCTGCATGGAACAATGGTGATATCAGGGGTGTGGCCTAATATGTAAATGAGTTCCTGCCGGACTTTTTTTTACAAAAAAAGCCCTGAGGCTGCCCATTGACAATTTACGAAGTCAAAAGTTACCACAGTGTGTGTATGAGCTATCATTTGGTAAGATGGCTATCTACCATCTTGCCAAGCAATGAGAATTATCTTAGCACTCTGCACCTTCTCCTTGATATTTGGCAATACAATATAGGTAACAAACATACCAAAGAGATACATGCCTACCGAAATATTTCACCACTTAGTAGATCACAGCATGTGGCTTATTTCCGAGCAGGAAAAATCACCATAAGGTGAGTTTGCCCTGCAATATTTATGGGGTAAAGTTGTTCCATGTCTTTATATGAAAAACATTTTTCAAATTGTTAAGACTTCCTTTTTCTCTGTAGAACACTTTCCTTGTACTAGATTATCATGTGAATACTGAAGGGAAATGTTGCATACTAGGCTCAGAGTGAAGTTAAGAAGTTGTAAAATAATTAAAAATCTAAATGGTAACTGAAGGGATATAATCGAACAAGGACTTTATCAGGAGACTCTCTGGCAGAGAGGGTTAATTTATCACAGTAATTCCAATCACTTCATAAAAAGCCAGTGAGGATTTGGTTTACTTTGATGAGGTTTTTTGCAAAATTCCTCAAAAATCAATTTTACTGTGAGCAATATTACACCCAAAGGAACATAAACACTATATGTACTACACATAACCTTTTTGTTATTACTCAGTGGATCACTGGGGAAATTATATGCTTACCATGAAGTAGGATTATGGCTACATTCATTGTCTTGGGCAATTTCCAGCCTACCTATCACAGCTGAATAAAACAAAAAATGCTAAAGCTCCGAATCAACACTTAACCTGTCTTCATGTGGCCTGAGAAATATAAATGCTCAGCAGTGGTGGCTTGATTTTTAAAAAGTCTTTAAACAACTGCAACACAGCACACTGCTGCTTCCCATTTCTTCTCTTCCATTTGCGTAACAAATGGTAAATGCAAACACTCCATACACCACTGTGGGTTGTCAAGGCACTGATAATTACTGCTACTACAGCTCTCCCAGAGTAACCATAAAGGGTTATCACTTGACTTTGAAGTACTTTACCTTGGGTTTATTTCATTTCATTTATTTTTATTTAGTCCATCTTTCTCACTGGAAGTCAAGGTGGATTACAACTGTGACAGAAGAATTTAGTTAATTAGTAAGCTGATTATAAAATATGGTACCATTTTAGTTATAAGAACAGTTGAATTCAACAACACTTAAAACTAACAGAATGTATTAAAACAACATAATGCAGTGGGGCTGGGAATGAATAATGGGGGGAACATTATCCTCCAACAGAGGTCTGTAACAGAAGGGGGTTTTGTCCAGGTATGTAGAGAGATATGTCTTGCTGCTTCATAGCTCTGGATGCTGGATTTAAGTATCCCAAGATGTGGTCAACTGCTATTAGAATATAAGATATTACATATTCAATAACAGACAAGATTCAGACGATCCAATCACTGTGTCCAAGGGAAAATTCAGCCTGGGAGAAAAGCATGTGACTACATATTTATACTATTCCAGGTTCCACTGGAATAAATTGGATTTCCTCTACCCTACTATGAAATGCATATTTAAAAGCTAAAAATTTGTTGACTAGCAGTTTGGCATGGGGAGAACATGAGACAAACTGAATCTAGATCCCTCTTCTTCTTTCTGAAGAACTGATGGTCAGGATTTTAACTTTCTGATAAAAGGGTTCTGCATGCAGAATCCCCGCCACTAGATTAAAAAGAGGAAGTCCTCTGCTTGCACATACATGCTGTCACCCAGGCTGGGTTCAGGCAAGCAGGTTTTATAGCGAAGCACCTTGTTTCAAATTCTACGTGAAAGGTATAACAAAAGTAAAAACATGAACACTAATTTTTTTAAAAAAGTTATGATGTGACATATGGCAATGTTATTAGAACCAGGTGTCTCTTTTTAAGAAATCTATACTGATTACATTGTATCTTGATCCATCAACATAATTTTCAAAGTCTGCGGCTGTTCTTTTGCATGCATGAAGGATTTTTACGGTCTGCTGTTAAAAATCTATTCCAGTCATTAATTGGTATTATTTCTGGCTGCAGTCCCACATACAGGATGGATTTAAATGGGATTTTAGAGACCTGTGTTTAGGATTATGGTTTGCATTTTACTTCTGAATCACTGTCCTGCAGCACCATATATAGCTATATATACATCATTTCTCCATCTCTCATATATATATAATATCGTTTATTTGTTTATTTTCTTCCAGGGCTTTTTTTGTAGCAGGAACTCTTTTGCATATTAGGCCACACACTCCTGATATAGCCAATCCTCTTGGAGCTTACAGTAGGGCTCATACTAAGAGCCCTGTAAGCATTTAGAAGATTGGCTACATCAGGGGTTTGTGGCCTAATATGCAAAGGAGTTCCTGCTACAAAAAAAGCCCTGTTTACTTCACTTCATTCATACCCAGCCTTTCTCCTCAATGGGTACTCAAAGCTTACATTGTTTTGTTTTTGTCCCCTCCATTTTATCCTTAAAACAACCCTACAAGGTAGGTTAGACTGAGAGCATTCAACTGGTATAAGGCCAGCAAATGAGCCTCCATGGCAGAGGGAGGAATTTGAACTGGGGTGCCCCAAATCTGACACTAAACCACTACGTAAAATTCCACTGAATAATGTAAAGAACAGATAAGATCTCTCTCTCTCTCGGCTTGACTTCGCGAATGAAGATTTAAGAAGGGTGCAGTAGTCCACGTCTGCTGCAGGCTCGCTGGTGGCTGACAAGACCAATGCGGGACAGGCAGGTCCGGCCACAGTGGCTGCAGGGAATAGTCTGATTTGGGGTTGGTGCTGTAGCAGTGCGATTCTTCCTCAATCTCCTTTTGTCCTCAAGACCAGCTATGCGTGCGTTCTCAAAGGAAGAGACAGCTTGGTGGATGGTGTGCCTCCATGCTTTGCGATCTGAGGCTAGGTCAGACCACTGGTGATGTTTGATGCGACAGGTGCCAAGGGATTTCTTCAAGGAGTCCTTGTACCTCTTCTTTGGTGCCCTTCTATTTCAATGGCCGGTGCAAAGTTCGCCATACAGAGTAATCTTGGGAAGGCGGTGGTTTTCCATCCTAGAAATATGCCCTGCCCAGCGCAGCTGCGTCTTCAACAGCAGTGCTTCGATGCTTGTAACCTCTGCCCTCTTGAGGACTTCAGTGTTGGTCACAAAGTCACTCCAGTGGATGCTGAGGATGGTGCGAAGGCAGCGCTGATGAAAGCGCTCAAGGAGTCGCAGGTGATGACGGTATAAAACCCACGATTCGGAGCCATAGATGAGGGTTGTCATCACAACCGCTTTGTAAACATTGATCTTTGTGCCTTTTTTCAGATGCTTGTTGCTCCACACTCTTTTGTGCAGTCGGCCAAATGCACGGTTTGCCTTTGCCAGTCTGTTGTCAATCTCCTTGTCAATCTTGGCATCTGAGGATGCAACCTAGGTAGCTGAACTGCTGGACTGTCTTCAGTACTGATTCACCCACAGTGATGCAGGGAGGGTGATAATCTTCCTGGGGTGCAGGCTGGTGGAGAACTTCTGTCTTCTTCAGACTAACTTCTAGGCCGAATAGCTTGGCAGCCTCTGCAAAGCAGGACGTCATATGCTGCAGAGCTGATACCGAGTGGGAGACGAGTGCAGCATCATCAGCAAATAGTAGCTCTCGGATGAGTTTTTCCATTGTCTTGGAGTGAGCCTTTAGTCGCCTCAGGTTGAACAGGCTGCCATCAGTGCGATAGCGGATGTAGACACCATCGTCATCATCTAGATCTACTGCGGCTCTTTGAAGCATCATGCTAAAGAAGATCGTAAAGAGATTTGGTGCGAGAACGCAGCCTTGCTTTACACCTGTGCCTATTGGGAAGGGCTCCGAGAGGTCGTTGCAGTGTCTGACTTGGCCTCGCTGGTCTTCATGTAGCTGGATGATCATGCTGAGGAACCTTGGGGGACATCCTAAACGTTCCAAGATTTGCCACAGGCCTTTCCTGCTAACGGTATCGAAAGCTTTGGTAAGGTCGACAAAAGTCACATATAGACCCTTGTTCTGTTCCCTGCATTTCTCTTGGAGCTGCCTGAGAACAAATACCATGTCGGTGGTGCTCCTGTTAGCTCTGAAGCTGCACTGGCTCTCTGGGAGGAGTTCTTCTGCAATGGTGGGCACCAGTCTGTTCAGGAGTATTCTGGCAAGGATTTTGCCTGCGATGGAGAGCAAGGTTATCCCCCGGTAGTTGGAGCAGTCTGACTTTTCCCCTTTGTTCTTGTGTAGAGTGATGATGATTGCATCGCGAAAGTCCTGTGGTAGTTTGCCTTGTTCCCAGCAGGTGACAAGTACATTGTGAAGTGTGCTATGTAGTACTGTGCCCCCATGCTTCCAGATCTCTGGTGGGATTCCATCAACTCCCGCTGCCTTGCCACTTTTCAGTTGCTTGATGGCTTTAACAGTCTCTTCTAGGGTGGGGATCTCATCCAACTCTGTTTTCACTGGTTGAAGTGGGGTGAGGTGGATTGCTGAATCTTGAACTACGTGGTTGGCACTGAAGAGAGCCTGAAAATACTCCAACCACCGATTCAGTATGGATGCCTTGTCTGTGAGGAGTACTTGGCCGTCTGCACTATGCAAGGGACTCTGAGCCTGATATGATAGGCCATATACTGCCTTCAGGGCTTCGTAGAACCCTCTTAAATCACCAGTGTCTGCACAGAGCTGGGTTCTCTCTGCAAGCTTGGTCCACCACTCGTTCTGAATGTCTTGAAGCTTGCGCTGGAGGATGCTACATGCAGCGCGAAAGATTGCTTTTTTCCCGGGACAGGAGGGCAGAGCAAGATGTGCTTGGTAGGCAGATCTCTTTTTCGCTAGTAATTCTTGGATCTCTTGATTGTTCTCGTCAAACCAGTCCTTGTTTTTCCTTGTGGAGAACCCGAGGACTTCTTCAGAGATCGACAGGATGGTAGTTTTTAGGTGTTCCCAGAGTGCTTCTGGAGAAGGGTCTGTGGGGCAACTGGGGTCCTCAATTCTTGACTGGAGTTTTGCCTGGAAGGCAGCTTTAACTTCGGCTGACTGAAGGCTGCCAACCTGAAGCTTCCTCCGAGGGACACCTCCTCTCCTGGGTGTGGGTTTAAAGTGAAGACGGAGATTGCAGCGTACAAGACGATGATCCATATGACATTCCGCACTGGGCATTACTCGGGTGTGTAAGACATCTCGAAGGTCTCTCTGGCGCACCAGAATGTAGTCGATAAGGTGCCAGTGCTTGGACCGTGGGTGCATCCAGGTTGTCTTCAGGCTGTTCTTCTGCTGAAAGATAGTGTTGGTGATGGTGAGCTGGTGCTCCATGCAGAATTTCAGCAGGAGGCGCCCGTTGTCATTGCAGTTGCAAATGCCGTGTTTGCCAAGTACTCCTTTCCAGGCTTCCGAGTCTTTACCTACTCTGGCATTGAAGTCGCCAAGGATGATCACCTTGTCCTCTGTAGGGGTCTTCCGTACGAGGTTGCGTAGATCAGCATAGAACTTGTTCTTTTCTGCAGGATCTGCTTGAAGGGTTGGGGCATACACACTGAAGAGTGTTGCATGCTGCTTGTTTTGAAGAGGGAGGCGCATGGACATGATGCGATCTGAGTGACCTGTTGGCAGGTTTTCGAGTTTGGAGGCAATGGAGTTCCTGACCATGAAGCCAACACCAGAAAGGCGGCTCTCAGACTTTGACTTATCCGACCAGTAGAGGGTATAGCCAGCACCATGTTCTTGAAGACTACCTTCCTCAGGGAAATGGACCTCACTGAGAACTGCTATGTCAATATTCAACCTGAGAAGTTCGTGGGCAACTAGAGCAGAGCGTCGTTCAGGGCGACCACTGTCTACTGTGTCAAGCATGGTTCTGAGGTTCCAACACGCAAGCTTAAGTCTTTGCACACTTTGTGAGGCAGGTGCATGCCTTTTCTTTGTTGTTATTTTTTGACCGCAAGTAAGGATGCCCGCTGACCACGGCTAGCCAACTGGGGTGGGGGAGACGAGCTTTGTTTAGGCCACCTTTTCTAGGCCCCTCTCCGTGTGGAGCAAGCAGTGCTGTCCCTAGATAAGGCTGCTTGGTCATTCAGGGTGCTGCCGAAAGATGCTTTCGTCTCCGGGTCAGCATCAGGTGACCAATACCCTGAACCGCCTACATGCAGGATCGGGACTGCGGCTTCCAGTGGCATCTTCCACCTGCCGTTTCGCCCCTTGCCCATTGCTGCAGGACTTGGTGTGTTGTGGGTTGTGGATGTGGATATGCCCTTCAGGCCTGCGCAGAGGAATTTTTAGGTGAAGCACAGTGTGCGCAGTACTGGCTCCACCCTTTCACCTTGGGGTCATCTGCCATGGCCCAGTAAGCCGGGACGCCGGCAGCGAGTCCTCCAGGTGGTAGGTGTTACATTAACGAGCTCTATCTGCCCGGGTTTGATGTTAGAGTTTTCCTTCTCTTGGCTGGCGAGGTTGGTGAGCCCAGCCTGCCCATCCGGTTATACCGCCGGACATTCGGTCGCACCATGATGTGGCAAACTCTGTGAGAAACGGGGGGGACCAGCGGGAAGGTGTTGCCATGGATGCAGTAATGCAGGAGAGGCCATTGCAGTGACCATCTGCCAGGCATAGCCGGACAGTGACCATGCGGCGTTCACTACACCGGGAAGGAGAGGCTATGTATTGCGCATACACTTTCCCTGGGGAGGCAGGATACCCAAGAGGGAGCCCACCCCTCCCCCCCACAGATAAGGTACAGGAACTTAAAACTATAGACAATTACTTTGATTTAAAGCTGTTATATGAATTTATTGAATATAATTTCCTGTGCCAACTTCTTGCTTCATAAAGAATTTTGAAAGGTCTAGTCTAGTGTTATGCAGTAGCTGCATCCATGTGTGGGGCCAGACCTGTGTACTTCAGGAATATTGTTATACTTTCATAACGTCCTCAGTTCTGTGCAGTACTGTGTCCACATTAAAGTTGGTTTCCACACATAGCTGGTCACAACTGGAAACTGTGTTTTCCTGTAGATGCAGCCACTACAAAGGGAGTTTATAATCAGGCACCATAATGGTCTTTAGTTACCATTTGCCAGTACACATTAGTAGAGCTAGTTATGTGAATAAGACCAAACATCTGGTTAGAGAAAACTTATCTACTGAAGAGTCTTTTCCTTCTCTTTTTCAAGCCATCAAATGTAGGTTTGCTTTTTAAACATCCTTCTATTTTTGCTCCCAAATTTGAAACCTGTTTGCTATCCGTGGTGCCCCAGATCTGACACTAAACCATTACATAAAGTTCCACTGAATAACCCTAACCCTAACCCTAGAATGTAGAACAATATCTACATTTGTGTTCTCTTTCAGACAGAACAACCATGGCCACCACAAGGTTTTTCCAGAAGAAAATGAAAGTATCAAAAATAAATAATGTAATTAAAAGTGAGGTTGTTGGTTAGGCTTGGTCAGGCCCATTAGTCCATGTTGGTATTGCAACTCTAGCTGACAGTGGGTTGGATCCAACCAGCTTTTATGCACTTAGCCAATTCCTCTCTTCATTATAGCCCCCATTGCCCATTGTTTTCTCTATGGAGTTCCCATTATTCCCAGCCTTCTTCGTGGCTATGCTGGTGATAGTTTCCTCCTTATTCAATCAATGGAAAACTTAATGGATTCAACCTAGTGGCCTTCCAGGGTTTCAGGAAGAAGAAAGTTTCAGGAATAGAAAAGTATTTCCCAACATCTATCATCAGAGACTGGGGATGCATATTTGGATATATCTGGTCTAGGTATATATCCCAAAAATACCGTCTTGACAGGGCTTTTTTTGTAGCAGGAACTCCTTTACATATTAGGCCACACACCCCTGATATAGCCAGTATTCCTTGAGCTTACAGTAAGCCCTCTACTAACAGCCCTGTAAGCTCTTGGAGGACTGGCTACATCAGGGAGGTGTGGCCTAATATGCAAAGGAGTTCCTGCTACAAAAAAATCCTGCTTATTGGTATTTTCTGGATATATTCCAGGTCTCCTGATGGTACCTGGGATTTTCTGTGATGCCAGGAAATGGGTTCAAAAATCCCACAAATATTCAGGATTAACTGGAAATATCAAGAGCCAGGCTTTCAGGACAGTTTTTTCCCTTTATTGTTTCCAGTATATCTCTTCTTCCCAGGCCTTGGGGTTGGCTCGCCAGATTGGTTTCACTTTGATTTTGTTCTTTTAAATTGGTTCTGTTGGTCTTGCAACATTGTATTTTTGCACCAGTTGCTTCATGTCTGTTTTGCTTTTTGTGTTGGATCTTTTGGTTTGACATTGCCTTTGATCCGCTGGTTGTATAATGGTTCAGATTCACTGATTTTATATTTGTTGGTCTACAGTGATCCTATACTGTTTGGTCAATTCTCTAATTTGATTTTGTTGGTTGTGTTTCTTTGAAAAGCTTTTGGTCAAGGGTTGCTTTGCTTGCTTTTGTGTCTTTGACTATTCTTTGCCCTCAAAAAAGCATAGAATCCCCCACCACCACAGATAGCAAACAGTGGATAACGGCTGGGGGCATGTTGTTCAGGGGGCCATCTCTTGACATTTAAGGGCTATTTAAAGGACACACTGCAGCAGCTCTGCTGGAATTAACGTGCAATTTGCTTGACAAAGATGCCCCTCTAGCCCTCTGTGATATTTCCAGATCTGAAAACTACTGAATATTTTTGAGCTACACATTCCTTTCAGAAAACCTTTATCTGAATCTGTATTGAACCGAGACATCTGTATGCAAGCACATGATCTACCACTGATCACACTTCATTTAGGTTTCCCAATACTACCTCTACAAATAATTGGAGATTTGGGGGCACTGCCTGGGGGAGAACTGAGTTTAAGGAGGAAGTGATGTCACTTCCAGGTGACACTCTAGGCTACCTCCACTAATTTCTATGGTCTTTGCTATAGAGACTAGAGCAGGGATGGCCAAACTTGCTTAATTTAAGAGACACATAGAGTAAATGTCAGATGCTTGAGAGCTGCAAGACATGAACAAATATTACACACGTCTTTATTAAAACTCTTAACACTTTCTTTACACAGAAAGATAAAATATATATGCATGCACTTTACAATATGACCATGCTAGAAGGAGACTTTAAAAAAAAAAGCTGGGAATAACAGTCACCATAAAATCAGCACAAGAAAAGGTTACAGAATTATTTTTCAGCACCAGTGGGAGAAGGAAACACAACTACTGTATAAATCACTAGGGCTTTTTTCTGCTGCAGCCCACAAGAGTAGAGCTTTGTGGCCTAATATGCAAATGAGCTCTTGCTGGGCTTTTTCTACAAAAGAAACCCACTGTAAATCTCTGACCATCATTCGTATCATTATGCATCTCTCTTTGCCTTGACACCAAAGTTAGTAAATACAGCTCCTACAAGAGCTATGAAACTAAGGGGGAACCCTGTGCTGCCCTCTTTAATTCTGTTCCTCCTTCCAGTGGCTCCCTTGGCTCTTGTACTCTCTTTCCCTGCTCTAGGTCTCTGGGCAACCTCTGTGGTGAATGAGGAGAGCTTGCAAGCCTGTCTATTTCGTCCTCCTTCCCTGCTTCACAAATAGCAAAAATAGTAACCTACCTTTGGGTAAGTGCTTAGAGGTGGACTGAGGTCCTGATTCTACATATGCTTACTTGAGAGTAAACCTACATTAAGTTTCTCCTTGACCTCCAGGAGCTGCACAATATGTGTGAGAGTGCCACATGTCTAGAGCATCACTATATGGAGGTCATTTTATCTCCTGCTCCTAAATTCCTAGGGGCTATGGTGGGCAAATCCCTGCCTCAAGTGTGTAAATGGGAAGCCTAACCTGCCCTATGCTTTGCACATGCCTGTTCTCTTCAAGGGATATATGAATGTACACGTATTCTTCATAATATAATATAATCAAGCAAGAATTAGCTTTAAGTAAATATTTTCATTTGTTATAGTTTTTTGCAAAAAACCCCACCCTAATACAATTATGCTAAATAAATTATGCAACATTATATGCTGTGAATATTTTATGTTTCAGAACCTTGAAGCCATTGACAATTCTAAGTCTGCATCAACCATTGTACCCAGATGAATTCAGCAACAAATAAGTTTCTCTTTATTCTGAAACTTCACTCTTGGCTGCGTTTTTGTTTTCAGACTGCTTTCTTCTATAATATTAATGAGATAGTCTCAGGGGGCTTAATGCAACACAGGAAAATAGCTCCTGTACTTGGTATTCTTTCTAGTTCTGCAGAACACTGGGAAGTTATTCCCTGTATAGCTTTTGAAATGATTTTGAAATTCTCATAATCACATGAAGTGAAATGATGTGTGCAAATATAAGAATAAGTAAAAATATATAAACTATCTCAAATGTTACAGATAAAGTGCATTTCAAAGTGGCCCTAGTTTTTAACTTTGAAGGTAGGCATGTCTTTAAAGTACCATGCTCATAAAGAACATGTCCTATTAGTCTCCTATAGGGGTCCCAACCCTCCCGCCCTGGCAGGGGACCCCAGGATTTCCACCCTCTTCCCCCGCTCCCCCAAAAAACGGAAGCGGGGGGAGGGGGGAAATGGTGAGCCGCTGCCGCCCCCTCCCCGCCCAGTGAACCCATAGGCGGCGGGCCCGCCGGTGCCCAGCAGCAGGAAGAGGCGGCGGCGGAGGAGCTGTCGGCCGAGGGCCTCGCTGGCGGCGTTGGCACAGCAGAGGGGCAGCAGGAGCGCGGCAAGGAGATCGGGCGCGCCGGAGCAGCGGAGGCGGCGGAGCCAGGCACGGCCCAGGGCGGTGAGGGAGCTCTTGAAGGAGTGCAGCACAGCCCCGCCAGCACCAGCGCGGCAGCGCTGGAGGCTGAGGAGGAGGCCCCGAGCCCCCGGCCCTGCTCTCCATGCCCGCGCCACCGCCCTGCTTCACCCAGGCCTCCAGCCTCAGGCGGCCACGGAGGGGCGGGGAGGATGAGCGGGAGGAGGAGGGAGGGATAGCTGCTAGTGCGGCGCTTGTCACAGCCTTGATATTGGCTCCACCCCTAACATCTCCTGGCTCCACCCCCAAAGTCTCCTGGCTTCACCCCCAATGTCCCCAGCTATTTCTTCAATTGGACTTGGCAACCCTAGTCTCCTATCAGTAATTATATACGTGAGGCAGGAGGCCCCAGCTGAGGTTTAAAACTGTGAGGATGGGAAGGAGCTGTAGTGGGCAGAATGGCTTCCCCTCCTGCAGGTCGGAGCCTGGGAAAAAGGAAGGCCTAGCTGGGAAAACGGAGGAAGGACTGTAAGGAAAGGCAGCTGCTGTGGGAAGACCAAAGGAAGACTTTCCTGCAGGGCATTTGTTCAAGGATGGAGCAGAGATGGCACCCAAGGAAGAAAGGAGCCTTGGCTATGAAGGTGATCAGGTAGCAGGCAGCAACTCCAGGCAGTGCTGCTCCCAAGCTGAGGTGGAGCCAACAGACAAACTCCAAGCCTGCTTGCAGGGAGGGTGGGATATAAATCAGATTAATAATAGATAAATAAATGCATCCTGGGGAAGGGACTGAAGACTCAAATTAAATGGACAGTGTTCCTTAGTTATGTATAAAAGAGGGCTCATGACAACTAATGATGAGGGTAGGCAAGAAGTGAAAAGTGACAAGTGCCATTAGGCACAAGCACAGCATTATGTATGTTCAATAAAGAATATGAGAAAAATACACTTCTGATCTGGTTCAGAGCTTACTGAGAAAAAACTTTTTTCATTCAGTTTTTGTGGTTGATTGCTTAATCTCAGGTGTATGAACAGACCAGCAAGACAATTAATTTATAATCTGAAGTAAGCACAAAATGGTAGGTTCACTTGGTGATCCATGAGATGAAGACTTGGATAAGTTAGAGGAATATTCAGCCACTCAGGAGACGGATTTTTAGATATTTCCTTCCATTAACTGCAAATATATTTTGGTAAAAACTTACTGTCTACTAGTAAATCATCCATGAAGAAATATGATATTGTTGAATGGATGTGTACACCCCATTTAATGATAAGAGCTTTCCAGGGACAAGTTGCCCTGAATATTTTCAACACTTTAGGAAATGATTTGTGGCTCTGTGACATAATTTTTGTACAGCCCATCTTGGGACAATTACACAACACACTAAATGGATATAGGATGGTCCTGATAGTCCCATGGGCTTCTGGATGTATGTTGATATGGTTAATTACAGAATGAGGACTAGAACCCATACTACACAGGCTTTTTTCCTCTACTCAAAATCACATGGGGGGATTCTGCTCGGTGTGCACACATGCATGTAGAAGACTATTGTTCTTGGGCTCAGTGCTTAACAGTAACATCTAGTAATGGAAGCTCATATCTTTACCAGTTGACCTTGAAGTCTCTGTCCCTGCTTAGCTATATCTTTTACCCTGGTAAAATCAATACAACTGATTTGAAGTTTTAATAATTGCATTCTCTTGGGTCACATTAACAAATCCTTGTTAAATGTTAATAATCAGTTCTTGTCAATTGTGAGTTTGGTTTCTGCCCATACTGCTTGCTTTATTCATATTTTTAAATATATTTAATATCATTATGGCATGTATTCAGGGTTGTTAATCAGTTTGGTTGTCATTTCCACATTCTCACCTAAGTCTATTTCTCTCTCTCACACACACACACACATTGAAATGAGTTTCTTAGAGTTTTTTTCCCCATCTCTCACAATTTCCCCCTGCTATTGGGATCCTCATGTGTGCTGCAGGGTGGGGGAGGACTTCTAAATAGAAACAATGAAGGACTGTAAAGTCTGTTAACATGCCAGAAAACCTTTGCTAATTTCATTCATTTCAGCATGCTTCTTTCCTCTCTTGTCTAATTCCTGTTTTCTAATTGAGACTTATTTTATCCACAGCATCTGCAGTATGGTTCTCTTCACACAAATTATGGGCAACAAGAGGGCAAAGGGCTTTATTCACTGCTGCTGCTGCTGTATTTAAAGTGAGCATGCTCAGCAGCATTTAGCTGTGAAATCTGATAAGCAGCTGTTTTTCTTACTGCACAGCAGCTATCCTGGAGATAATTAAATTTTCCACGTGGCAAGATAAGGTGCAGAGCCTTCTCTTCCCTTCATCTGCATGCATCATTTAAAAAATAAATAAAAATAAAACAAACCCTATTTAGATGTGAATGGGTGGGTTTGTGCATAGGATTCCCTCAGGGCAGCTATTGGACAAGAGGAGATCTTCTCATGCTGTGAAATCTGATCCTCATTTTGTTTCATCAGGTCTGCATGACTGTGTGTGTTTTGTTAAATCTTTGGGGAAGGTGGAGCCCTCACCCTTCTTTCTGTAAAGTGGGCAAAGTGCCCGTTGACAGGAATGGGGGCAGGGAGAATGAAGTACAGGTAAGATGGCATACTGTAAAGGTGAATTATAGAACTAAATCTTTTGTTAGTTGCTTCTTACTTCTACTTTAACTAAGTGTAAGTCATGTCTTGCTTGTCTTAAGGGGAAGAGCCCTGCTCGACAAATCTCAGCTACTTTTATTTCTCTTTATGTCATTGGCCACATTGAAAATCATATTGAATTCATTTATTTAAAACAATTACTTATAAGCCAAGTCACTAAACCTACACATAAATACAGCTTATTAACAGAAGTTGCACACCTGCTGTGAGTCTTCTCTTCTTGTACGTAGTCCAGAAAACAAAGGAATCCAGGTTAGAGTTTGTTTTTACCTGCCCCCAACATAATTCTTGCCCAGAATTCACTCTAGAATTTTATTTTTATGTGTTGGGGGGAGGGACTAACTAATTAACCCATGGGACTGCATTCATACATCACAAATAATCAGCATTATTTTCTAACTAATAATGAATTCCTTCATTGCAGAGATACACAAGTTGGGCCAACTTCCAGGTGGGACAGAGGAATCCCCCAGAATTACAGATCATTTCCAGCCTACAAGGATCAGTTCCCCTGGAGAAAATGGATGCTTTGGAGAATGTCTCTATGGCATTGCATCCCACTGTGGTCTCTCTGTGCTCCCCAAGCTGCATCCTCAAATTTCTAGGAGTTTTCTAACCTGGAGCTGGCAATTCTACCCCCCATCCCCTACCGGTGCCCAGGGCGACTTGGTAAACCTAATTCATGCACATGCTGCTTAAATGTAATTGTCACATCTGTGACCAACACCAGTTGTATGTTTGCAATTTTTTATTTCTCATCAATTGGAGTGTAGTTTACAGGCAAGCAAGCAAAGACAAACTCTAGCTGCAGCCTAGTTCTTTTCTCTTCCTCCAGCCTTCCTGAGCCACCCACTGGTGCCTTCATCTTCATTCAGACTTCCTTCATCTTCATTCTCCATCCAGTCCCGGGAACCCTGGCATGGGTCAGTAGGCTTTCCTAGTAGTAGACTCCCATGATTCACATCAGTCTGCAACCTCCTCTCCAACCTCTCTCCCCCTCCCACAACTTCCCGCATATCTGTTGCTTGCCTGTCTTTCCCTAATTACTCCATCAGGGAATTTCAAACACCTTTCCCCATCAGTGCCCTCGGAACACCTTGCTTAGCTGGCCCGTTTTAAAGATTGCTACAGCACAGATATTGATGCAATAATTCAGAGCAAGAAGTGTCAGTTACCAGAGATAAATAAACAAAATATTGCAAGAGTGCTAATATTGTTGGCATGTTTTAAGTTTTTTTAAAATGTGTTTGTCTGTGTCCTTTATAAAGTTTATATCTCTGCTAGCTGACATTACATTTTATGACACTTATGGCTTGGCCCAACAAGGTGTCATTTATGTCAGATCCGACCCTCATAACAAATGGGTTCGACTCCTCTGATCTAGGCAGAGGCGTATCAAGGAGGGTGTGCAGATGAGGTGTGCCCTGGGCACAGATTAAGGAAGATCTTTGAAGGGGGCTCTCAAAGCCTGCAGTGTACTGCTGCCTCCAGCCAAGTATATTTTATGCTTTTATGCTTAAGATGCAGTTTGAGCTGCAGCCACCAGGGACATAGGGAAGTCTGAGCATAGCAAAAAGGATCGACTAAACTTCCCTCTTCTCCAAGACTCAAGTAGACTTCATTAGCAGATTGTACTGACAACTGCTACAAGTAATGCCAGAGAGAAAACAAAGTTTGAGTCCAGTTGCACCTTTAAGACTTTAACGAGGTTTTATTCAAGGTATAAGCTTTTATGTGCATGCACATTTCTTCAGAGACAGGGTGAAGGAGGGAGCTATTCTGTCAAGCACAATTTACACTGAGATTGCACTGCTCTGCTGTTTACTCTGAGACCTGTTCACATACATGCACATTAAAAGAAAGGAACAGGGTATGGGAAAGAGATGTGTTGGGATAAGGGGAAGAGGAATTAAAAGGAAATTATTTTGGCTTATCTCTGAAAAGCTTTTCTTTTTTTAGTTTAGATGTCTTTGTGCCTTTCTTGGATTTTATTTTCTTTCAAAAGAGCCTGATTAGAAATTACAACACTTAGATTGGATTCCATTGTTTAATGACTGGAAGTAGATAGCGAAGTATTAAATATACATTTAGAGTTCAATGTGTTCCAGTTCAACATGTCTCCCTCTTTCCCCTCCCAGCTCACTGGCTGCCTTTCTTCACATTAACCCCACCCCATTGCTTTTTCAACTGTTTTATTATCATCACTAGCACTGAATGGATGTTTAATAGTTTGAAATCATCACACTATTTTACTTGAAGAGATCCCCCTCTCTATTTCTAACAGATAGAAAAAAAAGAAAAGAAGCCATCAGCACAGTTTGCAATCTGTATTAGTGGAAAAGAGAAAAACTCCAATAGCACAACAACTAACAAAAATTGTGTCAGGGTATTAGCTTTCATTACTCACTGCTCACTTCTTCGGATACAACTAGAATTTGAGTCCATCTGTCCTTATATCTCGGACAGTGGAGTGATTTCAGATGCTGACTGACAATAAAAGGCATCGTAATGAGACAGGAAACCTAGGTCTCCATTCAGTCCAGAAGGATACATTGTTTTGAGCTTCATTATCAGTTGCAATTCAGCAGTCTCTCTTTCTAATCTTCCTTTGAAATTCCTTTTAAAGAGAACTGCCACACTTAGGTCAGCAACTGAATGTCCTGGAAGGTTAAAATATCCCCCACTGGTTTTTAAATGTTATGGTTTCTAATGTCAGACTTAGGTTGATTTATTCTTTGCATCCTCCTGGACTCACATCTACCTAAACAAATTGAGACCTAGGTCTTATTACCAATGATGATATCTCCATGCCTACTACCGGTACTTCTTGCATATCACACCTAATCCAATCAAGCCTGCTATTGTCATTAGGGTTGCTAAGTCCAATTCAAGAAATATCTGGGGACTTTGGGGGTGGAGCCATAAGCAAAAGTTGTGACAAGCACAACTGAACTCCAAAGGGAGTTTTGCCCATCACATTTAAAGGAACTGCACACCTTTTAAATGCCTTCCATACATTAGAAATAATGAAAGATAGGGGCACCTTCTTTTGGGGCTTTTCCCCAAATATAATCTAAATGCAGGAATAGTTAATACTTCCTCTAAGCTGTGGAATCTTGTAAGCAAAAATTCTACTCCAGGTCCAATTCAAGAAATATCTGGGGATTTTGGGGGTGGAGCCATGACTGAACTCCAAAGGGAGTTCTGGCCATCACATTTAAAGGGACCACACACCTTTTAAATCTTCCCTCCATTGGAAATAATAAATGATAGGGGCACCTTCTTTTGGGGCTCATATAATTGGATCCCCTAGTCCAATCTTTTTGAAACTTGGAGGGTATTTTGGGGAGATGCACTGGATGCTATGCTGAAAATATGGTGCCTCTACCTCAAAAAACAGTCCCCAGAGCCTCAAATACATGCAGCTCAATTATCCACAATACCTTATGGGAATTGGTCTCCATAGGGATAATGGCGTGCCCAGCTGACATTTCCCTCCCCTCCCCCTGCTTTCTGATTACCCTTAAGCAGAGGGAGGGCCTCCAAACTGGGGAATCCCCTGCCCTGACCTGGGAATAGGCAACCCTATCTACTTCGTGAGCTACTGATATTAAGCTACTGCAGGGGGCATTTTTCCTGAATGAAGTTAAAAATGTGTGAGACAGAGGCTAAAAAACTGTGAGCTAGCTCACACTAACTCCGCTTAGAGGGAACACTAGTTACCACATTAATTACTTAATCATAATAACTTATGGTGCAATGCAGCAAATTCTTAGCATATAGTGTTTGCTTTATTTACTCTGAAACTGTTTTTGACTGCTTCATTCTAAATTCACAGTGCAACCCAAAGAAGAGGAACACCCATCTAAGCCTATTGAATCTGTAATTTTGTTTAGGATTGTACTGACTGGGTGATTGGAGATAGCATGGCAATAACTTCACTAACTAAAAAATAACAAAATGAACATGTGTTTCCAGACACAACTTCTTCTCATTAAAGATTTCTTGTTAAAGACCTTTATCCAGTGCTCTTTCCCCCCCACAACACTGAATGAGAGAAAAGTACAAACACATGACAGGTGTTATTCACATGGCTTAATGCACTGCTGGAAGGAGAAGAGATAGTTCATTAATAAGAGCCATAGAAGGCATGGTGTAGAACACTATTCTCCATAAAATTAAAACATACAAGAGATCTGTAGTAAGGGTGTAAAATTAGTAATAATTTATATGAAAGCTTTTGGCTGCATATAAAATATCCACAATTAAGCCAAATGCACAGTTATGTTTCTAGCACTGGCAGAGAGTTTTAGAGATGGATTCATTTAAAAACTAAATTATTCCTATATCTAGTTGTCTATCAGTAATATGTTCAGGTGAGACTTTTCTCTTTGGTATATGTGTATGGGCAACACTTGAAATGAAATTTGCATCTGTTTTATTGATTACTTTCATAACCTCAGAGGCAGATGTAATTGTGGCATCAAATCCATAAAATGTAAAATGCTTACGCTGAATTATTAATTAGTATTACTACTAGTTGGTTATAGACACAGGGACTGATAATGAAACCAAGAATATTCTCTCTGCTATGCAGAAGACAATTTTGCCCATAATATAATAGAGGCTAGTGCCAACTAGATGTATGGGGTTACTGTGCCCTCTGTGATGCCCCTTCTGAACGGTCATCAAGGACTTCCCCACCCAGAGTTAAATATTTAAGTATTACAAGAAATTAAGGATTAGTAAAGAAGTCTGAATGCAGCCTTTTTAAGCAGCAAGAGTTCTTCTAGGATAAAGACCTGTTGCTAAGAAACTGAAATTACAAAATGTCAAGATGAAGTATTTTAAAATGTTTATTGTCAAAAGTACTTACCTTTATTTGCCAGCTTATAATGCCCAGTTTTTTCACAGTATTATGCACATATTTCTAAAAGAGCCAGAAATATTTTTCATTTCATACAACACTCATTCATTCAACTATTCTGAAACTTCAAAACTTTTAGTACATTTTTTTAAAATGTGAAAATTTATAGAAATAAAATTCTTTTCCAAGGTGTTCCAAAGCCACAAAACAGATCTCATATATTAGTGAGAGGGATACATTTGTAGTTAGGACTAGCCTTACACTCTGATCATTAGCACTGGTTCTGAGACGAGCCCTGCCTCAGATCCAAGAATACCAAGTGTACTATTCAACCAGTCCAGAGGTCCAAATAACAATCTCTACTCATGCCATGGAACTTCTGTCTTCCTCTCCCCGCCCCCCAAGAGCATTACATGACCTTGGACAACCAACTGTGAAAACTAAAAAGAGTTTCACAAATTGTTATGGAGAGCTGGTCTTGGGTCAGGAGCCCTCTATGTCAAGTCTGATGCTTCAATAACGAGACCTTTTTGATAAAAGTTTCTAGTTTATTGTAACATGTTGTTATAGAGTTAAATTGAAAGACTGGCGAATACACAATCAAGACAAGCATTTAAGGTATACATCAAAGGGATTCTTGAGGGAGGGGTACTCTATGCAGGGCACATTCACACATTGCTGTTACTATTTCGTTCTCAGGCCTGGCCGGCCTTGGCCGTCTTCTTGGCACCACTCCACCTGCGTCCTCCTGAGAAGGCACTACTATCTTGTTCCCATATTCCCATTTCAAAGCAGTACTACATAACAAAAGGAAGGGAGGGGGGAAGGAAAGGAGCGATCAAGTTAGCAGCATCGGTATACAGTATGGCTTTTACCCAGGATCCTTTTCCTGAACCAAAGATGCATTTCTAAACTACAGCAGACTTGACATACTGCCCCCCCTAAGCCCCTTCCACCGCTCGTGGTTGCAGAAGGGGCTTGGTTGGATCACACTCCCGGGTTTCTTGAGTGATGAGGCGGTGGTCGGCCGGCAGCACCAAGTATTCAAACTGTCCCATCGGGGTATTGAACACTGTTTTCCACTCGTCCCCCTCTTTGATGCGCACTCGGAAGTAAGCATCCCGCAAGTCTAGCTTGGTGAAAATCCCCCCCCCCCCGCCACCGTGCTGAACAAGTCCCGGATGAGGGGGATGGGGTAGGCGTTCGACATAGAGATCGCGTTAATCCCGCGAAAATCTGTGCAAAGTCTAAGCGAGCCGTCCTTCTTCTGGAAAAGTACCAGGGCGGCGTGGGGGGCCGTAGCGGGTCGTATGAACCCCCTCGCCAGGTTCTGGTCTAGGAACTTGCGGAGTTCCTTTTTCTCGGCCCACCCCATCTGGTACAACTTGGCTCTGGGCAAGGTTTCCCCCGGGATCAGTTCTATGGCACAATCCGTGCTCCGGTGGGGGGGCAATTGATTGGCTTCCTTTTCACTAAACACTTCCATCAGGTTGCGGTACACTTTTGGGATTGGATGCACCTCCTCCACTGTCACACATGCTCTTTCTCTGGCTACGGGAGCTCTTGGCCCCCACGCCGTGTTCCACAAGTGTCCTTTGCACCCGGGGTCCAGGAACCTGATGGTCTGCGCCCTCCATCGGATTAGAGGTTCATGCTTTTCTAGCCATCCCACCCCCAGTACCACTGGGTATGAGCACGAAGGGGCAATCACAAAAAACTCCTTGTCCCAGTGCTCTTCAATCCCTATGGGGCAGGGTTGCGTCTCGCGCGTGCAGGGCTCTCCGCACATCACGGACCCATCCATTTGCTCAAACAGCGTGGGGTGGGGCAGCTGTGAGCTTTCTAGTCCCAACGCCTCCACCACTTTGGGGGAGATCAGTTCTCTGTTACACCCCGAGTCTATGAGGGCTCGTATTTGTAAGAACCTCCGCAACTTGGGGTTCAGCAGTTTTACAGTCACAAAATACAACCTCCCCGTCACTCTCACCATCAGCAGTGCCTCGCCTCAATCAACCTGCTGGTGGGCACCCTTCAGAGCAGCAGGTCGGGCTCGTTTCCCGCCGGCTCCTCCACCCAGGCGAGGTCGGCCAGCTCTGCGGATAGGAGCACCTCTTCCTCCTGCAGTTCTTCTTGCACCGCCACTGCGCTGCTCTTCGCCGCATCCTTAGGGCGGCTGGGGGTCTTCTTCGGGGTGGGGGTGACCGGCTTGGGGGCGCCGGTAGGGTCCGCAGCGGCGGAGGGTGTGGGCAATTGGAGGCCAGGTGGTTCGGGTCCCCGCACCGGAAGCATTGGCAGGGACCAACCGGCACCGCCGCGGTTGGTTTCTTCCCTTTGGACGGCTCAGATTTCGCGGGCCCCCCTCTTGCCTGGGCCTTCCCTGACTGGTGTTGACGTAGCATGGCCACTCGCTTAAGGTTATTCTCTACTTCCCCCGCCAGCTGGATCCACCCCACCAATGTGGTCGGTCGAGCTTGGGTGAGGGCCCGATCCAGGATACTCGCATTCAGTCCATTGGTGAACTGCTCAATCTTCATCACCTCGTTCCATCCCCGGACTCGGGCGACGTTGGCTTGAAAGTCGGCCGCATACTCGCGTATGGGTCGGGCCCCCTGTTGCATGTCCCGCAGGGCCGCCAGCGCCCAGGACTCCTGCAGCGGGTCCTCATATTGGGTCAGCAGGGCTTGCAGGAAGGTGTGCACGTCATCCAGGATTGGGCTCCTGGTCTCGCACAGGCTCACGTGCCACCTCTTGGCCGCCCCTCTCAGCTTCGAACCCAGGTAGTCGACTCGGCTGAACTCATCAGGGAAGGAGTGACCCCAGTAATGCATGTAGCTGTTTGCCTGGATCCCGAAGTAGTTCACCTCCTCCAGGTCTCCGTCGAAGGTGGCATCTAGCTCCCTTCCCACGTTCCGTGGCACGGCTAGGAGAGCCGGGGGTGGGGGAGCCGGTGCTGGTACGGCGCTGGCTCTCGCTGGGGCCAGCGCAGGCTAGCTCGGGTGGCTCTGTGCCCCTGCTTGGGCAGCCACCGGTCTCCGGGATGTCGTTCCCCCCAGGGCTTTCCCCAGTTGAATCGTCAGGTCACGGACTTCGTCCCGCAGGCCCCCGAGTGCTCCGTCGATCTCTCTGCGGACCATCGAATGGAACATCTGGTAGTCCTCCTCGTACTGGTCCTTGGGCTTCGGGTCCCCACTCTCGGCTCCCTTGCGCCCAGCCCCGCCGCCCTCGTCCTCTCCGACCTGGACGACGACGATGCTGTCCGCCTCACCCGTCTCCCCAGAGCCCGGGTTTGCGGCTTCCATTCCAGCCACCTGGATCGGCCTGATGTGGCGGTTCAGGATGGCTTCCCGGCGAAGTGGGGCCTGATCCATGATGGTGGTCGAGGTCCTCGGTTGATACTGCCGGGGCAACAACACCAGTTGGAACTCGGGGGGAGACTCCGCTGCCCTTCTCGGGTCTAAGACGTGCCAAGGGGTAGCAGCTCCCTCCAGTCCCGTATCGGGTGGGAGTTCTCTGTTGTCCGGAATCTGGTCGGCCATCGGGCTTTTCAAGTTGCCGGAAAGGTTGAACTCCAAAAAGGGAGTCTTTCAAAATGTCAAGTCTGATGCTTCAATAACGAGACCTTTTTGATAAAAGTTTCTAGTTTACTTTAACATGTTGTTAGACTATAGAGTTAAATTGAAAGACTGGCGAATACACAATCAAGACAAGCATTTAAGGTATACATCAAAGGGATTCTTGAGGGAGGGGTACTCTATGCAGGGCACATTCACACATTGCTGTTACTATTTCGTTCTCAGACCTGGCTGGCCTTGGCCGTCTTCTTGGCACCACTCCACCTGCGTCCTCCTGAGAAGGCACTACTATCTTGTTCCCATATTCCCATTTCAAAGCAGTACTGCATAACAAAAGGAAGGGAGGGGGGAAGGAAAGGAGCGATCAAGCTAGCAGCATCGGTATACAGTATGGCTTTTACCCAGGATCCTTTTCCTGAACCAAAGATGCATTTCTAAACTACAGCAGACTTGACACTCTAGAACATATAACATCCCTTGGAACTATCTGGATCATGCCCATAAAAAAGAGTTCCAATCCTTGAACTCAATCCTATGGTGCAACACTAGTGAGTAGGATAGGCATGGGTTGGAACCAGTGGAAGATATGAGAGCCCTTGTGTAAGCAGAAATGTACTAAAACAACCAGACTGGCATCTTGTGCTAAGTTAAACTTGCTGTATCCTAAGTTGTGCTTCCACTTCGGAAGGGGGTCTATATATAAATATTGACTATTGGTCTGTATTGCAGTATCTCTAGCATTGCTGTTTATGGAAAGCAAAACAGCATTCTGCCCAATTCCTAGATCATCTGCATGGTATGAATGCATGGAGAAAATGTCTGTGTGTACACTCCCTCCCTGTGATCAACAACATTCAGAAGAGAATTGCAAAGAGAGAGCACATACGCAGACACCTCCTCTGCACATATGCACCATGCAGATGTCCCGGAGATCATGAAAAGGTGGGACTGGGGCCACTGCACTTGTGCCAGCTGTCTCTCTCCACGCATTCAATCAACACAGAGAGAAGTCAGGTCACATGTACAGAACAGCTGCCAATCTATGTTCACAGCAAGAAGCCACAAAAATTTTCTGTTGGCACAAATTGTATTTAAAAGCTTTAAAATATTAATATAAGCTTCAGAAACAGAAGGAATAACTGTTTTGTAATCTTTGAAGTCCTCTTTAGGAATCTGACAAAGAAGCATTATTCTGAGAGACCAAAGGAGAAGTACTGTTGATATTTGTAGACAATTGAGGAGAGCCAGTTTGGTGTAGTGGTTAAGTGTGCGGACTCTTATCTGGGAGAACCGGGTTTGATTCCCCACTCCTCCACTTGCATCTGCTAGCATGGCCTTGGGTCCGCCATAGCTCTGGCAGAGGTTGTCCTTGAAAGTGCAGCTGCTGTGAGAGCCCTCTCCAGCCCCACCCACCTCACAGGGTGTCTGTTGTGGGGGAGGAAGGTAAAGGAGATTGTGAGCCGCCCTGAGACTCTTTGGAGTGAAGGGCGGGATATAAATCCAATATCTTCATCTTCTTCTTCAATATAGTTTAGTGGTCCAACAGTTCTCTTTCATTTGAGTGCAGTTTCACTATATAGACAATTCATATCAGTCTCATGATAAGTTACAACTATGCACTGAATGGGAGAGCATTCCCTTAATGTACAGAAGATTCTAGATTCAGTTCCTAGCATTTCTAGCTCAAGAACCTCTGGTAGTGAATTCTGGAGAAAACTTTTCTCAGCCTCAGTCTTTGAAGAGCTGTGAATAAAGATTTTGGCAGAAAGGAAGGGAGGATTGGAAACAGCTGGAGTACCTCCTCTCCCTGTCACCCAGTCCCATCCAGTAGCTTGAAAAGCAAATTACTGGGCAGCCTTCTTGGCTCCAAGACAAGAAAGAATGCAGTTCTCCCTACACACTGAATCCACCAGAGTCTATGAAATCATCATCTGTCTCTTAGGTTTGTGGCTAGTCATGAGTGTAGGTGTCAAGTGAAGAAATCATTCATGAAAAGGAAAATACATTTTTAAAGGTGACACATGATACAGTCTGCCTCACCTGATGTTCTAAATGGACAAGCTTACATACTGAAAAGGTAATGAAAAATCTGGCTCCACAGTGCATAATTTAATATATAAACTGCAGAAGAACCAGCCTCTGATGAGGCATGAAATCTTCCCTGAACTGAATGAAGTACAAAATGAAATAATTCATGGTTCTGAGGGAAAATAACATAATGAGTTATTATGGCCTTGTCTTGGAAATACTAAACTTTCACGTCCTGTAATCAGCTTAAGGCAAGATATAGGCATGCATCTTAATAGCGGCAAACATTACACAAATGAGAGTATCTTGATTAAATTTATTAGAAATGTGTTACTAGCATTTTAAGGAATAAAGCATTTATCACAAAAGGACAATTTCTTCAGTTAAGCTCATTAGGAAATCACACATCAATTCATGCATAATTACAGGGGAATTTCTGCCACTCACTACAAATCATTACCATATTAGCTTAAAGTTGAGTTAATTAATCTGTGATTTCAAAAAGGTGATATCCTAAACAGAAAGACTTCGTTTATACAAAAGACGAGAATGTCAATACCACTTCAAAAGACTACACCCCGCCCCCCCTCTTCAGACAAAGGTGCGTCTTTTAAAGCATTTGCATGAAAAGCTTGTTCTTCTCAGTGAGCACCAAAGCTTTTTTTCCCATGTCAGAATCCCATATTATGGATCCAGTGCCAGGTACTTAATGAATCGTTGATAGTCTGGGCACGTTTACTTGCGCCAGACATACTCATTGTTTTTAATGATCGTTGCAGTTTGAGATTGAATTGAAAAAGAGAGGGAGGCTGGGAGATGAGGAAGAACTAGTTCCGAAAGTGCTGGAAAACTAATGCCTCAGCAGCACAGCAGAAAAAGGAAGTGAGCAAAAATGTTTTGTGTACAGGCATTAAAGCTCATGCGATACCACACTTGATCTTAGTCAGAAGGCTGAGTAAAGCTCATGCAGCTTCTGCCTTGTTACAAAAGGCTGAGTGAGAGGTTTCAGCCTAAATTCTACATTTGGCACAGAATAATGTGACATGATTTCAAATAAAGGTTTCACACATCATAAGGGCCAAGTCCCCAGGTGTGTGATCTTGCCCTTGCTAACTAGCATATAGTCAAATTTATTGTTGGTCTTTCACTGACTTCACATTCTAATGCCTCTAAAAAGATTAATGCCTTACCCCTGCTACATATACACAATATAACCAGGATAGTGCACATTAAAAATGGCTTTACTTACCATGACCTCTTTCAATTTATTATAACTTGTTCTCCTAAGGCCTTGGGAGATATAAAAACACAAAAATGTTCTTCAGAATCTAGGGCCTAGATTAGGATTGCTAACTCTAGGTTAGGAAATTCCTGAAGATTTGGGGCTGGCACTTGGAGAGGACAGGGTTGGGGGAAGGACCTCAGCAGAATATAATGTAAAGTTGTCAGGTCTATGTTGGAAAATACCTGGAGACTTTGGGGATAGAGCTGGGAGAGGGCCTAGTTTGGGGAGGGGAGGGGCCTCAGCATAGTGCAATGCCATAGAGCCCACCCTTTAAAGCAGCCATTTTTTCGAGGGGAGCTGATCTCTGCCAGCTGGAGACCACTTGTAAAAGTGGGAGATCTCCAGGCCCCACCCGAAGGCTGGCAACCTTAATATAATGCCATAGACTCGACCCTCCAGAACAACCATTTTCTCCAGATTTCCAACCATCTGGAGCCTGGCAACTCTAGCAGATTCTAGGCAGTTGTCTAGCATGGTATTTGCTGGGCAAGATTATGGATCTAAACATATCAGAAAGCAATGGGTAGTTTCCAGAGAGTTTCAAAGCTGTGTCATGGACCTTTCTCCACAACAACCCAACCTTGCTCTGATTTTTCACTACCATATTGGTTAAAAATGCTTATGCAGCTTGATCTTTTAATACTTCCTTGCTGAATAACTTCTTAGCATCACTCATTTTGAGTGATCTGAATGCTGATGGATTAGCAGCCATTTTCTCCACAAGGATGACTTGAGATAATGTGAAAGATCAGCATACATTTTTCTTTACTTCATAAATGTACTGTAGAGAGAAGAACGATATGGATTTTACTCTACTATACTATTCCCATCATGAGAAAGGGTTTGATTAATTACTTCCTTCTTTTTACAATTCAAATAAAACCTCTGAGGCCTCTGCAAGGTCCTGCAGTTATGAGATATTCTTAGGTATTACATGTAAACCTGCAACGCCACATTAAAGAATCATAATTCACATATATTAATAAAGAATTGTCCTTTAAAGCCACCTCCAAGAATCTCATTGAAGACCAACAGACTTGTATAAATTTATGTATAGATGTACAGAATATACTTTTCATTAATAGTAAGTTGTGCTTAGTCGTTAAAGATTTGCTGCAATATAATGTCCTGCACCATAGTGATGTTAGAAAGCATGATAATTTTTGCTAATTTTTGCAACTTCTGCCACAGAAACGCTTTACTCACCTTCAAATACAATGCAACATACACAGCTGCACTAGCTTTCTTGGATCCCAGCAATTGCTCAGTGTTGACTCCTGCTCCAAATGTAATCCTATTATTTGGGGATATAGTCCTGGTAGAAGAAGTTAGTGCCCTATCCTGGATGTTGGTTTGTCACCACAATACTCCTAAATTCAGGTCAATTTGTACTTCTTTTTAATGGGCTGTATGTCTTACAAAAAGTTTAGACACACATTATCACTTTTAGTCAGGGTTTCCCTGTTGTTTTTAACCAGCCACTCAGGAGTTGTTTTTGGAAGAGCATTCTTTGTCATGCCATTGCCTTTGCCAGTATAAAATTCATTACTCACTTATTTGACTATACCAGAGTACACAGTTGATATAGCATTCTCTGTATTAGTGAAAGCACTATATATTATGCAGATAAAATGGAGAGCTCAGAATGCATGCCTTGGTATATCACCCAAGCATCAAAAATGACAATGAATAAATTCAGAGCAACAAAGGGCTCAGAGGTAACTATAGCTCAGGGATCTCAGACATCACTAAAGCAGAATATGGCATCACTAAAGCAGAAAAAAAATCATGTGCGGTTTCTTTTCTATATGTACATTTGTACATCTACTTTGAATTTTTTTTCTCTGGCAAGGACTTTTTGTCATCTGGTTTGGTTCTTTGCCAGCAGTAACCATTTTCCTTACCCTTAATCTAACTATTTGCTCATGGCCAAGTGTGTTTGCTCCAAGAATTGCATTTAACCCCTAGTCACGTTGCCACTTGCCTTCATCCTGCAAATGCATGCCATTTATCAACTGCAATGGCTGCAACATGCATTTGATAAACCTGCGAAGAGAAGCAATATATCTTAGAACAGAGGATAATGTATTTAACAAGAGAGGGGCAACTCTGGGTATGGGTAAGGAAGCAGTAATGATTTCTTTAAAAATGCAATCCCATGAAAGAAGCCGTTCACTCCCTTGTATTGAAATGAATTGGCTTTGCATAATTGATTCCAGCATACTGGTAGCCTGAGGTCTAAGCTGTTCAGACCCAGAACTTATTAGCCATGCTAGAAAGACTGAAGAAAACGGTGCCATCTGTTGAAGGTTAGGGAGAGAATAACATTACCAGTACACCACAGGCGTTCAAAGTAGGACAGAATCAGTGAAGTAGAACCCCTTTTTATGTGTATGACGACTAGCCTATCTCTCTCATATTTACCTTATAAATTGCACTTTGGAGCTGTTTAGAGGATACCAAATACTGAGCAGTATAATCTTTACATTTAATCTTCCCATTATAAGGATAGTTCAGAAAAGATGAACAAGCAGGGCCCTGCAAGGAAAACTGGCATTATGAAAGTCATTATAAATAACAGAAACTAAATTACAATTGTAAAATAAATTGCATTTCATTTGCTTTTTCATCTGTTTGTTGCCAGTAATTATTTAGCATTTGTCACATTCTGTGGTAATACATGTATTTGCTAACCTGCTGCAATTTATATGCTGGAAAAAGACACACATCATGTTCATTGCTGAAAATCAAAATTCAAAGTTGGCCATCCATGCATATAGCATCATCCAATAAAGAAACTACAAACAGTCCTGACATAAAACTGAACTTTGTTTTCAGAGAGGAGATCTTCACATCCATTTCCCATCAGCCCTCTGCCTCATTCGTTCACATATTCTTGGCTTATCTATGAATACGTTCCTTAGGATGCTGCAAAAGCATATTGTGCACATCATTGTGTGGCATTTTTATACTTCTTCACAGGCCAGATCTTAAGAGCTACTGCGCAGTAGCCCATAGACTTGCACCTTAAAATCAAGCTGGCAACATTTCATGGATTAAAACAGGCACATTACATAGTATGAGATTTTTTTCCTTTACTTAAAAAAACAATTATTTAAAATAGTTGCTTAATCTTATAGTAGATTTGATTGCATTTTACAAAATGGCTGCAACATTAAAGCAACATTTTCTATCTGGATATGTGGACACAGGGCTTTTTTGTGTAGAAAAAGCCCAGCAGGAAATCATTTGCATATTAGGCCCTGCCCCCTGATGTCACCATTATTCCACATAGGGCTTTTTGTAGAAGGAGCCCAGCAGTAACTCATTTGCATATTAGGCCACACCCCCTGACACCAAGCCAGCTGGAACTGTGTTCCTGTGCATTCCTGCTCAAAAAAAGACCTGCCTGGGCATAAGAACAGGAATAGAAGCACACTGGCATTTTGAATCCTATGCTAGCATTTACTTGAAGATGCACTAGAACAGGGGTGACCAAACTTGCTTAACATAAGAACCACACAGAAGAAACATCAGATGTTTGAGAGCAACATGAACATCAGTTTTTGAGATGAGGGAAGGAAGGAAGGGAGGAAGGTTATACATTAGGGAGGATAAAGGTGACTAAAAATTTGCTTCCAGAAAAAGTTCAAGGTAAAAGTGGTCTCAAAAGAAATGAAGAGGAGGGAAGAGGCAGGAAAAATAAAAACCAAACAAAAATTAATGAAAATTCATGCGGAAATCAGGGAATAAAGTAAAACAGTATATGTCCAGAACTAATTTTAAAAAAAAACTGAGGAAAAGCCCTTAATTTGATATGGCACCCCTAGCTTGCAATTTATCTGAGATGTGCAAGCTTTACATGCCAAAGATATCACATGCAGTTCCTGACATCTCCAGTAAAAAGGAGCTCAAACAACACAAGTTGGGAAAGACTTTTCTCTGGCTGAAACCCCTAAGAGCTAGTGCCACTTGGAGTAGACAATTCTGAGCTAGAGCATCAACTGCCATTGCAAACTATCCAGCAGTAAAACCTGACTTACAGTGATCAGGAATAGAAAAATCTATTGATATAAGGTATGAAGATCTTGCCTTCTTCCCTCCCTCACGTGCAGGATTTCCCCTTCTGTTTACTTTGTTACGGAGCAGTCCCTTTGTTTTCTTCTTGTTTATCTATGACAATCCCACCCAGTCACTTTATTATATATGGGGGGATTATTTGGGGGGTTTATTTTTTATTTTATCATATTTTTATATCCTGCCCTCCCCTAGTGCTCTAAGGGCCCAGGGAACTGAGGGAAGAGACAAAATCATCTTCGTGTATTGTGCTTTTAAATGGCATACAAGAGCTTTTGAAAGTTCAAAATAAACAAACATTTTATTTAACTTGGAGGGAAAAAGGTCAGGTGAAATCAGATGTAGGGTGGATGAGATGAGCAGGTAATAAAACTGAGGTGATTTTGTATTCACATGAATACTAGATAATTTGTTACCAACAAGTAAGTGTTTCTACTACTCAACAAGGTCTTTAAACTTTGAGGAGAGAGGCTTTCTTTTCAGCCTTGCATAGGTTTGAGTTTCTCAAGAACGTGAAGTTTAGAAGGCAGGAATGTACAACCAAATTTCTCAAATCCTTCTTTATACAGAGCAAGGATCACTCATCTTTTCTATAAGCCATTTCCCTTCTTAACTGGGCAGGGCCCATTTCTTTTTACTGAAGGCTGTTTCCCTTTTTTTGCTTGAATAAGGATCCTCCTTAATCCACTAACTCTCTTAGCTTCCTTTTCAGTCCATAGTCAGTGTTTAACTGTCTTCTTCATCCATCAGTTCCCAACTTTTTTTTCTTAACATAGGGCATTTTTCCACAGAGCTTACCACCAACTGCTCCACAGAACCAGGAAGTGCCGGGCCTTTTGCATCGCAAATGTAAACTGCTAAAAACCAGTTTACGTTAGTGACGCAAAAGCCGCGGCTCTTCCTGGTTCTGCAGAGCAGTTGGTGGGAAATCCGCACAGACGCTGCGCAGTGAAGAGGAACGTCGCTCTGCGGTAAGCTCTGTGGGAAAACGCCCTGACTCTCTCAAGAGAATTCCCTTCAAACAGCCTGCCACTCAAGGGTTCTCAGTCTCTGTTAGGCATTAATCCTTGTCAGAATCTGGTGTCAATTCAAGCCAAATTCCAGAGTCAGAGTCAAAGTTCAGTACAAAGGTTAGTTACCAAGAGAGCAGAGTCCATTTCAAAGTGTTATACAGGAAGCAAGGTCCAATAGTGCAAGGTTATTCACAAGTGCAGAGCTGTGGTCGCTGAGTCAAGAGGCTGGTGACTTGTAGCTTCTGCAACATACCCAGGCTCCCAGTACTGGGTATAGGCATTTCCTAACAATCCCTTGTTATCAGCCAGCTACTTAGGAGTACTGCTGCAACAACTCCACACTGTTATCAGCAAGAGCTAGTGACCAGCCAGGAAATGTGCACTCTGTCTCCTTGCTTACAGCTCCCTTCTAAGCTTTTGTCTCCAGTGCTCAAAAGGTGGAGGAGAGCCTGTGGGCTGATCTCACTTAACTGGGTCTCACCTGCTGCATCAGGGCTAGGTGCTGGTGGGTCTGGGTCAGCTGCTGGCTGTGAGTCTTGATTAGTCTGTAGCAGGGCTTTTTTTGTAGAAAATCCTGGCAGGAACTCATTTGCATATTAGGCCACACTCCCTGACATCACCATTGGTTTGCAGGGGGCTTTTTTGCAGAAAAAGCCCAGCAGGAACTCATTTGCCACACGCCCTGATAACAAATTAGCCGGAACTGTGTTCCTGCTCAAAAAAAGCCCTGGTCTGTAGTTCAGGGCTGACTACATGGAACTCCTCTACACCCGAGGAGTCCCTAGCATTGCTTGTCTCAGTATGGCTTGTCTCAGGCTGACCCATGTCACCTTGATGGTCTGTCACATAAGGTTTTAAGGCAGCTTCATGTGTTCTTCATCTAGCACATGCTACAACATTGTAGAGCATGAGATGCCTTATTTATTTATGTTTTCCAAAAAGCATGGGATTTAAAAGAGAAATGCAGAAATAAAAATATATCATCAACTAAAATGAATATCAGCTGAGTGCTGCCCCAAACATTAAAATGGCAGATACTAATACTGCCACCATGTTCAGGAGAAGGCCATCGCAAACTATTTAACAGTCTGAACTTTCAATGACTTTTCCCAGTCTTCATCATTGTAAAAGCCATCTGACTTCAAAGCCTTTTGCAACAGTTTGACCTTGAGATTTACAAAGGGTATGAAAACAATCTACATCTTGTAACAGGGAATCTCCTTGGAAAGGCAATGTGATGACTCATTGCTTTTTTTAGTTTAGTTTTTAAACCACTTAAGCTTGCAAAATCCCTTACAATAAAGAAATTAAGTGAAGCATCAAGAGACCCTTTTTTGGATAGAATTATTGAATGTCTGGCCGGTGCTGGTAAAGCCACCAATTTGCTCCTGTGTTGAGTCATGATTTTCCATATATATGCTGACATTGCTGAAGGAGAAAAATATAGGCCAGCTATGAGAGCGTTGAAAAGCATCTCAATATTGTTCTTCTGAGTGCCCAGTGGAAGTCAGACATGTGCAGCAGGTCTGACAGATAGTCAGCTGAAATTACTGTTAATAACAGCAATCATGACATGGTGCTTGAGGACCAGGTAGGACTTGGCATTTCAGACTGATTTTTTAAAAAATTGAAAAGAGAAAAAGGACAAAAACATTTGCAGGTTAGTTGATATAGTTCACTTTTATAACATAGTGATGGAAGGTGAACAAGGATCTGTCCTGGGACGTGTTTTGTTCAACATCTTTATAAATGATTTGGATGAAGAAATAGAGGGAATCCTTATTAAATTTGCAGATGATACTAAATTGGGAGGGGTAGCAAATACAGTAATAATAATAATAAATTTTATTTTATTTAATAAAAGACAGAGTCAGGATACAGGATGATCCTGATAGGCTGGAAAATTGGGCTAAAACAAATAAAATGAATTTTAATGGGGATGAATGTAGAATTCTGCATTTAGGTAGGAAAAATCAAATGCATAATTATAGGATGAAGGAGACTTGTCTTTGGCAGTAGTATGTGCCATACATTAGTGGACCATACACTGAACATGAGTCAGCAGTGTGATGTGGTAGCTAAAAAGGCCATTGCAATTTTGGGCTGTATTGCAGGGTTCATTTTGTGGCATTTTTTTTAGGCCACATACCCCTTATGTAGGTAATCCACCAAGAGCTTATGGTAGGTCCTGTACTAAGAGCCTTGTAAGCTCTTGGAGGAATGGCTACATTAGGGGTGTGTGGCCTAATATGCAAATGAGTTCCTGCTACAAAATGAGCCCTGAACAGAAGTATAGTGTCCAGATCATGCAAAGTGATGGTATTGCTATGCTCTGCTCTGGTTAGACCTCACCTCTTGTATTGCATACAGTTTTGGGCACCACAATTTAAGAAGGATATAGACAAACTGGAATAAGTCCAGAGAGAGGCAGTGAAGATGGTGAAGATGGTGAGGGGTTTGGCACATTGGGGCCAAGAATCCCAGCTACAAATACAAGTTGATGGGGTGGGAACTGGGAGAGACTGACTAAGAGAGAGATCTTGGGGTCGTGGTAGATAACTCACTGAAAATGTCAAGACAGTGTGCGATTGCAATAAAAAAGGCAAACGCCAGTCTGGGAATTATTAGGAAGGGAATTGAAAATAAATCAGCCACTATCATAATGCCCCTGTATAAATCGATGGTGTGGTCTCATTTGGAATACTGTGTGCAATTCTGGTCACCGCACCTCAAAAAGGATATTATAGCACTGGAAAAAGTCCAGAAAAGGGCAACTAGAATGATTAAAGTGTTGGAACACTTTCCCTATGAAGAAAGGTTAAAACGCTTGGGGCTCTTTAGCTTGAAGAAACGTCGACTGCGGGGTGAAATGATAGAGGTTTACAAGATAATGCATGGGATGGAGAAAATAGAGAAAGAAGTACTTTTCTCCCTTTCTCACAATACAAGAACTCATGAGCATTCAATGAAATTACTGAGCAGTCGCGTTAAAATGGATAAAAGGAAGTACTTCTTCACCCAAAGGGTGATTAACATGTGGAATTCACTGCCACAGGAGGTGGTGGCGGCTACAAGCATAGCCAGCTTCAAGAGGGGGTTAGATAAAAATATGGAGCAGAGGTCCATCAGTGGCTATTAGCCACAGTGTGTATATATATGTGTTTGTGTTTGTGTGTGTGTGTATATAATTTATTTATTTTTTTGGCCACTGACAGAGTGGTTCCTCCATGGAACAGGCTTTCTTGGGAGGTGGTAGGCTCTCCTTCTTCAGGGTTTTTTAAACAGATGCTTGATGGCCATCTGACAGCAATGCTGATTAGGCAGATCCGAAGCAGGAGGGCTGGAAGGATTGCATCAGTGCTTAGTTCTTGTGGCCCTTTCTTACACGTCTAGGGAAATGCTAATCTTATTCTGGAAGCAAATTTTAGTCACTTTAACTTCCCTAATGCATAATGTTTTGTCAGTTTTCTTTGTCCTACCCACTCACACCCACTTCCTTCCTACTTTGTACCTACTGGACTGTTATCATCATACTACTCTCACTTTCTCCATGCACTGAAGGTGATTGATCTCAGTTTTTAATTCTTAAAATATTGGCATACTGATATACTATTGTAATTATAGTTTCAGCAGGTTCTCTGAATTCCCAGCTTTCAGTTTAAAAAAAGTAAGTCTCTAGAAGCTTTTTCCCTTATATCTCCATGAAGGAGTTAGAGTCCTACTAGGTTTTAAGATGAAAACTGGGGATTCAGAGAACCTGCTGAATCTATCATTACAATTGTATATTGATATATCAGTGTTTTAGTGACTTTTTTAAAAAAATGTAGCCTTGATATTTATAGATGCACAAAAATTAAAGGCGGATGCTGTGATGCCGCAGATGACAACCCCAGTGATTATATATATATCACTGTGGTTGTCATCTGCAGCATCACAGCACCCGCCTTTAATTAAATAACACAATTAAATAACACACCCAATGCAAATGATAACACCAATGATGACAGCACCAATGATGTACAAAAGAAAATAAAGTTAACAACTGTGACAATACAGAGAGGGAAGACATGGGAAAGAACTGTGCTCAAACCAATTCCAGTGCTTGTGGCTAAACTACCAAGAAAATCAGGAGTAAGTTGAGCATGTGGCATCCTGTTGCCCCTTGCATTATTTCCCAACCCATGAAACTTACGCATGAGCTATCTATGATGACTTCGATATCCCTTCGATTATGTTCTCCTCAATACACACTTCGCAGTGTCAATTACAAAGGGTAGGGGGTGTGGAGACAGCTGCATGGGAAGGATACGGGACAGAAATGTTGCGGGAAACTGTATAGCAAGAATCAGGTGCCTGCAGCCTGCAGCGTAGCTGCACGGTTTGCTTCCCTTGATGGGAAGAGTCAGGGGGCGCCCATTTGGGCGCGTGGTCTGACCGAGTAACGGTCAGATCGGGGCTCTCCTCATTCTGCGGTGAAGGGACGATCGGTGTGGGCATTTCTACAGAGCCTCCCCGAGGCTTGCTTTTGACACCCGATCATTTCCGCAGCGGGGTTTTTGCGGCGGCGGTGGACGCGTCATGGGACCTGCTTACTTTAGCGTTTGGGGGCTGAGTTAGCTGGTCGTTGAGCAAGGGGCAGTTTGGCTCGGTGCTCTAGGAGTGTTGAGCTCGTGGGCAGTGTTGGTGGTGTTGGCGGTTATAGAGTGGGGGCTTTGGCGAAGCGGCTGGGGGCTTTCTATTTAGGTCTGGGGAGTTTTCTGTGTCCCGTTCGGCCCCGTCCAGCTCCCTAGCTGTCATCATTGGCTCCCTCTCTCCCACCCACCCCCCTCCTTGCCACGTTCATAAGCGGCCATTTAGGGGCTCCTGTGGAGGGCCTGCTGCCTTGGGTGCTGGGTGTGGTTGGTCTCTCGGCGCAGGGGGGTAGTTGGTGAGCTGGATTATGCTCATCGAGTCACTCCTTGGGTGTTTCTGCCGGGTAGCACTGTTTGGTGGAGCTGCTGGGGCCTGGAGAGTTGCCATCTTTGGGCGCCTTTCTTGCTTGCTCTTGGGACTGTTGGCCATTTTGTGGCTCCTGTAACAGGGGGGTGGTGGCAGCCATTTTGAACAGTTAGTGTGTGAGGTGGTTATTGGAGCATTGCCTGATCAGCATGGCTGGGGGTAAAGGGACCAGGAAGTCCAAAAGTAAGAAGCCGGCACCCAAGACACCCAGGGCACCGCCCAAAAGACCTTCACCTCCTGTATCTTCATCTGATGAGGAAGGTGATGGAGTGGTCGAGGCAAATATTATGAGCAGATTGAGGGCGCTTGAGCAAGCGTAAGGTCTGCTTTGTCCTGGCAGGCTGGACAGTGCTGGGGGATCTAGAAGGGGTCGACAAGCCAACATTCTAACCAGACTTTCTCTCCTTGAGGGCAGGTCTGCCAGTGGAGCTATGGATAGGGATGTGGGGTCCAGTGGGGCAGATGCGGGAGCGTCAGTGGCTGCTGGAGCATTTGGTTTGGGGATGGCGATTGTTCCTTCTGGATGGTCTGGTAAGTTGGCAGGTAATGTGCAGGTTGGCAGTGGTCAGGCATGGCCATGGGGTCCTTGTGGTCATGCATTGCTGGCTGGACAGGGTTACCCCTCATCCATTTCGGGTGTGCCTACTGCTTCTGGGTCAGGGTCTCCTTTTGCTTGGCCTGGGTTTAGTGGGCAAGGGGGTCCTTGCGGGGCTTGTATGGGCGTTGGTCATATGGGTACAGCTACTCCTTTCCTGGGCGTACCTTCCCTTTATGGGATGGTGCCTTTTGCTTCTTTGCCCTTTGGAGATGTCGCCCTACCGTTAGGTGACCACCTGCTCCCCGCAACGCGTGAGAAAATATTACAAGGGGAGTATGTTGATATTTTTTTCCTTACTCTTTAGGGAGTTGGGAAAAAAAGATAAGGAGGATTTAGACGAAAAGGAGAAAGAAAAGTTGAAGAAGCGGAAGGTGGACAGAACCTGGGCCAATTGGCTTCCAGGGTTTTATATCTATGCGGGAGTGATCGCCCGGGCCCAGCCTTGGAGGGCTGCTACCCTTTTTCAGTATCTGGACATCATCTATAAGGGTTACACGGCTTTTAGTGGTCCTGCGTGGCTACAGTATGATGAAGAGTTTCGGATGAGGGCTGCTCTTTATCCGTCTCTTCCGTGGGACAGGATCCACCAGCAGCTTTGGCTGCAGGTTATGTCCCCTGCCAGGCCTAATTTGGGTGATCGCTCTGATAGCGGCCACTTGGTAAATAGGTCCTTCTCCGCTGTTTCGGCTTCATCAGGCTCTCCCCGAGGCGCTGCGGGGCAGACGGTTCAACCCCGCATGCTCTGCTGGGAGTTTGGATCCCTTGGGGTGTGCAACAGAAAAGCTTGCCAGTTTAAGCACCAATGCCCCTTGTGTGGGGGCTCACATTCATTCGACAGCTGCCCCAGAGCCAGGGGACGTAAGAATCCGAAGAAGCCTGGGGGAAGCGAAGGAGCCTTTCCAGCTAAAAAAGGGCCCCAGCCCAATAAGGGTGGGGCGTCTTGAGTGGTGGCTGGCAAGGTATCCTAAAAGGACCAATAGCTTGTATTTGTTGGAAGGTTTTAGGTTTGGTTTTAGGATCCCATTTCATGGGCCTAGAGTTCCGTTTATTTCAGGTAACCTTAAGTTGGTTGTGGGTTTTGAGCAAGTTCTTAGGAATAAAATTGCCAAGGAGCTGGTTGAAGGAAGGGTATTAGGTCCCTTTTCATATCCTCCAGTGAGTACTCTTAGAATCTCTCCTTTGGGGGTGGTACCTAAAAAGACACCTGGTGAATTTCATTTGATTCACCACTTGTCCTTTCCTAAGGGTAAGTCTGTGAATGATGGGATCCCTGAGCATTTATGCTCGGTCGGATATACCAGCTTTGACCAGGCCATTGCTGTGGTGCGGTGTTGTGGGGTGGGGACTGAATTGGCAAAATGCGACATTAAGTCGGCTTTTCGCCTTTTACCTGTTCACCCTGATGATTTTGAGCTCTTAGGGTTTTGTTTTGAGGGGCAATTTTACATGGACAGAGCATTGCCAATGGGCTGCTCTGTATCATGTTCAGCTTTTGAGCATTTCAGCACATTTTTGGAATGGGCTGTGCAGGAGAAAGTGGGTTTGCAGGAAGTCATTCATTATTTGGACGACTACCTCTTTGTGGTCCTTCAGGATCAGGGCGTTGTGCTCAGCTGCTGTCTGGCTTTGCTGAGCTGGTAGAGGAGCTTGGGGTTCCTTTGGTGCCAGAAAAGACGGAGGGTCCAACACAAAGGTTGACCTTCTTGGGGATTGAGATCGACACTGTTGCACAGTTGTGTAGGGTACCCCTTCAGAAAATAGTGGAGCTAAGGGAGAGGATTTTTACCTTTCTTCTTAAGAAGAAAGTTACGTTATTGGAGTTGCAACAGTTAGTTGGGCACCTCATCTTTGCTTGCAAAGTGGTTGCTCCTGGTAGGGCTTTTCTTAGAAGGCTGTGCGATGCTATGGCATGGTTGCGCTTGCCTCAGCTTAGAACTAGGGTCACCTGCAGCATGAGGGATGATTTGGGGGGTCTGGCAGGAATTTTTGGAGTCCTTTAACGGAGTCTCTTTTTGGAGGGACGATATGAGGCTTGAAGCTGAGCTCCAGGTCATGTCTGATGCTGCTGGATCGTTAGGTTTTGGGGTCTATTTTCATGGACATTGGTGCGCGGATAGTTGGCCCGACTCCTGGGTATGGCTGGGTTTGAACCAAGATCTTACATTTCTCGAGTTCTTTCCCATTTTAGTCGCAGTTTGGCTGTGGGGGAAGGATATGGCCAATCACACGGTACATTTTTGGTGTGATATTGTGGTGGTCCACGTAATTAATTCCCTTTCATCCAAATCTGGGCGGGTTATGAGGCTGGTGAGGGCCTTCACTCTGCGCTGTTTGCGGCTTAACATTTTGTTTTTGGCCAAGCATGTTCCTGGTGTGAGTAATGAGGTGGCTGAGGCTCTATCTCGTAAACAGATGGAGAGGTTTCATCAGCTGGCCCTGGAGGAGCTATGGCTAATTGGAGAGCCGAGGCGTGCACAGCGATAGGTCTAGCCATTGTGCCTAGCACTTGGAAGTCTTACGAACGGGCTGTGCAGCAGTTTGAAGACTTTCAGGCTGAGGTAGGGTATCGCAGGGTTTGGCCCCTCCCGGTGGAGGAACTGCTCCATTACTGTGTGTCATTGCGAGGTAAGGGGTTAGCGGTGCAATCTATTAAGGGGCGCCTGTCTGCACTGGCTTTTGCCAGCAAGGCGCTAGGTTATAGGGAGGATACAGCAGACTTTCGTATTCGAAAGATTCTGGAGGGGTGGTCTAGAGAGGCCAGTCCTAGGCTTTATATGCGGAATCCGGTGTCTCCATCGATTCTGCATGGCTTGAAGAGGGTATGGGACGGGGTGTGTTCTTCATTGTTTGAGGTATGTTTGTTTCATGCCGTGTCCTTGTTGGCCTTCTTTGGGGTGCTTAGGGTGAGTGAGTTGGTGGCTCAATCTAGAAATGATATTTCTGGTAGGGCTTTACAGTTGAGGGATTTGCAGCTGTTTGGGGGTAAGGCAATCATTACCGTCCATCGTTTTAAGACGGATCAGTTGCAGAGGGGTACCGTGCTGGAGCTGGGTAGTTGCTCGGAGCTTGATTTGTGTTCTGTGTCAGCTTTGGCTGCTTATTTGGCAGTCAGGACGGGTTTTTGTTTATTCACTCAAAGGGTAAGCCTTTGACGAAACACCAGTTTTGGGCTGTGACGTCTCGGGCTTTGGGGGAGTTGGGGCTGTCCGGGGTGTGGTTTGGGACCCACTCCTTTAGAATTGGGGCAGCCTCAACTGCTGTTGCAATGGGGTATCCTTCCACCTCTATCCAGAAATTGGGGCGTTGGCGTTCATCAGCCTATAAGGCCTATGTGCAACCTTTTCTTAGGCCGTGAATGAGTTGTGGTTTTAGGAATGTTTTGTTCGGTTGGTGTTTAACTGTTTTTTCTTTTTAGATGCTGTTGTTCCTGGCCAGAGGAGCCGGAGCCGAATTCTCATCTGCGGCCATAGCCAAGTGTTTTGGGCCGCTCTGCAAGCATGGAGAACTGCGGTTGGCTCTCAGCTGGGACTCAGCCAGCATGTTGTAATTGAATGGCAGGGGCGTCGGGGCCTTCAGTGGTCGGGCTTGCTGCCTTTACTGTTTCATGATAGAGTGGGTCCTCCTCCTCAGGTTTTAATAGTTCACCTGGGAGGTAATCATCTGGGGTTATTGAAGGGCAAGGCCTTAGTTTGGCAGGCTCGGGATGATTTTATGCACATTCAGGAGCGATGGCCGGGGACCATCATAGTGTGGTCAGCCATGCTGCCCCACCTGGTATGGCATTGTGCTTTGGACCCCGCAGCTTTAGAAAGGGCCAGGTACAAGGCCAATAAGGAGCTTTAAAAATTGCTAGAGAGGGGGTTGGGCCACTATTTGCCCCATCCGGATATTCTGGTGAGATGTCTTGACCTCAACAGAGGGGATGGGGTCCATCTCTCGGAAAAGGGTAATATGCTTTTCCTGAGAGATTTGCAGCAAGGGTTGCGGGTGGCTTTGGGCCTCCCGGTGGGCGCTAAGCCCTAAGTAGAGACTTGGCCTTAGTAGTGGCAGGTTTTGGGGGCTTTAGGGTACTATGCGGCCAGGGGAGGACTGTGAAGCATCCCCCTTTTGGGGAATTTGGGGTCTGGCATGATCAACCTTGGGGTTTGAAGACCCGGGTGGAGAATGCAGACTGCCGGGAGACTCGGCTAGAGGGTGCTTTTTGGCGAGATGTGTGTCTGGGTTTGGGCCCTCTGGTGCGGGCCTCTCTGCTGGGCCTGCCCGGAGAGAGCTGAGTCATTCAGCTCTGGCCGGGGGGCTGGGTCTCTTGCCTGTTATGGCAGGGGAGTGGTCACGGTGACCCCCAGCCCTGGCCAGGCCACTGGTGGGGTACCCTTGCTGTCAATGAGTTTATTCAATAAAGTGGCCCAATTTTATTCCAACACTCTGTGTCTGACTCGTCATTCCATCCTTGGGGAGCAAAGGTATTAGGGAATTTGATTGTTCTGGGTGGGCAAGTTGTGCCTGTCTCATTCTCCCAACTTGGTCCGGAGTTGTTCAGAGGTTCAAAACAACATTGCCCTTAACTCTCTGGTGTTGCATGTCAGAGAGCAAGTAAGCAACAAAGCACCCAGTGTCCCTTTTCTGATCATGGATGGTCTTGATTATGGCTGGTCTGCCTAACCGTAGTCTCTGGACCAAATCAAGAAAGGGAACAGGGATGAAAATGTTTGAAGTAATTGGTCTGTTAAAATGCCCCATTTTTCTGCTGTGGAATGTGCATTCCCAAGACTCAGGAGAGAGAAAACTGAATTGGTCTATTTCATTGCACAAAAGACTTCCAGAACAAGCAGCCTGCAGTAGTCTCGTAGTCTTAAAAACAAAACATGGACTCAGGAGACTTGTGAGAGGAGCTCTGGAACATATCTTTCTGACTTTTTCTTTCCTGCTGCAGCCTCCTGGGCCCACCAAAAAAAAAGACTTTGGGAATGGGATGAGATGCAGGGCAGAGGGCTGTAGCTGTAGCAGGGAATCTGCAGAAATTACAGAGTTCTCCCCTTGTGCCTTCTGCCAGCACAAGAGGTGGTGGGATCCAGGCTAGTCTTTGAACTGTGTGGGTGGGAGGTACAGTTCCAGCAGCATTTTTACCTCCAAAAGAGTGAGGCTCTCCCTTGTGGCAGTGCATGCTAAGTTATTTCAGATGTGACAAAATCAACATTTTCTCCCCACATCAACAAAGCCTTCTTTTGGCTTTCTTTATACTGGCAGGGAAATTTTATCGTGTTTCAATCAACCACCCTCATTCACTGTCTTGGGTCATTGCTGCAAGATGGTTTGAATTGTCCTATAATTGAAATATAATTCTGAATCATAAACTTGGCGCACCATCTCTACTATGGTGTTCCTTACATGTGCAGACATCCCAGGGTAAAAAGAGAAGTAACCCCCCCTCAACCCCCCCCCCCAAAGTCTTGATTACTTGGAGGAGTTTCCTAGTGGTTTGAGCTTTGATTTGCTGTCATTTGTTTTAATAAACCCCAAATAGGCATTAGGATATCACAGGTTTAACCAATCACGTTAAAACCGCTTAAAAATAACCTGCAGAGTTTTTACTAAATTTCAGGGAGAATATCACTATTTTTAAACATGTGTACATCTCCTTAAGTAAATCATTTTCTGCTTTTTGTGTGCTGGTGGTGGATAACTTTCTCCTGAAGGGAAGAGTTTCTCCACCCTATCATTATGTACCATTTTATTCTGCTTCAGGTTTTGCTTTGCCCATTTCAAGGAAAATTGAACTTAATAAAAAATAGAGATATATGCACCCCAATTAGACTTCTGTTTCTGTTAAGAGTTCGGCCCCACACTGGCAGCTTATGAATGCGCTGCTCTGAGGCCAAGACGGGCTTAGAGTCAAGCCCAGACTCCCAAGGCCAAGGCCAAGATTTCTAATTAGGCAACACTTGCAAAGAACGGTTGAGGGAAACAAGAGAGGAAAGTTTTCTCTTGCTGTTTGCTGAGTATCAGAATAGACAGGGTTCCCCTGACAGCAGCTGCTCCATTCTTGTTTGTTATTCATCTACCCTCTTATTATTTCCATCCCAAACAATGCAAAATCCAAGCAAAGACATTTTACTTCCAGCAAAGACAGTAAAACAGAACAGCTTTCTCCACACGCTACATTACCCTGAGAAAACTGAATGGGGATTGCTACTGGGCAGTCTTTGCCTTTCCTTCATCAGTTTGTTTTGTTGAAAATATGATTGAATATAGGACCTGAAGTGAAAACTTTGTGTCTAAACTTGGGAGGGCACAAAAAGCTACGGGCAAGTACTGCCAGAATGTGGCACCACCTGGTGGATACTGCTTCTTTCCAAAAGGTTTTTGGGCTATGATGCAGGAGATTCATTTACCCGGGGGGGGGGGGGGGCAGGGAGCAATAGGTGAAGTTATTTTGCCAGAAAATAAAAGTACTTGCATTTATCCAATTTACTAAGAAAAAAGGTGGAAGATTGCCTTCCCTTGTACTAACATTTCAGATGGCTTTATATATATACATAATTAAGATTTACAGAGATGAATTCTCAATTATAACAGAACAATAATGTCATTATTCTTTTGTAAGAAAAGTTAACTAGATTCTGAAGCTGACTAAAGGTTGTGTTGCAAGCAACACACAGCTGCTGCTAAAACCGGCATCCCTGTGTCAAGTGCACTCTTCTGTTTCATGTAGTTTAATTTGCCTAGTGTCCTGACATCATCAACTCATACCTTTTTCCACTCCTGTCATAGGGGAACCAGTGATGGGCCCTGAGCGGTCAGGGACCAACATATGTACAGGACCGCCTCCTCCACTATGTCCCTGGAAGAGCATTACACTCTACAGGTCAAAATCTACTAGCAATCTCTGGCCCCAAAGAGGCGTGGCTGTTCTCAACGAGGGCCAGAACCTTTTCAGTCCAGGCCCTGACCTGGTGGAATGCTCTGTTGGAAGATACTAGGGCCCTGCGGGATCTTCTACAATTCCTCTGGACCCGCAAAGCAGAGATGTTCTACCAGGCTTTTACTTGAGGAAAGCAACAATTGTTGGGCTGGCACTCCCTCCCCCCCACCCTCCAAGGGGAGATCCTCTACTCCTGATGCCTTGAAAGCTGAATTGTCATCGGGTTGTAAACTGTTTTTAATTAATTGGATTTACTGATTTTATATGTATTTTATGCTGATGTACATTGCCTAGAGCCCGGCATCAGCTTGGATTAGGCAAGTCACAAATCTAATAAATAATAGTAACAATAACAACATCGGCACACACTGTTATGACAGGAGGAGGAAGACAAACTCAAAACAGGAATGATGTTTTCTGTGAAAGCCCTGTGTTTCTCAAAATATACCATTCAGTTCTGTGAGATGTCCAAAGCACTGAATTGCTAAACAATATATGACCCAAAGACCAAAGTGTTGGTCTTCAAATTAAGAATATTTTAGTACACTGGACTTCAAATTAAACTCGGTACCTGCCTTGTAAAGCGTTGCCCTAATGTTTTTGTACTGTCTGACTCTTGTGCATACGGTCCAGCAAAACGGTTTGCTTCACCTGTCAGCCCCAGCTTGAGCTGGATGCAAGGCTGTGGATATACCTTGGGGAGACTTCAGCCTCTGGAGGAGCTTATGGTGAGGAGATTAGTTTCCAGCCCCACCCCTCCCAAGAGACGCTATCACAGCTGATATTGAAGACACTGGCATTTGTTTACCTCCTCTCGTTGCCTGCCCCTCTAAAGCTCCCTCTGCTATGACTGAGAAGCTGAGAAAGAACAAAACCATTGGAGAACGAGCTAGCATCGTGCAGCACAAATAAAAACTGGACTGAGCTTTCCTGTAAGTCTATACTGAGCAAACATTGGAGCCTGAAGTTGCTAACAATAACTGGGACAACTAATCCTTCCCAGCTGAAACTGCACCTGCACCTGCACTTTTTCACTTTGCATTCTTCATCTTGCACTTTACATTGCATTAATAGCTGCGTATTGCAATTTTTGCACTGTATTCTCAACATTGCACTACCCAGTTCCTTCTCTCTATCCTTTTAAATTCACTGCTGCTAATCAGGTTTTTATTAATTCTTCTGCAAAATTAATTATTGGAAATTGTTTTAATTAATTGGATTGTTACCTAATTATTAGTTAGGTTCATGATGATTTAGTAGGAGAATTTGGATTTAATGTTAGAAGCCTACATTGTTATAAGTATAGTTGATATCTTGTAATAGCTGCTAATTGACAAGTAATTAATTAGATGGGTAGAATAATTTAGGTGGGTTGTGATTATCCAAATTGAGTTTAGTTTAATTATTTAATGGTAGGGACCAAATTAGATGTTTTTATTAAAATTAGGCTAGATAGGTTAGGAGTAGATATAAGGCATAAATATTAGAATAGGAATTATAGGATAGATGTAAGAGGACATTATCACAGTGTGATTGGTCTGAGGCTGAGGTGAAGACCAGCCAACGCTGAGGATCAGGGGATCCCAGTGCTCCTGGGGCGAGGAAATTACAGCGTTGGGAATACGCAAAAACTGAAGGGAAGGAGACTGAGATATGGAAATGCTCACTTTCCTTCCAGCCTATGTTCCATCCCGATGGAAGCAGATAGTGCGGTCAAGAGAAGTTACCCGCCTCCATCCCTGGTGCTGTGTAATGCCAGGTCCATTAATAATAAGCCCACAGTCCTACGAGACTTCCTGCAGGAGCAGGCAATGGACCTGGCCTGTGTGACTGAGACCTGGGTGTGAGATGGAGAGGCTGTAGCTCTCTCTCAAATGGTTCCACCTGGGTACTCGGTCCTTCACCAGTCATGGACTAGTGGGTGGGGGGGAAGGGGTGGCACTACTTATACAGGAGGCTTACTCCTTCCGGCTGCTCCCGTCTCCAATGATTACTGGCATGGAGTGTGCTGGCCTGTTATGGGATGTGAGGGAGTGGTTGGCTAACTGGCTAGTGTACCATCCACCTAACGCACTCGGCCAGTGCCTTACCATCCCTGATGGAGGCTGTAGCAGGCTGAGCATTGGAGTACCCGCGGCTTTTAGTCTTGGGTGACTTCAATGTCCATGCTGATGACGCGAACTCCTTACAGGCGATGGACCTAGTGTCATCCATGGTGACACTGGGATTCTCCCAACATGTAACCACTACCACCCATCAGGCGAGGCGCATGCTGAATTTGATCTTTGAGGTGGGAGTTAAGGTGGACTGAATTACTGCGGAGACAGTGCCATGGTTGGACCACTATGCCCTGAAGACCCATATAGTTGTGCCGCCACAACCCTGTTTAGGCGGCGAGCATATTTTGGCTCGTCCATGAAGCCAGATAGACCCTATGCAGCTTCAAATGGCTCTACAGGATCCTTGGCCCCCTGATGACTAGCAGAGACGTGGCACCAAGAACTCTCCGCAGCCATCGACAAGATTACTCCCCGGTGCCCTCTTTGCTGCCGTTCACAGTTTGCACTGTGGTATACCCCAGTATTGCAGCTGATGAAACAGCAACTAAGACGACTAGAGAGGTGATGGCGGCATGCCGACAAAGCAACAAGAACATCTTATAGGCTGTTTATGAAGTCCTATGAGATGGCAGTTAAGGCTGCAAAGAAGGCTTACTTACTTTGCAACCCAGATTGCGCCTGCGAATTCTTGCCTGGCCCAATTATTTAGCACAATTTGGGTGCTTACAAACTTGCCACAGAGCAGACCAAATGGTTAGGAATTGGAAATTGACTGTGAGGCTTTTGCAGATTTTTTCGCAGATAAGGTCCTGCTGCTCCACCATTATCTCCCTGCCAACCTTGATACTGTGAGTGAACTCGAGGCCCCTAGTGCATCTTCTGGTTTGATCCTGGATTGTTTCACTCCACTCAGCTCGGAGGAAGTCAACAAGGTCCTTTGTACTGTATGTCCCACTACCTGCGATCTGAACCTGTGTCCGTCCTGGTTGATATGTGCTTGCTGGACAGAATTGTGAGCCCCATTGCAGGTGATTATAAAAAAGTCCCTAATTGAAGGAACCTTTCCCACAGCCCTAAAGGAGGTGGTAGTACTCCCTCTCCTCAAAAAACCATATTTGGACCCGGCCATATTGGCAAACTACCAGCCAGTGTTGAACTTGCCCTTTCTGGGTAAAGTTACTGAGAGAGCAGTGGCAGTACAATTACAGAGATTCTGGAATGACTCTTCCGTCTTAGACCCATTTCAGTCTGGCTTCCGGCCGGGCCATGGGAGAGAGACAATACTGGTTGCCCTCATGGATGATCTCTTGAGACATCTGGATCGGGGCGGCTTGGCAGTGCTGTTGTTGTTAGATCTGTCAGCTGCATTTGACACAGTCAACCACCAGCTTCTGTCCTGCCGCCTCACCGACGTAGGGATTCAGGGGTCTGCCCTCCAATGGCTTATCTCTTTTCTCCAAGACCGGGGACAAAGGGTGGCTATAGGGGAGCAGTCGTCCCAGAGGCACCCTCTTGTATGTGGGGTCCGTCAGGGGGCGATCCTCTCCCTGATGTTGTTGAACATCTACATGCACCCCCTTGCCCAGATTGTCCAGAGATACGGGCTGGGTTGTCACCAGTATGCAGATGACACCTAGCTCTATCTATTGCTGGGGGGCCAGTCCAGCTGCACCCTGGAAGATCTGGACCTGACATTGCAAGTAGTAGTGAAATGGCTCAGGCAGAGTCAATTGAAATTGAATCCAGCGAAGACAGAGGTCCTGTGCCTGAAACATGGCGGTCTGGGTAGGGAAATCTCCTTGCCAGCCTTTGATGGGATGCTATTAGTGCCACTGTCACGTTTTCAGGGTGCAGGCAGGCAGGAGTTCAAAGCCAGTCCAAGGTTGAAGTCCAGGTTGTCAAGCAGGAGTAAAGTCACCAATGCAGAATCACAAACTGGAATCAGAAGTCAATGTCCAAAAGCCAAAAGGTCAGGGTGCCAAGGAAATCAAGCAAGTCAGGATCAGGAATCAGGAAGGAGCGTGGATGCAAGCCAGAAAATAGACTTGTTGCTTCCTCAAAGTTACCATGTGCTGGGTGGGAGCTATATGGGAGTCTCAATCAGCCTGCTCCCTTGGTGGCAGTGACTCTGCTAGAGCTCAAGGCTGAGAGATCTGAAGCTAATTCTGATGCCCCCCACTCCCAGCTTTTATCTTGAAAGGCTATTTACATTTCATCAATTTTTGTGCAGGATTTTTTTTTTAAATGCTTTTCGGGTGATTCACAGCTCTGGCAAGCGGCAAAATAGCGATTTTTGTATGAATGAGGCATACTATAGGAATTGTACTTCCAGAGACAACACTTCCTACCAGGGAAGTGCCTGCTTTGCCTCTATCTTGTCTTGTATCCTCCTTTCTGCTGCCCCAAACCTTTCCTCTTATATTCTCTCTCTTTAGTTCCTTCTTTATTTGCTGTGCGTTGGGTTTCTGCCCAGCTTTCCCACTCTTTGTACTTCTCCTGACTTTTTGTTCAATTACAACAACAATAGCAGCAGCTATAAGATTTCTGAGCATTGAACATGCCTCCTGTATGGAGGTTTGACCTTTAGTAGAATATACGTGTCTGCCTAAGAATCATTGTAATACTTAAAGTAGCAGGTGAGTTGGGGGGGGGGGGCAGAGAGGCATGTGGGGAGGGGGTCTCAATGGATACGGGAGAGCCCAGTTGGCAGAGGTCAAGCCATAACCTGTTCATGCTGGAGTGCAGCTATGTGATCTTGAAGAGAGCTGGGGGTTGCTGTGCTTTCTTTCAATTAACATGGGTAATGTGGTTTTACAATTGGTAGCCCTTGAGTGAAGCTGTGTGTAACCTGGAAGCAGAACATGGCTGCAGATGAGCTATTGACAATTAGATTTGGCTGCTGTGCAGGGGGGGCACACAATCTTTGTTCATATGTGGCCTTCTAGCAAACCAATTGTGGGCTGGAAATCTGTAAGGCTTTGGAGGATGGTAGACTTGGTTTGGAGAGATGTGTGTAAAGGACCTGAGAGCACATTCATTTTGCTTTTTTACCCAGACAACTACTTCAAACTACCTTTGCCTAGTTAACTTTTAAAAAGGCATCCCAAGAAAGTGCATTGCTAGTGAACATCTGTGTTGGGATGGGGGTGGGGGCTGTTGATGCATAACACCCATCTGTTCACAAAGTTACACTCACCTTATTCTGTTTGTTTTCTCTGCTGCTACTAATCATTAGTGGCAGGATGACCACACTTCTGATGATGTCAGGGTGTGTGTGGCCTAATATGCTAATGTCCCGTGAGCCGCCCTGAGCCTGCCTTTGGCGGGGGAGGGCGGGATATAAAAATAAAATTATTATTATTATTATTACTATTAATGAGTTCCTGCTGGGCATTTTCTACAAAAAAAGCCCTGCTCTTCTCTACCATTGCTGCAGCAAAATCAGTTACCGGGTCTTTTAAGTGACATTCTTGGAGCTGATTCTGATCACACTGGTGAATCCAGAGACAACTTGTGAATGAACATATTGTAGTATGTATCCATGAGGTCCAAAAGAGAAGAGGCACAGATCTGGCACATGTCTGTTATAAGGACACTATTTCTGATTGTTTAAAAAACCTATATGAAATAAGAGGCATGAAGTTAAAGGAAAGAACACAATATAAAAAAAGAGAGCTATTTTATGTAAGTCACCATTACAGACTACCAGGAACAATCAATCTAGTAGTTTAGTGGCAAACCTGAATATTGGAAGCAGAGCCACTGCAGAGCAGCTGCAAAGTGGTAAGATGAGTGATTTGAAATGGATGATAGATGAGACAATGTTACTTAACCTTTCCCCATCAGCTACTTTGTCCTGTGAATCTTCTTCGCCATTCCCCTTGCCCCATGATATGGCATGTAAATGTCCAAAATCCTAGATGGAAAATACCGGTAAGTGTTGAAAGGGGAATGTAAGGAGAAAACAGGGATTATTAAGGGAAGGGTTAAGATCTCCCCCTAATTATCTCATTAATAGTGAAAATTGTGTCCACACCCCACCCAAAGCTCATTAGCATTAATCTAGGTTTCCTCATCAAATGTTAGCTCTGAATATCTGGGTTGGCTGTTAGCACACAGAGATGAAAGGCTACTCAGACAAACTTCCACACAAAAAGGATTGGTTGATCTGTATCAATTTTACAAGGGTGTGAAAAATGGTGTGGTATTGGGATAAACAAGGCTGAGTATCTTTAAAGGGCACATATCCACTTTGGAAATTACAGCATGTGATTCCTTCATCATGTGCTTGTGGATACCCTCTGCTTTACAGAGATATTCAATTCAGCTGTGAAAAAGGGAAGAAGGGGAGATCTAGATATGCACTAGTAATACTTCCAAAAGCCGGTTTGGTGTGTGAGAGCCAGTATGGTGTAGTGGTTCAGTGCACAGACCCTTATCCGGGAGAACCAGGTTTGATTCCCCACTCTTCCACATGCACCTGCTGGTGTGACTTTAAGTCAGTCACAAGTTCTCACAGAGCTGTTCTTTCAAGAACAGTTTTGGGAGAGTTCTCTCCGCTCCACCTACCTCACAGGGTGCCTGTTGTAGGGAGGGGAAGGGAAAGGAGATTGTAAGTCGCTCTGAGTCTCCTTCAGGTAGTGAACAACAGGGTATAAATCCAATCTCCTCTTCCTCCTCCTCCTCTTCTTCTTTGAACAAGAATTTCAGGTAAGCATCTCTTCTCTTGCTGCATATCTCCACTTGTGTGGGAGATTGACTTTCCTCTAGACACTAATGGAAAGAACATCAATTAAGGAATGATTTTCAGAATTGCTCTTCCAGATGGGACGTTCCAGTGAGCATGGTGCAACTGTGTGAACAAAGTAGAAACATCTATTAATTTCCATGGATCTGTTACAATGAACCATTGTGCTCAAGAGGAATGCAGAGATTCACTCATCTGAAAGATATGGATGATAATGAATGCATTCCTTGTCTGAAAAAACTTGGATGTCTTCCTGAAAAGCATCTTCCTAGAATTATTTTCATCCTAAAATGAAATTTGTATAAAGTAACTTCCCTATATAATGGAATTTTTTTTATTTACAAAGGAGATTAGTATAGGATATAAATATATTTTCAGAAAGAATTTTGAAGCTTCATTCAGCAACAAATATAAATGTTGCAAATCATTTCCCACAGGATTTTGACAAGTCAAGTCAGCAAGTACTATTGGGCCATCCTTTTTTCTGGACTATGTGTTGTGATTAATGCTAGAGACAGATTCAAATATCTGCTGGGCTTTATATTTTTAATGGGAGAACAGTTGTTCACACTCAACCTGATAGGGTTCAATATGGCTGTGGTCAGACGAACACTTTGATCTGATGTCATTGCTGTTCCCTTCTGGATTTAAAGTGCACAATCACACAGTAACATCTGCCTGCCATTCTCCAGTCACTGGCACCACAGTGAGAACAGCTCTGTGTGAACCTTCCCGTCTGCCTCCCCTTTTAATCAGGTAGCAATGAGTGCACAATCACTCTTGGGTTGTCAATCACTACTTGTATATTTCTGCATCCAACAGTCTTCAGGATTGGGAGCCCCAGGGGAATTGTTTTTGAGAACATTCCCCCCAACCCTCCTGATTTTGGGGGTTGGAAAGAAGAAGAGATTAGATTTATACCCTGCCCTTCACTTGGATTCTCAGAGCAGTTTACAGTCTCCTTTCCCTTCCCCTCCCCATAACAGACACCCCATGAGATAGGTGAAGCTGAGAGAGCTCTTTCAAGAACTGTTTTTGAAAGATCAGCTCTGAAAGAATTTGTGACTGACTCAAGGTCACACCAGCAGGTGCTTGTGGAGAAGGGGGGAATCAAACCCAGATTAGAGTCTGCGCTCATAGTCACTACACCAAACTGGCTCTCAGCTACGGAAATAGTCCCAAGTTAGGCTCCCATATCAACAGGAAACTTGGGGAGGCTGGCAACCCTACTCCCCATTCCAATTCCCCCCATGCAAACTGTGTTAGTAGAAAAAGGGTTGCTGTTGGAGTGTATTCCATGATTGACACAAGAATAAATGTACTGAAGTTAATGAGGCAACTCTCATGTAAATCTGCATGATGCTTACATCCCCCCCCCCCAGTGGTATTCCAAGGAAGAGAGGAAATGTGAAGGAGGCTGAGAGGGGCCGCAGTACTTGGTGGAGGGATTACAGAGCTGTCAAAAAGAAGCTGGAGCTCTGGATACACACTTATGCAATGCATGAAAGACAAACAAAAAAATGATGCCCCCAAATGGCCAACTCCATGGTTACCATGCAGCAACAATCTGAATGGTCAATCATGGAGTGAGCATGTGGTAAAGTGGGTTACGGGTGGCATGTTTAGATAAACCTCTCCAGAACAACTAACACTAGATAAAATGGATGTGTGATCAGACTGCACCAAGCCTGTCATCTGACCTTGGCCTATAACTTAAACTACTTGTTGTAACATCAGAAGCCGAATTCCCTGTAGGGTCAAATGTGCTGTGTACACAGCAAAGTTTTTTTAGGAGAAATGATCAGGAGCAGATGCCTGGCCAGAAACTGGGTTCTGGAAAGTTTGCTGCTTCCAAAACTGACTGGGATGCAGAAAATTGTGGGCCAGAAGCCAAGCTGATTTCCCTTCCCACTATTTCAAGATGTCTGCTCGGACTGCTGAGAAAAGGAGAAAAACTAGCCTTTTCTCTGGTTCTGCCCCAACCTGGCTTGGGAGAAAATGGAAATACTCCCTTTTGCAACTTCACTATGTAGCTTTTGGATAAGAGCTTTTGGATGCATAAGAACTCAAATCCCAGTTGATCCCAGATCAGCTGTGAGTTTGATTCTGACCCAACAGGCAACTGCAAACTTAGTGTTAATACGGTAGGTATCAAAGTAAGTCCATCTGTTCACTGAGAAATGTGTGGCTTCTCTAAAAGTCATTAACAATTTACAAACTATTAAAACCCAGCATTAAACTCTAAGCATTGAAAGCCTGGTGTTAAAACCCTAGCCAGAGTGCAAAAACAGGATGAAGCATTTAGCAGCTTAAAACAAATCATAAAATAAATCTGAGACTAGATGCAGGCTCTAAAAACAGTTTTCAGAGATCACTCTCATAATTAAAAGCTTGAGTAAAAAGTAATGTTTTGGCCCAGCGCCTAAAAAAAAGAGGAGGCTAGGTTTCAGGTGAGCCTCTTAGGAAGGACAGTCCATAAGAGAGATCCCAACACTGAAAAAGGGCCAGTGTGAGGCTTTCTGGTGCCCTAAGTGAATCACCCACTAGTGCCCCTCTTATTAAAAAAATAGGGAAAATGAAAAGCACCAAACTTGAAAATTTTCACATTTTTAATTTACTGATTTTTAATTTTAATTTTTCAAAAAAATGTGATAAGTTATTAAAAAAATCGTGAGGATAAGTTCTTGCCGGCCATGTCAGGAAGGAGGGTGGTGGGATAGGATGAAGTGGGAGGCCAAGTCGCACATTGAGGACAGGAGGGTGATTTGGCTTTGTTGAGGGCAGCTTGGTGATGGGAGAGGACAAGATGACAGCGGTCAGGAGTCATGTGTTGGAGATGGGATGCCCAGTGATGCCCCCTGGGCCAGGTGGCGCCCTGGTGACTGCCATCTTTGCCTACTCCTACACACTGGCCCTGGTCATCACCCATCTACTGCGGAAAGCAAGGGCAGATAAAACAGGGTTTGTAAAGATCTTCACTGGCAGTCTGGGACAGCAATCAAGAGTGAATAATATATCATCTATTGTGTGAGGGTTTTCATACCCAGAGAGAAAATTTCAAAAATCTTTGAAGCCATGAGAAAAACTTTCTCTTCTATTTTTTTTTTGGGGGGGGGGCAGAAATTAGGGTGGGGATATAAATGTATGCAGTACCGCTGCTGCTTTTTTCTTTTGGTGAACCCAATTTACTGTATGTAAATTTGTCATCATACTCATGCCGATATCAAGGCAAATAAGTTTTGCATTTGCAGTTATTAGTTGTATAGGAAAGAGGTATTCAATGGAGAGTATACAAGTTTCTCTAGCAACTTTTTGGATGAGATTGCAAAAGTGTGCCAGATAATTTTTATCTGGAATTAATGAGATCCACATTCCTGCTTGCATAAGAAGGAATTAATTCATTTAAAAATTGAATAAAAGAAATAATTAGAAGGAGAGGGACCTATAATTTTTCTGGATTCTGTGTCCGGAGCTGATCCCTGTGCTACATCCCACACTCTTCCCAAGGCTCTCTGGAATGTCTTTTCATGTACACAGGGGAGCTGTACTAGGAAACATACAGCAAGAAAGCCTTTTTCCATGAGTCTCTTGGGAAATATGTTATTTCCTTGCTCTCACTCTCTTCTTTAATTTCAGCACTTCTGAACCTAGCAAAACACTGATAGAGGAGGACATAAAGGAAAGCTAAAGTGTTAACCCAGGTGGCAAAGATCTTAATTCTAAGTACTTAATTCTAAGTAAAAACTCTTGCAGTTCCACATGCCTGGATAGCAGGACTGGCTACAGGATTTTTCCTTTCCTGAAATTTAATTGGTTAATGCAAAGTATCTTCTATTACTGTTGTTTCTATTCAGCAGAAGCAAACATTGCTGTAAGACAGGGCAGTTAAATTAGGCAATGAATGTCCTGTTGCCACGTCAACCACATCCCTGATTGGTAAGTATTAGTGAAAGTATTCGGGAAATTATATGAAGTGATGATCAAAACAGAATGCAAGAACATCCTTGCATAGCTGGAGGGAAAGGTTCAAGAAAACAGTGCTTCTCAAAATACCAACTTGGAGCCTTTATTTACTAGGCTGTGTACTGCTGATGTTGAGGTGGAGTTATTAGTACCCTTAAATGACATAAAAACCAGCTCTTACTTGTCTTTCAGTTTCCTGGGATTATGTCAAATAAATCATGTCAAATAAATCACCACAGGAGGTGGTGGCGGCCACAAGTATAGCCACCTTCAAGAAGGTTTAGATAAAAATATGGAGCACAGGTCCATCAGTGGCTATTAGCCACAGTGTATGTGTGTATATAAATTTTTTTGCCACTGTGTGACACAGAGTGTTGGACTTGATGGGCCGTTGGCCTGATCCAACATGGCTTCTCTTATGTTCTTATGTTCATCATATTCTGTTGATGATGAGATCAAGGTATTTGCTATTTTTGGTTTGAGCATTGCTCCCAAATCTAGAGTTTGCCTATCTGAGAATAACTCATACACATTCAAGTGACAACAGAATAGGGGGGTGCCTTCGGTTTGGCCAAACCGAATCAACCGCCAAATCACCTCTGATTCGGCTGTATATGGAATCGCATACAGCCGAATCCAATTGGGGCCCATTATGCGGGAGCCGAGTATGGCTCCCCGTATACTTCCATATAGATATTCAGAAGTATACGGAAACCCATGGAAAAGGCGGGAAAGGGGCTTCTGCAGCCTCAGGGGAGCTGCTTGCCACCTTTCCCGCCTTTGGTAGCCTTTTCCCGCCTCTCCCATAGCCTCCCTGGGATTGGGGTGGGGGAAGAGGAGCCCCAGCAGCCAATCCAAAGCATGCATTTGCAAAATGCATTGCAAATGCATGCTTTGCAGGGCTGTTGTGTAGCTGATCCCCCAGCCATCAGCAACATTGTTGTTCTTTTGATCTTTCGCTTACTTGGGTATCCAAGTAAGCACTGTTGTCTGGCCAATCACAGAGCATTGCTATTTTTTGAAACTGCTCTCTGTAGGGCCAGAGAACCTTTTTAAGGAATCTGCCTGGCTGGACTCCTCCATTGCTGCTGTGTTGGTGAGAGAGAGAGATTGTGCTGTGCTGGCACTTGGCCTCAGCTGCTGCTGCTCTCTCTCAGCCTTACCAGACTTGCCTGGAGTAGAGAAGACGTCTAAGGTAAGACCGTCTTGGGGTTCTTGTTTTTATTTTAGTTGGTAAAAGGACTTTTTAAGACTCAGAGTCCCTTTACTTATCCAGATTTGGGTGGTGGGTAGCTTATTTGGGGTTAGGGTTAGGGGGTTCTGCTGTGGGATGGAAGGGTTTTTGCCAATTTACCCATATCTTACTTTAGTGAGAGGACTTTTAAAAGTGCAGTGTCCTTTTACTTTTCCTGATTTGGGTGGCTTGGATTTCTTGGGGTTAGGGTGAAGGGTTTTTTTTGGGGGGAGGGGTTGGTAAAGTTCTTGTATTGTTAAAAGTTAAGTTTTTTACTGTTTTAAAAGGATTCTGTGTTTGATTTGTTGCTGCTGTGTTGTGCTGCTGTTGTTCCTTTTCTCTTCTGGTTCTGGTACTGTGGGGGGGCTGTTTGGCCTAATTTTCATTGTTTAAAAGGCCACTTTTTTAACAGTTGAGTTTCTTGGCCTTCTCCTGTTGTCTCTTTTCCTGGTTCTGTTTTTTTGGGGGGGGGGAGGGGTAGCTGGTACCTGGGTGAGAGACCCAGAACCAGCAGGCTTGTTGTGCTTGGCCAGCTCTCCCCATGTTGTTTGGGGCAGGGCTGGAGAGCTGGCATCTGTAGATTGTGTGTTCTGTGGCAGGGAAGCTGGCACCTGGATGAGAGACCCAGAACCAGCAGACCTGTTGTGCTTGGCCAGCTCTCCCCGTGTTGTTTGGGGCAGGGCTGGAGAGCTGACATCTGTAGATTGTGTGTTCTGTGGCAAGGAAGCTGGCACTTGGGTGAGAGACCCAGAACCAGCAGGCTTGTTGTGCTTGACCAGCTCTCCCCGTGTTCTTTGGGGCAGGGCTGGAGAGCTGGCATCTGGGTTGAGCGGATTGTTTTTTGTGTGGCAGGGTTCATAGAGTAGATAGATGTATATAGTGCATTTGGGTCCTATAGAGATTCTTTGGTTTGAAGTTAGGTTTGGCTTTGGGTGCCCCAGGAATTGGACCCCCTGACCCAAACTTTTTGGGACTTGGGGGGGTTGTAGGGGAGAGTCCCCTGCGGGTCACCTGCAAATTTGGGGGCTCTCCCTCAAACCCCCTCCTCTCCAGGCGGCTTCAAATATACCCTATTTGCCATTGATTTCAATGTATCATAGGGTACAATGGGGCCGTATATTCAGAAATAGCCGTGCATCTACCGTATATTTGGCTATTCCGACTACGGAATTCAGAAATATATGGGATTCCGTATCCCCCCCCCCCATATATTTCGGAATCTGTGTACTACCCAATTTTTTTTTTTTTTTGCACATCCCTACAACAGAACAGGCACTTCAGTATGTATAAAAATGCACTTACTAGATATTTAGGAAAAGGGGATTCACTGGAGAGTTCTTCGAGAATTCAAATGTGAAATGGTAAGACTGTTAATAGAAATCTTTTGTAAAAAAGAAATAGCAAATACTGAGGTGTGGAAATCTTGGAAACAGTAGATTACCAATAGAATATTTTCCCATATGAAGACTTATTATGGGTACTGCTATATTTACTATGGTGAGGAAGGGTTATCATAGCTTATTTATTTTGTATTCTGTCCATTCACTCAGCTCACAGCACACAGATGGATCTCCCCTTCCCATTTTATTCTGACAACAGTCCTGTGAGGTAAATTGAGAGATGGCCTCAGGTCACTCAAAAAGTTTCGTAGCTAAGTACGATTTCAACAGGGGATTCATCAATCCTATTCTGGCTGACATCCTGACTATCCTACTGGCTGTTTGAAAGAAGTGCAATCCCTCAACAGCTTGTTAGGCTACCAACGAGTGTGTGAGCAGGCATCATTCTGTAAATTCAGATTCTTTTACAAACCTCATGAAAAGCTACTGAGGAAATAGCAGCAATGTTTGCTATCTGTACAACTAAAAGTTCATAGGGGTTACTATTGAGAGATCAGGGTATTTTCAAATGGTCATGAGACAGCCAATTTATTTCCATAACTGATGTTAAAAGGATGTCTGCCATAAAATGAATTACCAACAGAACAGTGCCATCACATTTAACAGTAGTGAAATCTTTCTAAGTCTCTATAGCATTTTTTACTATGATGTATTATTTTAGCTGTTTTGTCCAAAAGGAAATAAGTTACCAAGTCCCAGCAGAATGCATCATTGGCTCATTCTATTTGCTGTTCTGTAGGCATCAGCTATAATGGGATTGTAGTTTCTTTCTTTCTTTCTTGTACAGAAAGAGATTGAGATGTCTCCCAGGAAAATTTCCTCCACTGACCTGCTGTGGAACATTCAGAATTAATTTTGACAAGAATGTTCTGGCCTCAGTGGTTGTATTCAGCAAAACAGAGATTAAAAACAAGAAGAAATGCCACTTCTGAACACTTGACCATAGATTACTTGGCTCGGTGATACGTATCAGAAAAAGCCGTTACATAATCTTGTTCTGATGCATCTTCTAAGTATTAAGCAGAACCACTTTTTCTTGAAGGGTCTCACTTCTTTCCCAGTTTCCTTTTTCATTCCTAATTCAGTCCTACATACAAACTGAAGAAAGGCTTAGTGTCAGATCTGACTCTATCTTCAATAATAACAACTCTCCATGTTTTTTTAGGATTAGTATTTCTTGCAAGTTAATTGCAAGAAATTGGTATACAAGTTCAGGTGGGTTAGCTATACGCTATTATAGTGGCCATTATTTGCATGCCTTTTTGGTTCAGGCGCGGGATTAATTCAAAAGCATTTGTTACAAATTCAAGCATTCTCACACTACGAAGCATTCTGTGAAACATCAAGACATAGTTGTGGCCTTGAGTGCCAGGCTCTTTCTCAGGAAGCATGTAACTTTCGGTTTCTCAAAGACAAAGTTAAGCATACATTTCTTAGGCACACTGAGAATAAGAAAACAATGGCAAGGGAACTTAACACTTAGGTTGGTATGATTTCATTCAGTCAAGGGCACAAAAAATCATCCCACACTATGGTGGCAGCGACTGGGGCGAAAACAGGTAGGAAAGGCATCTGTACACACCCATTAACCCAATGCTACTGCACTGCCCTCCATCCCCACTCCTCCCATTGTCTACATTTGCACTTGTGCAAAAGCACAGTGCAACAGTGATTGCAATGGAACACCCTGCTGCTTGGATGCCCCTCTCTCCTCATCTCACAATGTTGTACTCTAGATAAAGAAATATTCCAAAAATGATTCTCTGCTAAAAAGCCAGTTGCTTTCATAATCTACACAAGGTTTTCAGTTGTGCAATCTAATACTGATTTACAGTTAAAGTTGCTTCAGTATTGTTCCAAAAGGCCAGACATCTCCTGCTCTTATTGGAGATATACCATTCATTCCAATGAATGGAGTAGAACTGTAGATCTTCAACTTCCATTGGGAAACAGGAAAGTGAAACAACTCTGTTGTGAAATGAGGGGGGGGGGGGCTTGCAGGGAGCATCTTACTTTCCCGCCCCCACTATTTTCTCCTTTGAAAGATTCCATAGTCTGTTCCCTTTTTCTGCTTCCTTCACTCTTTTCCACCTTGCCACCAACCTACTTTTATCTGCCCGTCTCCAGCTTTCCCTCCTTCCCTCTCCTGATAGTCTCTCCCTGGGAAAACTCTGCAACAGGGCCGTAGCCAGGATTTTACAAGTCGGGGGGCACCCTTTCCCATCCACTGCAGGGCCTGCCACTTCTCAGAAGCTTTCTGGAGTAGGGGCAAAAGCTGGAGGCTCTGAATGTGGCCAAATTGAGACAGCCAACTCTAAAACTTTGGAGTGAAGGGACTGCACCTTGCATGCTAGTGGGGGGGGGGGGGTTCTTCCACTCCCTCTCTCCCACCCTGCCACTTTGCAGCCAACAGCTCTATCCATCCCCCCCTTCCCAGCCCATTCCACATGGCTTCCTCTGCCTCCCTCCTCTCTACCTGTTGCTTTTTCTGCCACAGTGAACTGTGCCCTGCTCAGCTCTCCTGGCTCTGGCAGCTTGGCCTGGGTGAGTTATTTAAGTCAGGTGGCAACAAATTGACCAGTGGTTGTTACAGGGCTTGGCCCTATGAATCCTTCCTCCAAAGCCAAAACAGCCCTGGAAAGGGCTCTGTCCCCTCCCCCTGCCTTAAAAAAAGGCTGGAATGCTTGGCAATTCTCTTGCGTATGCCTTGCAATGCCCACTGAGGGCATTCCTTTCTTAATGCTACAGGCACTGCTTCTATAATTGGTAAAGGGGTTAACCCCCAGAGTATTTTTGTTTTTAAATTTCAGATTTTTTTGTAAACCTGGTGCTTTTCTCAAGTTCATAGAAAGATCCATCTTGTCTGTTCATGGTTCCAGGTCTCTGGGTTTAAGTATCCTAGATTCGACTGTGTTGAAAATTAAATATATGGATAGCTCACTATATCAAGGTAACCCATTTCAAAATCTCAGGTCTCAAATTCATTTTAACTTCCCTGAGAACTGAAAAAGCTGCAATATCATTCTAGAAGATTTTAAGCCATAACTTCTGGTTTAATTTTGAAAAACTGACTGGCTGTTCTGTTGGCTAGTGAGGCACTCTTGCTACCTTGTTTCATGAGCAGGATTCAGTGGGAGCTTACAGGAGTACAGCTCCTGAATCTTTCAGAGAGTTCCTCCTCTTCCTTCTGAGAGTTCCACCTCCTTGTCCATTGAATAGGAGGTGCAGCTGCATAACAATCCCTGGATGAGCTCCACCACCTATTTTTCTACAAAATGACCCCTGTTCATGAGTAACTTTTCTATATTGCTCTAAAGCATAGACTTTTTCTTCTCTTCTGTGTGAATAGTCAAGGATTTTCTCTCTCTAATGGCTGTTTCCCACTTGCCATTCTGTAGAACTGTATTCCATGCTCTGCAGAAGCTGTAATATTCTCACAAATCTTTTTCTTCTTATGCTGCAGTCTGTGTTCATTTCACAATTGGCTGTAGATGTGGATTACTTCAGGTCACCTTCCTAACCTCATGGATCCACCCACACAGGCAACCTCACAACCCCTTTTTGACATAATCTTCCTGGTATTATGCAGCTCTTTCCTTCTGTTCTCTTTACACTGTATCCCTTGCAGATTATCCCTCTCTTTTTCTCAGTATGCTAATAAACTAGCTGATGAGCATGGAGTGGGGTGAAAAAAACACTGTTCTGAGAGACAAGGCACAACACAGTGGCTATAAATTCAAAATGTGGAAAATAATGTTAACCATTTGAGCATGTGATTTAACTTGGACAGTTCAGTGTGCAAGTTTAAAAAGTGAATACAAATTAGTCATAAATTGTCCCATCTATTATTCACTGAGTTTTCTGGGCTAACATTAAATGAAATATGCTTTAAAAAAAACTTGTGAGAGGTTTTGCAGTCAGGGCAGTATTAAAATGAAAGCTTTAATTTCTTCCTCAGAGGTCTTATTTTATCTTTGATTTGCTACCCTGGATACTTTGAGCTTTGGGTCAGAAACTGAAATATTCCTCATAAAACAAATTGGGACTGTAGATGACATTTGCTTACTGACACCCCCCTTCCCATATCCTCTGCTACTTGTTTAGAACAGATATTTCACAGGTAGATATCACTCTTCTAGAGAATTGTCTTGATAGATTGATTGCTAAGAGCATCATCTGTAATTTATGAATATAGAAAATCCACACTCTCTTTGTGGTGCAGATGTGCTTTAGGGCAAGTGAGATGCTTGGATAATGGAAAGGCAGAGGGCTAATAAATCTCTCAGCTATGAAGGCAATGTTACATCTTCCCTTTAAAATAAATTCAAAGCTTAATTCTAAATTACATCTTTAGAGATCAGTGATGCTGTTTCTTCATGTTATTGCTATTGTTATATTGAATGTTTCCTTGGTAATATGCAGTAGCTGATGTTTGATTTTAAAATGGATCTAATTAAGTGGAGAGCATCTGACTTTTCCCCCCTTTTAACTCAAAGCAAGAATAAAAGTAGTAAATCACCAAGACCCTCTATAAAAATGTGCTATGCCGCTCTGGATGAGACACTGGAATAATTTAGCTTACTATCTATGATAACAGCAGAATGGCTGAAACTGCTACAATATGCTGTGAAAATTTCTTCCCTGGTATAAATAATATGAACCCAATCTGTGCAGACTGTGAAGAAAATTAAGAACATAGAAACTGATGCACCAGAACAGACCAATGATCCGTTCTGTCTCATATCCTGCTTCTGACAGTGGCCTGGCCATGATGATCAGAGCAAGAAATACACAAAGCTTGTTGTGGGATACTGTACCAGAGAGAGAAATTTTTTTCTTACATCCAGCTGGTGATCAGTATCTGCTTTAGAGCATGAGGATAGATGGCAGTTGTAAATTTCATCCTAGCTAGTACAACCTAAATTGGATTGCTGTTTATTGTCCCCAACCTGTCCTTTACCTGTTCTCTTCACGTCTACAGTTCTGTTGCCTTTTACGAAAGAAAGAGCTTTTTTGTATATGTTGTACAAAGAAGTTTTCCAGTTTTCATTGCCTGATCAAAGTTCTGCACCTATATTTAAGAGTAACAGGCAATGAGATGGTTCCTTTGGAGTTAAACTAAAAATAAAAACTGCAATGTAAATCATAGCAGCCATGACCACTATCTCTTCCACCCAACAATTTCTTCTTTTGCAAAAGGCTGTATCACAACACTCAGTTCTAATCTTCAACACTGTTAGCACAGCAAAGCATTTGGGGAGGTGGGGGCTAAAACTGGTTTCTTAGAGGTCAGATAGAGGAAGGACATGGCAAGGATTCTTTTCTTTTAAAGGGTTGTTGTGCAGATGAAAATGTGTTGTGGTGGTGGTGGTGGTGGTGGTGGTGGTGGTGGTGGTGGTGGTGGTGGTGGTGGTGGTAGTAGTAGTAGTAGTAGTAGTAGAAGAAGAAGAAGAAGAAGAAGAAGAAGAAGAAGAAGAAGAAGAAGAAGAAGAAGAAGAAGAAGAAGAAGAAGAAGAAGAAGAAGAAGAAGAGAATATTGTAAGCTGCTTTGGTCCCCACTGTGAATAAAGACCATAGTTTTCCTAGGAAGAGTCTGCAGACAGAGAAGTGATGGAAGGTTGAAGAGAGAGAGGCAGATAAAGGTAGGTTGGTTGTTGGGGGGGGGGGGGGGAAATAGGATTGCCAAGTCCAGTTTGAGAAATTCCTGGAGATTTGAGGGGTGAAGCCCAGGGAGGTGGGGTTTGAGGAGGTGAAGGTCATCAGACAGGTATAACTTCATCCTCCAAAGCAGTCATTTGGTCCTCAGGAACTACCATTGCCAACCTCCAGTTGAGGCCTGGAGATCAGCCATAATTATAACTGCAGTTCAGATGACAGAGTTCAGTTCCCCTGGTGAAAATAGCCTCTTTGGAGGGTGGAGCCTATGGTATTATACCCATCTCTGAGGCTGCTTCTTTCCCCAAACCTCACTTTCTGAAGGCTCCACCCCCAAATCTCCAGGAATTTCCCAACCTGGAGATGGTAACTCTAAGGAAAACTCATCTCTATAGTTGGAAGATCTATTGCAGAGTTGTCAAACTCATTTGTTAAGAAGGCCAGATCTGGCATAAATGAAACCATGAGGGTCTGGGCCATGTCGGGCCGGGCCATGTGTGTACCTATTTAAGATTAGGTAGCAGAGATATAAATTTTATAAAGAACACAGACAAACACAAATATATATATTTTAAAAACTTAAAACATGCTTAAAATGTTAGCACTCATTGGTCTTAAAGGTGCTTTCTTTGTATTTCTCCCATGGGATCCAGGGAACTGGGCAAAGGAAGCTCTGGCTTTTTCCTTCCTTCCCCAGAGATTGGGGGGGAGGGAGTCTCAGCCAATAGAAGGAAGAGAAGTTTGGCTCAGTAGCTCTGCTGTGTGAATGAGAGAGCCTGGCAAAGCAAGCTATTCCTCCCCCCTTCCTCCTCAAAGCAGGAGTCTCAGCCAATTGAGAAAATAGAGGTTTTGCTCTGTAGCTCTTGTGCAATTGAGCAAGCCTAGGAAAGCAACTTGTTATGCAGAAGGAAGCAAGAGAGAGGGAGAAGGAAGCAGATGACAGCCAGTTGCTTGGGGGCCTAATAGGAACCTTCTGTGGGCCTGATTCGGCCCCTGAACTGCATGTTTGACACCCCTGATCTATTGTGATTCCTAGAGAGCTGCCGCCATTACTACTGGTGTGGGAGGATAGGAGGCAGGTGGGTAGCTGGGGGAATGAAGGAGCAAAAAGAGAGAGAGATGGGGTGGGAAGCCAAAACAGAGAGGAAATGACATAGAAGAGAGAGAATAAGAAAACAGGTGACAGGAGACAGGAGACAGAAAGAGTGAGAGACAGAGAAGGGGGGGGAGGAAGCAAGGTGGGGAGAATGGGATAACTGCTCCCACAAGTTTCTTGTAGGTCCTGACTGGTAATCTTTGATTTGTTGTTGTAGTTGTAGAAGAAGAAGAAGATCAGCTTTATTCATTTGGTATCTCCAACATGAATCTAAAGGTTTGGATCCCACCCAAAAAATCTACGCACACAAGACTCTCAGCTTTTGAAGTCCCCCCTCATAATGTCCCTGTGGGTTGCTCATCCCAGAGGGACAGAATTTCAAGAGGCAATTTGCTTTGGGGGGAGATATGAGGGAAATTGTGTTCAATGCACAGAACTCAAATGGGATCCAACAAAAAAAAGTTGCCATACAGCTTAGATAAAAGCTAAAGTATTTTTTTAATTCCCTTCAATCCAATAAAACTAAGTTAAAAAACATTAGCCTTAATGCAATCTGAATCCTCTTCCAGGATGTCTTAGTCAAGATTTTCTCTGCCATTTAGGCAGAAAACCTTGAAGATAACAATGAACATTGTGGCAGAACTCGCCTGCTCTGTCCTGCAGACCCTTTTCTCATAAATTGAGAATGGGGTTGTGACAGGCAGATTAGCTAACAGGAATCTGAACTAAAGGTCTGAGGAGATATCAGATCTTTGGTTAAGTTTCCTTGTGAAGGGAACTAGGAACTGTAATTTTGGTTAACTTTCCTTGTGAAAAGAACTGGATGTGCTGGTATTATGGCAGACCAGCAGAATGGATGAGATGCGATGGGGGAGGGGGCAAAAGAAAAGGAAACTCAGCAAATATCAATAAGTTGGATCCGAAGACTTTCTGCTAATTTTCCTTTAAGAAAGACCCCGTCCATTGGAGAATGGCTTTTGCCAAAACAAAAGCCTTCCTCTGATGGAGAATTGTATTTATTTCAGATCATATTGTTCATCTTAAAGGTACACCTAGAAGGGCTTTTTTTTCTATTCCCTAGGGTGACCATAATGTCTGAAGGCCAGCCAGGGACACCTTTTTGGGGGGGAAGGTAGGGGTGTGTGCGCGCGAAGCGCGTGCGCCGCCGGAAACAGGAAGTGACGTCACTTCCGGTGACGTCATGCCACCGCCGGAAACAGGAAGTGACACCACTTCCTGTGACATCATTTCCCCGCATCACCTGCTGGAAACGGGAAGTGACATCACTTCCTGTGACATCACTTCCCCCAAATGCCACTGCCGGAAACAGGAAGTGACTTCACAGCACTTCCTGTGACGTCCCCAAAAATCCCCCAAATATCACCGCCGGAAACAATTTTGTTCTCAAATCCTGTATATACTTCATCAGTATATGGGATAAGGCACTTTCTCAACTGTGCTGCATAATGCAGCCTATTTATTTTGTCCTGTTTGCTCTGTTGGCTCTATCTGCGCCACCTTCATCACTTTCAGGGTGTGGATCCCCCAGTGGGGTGGTCTCCCAACTCCCTCCGCCGGCTGTTTCTGATAGCCCTGCGCCCCCTCTTTCATTTGATATGTGTCCCGTGCGGGTGCCACCCTCCCGCCGGGAGATGCCGCAAAATGAGCCTCCTTGAGGCTTATGGCGGCAGGGCTCGGGGGAAGCGAGCTAGACTGCTGTTCTTTTGAGGGGTTATAGAGTGTTTCGAGCCCGTCCCTGTGGCATCAGTCCCATCATTGTGGGACCCAGGGGGCCGGCGCAGTGGCCCGCCGAAGCAGCCTGTCACTAATAACACAGGTCGAGATGCAGGACAGGAACCCGGAAGTGACCGACAGGCTGCTTCAGCGGGCCGCTGCGCCGGCCCCCTGGGCCCTACAATGATGGGACCGATGCCACAGGGACGGGCTCGAAACACTCTATAACCCCTCAAAAGAACAGCAGTCTAGCTCGCTTCCCCCGAGCCCTGCCGCCATAAGCCTCAAGGGGGCTCATTTTGCGGCATCTCCCGGCGGGAGGGTGGCACCTGCACGGGACACATATCAAATGAAAGAGGGGGCGTAGGGCTATCAGAAAAAGCTGGCGGAGGGAGTTGGGAGACCACCCCACTGGGGGATCCACACCCCGAAAGTGATGAAGGTGGCGCAGATAGAGCCAACAGAGCAAACAGGACAAAATAAATAGGCTGCATTATGCAGCACAGTTGAGAAAGTGCCTTATCCCATATACTGATGAAGTAAATACAGGATCTGAGAACAAAATTGCACCAGAAGACACAAACACAAAGCTCCCTTACACTGAATCAGTGCTTGGGTCCACCAAAGTCAGTATTGTCCACTCCAGTCACAAACACAAAGCTCCCTTACACTGAATCAGTGCTTGGGTCCACCAAAGTCAGTATTGTCACATAAGAACATAAGAGAAGCCCTGTTGGATCAGGCCAATGGCCCATCCAGTCCAACACTCTGCGTCACATAAGAACATAAGAGAAGCCCTGTTGGATCAGGCCAGTGGCCCATCCAGTCCAACACTCTGCGTCACATAAGAACATAAGAGAAGCCCTGTTGGATCAGGCCAGTGGCCCATCCAGTCCAACACTCTGCGTCACATAAGAACATAAGAGAAGCCCTGTTGGATCAGGCCAGTGGCCCATCCAGTCCAACACTCTGCGTCACATAAGAACATAAGAGAAGCCCTGTTGGATCAGGCCAGTGGCCCATCCAGTCCAACACTCTGCTTCACATAAGAACATAAGAGAAGCCCTGTTGGATCAGGCCAGTGGCCCATCCAGTCCAACACTCTGCGTCACATAAGAACATAACAGAAGCCCTGTTGGATCAGGCCAGTGGCCCATCCAGACCAACACTCTGCGTCACATAAGAACATAAGAGAAGCCCTGTTGGATCAGGCCAGTGGCCCATCCAGTCCAACACTCTGCGTCACATAAGAACATAAGAGAAGCCCTGTTGGATCAGGCCAGTGGCCCATCCAGTCCAACACTCTGCGTCACATAAGAGAAGCCCTGTTGGATCAGGCCAGTGGCCCATCCAGTCCAACACTCTGCGTCACATAAGAACATAAGAGAAGCCCTGTTGGATCAGGCCAGTGGCCCATCCAGTCCAACACTCTGTGTCACATAAGAACATAAGAGAAGCCCTGTTGGATCAGGCCAGTGGCCCATTCAGTCCAACACTCTGTGTCACATAAGAACATAAGGAGGGAGGGAGGGAGGGAAGGAAGGAAGGAAGGAAGGAGGGAAGGAAGGAGGGAGGGAAGGGAGGGAAGGGAAGGAAGGAAGAAAGAAAGGAAGGAAGGGAGGAGGGAGGGAAGGAAGGGAGGAGGGAGGGAAGGAAGGGAAGAAGGAAAGAAGGAAGGAAGGAAGGAAGGAAGGAAGGAAGGAAGGAAGGAAGGAAGGAAGGAAGGAAGGAAGGAAGGAAGGAAGGAAGGAAGGAAGGGAGGGAGGGAGGGAGGGAAGGAAGGAAGGGAGGGAGGGAGGGAGGGAGGGAAGGAAGGAAGGGAGGAGGGAGGGAGGGAAGGAAGGAAGGGAGGAGGGAGGGAGGGAGGGAAGGAAGGAAGGAAGGAAGGAAGGAAGGAAGGAAGGAAGGAAGGAAGGAAGGAAGGAAGGAAGGAAGGGAGGGAGGGAGGGAGGGAGGAAGGGAGGGAGGGAGGGAAGGAAGACCGCCCCCTCTCGCCAGACGCCCCCCGCTTTCGGCCCCCACCCTCCCTGCTTACCTTCTTCCAGGGCGGGTGACGGCCTCTCCTCCCGGCGGCTGGTGCTGCTGGCGAGGCTGGCGGCGGCTGCGGAGGCCGGGGAGGGCCTCCGCTGGTCTCTGGAGGACCTCCAGCGACCAGCGCCGGCCTCTCCGCGGCCTCCGCGGGTCGGCGCTGGTCGCTGGAGGCCCTCCAGAGTCTCTGGAAGGCCTTCCGGGACCAGCACCGGCTGCTGCGCGGCCTCTCCGCGGCCTCCAGCGACCAGTGGAGGCCGCGGAGAGGCCTTCGCTGGTCGGCGCTGGTCCCGGAAGGCCCTCCAGAGTCTCTGGAAGGCCTTCCGGGACCAGCGCCGGCTGCTCCGCGGCCTCTCCACGGCCTCCGCTGGTCGCTGGAGACCCTCCAGAGTCTCTGGAGGGCCTCCAGCGACCAGCGGAGGCCGCGGAGAGGCCTTCGCTGGTCGGCGCTGGTCCCGGAAGGCCCTCCAGAGTCTCTGGAAGGCCTTCCGGGACCAGCGCCGGCTGCTCCACGGCCTCTCCGCGGCCTCCGCTGGTCCCGGAAGGCCCTCCAGAGTCTCTGGAAGGCCTTCCGGGACCAGCGCCGGCTGCTCCGCGGCCTCTCCGCAGCCTCCGCTGGTCGCTGGAGGCCCTCCAGAGTCTCTGGAGGGCTTCCAGCGACCAGCGGAGGCCACGGAGAGGCCTCAGCCGCCTCCGCCGCCGCTGCCGGGCCCCGCGCGCGGGCGGGGAAGGCGGCGAGTGAGGGAGGGAGCGTCTCTGCGCGTGTGCAGGGGCCCTGCGCACGCGCAGAGACGCTCCCTCCCTCCCTCGCCGCCTTCCCCGCCGGCGCCCGCGGCCCACCGGCTCCGGGCCTGGCTAAACCGGGACCTCTAAATGGTCCCGGTATAGCCAGCCCGGGAGGCGGGAATAGGGGGCCAGAACCGGGACATTCCCGGGCACCCGGGACGGTCTGGCCACCCTAAGTAGCCCTCAGGCACAGCCTGATCTGTGTATTCAATTGCCCACTGTGGGGGTCATCAGGACTCCTGGCTTCCCTTCCAAGTTCTGAGGCCTTGCCTCTCTGTCTCCTGCTGCCTAGTGCCTGGTCACCATGGGAACAATTTATTGCTTTGCATGCCCCTGGAAAAATGACCACTTGCCAACTGTCTGCCTTCCCCCTCCTGGCGCTTCTTTAAAAATAGCATGTCCGAGATGGTGGAGGTCTATGTGATACAGAGATCCATGGCCAGCACCCAAAGTTATAAAATATGCATTAAAAAGATGTTGAGTGGCATGCTTTTAGCGCTGCGCCAAATTATGCAAGGGATACCCAAAGAAATGTGGAAAATGCAAATCCTCTGTGCCTTTCCCTATAAATAGCATATCAGATGTTAAAACAAGACAGGTCCCCCTAGCTTAGGTAGTTACAAATCCCAACAAAGGGTTCATTACCTCAATATTTCTTCCCGTTCTTGAGGCAAGCGTATGGTCAATGGCTGCCTTTTGAGAGATGTCTGTGTGTGCTCATGGAAGCAGCATCTCAGGAAAATAAAATGCCTTTCTGTGGCAAGTAGATTTTATCTCTGTTACTCCACCCACTAACCAAATCATGCCAGATCAAAGAGGCATTTCCCAGAGGAATGTTCCCTCCCCACTCAAACTCTGTTCCCTGATTGAAGGGGGAGGATGGAGGGGAAGCTTGACCATCCCTTTGCCTCTAGTTAGACCCATTAGCATTTCTTAAGATGTAGCTGAGGTGAGCCTGGATGACATTCTTCCTTCCTGGGCTTTCTCTATCCAGAGGGGGGAGGAAGGCTTTTAAAACACACAGTGGAGGCTTTTGCTACTCTCCAGTGTCCCAGGCAAAAAGGCATTTATTCACAAAAATACTATATAATTTTTTAAAATAAATATGTTGTGTTATTCTTTCAGTTTTAATTTTATTCCTTGGTATAGGAATGTTCCTTAATAATATATTGGCTTTATGTCATAACGTAACCCTAAATGTATATACTCTTGCCCAAAACAAAACAACATGAAACACTGTATCAAGTGACACTTTTCATAGAGTTCTCTGCAGCTATTGAACAGGAGGACATATTTGTTGTTAATCTTCATAAATTTTCTTGGGGGGAAATAGAAAAGTTGCAGTATACGTATTTAATTTTGAACTAACATGTATAAAAATACCCAGGGAGAAATTTTTGTTTTGTTACCTTGGCCTGACTCACATAACATAAAATGAGAATGGGGTTGTGACAGGCAGATTAGCTAACAGGAATCTGAACTAAAGGTCTGAGGAGATATCAGATTTTTGGTTAAGTTTCCTTGTGAAGGGAACTAGGAACTGTAATTTTGGTTAACTTTCCTTGTGAAAAGAACTGGGTGCGCTGGTGTTATGGCAGACCAGCAGAATGGATGAGATGCGATGGGGGAGGGGGCAAAAGAAAAGGAAATTCAGCAAATATCAGTAAGTTGGATCCTAAGACTAAGTTCTGCTAATTTTCTTTTAAGAAAGACCCCGTCCATTGGAGAATGGCTTTTACCAAAACAAAAGCCTTCCTCTGATGGAGAAATGTATTTATTTCAGATCATATTGTTCATCTTAAAGGTGCCACAACACCTCTTTTCATTTTTCATTCGCAGTCAAACTAGTCAGTCCTTTGCTAGTCTGGCAAGAATCAATATAAGGTAAATTACCAAATATGAGGAACAACATAGCCAGTACTCAAAACAATTATATTCTATAGCAGCAATGGAAAACACACTGACACCGCAGTTGTCTCAGTTGTATGCTGGCTGACACAGATCAGTTATCACAGAGCTCTCATCCCCAGGGAAGTGTTCTTCTGTTAATGCAGGTCAGTTTATTAGCTGATAAGCTTACCTCTTGATAACTGCCACTTCACATATTACTGCGTGAACTGGGTCTTGAAGCAATGCAAACTACCAAGTACTGTCCCATCAAAGTTGCAGTGTGGAAATATGTGGGAAATTGCCTTGGGCTTTTTTAATATTTTCTGGAACTCAAGATGTAGTGATTGTTTTCATCAGAAAATGAGAAATCAGTGACCTTATTCCCAGCTGAGAAAGAATATAAAAAACTGATGACCTGGACAAGAATTGCCTCCAGAAGTACCTTTACCCAGTTTAGGAGGACTAGGAGGTGGCATTTGTGCCTGGCTGGAAGGTGGAGAACAAGGATGATTTGGGGCAACTGGGCCCAGCATTTGATGTCAGCCAGTCAACTCTCAAGCAGCTTCCTGTGGCCCTCCCCAGCAGTCAGCCCACCATGGAATAGCTGGGGCATTAAGACCTGTGGGCTACAGGCTATTCTCTGATGGCTGGAGAAGCAGCTGGGCTGTCAAGCATATCCACTGTCACCAGTCTATGCTGTGACAAGACCTGAGGAACCTGTAATCAATAAAGTTGTGGTCTGATTCCTCCCAACACTTTATGTCTGTGTCATCCTTCTCCTCTCCATGGGCTGGTCCCCACTCCACGAACAAATGAAGGCTACAAGTTCAGGCTGCAGCATTCACATGGGACTGTTGTGCATTATCCCCATATCATGCCACCAGAATGCTTTTGGGTTTTTTTTTTAAAAGATCAGTAATTGCTATTGCTCTGTAATGCAATAATTTCTTGCTGTACTGAACTAGATTCTCTGAATTCTCTGCCCTCATCTTTAAAAAAAAATCAGTCAATAGCAATAGATTTTTTTAAACCCTTTAAATGGTGTCTGTTGGTGCACAGAGAAAACTTTGGGTGGAAGGGGCTGGCAGAAGGCCTGCTTAGCCCCCATTCAGGGGGAAAGATCCACCGCCTCAGGCTTCCACTGCCCACCACCACTCCGAAAGGCAACAAGGGGCAATTTAAAAAAAAACTCATTCATATGTGAGCCTGATTATTTCACTTCTGGGGAAAATCTGGACACAACAGAAATTGCCAGGAACATGGAGGTTTTATCATAGAGTATCCAGCAATTCCTAGAGCTACCACCATCACTTCCAAGTTTTCCCTGGAAGTGATGCCATCACACTTGTGATGTCAGCCCCCCCCATCGTGTCCCTGTCCTCAACCCTCCCACTGGCAGAAGGAAATTAGCACTGGTGGTGGGGGCTTTAAAATCAGGACTTTTCTTAAAGCAGAAACTCCTTTAAATTTTAGACCACACACCCCTGATGTAGCCAATCCTCTAAGAGCTTACAGGGCTCTTCGTACATGGCGTACTATAAGCTCCAGGAGGATTGGCTAATATGCAAAGGAGTTCCTGCTACAAATAAAGCCCTGCTTAAAATATACATCTTCCTATTTAGACAACTTGCTAATGCACTTGGATTCTATTATTTCTGGGAAGATCAAAGCAGTCAAGGTTTGAGAAAGAATGTATCAAGGATGCAGAGAGCCTTGAAGGGGGATGATTAGAGGATGTGTTAATGCTTTCCCTCAAAGAAGCTGCTACAACTTGGGAGCCAAGGGAGAGAATATCAGAATGTCTGCATAGGACAAACAGGTCAAAGGATAAATGGACACAAATCTGACAAAGAATCACTGAGAAACTTGTAGGAGAACACCAACCTTTCAGGACATTCAGTGGGTGACCTCAAAGTAGCTGTTTTATTTCCAAATAAGATATTTTAGTATATTTCTTATTTGGAATAGTAACTTAGAATAGTGATTGCAATGTAATTCAACGAATTAGAATGGTATATTGGAATGCATTCCTCTGGGCTGGTAACAAAGGAGACGTAAAATGACACTACTAATCACCTCACCTCAAAGATAAAGATGCCATCAGTTACTTCCACACTTGAGAGGCGACAAATGGAGCATGACTACAGGGTCATATGATTGCTCTTAACACTTCATAATGTATTTTTTTGCCCCACTGGTTTTCCTTGGAATTGAATCTAAACAGCGATGACCGTTACTTAGCTTGTTATTTCTGTTTGCATCTGTTAAAACATTTCATTACATTGTATTTGTGTGCTGATTTGCTGTTCAACCTCTGCCTTATGTGCATGGACTGGTAAGTTTCATTTCACTCTGTCTGAGGGAGTGTGCATGCACATGGAAGCTCACACCTTGAAGAAAACTTTGTTGGTCTTAAAGAGGCCACTAGACTCATACTTTATTCTACTGAAATCCTTTGTGCATCATAGCACCATTAAAGGCTACAAGTTATCCACCTATGTTTGGGAAAGCAGCACTTTGTCATGCACTAGGGTGTTACTGAGAGGCGCTGCCTGATATAAACAGAGTACCCCAGTGCAAATAAAGAGAGAGTGTCTCCTATTCTTGGTAAACAAAATGGAGTCTGACCAAACACAGGCCAAGACAACTCTCCATCTAAATGAGTGGACCCAGTAGAAAGCTTGGTTTGGTTGGTGCCTGCAGTCTGTATCTCAGCACAATCTCACCCATTTCCCCCTCCAGCGTCCCTGCCCAAACGGAATGCATAATGACATGGGAACTACGGGTAAGTAATACTCTCACTCTGATCTTCTGGAACTTGCCAAATGTCTCTTTCTCCTGTCTATCACCTCTACCTTGCTAAATCCAATCAAATGTATAACTTGATTGATCCTGCCTTTAAAGTCTTTGATCCCTTTTCCGAGTGTCAGACAAAACCCGGAAACTAATTATGCAGTCCTCCAAGCCTATCATCCTAGCAAAATGTGCGAAGTTTCCCAACATAGCGATCCAAAATAGCCATCTATGAAACATCAAAGCACCTTTGGTAACTAACGACCCCCATCCGTCATACCCCTATAAAGTGTGGGTCAGAACCCCACCTTGGTGTGCATTCTGTAGGCCGCCATTTGCAGTCTGTATCACCCATTACTTCAGTAATTGGGTCTTTAGGACGTGTTACGCTGGTCGTTTGTGCTCCTCTCCGTGTATTTTTCTTTGGACGGATGTCTCCTGGATCAGGTGAATATTACCTGCTTCAACGACTCTTGAATTCTTCTATCAATAATCTCTATTTTTCTTAGACTCTTGTTTCCTTGTACAACATATGTGTGTCTGTATAAATTCTCTTGATGCATACTCTAAGTAAACACTATAAAAGATACAAACGTGTGGTCTATTCTTGGCTGAAAACCTGAACTCCGTATTATTGGAAGCAAAGATATTCACTCCTAATTTGCTCTACCAAGTCTCTTAGCTAATTTCCCCATCAAAATAAGAGACTTAAAGCACTTCCTGTAACAAGGGTGCAGGCAGGGGAAGAGACCAAGTCCAAGCTGGGGTCTGACTCAGAAAGCAGAGAGGGAACCACAAGAGCAAGTCCAAAGCACAGAGTCCAATTCCAATCCGAGGTTAGAATCAAAAGACCAGAGTAGGAACCAAGAGAGCAACGTCCAAAACACAAACCAAAAGCGGGTGGTTCAAAGCCAGGAGTCAGGAAGCTGAGGGATCAGTTTTCAAAGGGAGACCAAGGAGGAAGCGAGTCATGAGATAGATGAGTTGCTTCCATGGAGGCCCCAACCCCAAGCAGGAGCTAAATGGGTCTCCAGTGGTGCTCCAATTAACAGTGGGGAAGCTCCCACTAATAGTCAGGGCTAATCGAACGCCTTCCCCTTTGGTGTGCATCCCTTCTCCGGGCTGCTAAGTCACAGAGTAGCCATTCCCTTAATTGAACTACTGGTGGGGGAGAGTCAGGTGGGCTCCCTGCTTGCAGCTGTGCCTGCTCCTCCTCTGCTGCTGATTCAAAGTCAGGGGCTGCTGGTGGCAAGCTGTCAACCTCCTGAGCACTAGGGGGCCATCTGTAGGCTCCGATGCCAGCCTGTACTTGTCACCCATGACACACTTTCTCTGTATTTAAGATGGCTTCTGGCAGCCAAAAGAGGAGAGTTGGTTTAGATTGAGGATATAATTCCATATCATGCCTCGAGGGTCTAGGCCCTTTTTAAAAACTGCACACAACAAATAAGAATCAAGAATGACCTCCTCCCCATCTGGGGCCAACCACCCCAAATAATAATTCTTTTCCAAACCATTATATGTTATGAGCTTACTGGGGGGGGGACAATAGAGGGGGGACTGTAATGGCAACAAAAGTCCTGTCCATTTGTTACTGTGACTAACTATATACCCTGCATGTACATCGGTTTGTAAAAAATACCCAATGTGAATTCACTTTGCAATTCAAGCACCTGAATAAATATGGGGTTTGCATCATACATTCAGCTGTAGATGTGTTGAGTCTAACATGAGAATTACTTAACACACATATTTTTAAAGAAATCCAGTGTACCCCAAACATGGATTGTATGTGTATTCACTATAACTTGTAAACAGGACTAAAGACAAAAGACTTCTGGGGTTGGAGGACTTCTGGGGTTGAAGGACTTCCAGGGTTGGAAAATGCTGAGCTGAACTGCTTCTCAGAAGGGAAGCAGGCTGGAACTTCTGTTCAGGGTAGTGGAAGGCAATCTAATGCCTACTGCCTACTTTTCTCAGTCAGAGATCAGTCCAAGATATGCACAGGAAACTTTGAGGAGATTTACCTTGGCTAAAAGGGAGTCCCGGAGGGGGGGCTCCTTTGAGGCTTTGAGGGATCTCTGGAGACGAGTTGCATTTTCATCATCTCAGAAGTTTCCAGAGTCATTTATTTGACATAAGCTCAACAGGATCCTAATCTTCTTTGATACTGCTAAACATCTAAAGCTATACAAGACCAGTGTTGATCTGGATGACTACAGAAAAGGTACAGATTGCTATCTCTCATTCCGGGACTAATTAAAGTTAAACAAAATAAAATCAGAAGGTGGGAAATTGAAATCTAGAAAGCTTGGAAGAAGAAGGGGAGAAGGGGCGAAATTTGGACTTTGTAAATTTAAAGGACAGTGCTAAAAAGTGGAAAGGAATTTATTGTTTTGTCTACTTGCGGTTTTGAAGAAAAAGCCCCATCGTCATAGACTTGCAGCTCCCACAGCCAACACAGGAAATACGTCAAGCATCATGACATCTCTCTACCAGCAAAAACGGGATTTGGTGGCAAGCAAAGCAGGAAGTATTAGATGGAAAAGGGAAATCATTGAAGCAGACAGCCTACTCTAGGACTATAATATCATAGAAAAACATCAGCAGCCATTGCTAGGAGGTTAAAAATTAAATAAAATTTTTAAAGTGTTCGGGTCATTAAAAATTGGTGGAGCTGACAGAGGTGACGATTATAAGGTAAATACTAATTGGACATTACTGTTAATAACCATTTTAGAAGCCTCTAGAGGAAAAAGGAAAAAAAAAATTAAGTGAGGCAGAAAGTCACGACTGCCATTTTGGGGAAAAATAAAAACTTTAAAAATTAATATCTGAGCCCAGGAGGCTCTGAGGACAGCAAAATTAGGCTTATTGAAAAAAGTAAGCCTCACTCTTTTAAATCTGATAGTTGAAATTTAATTTGGTGAGGTCAAAATTTTCGGTGTTTTTACATGTCAGACCATAAGCAAACCCGTGCAAGGATTGCTTCACTGGAGAAAATGCAGGACCAATTAGATGCAATGGAAGCCAGGATAATGAAAGGGATGAACGAGATTATAACTGCTTCCAAAACAGAAATTAGAAAAGATATTGAAGAGCTAAAAGAAGATATAGAGGATCTCAGAAATGAGACTGTGGTGACATCCAAAAAAGAGCAAGAGGTGGAAGGGAGAGTGAAAGTACATGATTCCACCTTGTTAAAATACAAGAAAAAGTGGCAGTTCATGACTGCAAATTGATGGAGACCCAGATACGTCTGAGAGGAGTACCTGAGGATGAAGAAACTGTTTTGAAAGAATATATAATAAAAATAATTGCAGAATTTTTGGAGGAAGATCCTGAAGGGACTAGAAACATGTATGACTATATGTATAGAGTGAACTCACTATATGCCAAAAAAAATAATCTACCAAGAGATGTGGTTATAAGATATATGACAAAAGAAATGGTGGGAAAAATCATGAATAAAAACTGAAAATACATTGATAGTGGGAGGCAGCGGAGTAAGAATTATGAAGGAGTTGTCAAGACAAGTGATAAATAACAGAAGAGAATATAAGAAATTGACAGAAAAATTATGGGACAATGAAATGAGGTATAGATGGATAATACCTGAAGGTTTGAGCTTTGAGCTACAAGGAAAAAGCATTACAATTACAAGCACACAGGAACTGCGTGGATTTTATGAACATAAAAAATTTGCACCATGATGGATTACAAATTATTATCTTGGAATGTAAATGGACTAAATTCACCACAGAAAAGAAAGGCAATGTTTCATTGGATTAAAAAGCAAAATTGTAATATAGTTTGTTTACAATAGGTACATATCAAACAAAAGGATTACAAATTTTTATGGAATAAACAATTGGGACTAGAATTTCATTCATTGGCTGAACAGAAGAAAAGGGGAGTGATTTTTTATATTAAACAAGAATTGGACCCGAAACTAGTGTTTAAAGATAAAGATGGAAGATGTGTAGCGGTAGAAATAATATTAAATGCAAAAAAAAAAAAAAGTTGTTACTGGGACTGTATGCACCAAATGGAGCAAAGGATGCTTTTTAAAAAGACATTATACAACAATTTGATGAAGTGACATATGATCAAGTTTTGATAATGGGGGACTTTAATGGAACAATTAAGAACACACTGGATAGATTTGGGGGGGGAAATAATAAGGAAGGAAAATTGCCAAAGACTTTTTTTGAATTGGTCAAACAAGAAAACTTGGAGGATATACGGAGGAAATTTAATCCTGAAGTGCGGGACTATACCTTTTTTTCAGCAAGACATAAAACTTTTTCCAGAATTGACCTGCTGTGGGGTACTAAAGATTTAGGCCTTATAACTAAGAAAATAGAGATTTTACCTAAAATAGGGGCTGATCATAACCCAATAATGAGGATTACAAAATTGTCTAAAAAGTCAAGAAGATTGAGATTAAATGAAGATTTACTACAAAATAAAGTGACATCTCTAGAAAATGAAACTAAAGCTTTCTTCCAAATAAACGATAATGAAGATATAGTATTTCAGATGGTGTGGGATGCTTATAAAGCAGTAATGAGAGGAATATTGATTATATTGAATAATAAAGACAAGAGGGCAAAAGAAAAACAGATGCTGGACATTCAAAATAAAATATAGAAAAAAAAAGGGGAACTGAGAAAAAGGCCAGGGAAAAAGAAAATTATGAGGGAGATTACAATATTACAAACACAAATGAGACATTTGTTAAATAAAGAACTGGAATGGAATCTGAAAAGATTGCAGCAGAAATCTTTGGAGGGAGCAAATAAACCTGGAAAATATTTGGCCTGGCAACTGAAGAAAAAGAGAGGAAGTAAGATTATTAATAAAATTGTGGTGGAGGGAAGAGAGGTGGTAGATCAAGAAGGAATAAAAAGAGAATTATCAAAGATTTCAGGTTTTCACGGCTGGTAACATCATTAGGGTTTGTAGAATCTTTCGGGATCAAGTGCTGTGTTCTACTGGAGAAAGTTTTCCTTCCAGACGTTTCGTTCTCAGCTGTGGAGAACATCCTCAGTGGCTGCAACGCCACTGAGGATGTTCTCCGCAGCTGAGAACGAAACGTCTGGAAGGAAAACTTTCTCCAGTAGAACACGGCACTTGATCCCGAAAGATTCTACAAACCCTAAAAGAGAATTCTTTAAGTATTATGCCAAATTATTTAAAGGTGCTAAAATAAAGAAAGAAAAGATGGGAAAGAATTTACAAAAGATTAAAATAGCACCCTTAACAGAAAATATGGGAAAAGTCTTGAATGATCCAATTGAAAAATAGAAATTGAAGCAGCAATTAATGCAATGGAAAATGGAAAAGCACCTGGGCCAGATGGATATACAGTTAAATTTCTTAAAACCTTCAAAGAGGAGTTAATTCCAAAATTTCAGAAATTGATTAACATGATAATAATAAAAGGGAAAATACCAAATACATGGAAGGAAGCTGTTATTTCGTTGATTCCAAAGGAAGATAGAGATGTCACGAATGTAAAAAATTATAGACCAATCTCACTATTAAATAATGACTATAAAATATATACAAAAATCTTCACAGAACGGCTTAAACAATATTTGATAAATATTGTTTCTCCCCAAAAGGCAAATAAGAGACAATATTAGAACTGTTGTAAATATTATAGAATATTATGAAGGACATCCAGAAAAGGAAGTAGCATTATTCTTTGCGGATGCAGAGAAAGCATTTGATAATTTAAATTGGGACTTTATGTTTGCAGTAATGGAGAAAATGGAGTTGGGGAAAACTTTATAAGGATGATAAAAGCAATATATACTGAACAAAGTGCAAGGTTATGTATAAATGCAGATCTTACGGAAGACATGATAATTAGCAAAGGTACAAGACAAGGCTGTCTGCTTTCCCCACTGTTGTTTATAATGTCTCTTGAAATCTTACTGATGCAAATCCAAGAAGATAAAGAAATAGAAGGATTAAAAGTAAAAGGATTACTTTCAAATATAGAGCATTTGCAGATGATATAATGTAAAATAAAATGAAAATCCCATACAAGTCACACCTTTGTTGTTAGCTAAAATATAAGAATATGGGGAATTGGTAGGACTGTGTATTAATAAAGAAAAATCAAAACTTCTATGTAAAAATATGCAAGTAAGCAAACAAAAGGAACTGCAGAAGATAATGGGATGTGAAGTTACCTCTAAGGTAAAATATTTGGGTGTGGAGATAACAATGAAGAATATTGACTTGTTTAAAAACAATTATGAGAAGCTATGGCGTAAAATGGATGAAGATATGATAAAATGGAATAAACTTAATTTGTCATTGCTTGGCAGAATAGCTGCAATTAAGATGAATGTTTTGCCAAGAATAATGTATTTGTTTCAAACTATTCTGATTGTGAAAGACAGTAAACAATATAATAAATGGCAAAGGAAAATTTCAGAGTTTGTGTGGGCTGGGAAGAAACCAAGGATCAAAATGAAAATCTTAACAGATGCAAAAGAGAGAGGAGGATTCCAATTACCAGATTTAAAATTATATCATGAAGCAGTTTGTCTAGTGTGGATAAAAGAATGGGTGATGCTGTTAAACAAAAAACTTTTAGCGTTGGAAGGTCATGGAAATAAATTTGGCTGGCACGCTTATATGTACTATGGGGAAAAAAAGATGGATGGTTTTTTCGCTCACCATTATATAAGAAATAATTTGCTAAATACTTGGATGAAATATAAGAAGTATGGGGATGAGAGAAAACCATTATGGATAGTGCCAGCAGAAGTAATAAAAATAACAGCTGAGACGGGTGAAGAAAAGTGGTTGTCATACAATCAACTATTAAAAATACAAAGTGGCAAAATAGAATTGAAAACTGCTGAAGAGTTGAATAATAAATATGATTGGTTCTAAATGCAACAAAAAAAGAGCTTGGTGGAAAATGATATTAAAACTGAAGGAATAAGAAGAGAGCAAACAGAAATGGAAAAGTTCTGCTTGGAGACAATGAAAAATTAATTTCAAAATTATATAAATTACTTTTAAAATGGTCTACGGAAGATGAAGTAGTGAAATCTCAAATGATTAAGTGGGCAATTAATGTAAATAAAGAAATACAGATGGAAACTTGGGAATATTTGTGGAAGAATTCTATAAAGCTTTCAATGTGTCATAGTATTAAAGAGAACTGTTTTAAAATGATGTATAGATGGTATATGACTCCTAAAAGGTTGGCAAAGATGAACAATAAGATGCCAGATAGATGTTGGAAATGTAAAAACCATGAAGGTTCTTTCTACCATATGTGGTGGACTTGTGAAAGAGCAAAAAAGTATTGGCAGATGATTCAACAAGAAATTTCTAGGATCTTGGGATACGAATTTAAGAAAGTAGCAGAGACTTTTCTGTTGGGATTACAAATGGAAAAATTTCCAAAAGAAGATAGAACTATAATCTGGTACTTGCTTTCAGCTGCTAGGACACTGTATGCACAATTGTGGAAGCAAGAAAAAATACCAGATAAATGGGATTGGATTGTAAAAGTTATGACATGGAGTGAAATGGACAAATTAACGAGAATTTTAAGAGACTATGACTTAGAAGTTTTTAAGGTGGAGTGGAAAAAGTTTAGAAGATATGTAGAAAAAGAGTGGAAAAAAAGAGGACATTGGACAATTTTTGATAATGATTAAGTCTTAGAAGGAAGAAGAATATTAATCTTTGTTTTTATTAGTTAAAGGTATCTTTAAATGTTAGTATTTCAAGTAAATAACACTGGCGGGGGTCAAGTAACGGGGGGAGGGATGGTTAGAAAGTAATATATGGGATAGATAAAAAGAAGTTATTAATGATGCAAGAAATAGATATTGTTACCATACGTTACTAAATAAAATTATTTTAAACAAGACCAAGGTTTTCAAGGCAAAAAAAAAAAAAAAAGACAAAAGAGAGACAGGTTCTCCAAACTGGGCTCAAGCAAAAATTGCTGCTCTTTGTGAGAAACTTGTTTTTCAAATATACCATAAATGTAAGTAAAATTTCTCTGTCTGATGTGATGTTTTTGTCTTCTTTTTTTTACTTCCAGCTTGAAGGACATTTGATGGTAATATGTCATACTGTAGACAAGTGCAACAGCCCTCCAAACTGAGGTGGTCTTTCCTGAGAGCAGAGACACCCCAGTACCCTGAAAAACCCACAGACCTCCACAGCAGTGCCCCCAGAAAGCCAGGCTTGGCACTAAAGGTAGGTCTGCCAGGAAATATTGCTGGACCTGAGAGAGACACAGGTTCACAACAACAAGCTGGTTGCCACATTCCTCTGTGCAGCTTCCCCCCATCTCCTGTCTTCCTTGGGAGTAACAATGGATTAATAATTCCTATAATCCAAAGGACTCACAGCAAGCATGGACAAAGGATCATGCCTCTAGCCCATCTACCTGAGGATGAATGGATTATAACTGAGATGTTCCTTATTAGGAGCTCTGTGGTGCCGTCACTCTGCTTCTGCTTCCGAAAGTGGAGCAATGGTTTTGCTGCGTGTGCCCTCCCCACCCTCTGGCTTTGCCTAGGAGGGTGGCATGTGTGTGTGTGGGGGGGGCAAGGTTCCAGATGCCATAGGGCCGCCCCTGAAAAAGACCCAGCTTTGCCCATGCTCAGTGTGTTGCGTGTTTCTGGATCCAACCACTCACTCAAGACACTGGTCATCTTGTCCCTTTCTTCACATACTTCTGCACATCTGGACAGGTAGTATAGCCTCTGTAATTCTCCCTCAAAATCACTATTTCCCTTCCTTATTTTCTAGTCTCTTGATTGTGTGTATATCATGATTTTTTTATGTGTGATTACATTTCAACATATTTTTCTAGTAAACATTTTAAATCTGCAGTCTTCTTTCTGATACCAGACTTTTGTATTATTGGTGAGAAAAATCTGCTCCAAAATAGCTTTACCTATGGTCTATCTCTTGCTAATTCCCCCATAAAAAGAGTAGGCCCAAGCAATTCTAGTAATACTTGGTGGTTAGTAGAGGATTAAAGGTTAAGTACCTCTAGAGACTACCGACTAACCCATAATCATAATAGTTGTTCATGCTATGTATGTGTGTTTTCTTTACAATACGTGCCTGCTACATTTATATTAGTATAAATTACAATAAGTAATGCATACACATATTGAAATCTGTAAAACCTAAATGATTTCAGTGACATGAACACACCACATTTCACTGTGATCAGTCATAATGTACATAAAAGATCAAACCCCATTTCTGTCCTGCTTATCCTTGAGCACCATTTGAATGATCTTATTGTAGGAAATAACCACAAGTGTCAATCTCTGGTATTTCACCTAAAAAATTAATAAGACTTTCCTGAGACAACCTCCCTCAGCTGTCAAAACTGTAACAGGACTGAGCAATGAGGCCTGGAGGGGGTTGAAGGTATACATTCCTCAGCATAGGTGCAATCGTTAAAATGTCAGCTCAGCAAACACAAAAATGTGCTGTCAATTTTAAATATCGTCAGAGAAAAAGGGCTTCCCTCCACCCCTGCACAGCTACAGTCTTTTTACCTGTTTATCCTGTTAAAGAAGTACTTCAAAAAAGGGGAGGAAATAAAGTCCAAAGGAAAGAGATTTCTCTTTCTCACAGATATTAGTCCAGCAGCCAGTGGGAGACATGAGAAATTAGGGAGTTGGCAGTCCATTAATCTATACTTACCACCAGGGCTATTTTTGTAGGAAAAGCCCAGCAGGAACTCATTTGCATTTTAGGCCACACCTCCTGATGTCACCATTGTTTCGCACAGGGCTTTTTTGTAGAGAAAGCCCAGCAGGAACTCATTTGCCTATTAGGCCACACCCCTGACACCAAGACAGCTGGAGCTGCGTTCCTTTGTGTTCCTGCTCAAAAAAAGCCCTGTTTACCACACTTTCCTCTGTGCTTCTAGGTATTTGGTGACCAGTGCCAATTTACCATCTAAGTGGAAGAAAATGAAAGTGTTCACACATGATGGTATCTTGCATCTCCGTGTTCCCGAAATTCCTATTTTTGACAATATTTTATCTAATTAATGGTGAATTTTAAAATTAAGGGTTATAAAACACTCTGGATATACTTCTGTGAAACCTCAGAAGGGTAATAATGATTGTATATGGGTTTGCTCATCTTTCAATATCCCAAAATACTTCTTGGAATATCACGAAAGCCATCTTTACAGTCTTGGGATGCTGATTGCACAGTGATTCAGGAACTAGAGTGCTATTGAATTATCAACAGCTTGCTATGTATTTCTTAACCGTCACTCAGGTTTGCTGAAGTCTCCTATACAGTTCTTTCCCAAGGTACAATTATCCTAAGATGAGATCCATAGTCTGTCAATTCTAATTTCATTGGGAAAAAACTTCTCATAGAGTAAACCAGGGGTGGCCAACGGTAGCTCTCCAGATGTTTTTTGTCTACAACTCCCATCAGCCCCAGCCAGCATGGCCAATGGTTGTGGCTGCTGGGAGTTGTAGGCAAAAAACATCTGGAGAGCTGCCATTGGCCACCCCTGGAGTAAACAACAGGGTACAGATGTTGTGACCATGTAGATAACATTGTCTTTTAAAAAAAAATTGGTTCTGGACCAGAAACAAACAGTTGTTTCTTCACTGTTTTCTCAGTAATTATTTGAAGTGAAACAGACAATGAACTATACACCACACCCTCTGACCATTTTCATTTGGCAGCATCCATTCCACTTTTCCCAACTAAGGCTGTAATCCGTTTACTTGGAGAGAAGATCCACTGAGCTCAGCAAGACTAATTTCTGTTTTAAAAATTAAGGATTGGGGCAGTATAATTACATCATGGCAACCCACTCTGCTAAATATGAGATAAAATAAAGGCCTTACTATTTGTTCAAAGTATCCCAGACACATTTTTAACATTCCAAGACTGTGAAGATGGCTTTTGTGATATTCCAAGAAGTATCTCGTGACAGCCAGTTTGGGGTAGTGGTTAAGTGTGCAGACTCTTATCTGGGAGAACCAGGTTTAATTTCCAACTCCTCCACATGCAACTGCTGGAGTGAACTTGGGTCAGTCATAACTCACTCAGAGCTGTCCTGCTATCTCAGCCCCACCTACCTCAAAGGGTGTCTGTTGTGGAGAAAGGAAGGGAAAGGAGTTTGTAAGCTGCTCTGAGACTCCTTCGAGTAGTGAAGGGGTATAAATCCAATCTCTTCTTCTTACATAAATGATATGTGATAATGTGCTAAACAAAATGTTCTCTACTTCTTTTCCTTATGCATACTGAAACACTTTTTCAGCTCTGCGTCTTAATACAGTAGGGAGAAGGTGACCGATTGGCCTACTTTAGTTCATCTGAATGTGCATTATAAGGGCCTTTGACTCAAGGGTCTTTTTGGCTGCTTTAAGTATATACTATGATTAGATGGAATTTGTATAATGCTAGCAAAATGCAGCTGCTGAATAGTTTCAGCATTGATTTCAGAGGGGCAATCTTAAGTCCTTAAGAAAACAATTAAAGAATGCAATGTGATTAGAAATGCAATTAAACCTTGTGCCCATAATGTTCCAGGTGCATCTAATGCAAAGATTTTTTTTATTAAAGTCTTTTTAATATTCTACACAAGCAGAAGGCAGATGCTTGCATTTTGGAACTTAACAGGCAGCTTGATGAATGGCTGGCCTACTATTCCAATCACATTGGGGACAAACAGTGTGATGGTGTGTACTCCTCCCACAGAACAAATGTTTCTATTAGCATAGATGCTAATGTAAATGCCTTTACACTTTTCTGTTTGCTTCAACTTAAAATGATTTATGTAATGGGTTCTTTATTGCACAGTGTTTTCTAGCTGTGCTCCTGATTTAATCATGTCTGTATGATAGGTAGCAAGCATTATATATTGTATAATCTATTATTCAATATTTTTTTCAGACCTGAAATGTTATTTTGCCTTGCTAAAATTTCCAGTCTTGTTTAAACATCTGATTGGTTTTGCTGTTGATCAATCGATGATACTTACAAATAATGCAATAGGGGAGAAAAGCTAAAATATGTGTTGCCACCTGCAAATATGTACTTTCATTTCCCTACATTTTCAGGAAACAAACATTTTTAAGTACCTTGGTGGCTGCTTCCCACTCTATGCTTATATATGTTTACAAATTATCTAATAGTACAGAAAATGAAGATGGATTGTCTGCAAACGGAGAATGATTTTGGGTTTCTCCAGATGCAGTGGCGTAGCTAGGGCTTTGGGGGCCCGGGGCCCAAGATTTATGTGGGCCCCCCCATGTGTGTGCACGCCTCCAGAAACAGGATATGATGTCACTTCCGGTGATGTCACTTCCGCAAGATGGCCACCACTTGCAAGGGAGCCCTGCTGGAAACAGGAAGTGATGTAACTTCCCCAAAACGGCCACCACTTGTGGGGGGGGGGAGAACAGGAAGTGGTGTCACTTTGGGGCGGCACCCCCCCCCCCAAGATAGCACTGCTGGTGCGATCTAGGTCATGTGATTGATAACCTGATTACCCCACCACACCATGTGACAGGGAGAAATGCCACAAGCAGCCTGCTGGCCCAGCTGTTCCCCTTGTGCCCTGAACTTGTGGGACTTCTATATTAAGCAAGCTTACAAGAAAAACAAGGAAAACAAAAACAGGCATACTGATGGAAGATGGGTCAGGAACCTCTGAGATGAGAAATGCGAAGGTTATAGAGAATCATTGTTGAATTCTGTATGGGCGCCGACTCCCATGAGTTAGGGTCTTTAACTGAGATTGCCCATTTGTATACTGCTATTGAACTTTTTAAGGGAAGAAACACCCATAGTCTGGAGCATTGTTTATGTACGCTTACAGTCTGTACTGTTCCATACTCGGTCTTTGACAACAGGCCGTTTATGATATTATATACTATAATATAATAATACAGTATATGTTTGCAGTTTATTGGGTAGCACAGAGATGTCTGTAATGAGTACTTGGTTGATGGCCTATTGGTCAGTGTAATTTCTTGCACTGTTCCTTGAACGCTGAACCCCCACAGTTGTTGTTCCCTTACTGGAGTGTCCCAGAGGGCCCAAGGGAGGCAAGTGGGGCATAAGAACATAAGAGAAGCCCTGTTGGATCAGGCCAATGGCCCATCCAGTCCAACACTCTGCGTCGCATAAGAACATAAGAGAAGCCATGTTGGATCAGGCTGGTGACCCCTCCAGTCCAACACTCTGTGTCACATAAGAACATAACAGAAGCCATGTTGGATCAGGCCAATGGGCCCTCCAGTCCAACACTCTGTGTCACATAAGAACATAAGAGAAGCCTTGTTGGATCAGGCCAATGGCCCATCCAGTCCAACACTCTGTGTCACATAAGAACATAAGAGAAGCCTTGTTGGATCAGGCCAATGGCCCATCCAGTCCAACACTCTGTGTCACATAAGAGAGGCCATGTTGGATCAGGCCAATGGCCCATCCAGTCCAACACTCTGTGTCACTTAAGAACATAAGAGAAGCCCTGTTGGATCAGGCCAGTGGCCCATCCAGTCCAACACTCTGTCACCCAGTGGCCATAAAACCAGGTGCCATCAGGAGGTCCATCAATGGGGCTAGAAGCACTCCCACCGTGCCCCTCCACCAAGCACCAAGTTAGTCTTTAAGCTGCTGCTGCTGGACTCTGACTCATTTCTCCTGCTAGTAAAGGTAAAGGTAGTCCCCTGTGCAAGCACCAGTCGTTTCTGACTCTGGGGTGATGTTGCTTTCACAAGGTTTTCACGGCAGACTTTTTACAGGGTGGTTTGCCACTGCCTTCCCCAGACATCTACGCTTTCCCACCAGCAAGCTGGGGACTCCTTTGACCTACCTCGGAAGGATGGAAGGCTGAGTCAACCTGGAGCCGGCTACCTGAACCAGCTTCCGCTGGGATCGAACTCAGGTCGTGAGCAGAGGGCTCTGACTGCAGTACTGCAGCTTTACCACTCTGTGCCACGGGGCTCTTATTTCTCCTGCTACAGACAGACTAACTGGGCAACCCATCTATGCACCAAAATTCCCTCAGCCTCCAATTTGCCACTGGAGTCGATTTCAGCAGGATGAGCTCTGAAAGGCCTTCTCTGGGAATGCTCCCACGAGGGCTCTCTGGACATCGAAAAATAACACAGAAGGTGGACCGAAAAGAGTCATGCTGGAAGTCAGACCTTCTTCCAGAGTTGTCAAAGCTTAACTATTCCCCCACCTCACCCCAGTCTTCTCAGGGCCCTTCTGAAGACCTCCTCTCTCTGCTGGGGTTGCCACCTCCAGTTAGGGTAAATCCTGAAACTTTGGGGGGTGGAGCTTTGGGAAGGATGGGGTTTGGGGAACGGGTCGGCACTAGTAGGCAGTGTTCCTGCTAAGCTGAGTTAGAATCATAGAGTTGGAAGGGACCTCTGGCGGTCATAGAATCATAGAGTTGGAAGGGATCTCCAGGGTCATCTAGTCCAACCCCCTGCACAATGCAGGAAACTCACAAACACCTCTCCCTAAATTCACAGGATCCTCATTGCTGTCAGATGGCCATCTAGCCTCAGCTTAAAAACCTAGAATCCTAGAGTTGGAAGGGACCTCTAGGGTCATCTAGTCCAACCCCCTGCACAATGCAGGAAACTCACAACACCTCCCCCTAAATTCACAGGATCTCCATTGCTGTCAGGTGGCCATCTAGTTTCTGTTTAAAAACCTAGAATCATAGAGTTGGAAGGGACCTCTAGGGTCATCTAGTCCAACCCCCTGCATAATGCAGGAAACTCACAACACCTCCCCCTAAATTCACAGGATCTCCATTGCTGTCAGATGGCCATCTAGCCCCTGTTTAAAAACCTCCAAGGAAGGAGAGCCCACCACCTCCCAAGAAGGAAGCCTGTTCCTCTGAGGAGCCGCTCTAACGGTCAGGAATCCTAGAGTTGGAAGGGAGCTCCAGGGTCATCTAGTCCAACCCCCTGCACAATGCAGGAAACTCACAAACACCTCCCCCGAAATTCACAGGATCTCCATTGCTGTCAGAGGGCCATCCAGCCTCTGTTGAAAAACCTCCAAGGAAGGAGTTAGCATGAGCGAGCTCACAGATTTTTTGCCTCCACCTCACACATTTTTGTCTTAGCTCAGGAAAAATGTCCCCAGAGCACAATCACTTATGCAGGGGCTCACAAAGTTGAATTTTTGCTCACAAGACTCTGAAGCTTAGAGGGAACATTGCTAGTAGGGATATCGATGCACCTTGAGTCCCCCCCCAGCCAACCTCTAAAGCCGCCCTTTCCTTTCTGCTGAACTCTGCTGTCTGTAACTGTTGTCGGAGGCCTCCCTGGAGGTTGGCAACCCTGTCCCAATCGGGGCACGCATCCCGCAGCAGCCCACCCCCCATCCTTCCCCTGGACTCCCCCTACCTTTCCCAGCCCCCCGGGGCACCCCCAGGGGTGCCCAAAAGCTGCAAGGAAGCACCAACAAAGGGGCGAAGGGAACCCAAATCCCACCCCCAAGAAATCTAGGCTGGGCTTCCCTGGGTCTTCCCAGCCCAGGAGGTGGAATGCAAACTCTCCTCTCTCCTCCACTCGTGGGAACACCCCCCCTTCCCGGGTCTGCAGCTCAGGCCCTGCAAAAAGCGCACCCCCAGCGGTGCCCAAAGGGTGCAAGGAAGCGCCAGCAAAAGTGGGAGGGGCAAACCCAAATCCCCCCCCCCCAAGAAAACTAGGCTGGCCTTCTCTGGGCCCTCCCAGCCAAGGAGGTGGAATGCAAACTCTCCTCCATCCTGGGAACCTCCGTCTCCAGCCCACATCCTGCAAGAAGCGCACCCCCAGCGGTGCCCAAATGCTGCAAAGAAGCTGCCGCAAAAGGGAAGGGGAGGGGCAAACCCAAATCCCCCACCCAAAGGAAACTAGGCTGGGCTTCCCTGGGCCCTCCAAGCAAAGAAGGAGGAATGCAAACGCCCCCCCTCCTCCTCCCTCCATGGAGAGTCCCCCCCCCTTACTCAGAGCTCTGAGAAATCCCGCACATGGCCGCCCGACCCCAATCAGTCAGTCAGCCAGTCAGGCCGGTGGTTGGCGGTTGCCATCCACTCCCCTCCCCCCGCCGCGGGAGATGCCCAAGAAGGAGGCTGGTGCCCACGTGCGCCTTCTGAGGCGAGGGAGGAGAAAAAGCGACGTGCCTTTCCCACGCTTTCAGCCCGATTGAGGAGGGGGGAAGGGAAGGGAACGAGGAGCCCCGACGTGCGCGCGCGCCCCTCCCCACCACACCCCCTTCCTCCGCCGCGCGCGCGCGCTCCCCCTCGCTGTCCGGCGCCTCCATTCTTTTTCTCCCCCCTCCCAGCGCAGCAACACGGCCATTGTTTGGGGCCCCCCTTGCCAATGCGGGGACCCCCCAGACCTGGGGCAACCCGCCCCCCCTCCCTACGCCACTGTCCAGATGACTGGTGAACATCTATCCTAGCCACTGTTTAGATTTTTGCCATAATTCACCCCAGAGAAGGGATTTTTCACACCGACAGCCAGCTGCATTAGTATTACTATTGAACATAATATACTGTTGGATAATATGCAGTAGTGTGCTACAATCATCCACCTCCTGGAAGGAAGCCTACATTTGTCATTTCAGGCTGTGTCTATAGTTCCTGATGCAGGATCAAGAGCTTCACATGAAGCAGATCAGATGTGGATCTGGCTGTACATCTAGCCCAGGGGTCTCCAGTCTTTTTGAACCAGTGAGAACCATTTGATTTCTGACACAGGATGGTGGGCACAACCACAAAATGGCAACACGGGAGGCAATGTCAACCACACACCAAAAGTAAACCCAAGTTTAAGGGATAAAAGGAATATACTTGCAAAGAGGAGTCAGCGAGAGAATAAAGCCAGCCCTACAGTGGTAGCTGTCACTGAAATGTTATTTTAATCTGCACAACCAATCAGATCACAAATGGGCAGGAGTCCCTCCTGGCCCCACCCACTTTCTAAAAACACTTGGCAGACACCAAGAGGAGTGTTGGTACCATGGCACCACATTGAGAACCCCTGATCTAGCTAATATATTTCACAGTACAGCATACAAGGAAACTTGTTTTCCTACCAGTTTTTAAAATGCAGATAGAAATGCATGCTCCAATTATCTGTATGATCAATCTGTACATTTTTTGTGAACATTGCTAAACAGGTGCAATATTGTGTTACACGCAACTGTCTCTGAATAAGAGATATAATGACAGGGTTTGTTTTGTTTTGTTTTACAGGTCCCCTTGTCAAGGCAGCAGTGAGATTTCCCTTAAATTCAATTCAGGATGGTTATATTCAGCATTAGACAAAGGAAACATACAGTTTTCACAATGATAAATAAAATATTTTCAGAGAAAATTAAAAGCAAAAGATTTGTGAAATGATGTGACATTGGGATGGGAGTGGTAACTTCACTGCCTTTCACCATTTGCTTAAAGATTAGATGGGAACTATTGCACTAAAGTAAACAAACCATAAAGATAAAGGTAGTCCCCTGTGCAAGAACCAGTTGTTTCCGACTTTCATGATGTCACATCATGACATTTTCATGGCAGACATTTTACAGGGTGGTTTGCCATTGCCTTCCTCAGTCATCTACATTTTCTCCCCAGCAAGCTGGGTACTCATTTTACGGACCTCGGAAGGATGGAAGGCTGAGTCAACCTTGAGCCAGCTACCTGAACTTAGCTTCTGCTGGGATCAAACTCAGGTCATGAGCAGAGAGCTTGAGCTGCAGTACCACAGCTTTACACTCTGCGCCACGGGGCTCCTAAACAAACCATGGGTAGGTACAAAATGATCGGACTCTTGTACCATATAACTACATCCCACATATGATAGCAGTAGCAATGGATGTACAGAGAGACAACTGCATTTTTGCAATATGACATTTTTGCAACAGAAGGGAAACACCTTGAGAAATACCTATTTCCTCCCCTCTGCCAACAAATAGATTAAAAACCCCCCCTGCATTTTGATTCTACTGAAAACTGATCATTTGGGAGGTCCTACCTGAAGTGATTTGAGATTGCAAAGAAAAGTTAGCATCCATAATTTTCACAAAGTATTCTGCAATGCATTCTATCTTGGCATATATCCAAGATATCTGAAAGAACTCAAAGTTGAACTTGTGGATCTCCTGACAAAAATCTGTAATCTTTCATTGAAATCTGCCTCCATTCCAGAGGACTGGAAGGTAGCAAATGTCACCCCCATCTTTAAAAAGGGTTCCAGAGGAGATCCGGGAAATTACAGGCCAGTCAGTCTGACTTCAAAACCAGGAAAGTTGGTAGAAACCATTATCAAGGGTATAATTAGTAGGCATATTGATGAACACAAGTTATTGAGGAAGACTCAGCATGGGTTCTGTAAGGGAAGATCTTGCCTCACTAACCTGTTACAGTTCTTTGAGGGGGTGAACAAACATGTGGACAAAGGGGACCCAATAGATGTCGTTTACCTTGACTTCCTGAAAGCTTTTGATAAAGTTCCTCATCAAAGGCTCCTTAGTAAGCTCGAGAGTCATGGAGTAAAAGGACAGGTCCTCTTGTGGATCAAAAACTGGCTAATTAATAGGAAGCAGAGTCTGAGTATAAATGGGCAGTCTTCACAGTGGAGGACAGTAAGGAGTGGGGTGCTGCAAGGTCCCATGCTCTTTAACTTGTTCATTAATGAACTGGAGTTGGGTGTAAGCAGTAAAGTGGCCAAGTTTGCAGATGACATTAAATTGTTCAGGATGGTGAGAACCAGAGAGGATTGAGAGGCACTTCAAAGGGATCTGTTGAGGCTGGGTGAGTGGGTGTCAACGTGGCAGATGAGGTCCAATGTGACCAAGTGCAAAGTAATGTACATTGGGGCCAAGAATCCCAGCTACAAATACAAGTTGATGGGTTGTGAACTGGCAGAGACTGACCAAGAGAGAGATCTTGGGGTCGTGGTAAAAAACTCACTGAAAATGTCAAGACAGTGTGCGACTGCAATAAAAAAGGCCAACACCATGCTGGGAATTATTAGGAAGGGAATTGAAAACAAATCAGCCAGTATCATAATGCCCCTATATAAATCAATGGTGCAGTCTCATTTGGAATACTGTGTACAGTTCTGGTCACCATACCTCCAAAAGGATATGCCCCCTTTCCAGAAAAGGGCAACTAGAATGATTAAAGGTTTGGAACACTTTCCCTATGAAGAAAGGTTAAAACGCTTGGGACTGTTTAGCTTGGAGAAACGTCGACTGCGGGGTGACATGATAGAGGTTTACAAGATTATGCATGGGATGGAGAAAATAAAGAAGTACTTTTCTCCCTTTCTCACAATACAAGAACTCGTGAGCATTCAATGAAATTGCTGAGCAGTCAGGTTAAAACAGATAAAAGGAAGTACTTCTTCACCCTAAGGGTGATTAATATGTGGAATTCATTGCCACAGGAGGTGGTGGCGGCTACAAGCATAGCCAGCTTCAAGAGGAGATTGGACAAAAATATGGAGCAGAAGTCCATCAGTGGCTATTAGCCACAGAATATATATATTGCCACTGTGTGACAAAGAGTGTTGGACTGGATGGGCCATTGGCCTGATCCAACATGGCTTCTCTTATGTTCTTATGTATTTAACAGCTTGTGACAAGCTTTGTCATATTAAACTAGAGGTCTTTCAATTCCATTAACACTAAAAAGCACTCAACAAGTTGCCAGGGATTTTACTCTCTACAAAGAAGAGAACAAAACAAGCCCTATTGACAGTGCTTACATTACATTATATTTACCAGGACAAATGACCACAACTATTTTAGTTGGTTTGTGCTGTTCACCATGTTTCCCATCCCTATAAGCCCACAAAGATTTTCATAAAAGAGGAAATACATATGGCATTCCTTCACCTTCCAAAGCATTAGTGAATGCTGCATTAAATGTTTCCTCTTTCCCTTTGGAAATCTTTGTAAATTATAGTTTTATGGAAGTCCATTTTTTCTAAAGCCACTCAGTAGGTAGGATGTTCCAGTTTTGTCTGACCTTTTTATCATTATGTTCTTAATTTTCCATTGTGATGCCAACAAATAGTTCTGCTACTGGTGCTGTTTTCAGAGAAGGCTCACAATAAAGAATTTTTCCTCATGTTATTCTACTGTCTTGTTCGCCGCCACCAAATATGGTTAAGAAGGACAGGTTTCTTACCTGTAACTGGTGATCTTCGAGTGGTCATCTGTGCAATCACACATATGGGTATTCCGCAGGATAGGCCCTGACCTCGGAGAGTTCAAAAGCAATCTTGATCGTAGATCTGGCGCGCCTCCCACTCGTCCTGGGGAGGAGGCAGCTACTGCGCATGCCTGGACGAGGGGGAGGTGCTTAGCCACTCAGTTTCTTCCCGCCGCCGGACAGGTGGAAATAAATGAGCTAGACTAGCGTCCAGCAGCGGGGAAGGCTGGGTGGGTCTGTGTGATTGCACAGATGACCACTCGAAGATCACCAGTTACAGGTAAGAAACCTGTCCATCTTCTTCGTGGTCTCTGTGCATTCACACATATGGGTGATTAGCGAGCTATTCTTTCGGAGGTGGGTGCTGGATCTGTAAGAATATGTATGGTTAGAATGAAAAAGGAACGTAATGAGTATAGTACTCACAGTGGTTAATCGAAGATGGAGCGCAGCACTGCTTGTCCGAAGGAGGCATCACGCCGTGCACGGACGTCAAGAGCGTAGTGCGAGGCGAAGGTAGATGTAGAGGACCAGACGGCGGCAGCGCAGATGTCCTCTATAGGGATGCCTCTCATGAAGGCCGATGAGGTAGCGACGGCTCTGGTCGAGTGAGCTCGTATGTGTTGGGGGACTGGCTGTTTTGCCAGTTGGTAGCAGAGTTCGATGGCGGCAACGAGCCACTTGGAAAGTCTCTGAGTAGATATTTTGCTGCCCTTATTGTGGGCGGCGTAAGTGACGAAGAGTCTGGGGTCCTTACGGAACTGTCGGGTCCTGTCTATGTAGAATGCTAGGGCCCTACGTGCGTCCAAGTTGTGGAGCGCCCTCTGCCCTGCATCCACGGGGTGCTGGAAGAAGGCTGGTATGGTTGATTGTCTTCCCAGGTGGAAGGGGGATACGACCTTTGGCAGGAAGGTCGGGTCGGGTCGGAGTACCACCGTGCTGTTATGAAAGATCGTGTATGGAGGGTCCGCCCTGAGTGCACAGATGTCGCTGGCCCTCTTACCTGTGGTAAGAGCTGTGAGCAGCGCTGTTTTCCACGATAGCAGGTGTAGTGGAATAGAGGCCATGGGCTCAAAAGGTGGTTTCATGAGCTGGCTGAGGACGAGAGAAAGGCTCCAGGTAGGGAGGATTTGTTTGATTGGTGGGTGTAGGCGGATGATGCCCTTTAGGAAGGCTCTTGTAGCGTGGTGAGAAAAAACTGTCGTGCCCCCAATACGGGGGTGGAAGGCAGAGATGGCTGCCAGGTGTACTTTTAGCGAGGAATATGAGAGTCCCGCCCTGGAGAGTGTTAGGGTGTAAGTTAGCACCTGGGGTATGGTGGCGCAGCCAGGGTCGAAGTTGTGTTGGGAGGCATAGTGAGAGAAGCGTTTCCACTTAAGGAGATAGGATTTTCTAGTGGATGGTTTTCTGGAGTTTATTAAGACCTGGCGGACATCAGGGGGAAACTCTAGGAACTGATCCTCCAGGCTGTCAGTCTGAATGATGCTGGGTTGTGATGAAGGACCCTGCCGTCCTGCTGGGAGAGGAGGTCCTGTGTTTGAGGAAGTTGAAGGAATGTGTTGTTCGACAGAAGCAGTAAGGTTGTAAACCATGGTTGGCGGGGCCACCACGGAGTTATTAGAATGCAATCCGTGTGGTCCAGCTGAATCTTCTGCAGGACTCTGGTGATGAGTGGAATGGGGGGGAAGAGGTAGTGAAGTGCCCCGTTCCAGGTTTGGAGAAAAGCGTCCCCCTTGGAGCGTTGGGATGGAGGGCCTCTCATGTAGAAGTGGGTGCATTGGGCATTTGATGGTGAGGCAAATACATCTATTTGCGGAGTTCCGAAGAAGTTGAAGATCTGTCGGATGTAGCGGCTGTTGATGGACCACTCGTGGTTGTTGGTCGAGTGGCGACTCAGGGCGTCTGCCTGGGTGTTCTCGGCTCCTGGTAGGTGAACAGCCGTGAGGAAGATGCCCTGGCTTATGCTCCAGTGCCACAACGCCAGAGCCCTCTTGCAGAGTCTGATGGAGGCGGTGCCTCCCTGCCTGTTGATGTAGAAGACCGTGGCGATGTTGTCGGAGGTGACCTGAACGTGTTTGTGTCTCAGCGATGGGAGGAAGGAGCGTAGAGCCTTGTGTACTGCGAGGAGCTCTAGGCAGTTTATGTGGAGAGAGCGTTCGTAGTCTGACCATTGGCCCTGCACCGTGAGGGTTCCCAAGTGGGCTCCCCATCCCCACTTGGAGGCGTCTGTGGTGACAATCACCGAAGGGGGTAGCTGTTTGAACGGCATGCCCCTGTGGAGGTGATGTTCCCTTGTCCACCATTTGAGGGATGTCACGATGTGTAGTGGAAGGGTGAGTAGAGTGGACTGGTGCTGTGTGTGAGGCCGGAAGGTCCTGACGAACCACATTTGCAGGGGTCGCATGTGCAGCTTTGCGAAAGGTAGGACTGCGGTGGTTGCTGCCATGAGGCCTAGCATCCTCTGAAATGTCAGAGCTGTTTGGGAGCGCTGGGCGATGATGGCGTTGGCCAGAGACTGTATGCTGCGTACTCTGTCCTGAGGTAGGGAAGCTGTTTGAGAGACCGTGGAGATGTCTGCTCCTATGAACTGGATTCTTTGGGTGGGAACCAGTTTGGACTTTGATAGGTTGACTTGGAGGCCCAGGGTGGCCAGGAGAGAGAGGGTAGTGGAGACGTCCAGTTGCAGTTGTTCTTTTGAATGGGCGACGATCAGCCAGTCGTCTATGTACGGGTAAATTGATATGTGTTGCTGTCGTAGTGTGGCGGCTACCACTGCCATACACTTGGTGAATACCCTTGGGGCTGTGGAGAGGCCGAATGGGAGAGAACAGAACTGGAAGTGCTGCTCCCCGATGGCGAACCTGAGGAACCTTCTGTGGTGGTGATTGATTGTAATGTGGAAATAGGCATCCTGAAGGTCTATGGAGGCCATCCATGATTGTTCTGGGATGAGCGGAAGGATTGCCTGGAGCGTGATCATACGGAATTTCTTGTAGGCTATGTGCAGGTTGAGTTTGCGAAGGTCGAGGATGGGGCGGAGCCCTCCGTCCTTTTTTGGCACCAGGAAGTAGCGGGAGTAAAACCCGGTGCGATGGTATTGAGGTGGAACTGGTTCTATCGCGCCCTTGTCTAGCAGGGATGCGATTTCCGTCTGTAGGGGTGTGGACGGAGGTGTGGTGAGGAATCTGTGGTGTTTCGGAGAGGATGTGAACTCTATTAGGTAGCCCCTTTGTATGACGGCGAGGACCCAGGAGTCCGATGTTATGGTCCTCCAGGCAGGGTAGAAAGGGTGCAGTCGAGTGTGTGTGTGATGGTTTGGCTGATGGGGGGAAACTGGACGACTCGGGGCAGGGTGGTCAAAGAGACGGCTTGGAGGTAGCTGCGGTTTTCTTGGTCGTTTGAGGGCGTGACCTCTGCTGGAAGGAGGGTTTGGATTGTGGTTTACGTCTCCATGGTTCCTGTTGTCTTGGAGACCTGGTTCCTTTGTAGTGGCTGGGTCTCCAACTCCTCTGTCTATTGAATTGACCTTGGTGTTGCGAGACTCCCAGTCGTTTCGCCCTTTTTCTCCCATCGTCTACAGATGTGAGGATGTCGTCTGTTGTTGTGTTGAATAGCCCAAGACCATCGAAGGGTAGGTCCTCAACCTTGTATTTGATGTCAGGTTGGAGGGATGAGGATCTAAGCCACGCGTGCCTGCGTAGGGCTATGGCTGAGGCCAGGATTTTGGAGGAGCACTGTGCAGCGTGACGAGCTGTATTGATCTGCTGCTTGCTCACTCTGGCCAATTCCTGTAGAGCAGTGGTCGCTGTCTTCTGGGATGTCTCAGGCAGCAAGGGGATCAATGCGTTGAGGGAGGTAGTGAGGTTGTAGGCGTATGCTGAGAAGCACGCCATATAATTGTGTATTTTAGTCGTGGCCGTAGTGAGGGAGTATATCTTCCTCCCGATAGTGTCGAGCTTCTTGCCCTCTCGTTCTGGGGGCACTGGGTGTCTCGTTTGCTTCGACTTCGAGGAGGAGTGGACGATGATCGAGTTCGGAGCCGGGTGGGTAAATAGGAACTTGGAGTCTGGTGCGTGTATTTTGTATAGTGCTTCAACCTTCTTGGATGTTGGTGGTACCGATGCTGGCTTGTCCCATGCTTCTTTAAGCGTTTCGAGGAGGACAGGGAGCATGGGAAGAGAGGAACTCGATGGAAGGTCCGCATGCACTAGGTCGAATACAACGTCCGAGACTCTGGGTGCGTCTGTGTTCAGTTTGAGGTTCAGAGAGTTTGCCATATTCGAGACGAGGTCGAGGTAGGACTTGGGACCCTCTGACGGTGATAGGTCTGCTGGTTTGGCTATGTCGGAGTCTGGAGATTGTAGGTCCGAACCCGAGGAGTGGTCGGAGTCGGAGAGTTCCGCCTCGGAGTCGACATCGGATCCTTGGTGAGATTCCGGTTGGGTTTGAAGTGCCGGTTGTTTGTTGGGAGCAGCTTGTCCGGGTTCGAGTGGTGAAGGAAGTTCCGGTTCGGTGGTGGGGCGCACGGGGTCGTCGCGGGGCCGGAGAGGTCTCTGTAGATCAGGGTGGTGTCTGCGCGGAGAGATGTCACGGTATCGACTGTGGTCATGTCTGTCGTCGCGATCTCGGTATCGAGGAGATTCGTGGTAGCTGCGATAGTGGCGGTCTCTCGGGTCCGCGTAGTAGGCGCCGGAGGATGGCGATCGTCGGTACCTTCTTCGGTCCCGTGGGGACGGAGATCTGGACCTCGATGGGGAGTAGTAGTAGTATCTCCCCCTGCGTCGGCTGTGGGACCGTCGGCGACTGCGGGACCTTGGTCTGGTTGGGAGAACTCTCGGAGTCGAGGGTTCTCTGGTCAGCGCGTGGGCATCCAGCGGTTGCGAAAGATCCACAAATTGGCGAGGGTCGAGAGGGCGGCTCTTGGTGGAGATCGGAGAGTGGGTCTCCAGTATCTGGTCCGGTGGTGTGTTCGGGATCGACGGGGACCTGGATGAGATGCGCACGATTTCTAGTGGTGTAATCGGCGGTGTTGTGGTCGACTTCGATGCCGGGGTTTTTGGGATCGAGCCGGAGCCGCTTGTGGTCGGGTTCGATGCCTTCAGTTTGGTTGTTGTCGAGCCCGTGGCCGGGTTCGAACTCGAGTGTCCGGTCTTAGGCTTCTTTGAGCTAGCCGAGCCCGTCGGGTCCGCGTGGGCGGAATCTGATCGGTGGCGCTTTTTTGAGTCATCCGACTTCTTGGTGTGTTTGCCGGACTTAGGCTTGCAGGGCCCTTGAGCCACGGAAGCTGCCGACTGCGTCTCTCCCGCGAGAAGTGGGGAAGATGGCGCGAGTTGTTGTTGACCGCCATGCGGCATGGTCGGTCGGAGGGAGGTTTCCATAAGATGGCTCCTGAGCCTCGCGGCGCGGTTTTTACGGGCCTGTTTGCCAAATTGGCTGCAGTGCACGCAGGAGTCTATACGATGGGCCTCCCCGAGACAAAATAGACAGAGAGAGTGGCCGTCGGACGAAGGGATTTTAGAGGAGCAGCGGGTGCAGCGTTTGAAAGTTATTTTGTCCCTTCCTTCCATCCGCCCGGCGGGGGGGGAGGGAGAAAGTCCGGAAAGTAGTAGAAAGAGGGTTTTTTTTTTTTTTATACGATACCAGGAGAAGTGTGGAAGACGAGGATGAAATGAAGAGGAGGCTGGATTGTGAAGATTGCAGTGAAGAAGTTGGAGATCAACGAGGGAGGTGCGATCCGGTCGGCGGTAAGGAAGAAACTGAGTGGCTAAGCACCTCCCCCTCGTCCAGGCATGCGCAGTAGCTGCCTCCTCCCCAGGACGAGTGGGAGGCGCGCCAGATCTACGATCAAGATTGCTTTTGAACTCTCCGAGGTCAGGGCCTATCCTGCGGAATACCCATATGTGTGAATGCACAGAGACCACGAAGAAGATCTTTCTGATCTCAGTCAGTATTAACCCTACTTGTAGATTTATGTTCTGTGTCTACCCACACAGAAGCACCCACAAAAGCAACAGAATTTAAATTTTCTGTCTGGTGGGATTTGTGTTCTCAAGTTTCAATCATTAAAGACTCTGCGATTACTCTGCTCTTGTCAATTGTCTCTTTATTTCTTCTTACTATATTGAATGGTCACTGACAAGGGTTTATGTGGGTTTCTTTGCCAGTCCTGCTGATTTTCTTTCCACTGTTCCAGTGCTTCCTGTGTGGATACTGGTTTTTTCAACACCACAAAATAACACTGAAAATGAGTTACAATCTAATAAACACAAGTCTTTAAAAAGAAGAAATAAAGTAGTCTTCCCTGTCATTTCTTAACCATGAAATATGGTAGGATAAACTGTGATTCTGACTTTTTCATGCTTTTCTTTTTTTTTTTTTGCTAGAGAAACCCTCAAGGAGTTCACTTGGTCCTTCCCAACTGGGAATATTTCCCAGTGTTGAAGCATGATTTAAGTAAATTATTGGTGACTGGGAATAATTCAAACAGGCTCCTACATTTCAAGATGCATCTGTGATGAAGGCAGAAAGAGCATGACTCATTTCCATTTCTGCTAATTTGATGCACTTCCCCAACATGATAGAAAAGACATGCAAGTAAGTAGCCCCATGCTTTTGTCCAGAATGGGATGCAGGTGGGAGGGCCATGCTTAGTAATGTCAGATTTCTGCAGTGACTTTATTTCACAGAGGAAGCACTGCGCAGACCAAAGGTATTTTAAGTCAGTATTTGATTAACAGAAAAGGGCCAATTTAATTTTTTGAATGATCTATTTCTAGCTGGTTTGAAGGGGGAGTTGTTTTCTGAAAATATTATGAGAATAGTAGCAACATCTCCTTTCCTCTGTTTTTCACAAGGGAGATACTCAGAGTTTGTAAACATCCATGCACATATATTTGGCCCCTGACATCAAATTGTAATGACATGGACACATGCCAATGTGAAGCCTTATTTAGTTAATTCTATCTGCCCAATAAAGAACTCTGCTGGTGGGCTTGACACTTTGGGAATGAGGCCATCTCACATGCAGTAGAGTAATTTGAGGACAAAACTATTATGACATAATTAGAACTTACGTTCAGCCAAGAGGCACAATCTCCAATTAATGCTTGATTTTAGAAATTGCATTCAATATAAAAGGTTCTTTCTGGAACAAAAGAAGCAAAGTGCCGTATGTATAGAACTGAAACTTATCTCAGCACTATACAAGACAGGGGAAATGGATCAGAATTTCTCTGGTTATGGACATTGCTGGATGCCACATTCAATATTGGTCGATCAATCTGAATTTGGTTGCTTGCCTTATGCAGATGTATGTCTTCAACAAAGCCTTCAAAAGATTTAACACAAAGATGTAGACTTCAGGAATTAAACATTTTAACATCAGTTCAAAATAAAAGCTATTGGCTTGGATCTAAACCTCCCTTTCCATTTGTACTAGGTAGTTCTACTCATGGAAGAGAAACATTTACGGTGTTTCTCCTACTCTTCTTTGCAGCCCCCCCTCAAACTAATGGTGTTCTTGCAGGTCCATTGACTTATGAGGATTCAATTCTGAGGGGTCATAGAAAGTGGTGGTGACGGGAGAAATGTTGTACAGCTCTGCTTGCCCTGCACAGAATCCAAACCATGTATTTATTAGAAACTGGAGCCTGCTGTTTCAAGGGCAGGAAAGATCGCAGCCTTTTCCCCTTAGTTTTTCTCAGCCCCCCATACCTTTATAGTCAATAATTGGAATGATCACATCAGCTAAGTATAAACAGACATTTCTTTGGTGATGCAGGCTAGATTTCCAATCAGTGCTTGCTGCCAACTTATATAAAGTAAAGGTAGTCCCCTGTGCAAGCACCAGTTACTTCTGACTCTGGGGTGACATCACATAACAACGTTTTCACAGCAGACTTTTTCGGGGTGGCTTTGCCATTGCTTTCCTCAGTCATCTACACTTTACCCCCAGCAAGCTGGATACTAATTTTACCAACCTCGGAAGGATGGAAGGCTGAATCCACCTTGAGTTGGCTACCTGAACCCAGCTTCTGCCAGGATCAAACTCAGGTCATGAGCAGAGCTTTGGACTGCAGTGCTGCAGCTTACCACTCTGCACCAACTTGTATACAGGTCACTCATTACTAATAATATTTATTTTCTACACACAGGCTGGTTTATAGAAGCCAGTGATTCCCTTTGCCTGGACACCTATGCAAATATATTCTGTCACAGTGTCTTACACTTGTCTGGCCTCTGATGATCCCTCATACTTCATTCTGGGCTACATTATGTTTACATCTGAAGGCAAATTATGTGAACACCACATTCTGTTCCAAGAAACAGAAGTCACTCAAGGGCATTATGGCAGTAACAACTGATCTGGATGTTACTGCTTCTCCCTCTTCACTGGAGTGGATTTGATATCCAAAAAGCAAAACCAGCCCTGCTTTGAGTACAGCCCTCTCTCGCCCCATATCTGCCTTTGTGCATAAAAGCACACGACCAGACAAATAACAATTGCTGAATTTTTGTCTCTGCTGTTCAGACTGCCTTGATCTGGATAGCCCAAGCTGGCCTGATCTTGTCAGAAGGTAAACCGGGCAGGCCCTGGTCAGTATTTAGATGAGAGATTACCAAGGAATAGCAGGGTCACTACCAGGCAGGCAGTAGCAAACCACCTCTGCAAATCTCTTGCCTTGGAAACCTATAGGATCACCATAAATTGGCTACAACTTGATGGCAGAACAAAAACCTGTTTGGACTAGGAAAATATAGACACAAGTTGTTACAGAGTTGTACAACTCACTGTCTTCCAGGTTGGTGAAAGATCTTCTCATTGGGGAAGAACTAGAGGTGCCTTGTATTCCTTTCATACACACTGCTGCTATGCAACCTTTTAAAAAAACAACTCCTGAACTTTTTGAAATGTAAGCAAAGCAAAAAAGAAGAAAGAGAGAAGAAGCTATTTTTTCTTCTTCTGGTTTTTGGAAATAGTTTCCTTGACAGACTCTGAGCATTTCTCACTGTCATTCATATTCCCTTTGCTTACTTGACTGTTTTGTCACTTTACTGAACTAAGCACAGCAGTATATCGATTGCGGTGTGGCCGTTATCTCATACTAGGCTGCATTGTCAATGCATACTTAAGAGGATTCCAACTGTGGTGCCTACATTTCCTTTACTTTGAGAGGGGTCAGTCCCACTCTAGTTTTGATAGCAACAGGTATTCTCTTAGTATTTCTCCTAGACTGATTTATTGAACCAGGAGAAAGGGTCACAGAAAGCTATTTGGTCCCACAGTGCACCTTTTAAAGTTGGTATCAAGTGTGACTCCATAGAAACTTCCTCAGTGCCAGCATATATGGGAAGCACACAAGTAGGTAGCAGAGCTCTACTAAAATCATACTGTACCCAGTTTAGCGTAGTGGTTAAGTGTGCGGACTCTTATCTGGGAGAACCAGGTTTGATTCCCCACTCTTCCACTTGCACCTGCTGGAATGGCCTTGGGTCAGCCACAGCTCTGGCAGAGGTTGTCCTTGAAAGGGCAGCTGCTGTGAGAGTCCTCTCAGCCTCACCCACCTCACAGGGTGTCTGTTGTGGGGGAGCAAGATAAAGGAGATTGTGAGCTGCTCTGAGACTCTGAAATTCAGAGTGGAGGGCAGGATATAAATCCAATATCTAAATATCCACCCTACTATGTACTATGTACTTTGCTGTACTCTAAGAACATAAGAGAAGCCATGTTAGATCAGGCCAATGGCCCATCCAGTCCAACACTCTGTGTCACACAGTGGCAAAAAAATTATACACACACACACACACACACACACACACATTGTGGCTAATAGCCACTGATGGATCTCTGCTCCATATTTTTATCTAAACCCCTCTTGAAGGTGGCTATGCTTGTGGCCGCCACCACCTCCTGTGGCAGTGAATTCCACATGTTAATCACCCTTTGGGTGAAGAGGTACTTCCTTTTATCCGTTTTAACCTGTCTGCTCAGCAATTTCATCGAATGCCCACGAGTTCTTGTATTGTGAGAAAGGGAGAAAAGTACTTCTTTCTCTACTTTCTCCATCCCATGCATAATCTTGTAAACCTCTATCATGTCACCCCGCAGTCGACGTTTCTCCAAGATAAAGAGTCCCAAGCGTTTCAACCTTTCTTCATAGGGAAAGTGTTCCAGCCCTTTAATCATTCTAGTTGCCCTTTTCTGGACTTTCTTCAATGCTATAATATCCTTTTTGAGGTGCAGCGACCAGAACTGCACACAGTACTCCAAATGAGACCGCACCATCGATTTATACAGGGGCATTATGATACTGGCTGATTTGTTTTCAATTCCCTTCCTAATAATTCCCAGCATGGCATTGGCCTTTTCTACTGTAAACGCACACTGTCTTGACATTTTCAGTGAGTTAACTACCACGACCCCAAGATCTCTCTCTTGGTCAGTCTCTGCCAGTTCACACCGCAAAAACTGGTATTTGTAGCTGGGATTCTTGGCCCCAATGTGCATTACTTTGCACTTGGCCACATTGAACCGTATCTGCCACATTGACGCCCACTCACCCAGTCTCAACAAATCCTTTTGGAGTTCCTCACAATCCTCTCTGGTTCTCACCACCCTGAACAATTTAGTGTCATCTGCAAACTTGGCCACTTCACTGCTCATTCCCAACTCTAAATCATTTATGAACAAGTTAAAGAGCATGGGACCCAGTACCGAGCCCTGTGGCACTTCACTGCTTACCGTCCTCCACTGCAAAAACTGCCCATTTATACTCACTCTCTGCTTCCTATTACTCAGCCAGTTTTTGATCCACAAGAGGACCTGTCCTTTTACTCCATGACTCTCAAGCTTTCTAAGGAGCCTTTGATGAGGAACTTTATCAAAAGCTTTCTGGAAGTCAAGGTAAACAACATCTATCGGGTCTCCTTTGTCCACATGTTTGTTCACCCCCTCAAAGAAATGTAACAGGTTAGTGAGGCAAGATCTTCCCTTACGGAACCCATGCTGATTCTTCCTCAATAACCCATGTCCATCAATGTGCCTACTCATTCTGTCCTTGATAATGCTTTCTACCAACTTTCCCGGTACTGAAGTCAGACTGACTGGCCTGTATTTCACGGATCTTCTCTGGAACCCTTTTTAAAGATGGGGGTGACATTTGCTACCTTCCAGTCCTCAGGAACGGAGGCAGATTTCAATGAAAGATTACAGATTTTTGTTAGAAGATCCACAAGTTCAACTTTGAGTTCTTTCAGAACTCTCGGATGTATGCCATCCAGACCCTGTGACTTGTTAGTTTTTAATTTGTCTATCAGTTGTAGGACCTCCTCTTTTGTCACCTCAATCTGACTCAGGTCTTTCAACACCCCTTCCAAAATTAGTGGTTTTGGGGCGGGCAAAAAGTTCTCATCTTCCACAGTGAAGACGGAGGCAAAAAAATCATTCAGCTTCTCAGCCATTTCCCTATCCTCCTTCAGTAATCCGTTTACCCCATGGTCATCCAAGGGCCCCACTGCCTCCCTGGCTGGTTTCCTACTTCTAATATATTTGAAGAAATTTTTATTGTTGGTCTTTATGTTTTTTGCAATATGCTCCTCATAGTCCCTTTTTGCCTGCCTGATTACAGTCTTGCATTTGATTTGCCACAGCCTGTGTTCCCTTTTACTAATCTCACTTGGACTGGTTTTCCACCACTTAAGGGAGTCCTTCTTACCTTTTACAGCTTCCATTACTTTGTTTGTTAACCATGCAGGCCTTTTCTTATGCCTGTTTGTGCCTTTCCTAACTTGTGGTATGTATTTTATCTGAGCTTCTAGGATTATAGTTTTAAATAGTTTCCAAGCTTCCCCAAGGGTTTTGACCGTATTTACCTTTCCTTTCAGTTTCCTCCTCACATGCCTCCTCATCTCAGTGAATTTACCTCTTTTCAAGTTAAACGTGGTTGTGGCGGTCTTTTTGGGCAACTCCCTATTTATACGAACGGTGAAATCAATAACATTATGGTCACTGCTCCCAAGCAGCACGATTACTTTTACATCTCTCACCAAGTCTTGGGCATTACTTAGGACCAAATCCAGGATCGCCCCACCCCTTGTAGTTTCTGAGACCATCTGCTCCATAGCACAGTCATTGAGAGCATCAAGAAACTCAATCTCTTTCTCTCGACCAGAACACATATTGACCCAATCAATCCACAGGTAGCTAAAATCACCTATTATGACACACTTTTTACGTTTAGTCGCTATCTTTAAGCCTTCCATCATATTATAATCGTCCTCTCTCTTTTGATTTGGTGGGTGATAACAAACTCCCATAGTTAAATTTCCTTTTGGGCCCTCTATTTCAACCCAAAGCATTTCTAGAAGGGAATCTAATTCTTTGACCTCACTCTTACTGGACCGTATATCCTCTGACATACAGAGCCACCCCACCTCCAACCCTTCCCTCTCTATCCTTCCGATATAACTTATATCCAGGAATCACCGTGTCCCACTGATTCTCCTCATTCCACCAAGTTTCTGAAATTCCCACAATGTCTATGTTTTCTCCCAACACTAAACATTCCAATTCACCAATTTTACTTCGAACACTTCTAGCATTTGCATACAAACATCTATAATTTCCCAGGCTAGCTAGGCCCGCCACCTTCCTCCTGCCACCTCAAGACTCTGGCAGACAGTCCATACTGTTTGTCACCATCACAGTGGAGAACTCTGATCTGTTACTCGGTAGAAAAATAGCAGCCAACCCTTCATCTCTTTGAGACGAGTCCTCCCGAACCAGACACATTTCATCTCCTGTTGGCTTTCCCCCAAGATTTAGTTTAAAAACTGCTCTGCCACCTTTTTGATTTTAAGCGCCAGCAGCCTGGTTCCATCCGGGGACAAGTGGAGACCGTCTCTTTTGTACAGCTCCCGCTTGTTCCAGAAAGCATCTCAGTGCCTAACAAACTTAAACCCTTCCTCCTTACACCATCGTCTCATCCACACATTGAGACTTCTAATTTGTGCTTGTCTCTCCTGCCCTGCACGTGGAACAGGTAGCACTTCTAAGAAGGCTACCTTGGAGGTCCTGGCCTTATGTCTCCCACCTAGCAGCCTAAATTTTTCCTCCAGCACCTCACAACTGCATTTCCCCACATCTTTGGTGCCAACATGCACCATGACCACAGGCTCCCCCCTAGCACTATCTATCAGCCTATCTACTACACGCGTAATGTCCGCTACCTTTGCAGCAGGCAGGCAAGTCACCATACGGTCAGTACGTGGTTTCGCCACCCAGCTATCTACTTGCCTAAGGATTGAATCACCAACTACCAAAAAAACCCCTCTCCCCCTGCCCAGGGATGGTTCCTTGGCGCGAAAGGATTCCCACTCACCAACTGAAGAAGAGGGCGCATTCCCCTTATCCTCAGCACAGTGCCCTGTTCCCTCTCGACCCTCACGCTCTCTGGCAGCAACGGGGCTGCTACGTTCAGAGCGGGGCTCATCTAATATGCCCCTGAGAGTCTTCCCCAAGTGCCTAACTGACTGTCTCTGCTTCTCCAGGGCAGTCACCTCAGCCTCAAGGGTACGAACTCGTTCCCTGAGGACCAGGAGCTCCTTGCATCGATCACACACCCAAGACTTCTGTCCTTTGGGCAGATAGTCGTACATGTGACACTCAGTGCAAAACACTGGAAAGCCCCCAACCCCCTGCTGACATTCTATCTTCATGATATATAATATTTTTTAAAATATACAGTCCTCTTTAAATGCTGTTTGTTTAAGTGGAGGGTCAACTTACCTTATTGGGAGAACAAGGAAATCAGGGATCTGGGTTCCTGGTCCTTAGAGAGCAACTTCTCCAGCTGTCTCAGCTATCAGAGCTGCTCTGCTCTGTTCTGCTCCTCTCAGACCTCTGTGAGATGTGCTCAGCCTTTGGCAAGGTGCAGCTTAAAATGCAAAGAGGGTGGAGCAGAGGCACTCCTAAGCAATCAGCAGCAATCACTCTAAATCACTCTCAATCTCTTTCACCTTTAGCCCACTCAACAAAACAAAGACCAAACAAAGAGCAGTTCCCCAGCTATCACAACTCAGAATTTTAGGCAGCCCCACAAACCTCAGAATGAAGTCTTTCAAAACTCAGAAATTCTCAGCAACTTCTCTAGCTGTCTCAGCTATCAGAGCTGCTCTGCTCTGTTCTGCTCCTCTCAGACCTCTGTCTGACCTCTACTACGCACTCTACTAAGATCGTACTGATTTCTGAGAATCAGAAATATAACAGTCTTACAAAATAGAGTATAAAACAGGAATAATAAAGTGCTTAACTTCTAAGTACATTTTTAAAAGTGAGCGCAGTCTACAAGTCATGTATGTAGATAAGTGTATACAAACACAAATACACATGCACAATGAAAAGCATGAGATTGATCTATGTGATGATGTCTGTGGAGAAATGCATTTTATCTGGAGATTGTCTTGATAAAATCTGCACATTGAGTTTAAAAAGTTTTCTCTTTTCCAGCTGAAGACAGGCAGGAAGGAAAAAATTAATTGGTCCCAAGCCTGAACAAGTACCAACCTCAAAGCATTGGAAATGCTAATAGCCTTCCTGACCAAAGAAAATGAAATGGTTTGTTCACACCTTAACTAGGAATCTGGGATGCAGAATCTGTATCTTCCTGGAGGTTTCAGGAAAGGTCTTTCTAACTCACAACAGGCTAGGAAAACAGAATGAGATAAAATCCCTTGGCATGGAGGAGGAGGGTTCATTATACAGATCCATCTTGTTTGATTAAATCTGGAGGGATGAACTGAATTCTGCCCTAATGGTCACCACTGCCATGTGAAGCAAACAAAAGACTACCTATACAAAGATTACAAGGTAATGGGAGGCTTCTGAAACTCTGCAACTTTAAGTTAAACTTTAAGTTAAAGAACTTGCCTTAGAATAAGATCATCTTTTTTTTTTTAAACTTTTATTTATACCCCGCCCTCCCCGCCTAGGCAGGCTCAGGGCGGCTAACAAGACATGGTAAAACCATGATACAATAAAACAGTATATAATATAATTAATAATTTAACAATAAAACCAATAAAACAGTATGGCATTATGGTACAATCAAATTATGTATAAGATGGCTCGGTGCTATTGATATTATCAGGAGTTCCGTCTTAAAAAGCTAGCTGGAAGAGGGCAGTTTTGCAGGCCCTATGGAACTGGTTAAGATCCCGTAGGGCCCGCACCTCTTCCGGCAGTTGATTCCACCATTGGGGGGCCTTTGTAGAGAACGCCTGTTCTCTGGTAGTTTTTAATTTGGTTTCTTTTGGCCCAGGGATTTCAAGAAGATTTTTTGAGCTTGATCGCTGTGCTCTCTGGGGAACATATGGAGAGAGGCGGTCCCTAAGGTAGGCAGGTCCTCAACCATATAGGGCTTTAAAGGTGATGACCAGCACCTTGTAACGAACTCGGTAAACAATTGGCAGCCAGTGCAACTCCCGCAGCCCAGACTGCACATGTTCCCACCGAGGCAGTCCCAATAGCAGCCTGGCTGCTGCATTTTGCAATAGCTGAAGTTTCCGGGTTTGGTACAGGGGCAGCCCCATGTAGAGGGCATTACAGTAGTCTAACCTCTAGGTGACCGTTGCATGGATCACTGTTGCCAGGTCGCCGCGCTCCAGGAAGGGGGCCAACTGCCTTGCCCGTCTAAGGTGAAAAAAGGCGGACTTGGCAGTAGCTGCTATCTGGGCCTCCATTGTCAAGGAAGGCTCCAGTAGGACTCCCAAGCTCTTAACTCTGCACACTGCTACCAGTTGTGCCCCATCAAAAACTGGGAGAGAGACCCCATTCCCTAAACCGCCGCCACCCAGGCAAAGGACCTCTGTCTTCGCTGGATTCAGTTTCAACCCACTCAGCTTAATCCAGTCTGCCACGGCTTGCAACACCCAGTTCAGATTTTCCAGGGCATTGCCAGTCTGGTCACCCATCAATAGATAGAGCTGGGTGTCATCAGCGTACTGATGACAACCCAACCCATATCTCCGGGCAATCTGGGCAAAGGGGCACATAAAGATGTTAAATAGCATCGGAGAGAGAACTGCTCCCTGCGGCACCCCACAATTAAGTGAGTGTCTCTGGGACAGCTCTCCCCCAATTGCCACCCTTTGTCCCCAACCCTCAAGGAAAGAGGAAAGCCACTGTAAAGCTGACCCCTGAATTCCTGCGTCGGCGAGGCGGCGGGCCAGCAGCCGGTGAGCGACCATATTAAACGCAGCTGATAGGTCTAACAGCAGCAAAACCGCCACACTGCCTCATTCCAGATGTCTCCAGAGATCATCCATGAGAGTGACCAAGACTGCCTCTGTCCCGTGACCCGGGCGGAAGCCGGACTGGAATGGATCTAAGGTGGAAGTGTCCTCCAGAAACCTCTGCAGCTGCAACGCAACATCCCTCTCAATAACTTTGCCCAAAAAGGGCAAATTTGAGACCAGCCGGTAGTGTGCCAATTTGGTCGGGTCTGATGTAGCCTTTTTTAAGTTACATCTTGGGGATGTACATGGCAAAGAACAGGGGAATTGCGTGTTTACACCTTTCTTTTAGATTCCTTGCTCAATCTGTTGCTGAGCAGATAATTTGTGTGCAGACATTTTACTTTTAATAAATACTTTACTATTTTGAAAGCTGGTAGTTGTTCTCTTTACCAGATAGACCTCCCCCACCCCCACTGTTTGAAAACAATATTCAAAATGGCTGCCAAGGAAAGGGATACAGTAAATCATTATTTTGCTGGGAGTATGTTAATACAGTAAGTGCTTAATGAGTCACTAGGCTGGGACTTTGAATGGCAATACAGGAAGGCAAGCTGGGAGCACAGGTCCTCTCAATTGATAATTTCAATAGTCCAGTTGGTGGTGCTGAAAATGTGAGAGAAAACTCTTGTGAGGATAGGATGGGCCAGGAGGGAGATGCATTGCTGGGCAGAAACTAAGGATGGCGACTCAAACTGAGCAGGACTCATGGGTCAGTAGGGTCATTCGACCACAATGTCATTGTGGTAAAATGAAGCTAAAACATAGAAAGGGTATGAATTACTTTAATTCTCCTCTCAGAACCATCACTATATAGACAAAAATCTCATTTCCTACAAGGTGCCTCCAGGAGGAAGAACACGAGACTTTGAAGAAGAAAATACTATTTCAGCAGCCCACAAAGGTTGTAAAGGAGCATAGGCAACTGCTCCTGTACTATAGTCAAGCGGTGGAAAGGGTGTTTTTCATTGTGAGGAGATATACATTGAGGAGAGATGTACATTGAGGAAGTGTATTGGTTACAGAGAGATGGAAGCATGGATACCTAAATCATTGGTGTGAACATATGCTGTCATTCTTTTTTATCTCTCCACGGAGGAGTGTGTATATGATTTCCCCCCAAAATTGTATATTCTTGGTTCAGCTCAGCTCAACACTCAACACGCATCAGAATTCTGAGAATGTGTTGATGCACACCTTAAGCCCTCAATGAATAGGCTAATACATTCAGATCAATAGAAGAGACAGTTCATTAGCATATTCTCTTTGAAAGGCAGAGTTACTCTCCTTAATATTGAAGGAAAATAGAAGACCAAATGGTGAGTAAACTTTATGTATTCACTTGAGCACTCTGGCATCTATAGGAGATTATCGGCCTGTGGTAGTGAAAATCAGAATGTGATGGAGACTATAAATTGGATGCAGCCATGTGGATGCAGAAAAAAAAGTTGATTCTGCTTGCAGAACTGAGGGATAGCAAAAAGCTCTCATGTAACATCTCCCACTCCCATCGTAGTGTTCTCATATACACGATGACATACACATGAAAAGCCTAGGCAAAGTAAATTTGCCTGTTAAAGCTGTGGTGGGAATCTCGCTCTTCTATTTCACCCTCTGCATTAGAATGCCTGGCTGCTGCTTTACTGTCTTCTGCATCTTTCACACAAACCTGTGTGTTCCCACACCAATTTAATTTAGTAGAATCTTGCTTTGAAGTAACATAACCACTGGTTCAGTGATCACACACAACACTGTAAGATTTGGAAAAGATATGGCTTCCAGGTTAATTGGTTTTGGGTTGTTGTATTTTTTTTTTTTTAAAAAATACAAAATAAAAATTGCATTCCCAGTTAAATCTTTACTGCTGAAGAAAGGCTCATTTTAGACGAGTTCTGTCATTCCTGTGAACTAAACAATACTTCCTGCTCATGTCTGTAATGGATTTTAAGACCATTTTTGCTTTCACTGTGCACAAAATGCTCCATTATGTTTGGTCACATTTCTTTGGCATTTAGTGTTATGGATTGCCCAAATCTTTGCCCCAACATATGTATGTTGCTTTATGTGCCACTGACCAGGAAGCTAATTTATAATCAATCTGTTTAAGACTATGCTAATATATATGAGAAGGATAGCAAGCAATAATTTTATGTTCAGCATATTTGAGAGTTCTGATCCTTTCAGATAATTTGTCTATTGAGGAGGGTTGAAGGGAAGAGACCATGTTTATTTACTGGAAAAAGAGCTATGTATTTTGATTGACCTTCCTGTAAAGATAAAATAGAGTACGCCCAACTGAAAATGTAAATGTTTAATGTACTCTTTGCTTTTAGCTTGTGCAATAAACCATTTGCAATAAACATGAGAATTACAAACTTAATAAAAAAAATCCTTTAGTGTCAGATTTAGACTATACAGACAAATTAGGTTTTTAACCATTCTTGATGCATACGCCACAATCGGATGGGCTCCTGTTGACTAATTAGCACTTTTGCCAGCTCACACACTTGATTCTGAAGTGTTCATTCTTTAAACATGTCACAGCTGGATGCTGCTGGAAAGTATCTATGGGCTTGAAAGGCTGAGGGCTTTAGTAAGTCCAATGTTCTCTCTACTTGCAAAAAGACACTGCATTGTAACACAATTCTAAAGTGCACTAGCTCTTAATATGCATGTGCCTTGTAAAGCATAACTATGCAAGATGCAAATTTCAAATCATGATCTGTGCTATGGTAACAAGAGAGTCCTCATAGGAAGACTCAGGAACCCTTGTAACACACCATAGTGCCAACTCTGCCCTTTTATATATATTACAATTCTGTGACTGGATCTAACTCTGTTGTACCAGGAAGGATTTATTCACCAGCACAGTATCTTATCTGCCAGCAGCACATGAAAATAATGTTATTTAAGGGGTTCTGCTGGCCAAAAAGAAATTGACCCTATGATTGTTCACTTAACCATGGCTGTCCCTCAGCTGAACTAACCATGGGATATTGGCAGAATATCATTGCTAGCTACACCAGGAAAGATGCTTCACTGATGCAGAAAACAAATCGGCAGGTACAAAATAAAGGAAATCTGGCACTAAATTGAGTTGCCATGTATTCAATATGGTAACCTCATTGCTGTTTGTTTAGTCCTGGTTTTGGCATCCTGGTTGTGTCTTTTTTTTATTCTCCTGTATTGAGATGCTTTACATAGTATAATTTTAAGAAGCACTACAGAACATTTTGTTAACAACATACACAGGTGGCCTCTTATATACTTCAGAAATGCAGGTAAATAGGATCAACCAACCCATTTCCCAAAAACATTTTTGTTGCATAAACGAAGTATTTAAAATGCAGCAGAATGTTTTTTTGCTTAGTTTTGTTGCCAAACCCTGTCCTTTAGGGTCTCTAACAAACATCATCCACCACACTCCCCCTATAGTGTGCTCTTCCATCTGCCCCTCATGATGGTGCTACCTGTCCCATCCAGATATTCTCAGTTGGGTTTGTGATGTGTGAAGAATCAGATATATCGGAGGAAACTTTCCTCATTTTTTCAGTTCCACAGAGAGCTCTACATTTGTACTTTGCTTCCAGTATGATGTAGCAGCCCTGTGGCGCAGAGTGATAAAGCTGCAGTACTGAGGTCTGAACTCTCTGCTCACGACCTGAATTCAATTCCGGCAGAAGCTGGATTCAGCTTGCTGGGGGGAAAGTGTAGATGACTGGGGAAGGCAATGGCAAACCACCCCATAAAAAAAATGGCAAATCACCCCATGATGCATCGTCATCCCAGAGTTGGAAACGACTGGTGCTTGCACAGGGGACCTTTCCTTTCCAGTATGACAGAAGTGCTGTTATTTCAAAACTCCTGACCTAGAAATAAGTTCAAAGATTATGTGCAATTAGTGCTTATTCACTTGGGGAGGCGGGGGGTGGAGGGGCAACAAGCATTCCCAACGATAGAAGCATATGGTGAGAATATTGACAGGCATTTAACATACTTTAGACCTAGAAACCTCTGCTGTGTACAAATGAAAAAGAGACACATTTTCATGGTGAAGGGCTGCTTCTTTCTCACTAACCAAAGCTAGAAAACATAGCACAAAGGCAAAACTCATTAATGGAAAAAGATTCATTGAGGCAGAAAATGTATCTTGAATTGGCGGGCAGAAATTAAGGGACTCTGTCACTAATTAGAGGGGTGAATATTTCAAAAAAGGCAAAGTCTATACTTCTATACTTCCTGTTTGGGTGGTATAATAGTAAAAAGTCTTGTCTAATGTCGAATTGATGGTGCTTTCACACACAAGAAAAATTGTAGCCTGGGAAAAACATTGGAGAGTATCATGCATACATCTTGGGGTTTTTTAGTAAGATTATATTAAAATGAAAGGACCTATACTTGATTGCTATCATTAACCTGTAGGAAAGAGCCTGTTTCTAATTACTGTTATCACTATGCTTTTTGATACATGGTGATGATTCACCAAGCCAATTGATTACCTTTAGTCATAAGGGGTGATTTCACACCTCAAAAATTAAATATATAAGCAGATAGCAATATGTTTATCCTGGAAACCATTTGGGACCTGTGCCACGAATCTTGGATCTGCATCCCATTTAATTCTAATCAGCTCTGTCAGTTCTGAACAGTTCTTTTTTAAAAAAAGAAAGAAAGAAAACTTTTACTAAAGGGGAAATCAGATCTGCTACCTCACTTGTTAAAATCAGGTGACTACTGTTCCTGCTATTCTATCCACACGTCATTTTCTACATATCATAGTAAAAAGAAAAAGGGCGAAGTGAGCCCTTTGAAGGCTTCCCCTTCTTTATTAAAATCAGCATATTTTGCTATAATGTATACAGGTCAAAGTGTTCATCAAGCTTTATGCCCAAGAACGAACAGGTTATAGAAAGTAAGGTTATTGAAAGCAACCATAAAATATTAGGAATATGACAAAGACAAAAATGGTTAATTAGAATCTTTACTCTCTCTCTCTTGGTTCAGCTGGGAGTTTCTCTAATTCACCATTTTGTTCCTTTGTCAGTTTGTGTCACTCTTAACATTAATTTGAAGACTTTTCAAATTCAGTTCCATTATCTTAATGGCATTACATGGAAATCTCTTCTCGGTGTTCATTCAAGTATCCTTTACACTGGAGGTACAGCATCAACAGAGTGACCAAAATATATCTGACTTCAGGGTAACACATAAATAGCATCTATTGGCTGGGGAACTACTGCTGTGTAAACTGTCATAGCAAATTATGCATTCATAAAGAGAGTGCATTAGATTGTCTCAGGCAGGTTTTCTAATATTATTTCTAATGCACCCTGACAGCCTGCACTGTCCCAGCTGCATGATATGTCAGTAATTCTGGAAATCATGACAACGCTTTTGTTATGTTTGTAATGTTGTGCCTGATCCTATCCCCTTAAGTCAGTGGAAGCTTTTGTAATTAACAGGAAGACCTAGGAGTGACAACTTGCATTATTACTTTATCCTAAACTTGACCAAGTGACTTTTGTGCATGTGTAGTACTGGATCAAATAGGATGTGAGTCCTCCCACAACCATCAAGGACTATACGGAGCATGTATGGAATGGTTTGCAAAGTAGGAAGCTGTGTGTGTGTTTGTATATCATGCTCAGTACATTATTATCTGCATATGGTGCATTATTATCTGCATAAGGAGAAATTGTCTGCCTAAGGCTATTGCAGAGATAAAAGTTTAACCAGGACATTCTGGCTCTCAGTTGTCTTAGCTACTAAATGTCACTAGGTTTCTAGTAGACCATGATCTGCTTTGGCTATTCCTCAGATGTGACTAAGAAGGCAATGCAATGACTTGTATTTCTATTCTTGCATGTCTAGGAAAACAAAAGAGGCACCATCTACTTGTTTCAGTGGTTACCTATGAAATCTACACCTTAGCACAAGTTGAAAGAAGAAATGGCTCTACACTGACTGTTCTGCCCCTACCACACTGTCAACATGTTCTGTCTGAACTAGGAAAGCCACCAGATGACACAATGTCAGTGTGAATAAAGACATGCATATTCAAAACCACTCTGAGATCATGCAGGGATATGGTATAAAAACTTATAAATTAAAAAAAAATGGTTAAAATATATTTAACTAGGATGGAAGTCTACAGAAAATTGAAATCTTCTTTAGCCTCTTCCCATAGTATTTGACAATTTAGTTGCAAAGAAAATATGTCATGGTTAATCAAAAGGAGAGAATTTGCCATTCATGCTTCACTTGGATGGAGAGCAACAACTGAAATAACAGCGGGTGGGATCAGAAGAGTCAGGTTTTTTTTGTTATTTATACTTTATTAAATTTTTCGTAAGCACATCGCAGACAGTCATTCCGTTGAACAGACAATGGCACTCATTTCACACCCTGTGCACCGCCACCATGTATTCTCCTGATCTAAACTGCCTGTAACCTAAACGACTTAATTAGATGCCGGCATGCCAGTTCCCTAGCCCACGTGCCCCCGGGCAGACAAATCCAGACTTCAAGGTACAGAATATTGAGTATTTGAAGCTGACCAAATCTCTTCGAACTGTTGTTGTTGACATTGCTGGCAATATGCTACCCTTTCTTGCACAGCTAAGGCATACATTCCCTCGAGCCAAATTATAATTGTGCCAGTGAAGTCTTCACGCCACTGCCGCAGGATAAGCCGCTTCGCAATCATTATACCACGTGCAGCCCATCTTCGCTGCATACGAGTCAGTGACCAGGTCGACGGGAAATAGTTAACTAATATCTGCATGGCAGAGATAGACTGGTCAATATTAAGTACCTGCTGCATCCATTGAACGATCCCGTCCCAAAATTTTGTAGTGTCGGGCAATTCCACAGCATGTGAACCAGACCCGCCTCTGGGCGCAGACACCACCAACAAGCCGAGGATTCAGCCAAACCATGCTTATAGAGGCGGAGAGGAGTCCAGTAAATCCTGAACAAAAGCTTTTGTTGTATTAAAATCAGACGAAGATCTTTCGAACAATGCCGGAGATCACTACAAATAGCCGCCCATTGAAAAGGGTAAATAAGGCAGTTGATTTCCTCACTCCATTAACATCGCAAATCTTCCATAGAGTATTGCGAGTCTTTTTTCAGGCATGAATATAAAACACGGACTGGCTTATTTTGTTCTATTGCATGTTCTAGAGGCGGGGCATCCGGAACTGCCAAGGCGTCTATGGCAAAAGAAGTGGACAGCGAATGCTTCAGTTGCTGGAATTGCAGCCATTGGTTAGCTGGTAACCCAAAACCACTTTGTAGATCCTCAAAAGAAAGAAATGCGTCCTCATTGCTATCTTTAAGCTGATTGAGAGTTAAGAGACCCCTCTGTGCCCATAGCTTCCAAATCACCAGCCATCCCCCTATCTTCACTTCGGGGTTGCCCCAAAGGGTCATCCGACTATGGATGTAGTTGTCAAATCCGTAGGTATCTCCCAAATATTGCCATGTTTGTCTTGTTGCCCGAATTGATGGAAGAACCGGCTCTCCCTGATGGTATGTCAACCCGAGCACATTCCATGTCGACAAAGGAGTGAGAACGGCAGTTTCCAAGTTCATCAGGGGTGACCCTACAAGTTAAGTGAAGCCCATCGCTGAATACCAGCCAACAAGTTCCGGTCACGAGGGATGCTGTGAGCAGACGCGTGTAACTCGAGCTTCGAGCGGCAGTCGCAACTACTGGGTGATATGAGCAGATAAGAGTGCTTTTTTCTTCACGCAAACAGTGCAGCAGTTTCTTGGGGAAGACTTTGAGGTCCTGCCTTATTTTAGTTTGGCTCCTCTTGTTACACGCAGTTAAAGAAGGCGGAAGGTTTCGGGCCTACTTCCCTCCCCCCCCCCCCGCATAATTGCCTAGCTGAAGATTTATGTCTCCTAAGCCTCAGCAGAAAAGAAAGATACACGCGGGAGAGGGGGGGCGGAGGTGGAAAATTCTTTTAGTGGGGACGAGCCTTTGCCGGCAGAGAGGTCGTCAGGAAGACCCCCCATGGAGAAATTAGAGGGGAAGATAGATGCCCTTGCAGGCGATTTACACCAGCTGTCAGCACGCATGGACAAGCTTGACAAGCTGCAAGTTTTAGAGAGCCTCCCTATCCAACTCACCCAACAGCTACAGCAACTGACTCAGCAGTTACAACAAATGCAAAAAGCCACAAACGAAGCTTTAAATAAAATTCAGCTCTGTGAAGGCAAAGTCGCCTCAGTTGAACAATTGGTGGCCCAGCAAGCTGTAGCTCTTAAAGAGACAGGGGGAGAAGTGCAGGCATTGCAAGCGAAATTAGATACCCTGGAGGCTGAAACGCGTCGTCGCAACTTACGTTTGGTGGGTCTGACAGACTTGCCGGCTTGGTCTCCTTCTGAGTTGATTTCTTTTGTGGTTGGCCTCTTCTGGCAGATACTCCAACTCCCTGAGGATTTTGCTCTGGACATTGCTGATGTCCTTCGCATGGTGAGACTAGGACACCAGGGATTAACAAGAGTCACTCTCTTGATCTCTTTTGTTCGCATTACTACTCGAGACTTCGTTTTGAGAAAGTTCCGGGAGACTGCAATGCGTAGCGGAATGACTTGGCAAGGGAGTGCAGCGAGTCTCGCCTTATATCCAGACTACCCACTATCTTTAATTCACAGGAGAAGGGCATATAATACGGCAAAAGATCTAGCTAAGCAGCTGAATTTAGAAGCCTTCATCTTGTTCCCAGCAACACTGGTCGTGATTCAGCAGGGGAAGCGTAAAGCATTTTACTCCCCCCAGAGTGCAGAAGAATTTTTGAGAACTTTACGATTGCCAACTGCTGTGAGCTCATCAAGGTCACAGGGAGGGAATGCAAGGTCCATGGAGACTTAATCATGTTCGGGCCACAGATGCTTGCTGCTGCAAAAATACTGGATGGTCGCTTTAATCTGCAACCATTTGCTCAGTCTCTTCTTTGTTTTTGTTTTTTTTGGTTGCAAGGAGGTCCTGATGGTGCTGGCTTTCCCCTCCCAGACTGTTCCATCCTAATGCAATTTACTTCCCCAATGCTGCTGAGTCTGTCTGTCCTTTATTCTAATACCCATAGTTAACCGCCTAGTTTTTGGGAGGCCTCCCCGTACTGGCTTGCCTCGCTACGCAGCATTTTTTTTTTGAGTGAGCCTTTTTATCCCTCTTTTTTCCCCCCTTGCCCAATAAACTTCGATTGCATTAAGACAACCGGCACTTATTGGATTACTGTAGCTACTGCGGAGAAATTATTAGTTTAAGTATTGTTGCTTGGACTGATTCATAACTGCACTCATCTATCAATGCATTGTATACCGGTTATACTGATGTTGAGTTGTATCCATTGTTGTACTTGATTCTCCTTATTTTAACAAGTGGGCTGGGAGGGGATGGGGGGTGATTTTGTGTGATGGGCTGGGGGCGGGCTGTGCGGACCGGGGAACAGGGTCTCGACTGATTGATTGCTTGGTTAGGAATATGCATGCAAGGGTGGCAGTCCATGTGACATACTGGACTTGGACATGTCCATAATTTAGGCGTAATAGCTATACAGACTCCAGTGAGTTTTTCTTTAATTTTCATGTGTTTGGAATTATTACCCAATGTAACAAGTGCAGGTGCATGCCGCTCAGGCTCTGCTAAGTACCCTGTGACCCCAATTGGAAGCCAGGAAGTTTGGGTGGGGGTTATAGATAGATTTAGATAATTTTATTTATATCCCGCCCTCCCCGCCGGAGCAGGCTCCAATAATACGCTCCAAGGGGTTCGGAGCGTATTATGTGGTGGGTTTCACTGTAGGGTGTAATATGCCTGTTCTTATTTACCATTCGGTGCCTGGCTGTCAACCCCCGGCTGGGTGCCCCCGGGCCAGGGTGCAAAATGCCATTTAAGGTATTGACATTCAATGCACGTGGCCTCCGTGACCCCCCAAAAAGAGCCATGATCCTTGGCGCACGCGAGATACGAGCTGCTAACATTGTTATGATGCAAGAGACTCATATTCTTGAAGACGAAGCTGGTTGGTTGGCAAAGTATCATGGTGTCCAGGTGTTCTTGGTGGGCTTCGAACGAAATACTCGTGGCATAGTCATAATTATTTGGGCCAAGTTGAGGTGGGCAAAGATCTCGGAGTTCCCCGATCCTCAAGGTCGCTATATTGTGCTGCTAGGGGAAGCCCAGGGGGTGAGGACGGCGTTGATTAATATTTATGGTTTGAATAACGATAATCCCCATACTTTTAACAAAGTGGCCACTATACTTGTGAATTTGGCCTATGATAATATTATCGTAGGTGGTGATTTCAATACTACTTTGGATGGCAAGATGGATCGCATGGGTGCGATTGAACGATCCTTGAGATCACGGTCAGCCGCCCTGGCCCTGATGAAGGAATTTGGGCTGGTGAACGTATGGAGGGAGCAACATAAAGACCTGAAAGCCTATACCTTCTGCTCTCACATCCACCAGACCCTTGCAAGATTAGATTACCTATTGGTGTCTAAATCCATACTCCGATGTGTGCGTTCATCAGCAATTTGTCCCTCCACTCTTTCCGACCATCACTTGGTGCTTATGGAAATGGACAACATGCTACATATAGATAAGGCCCCATCATGGTACTTTAATAGATAAGGCCCCATCATGGTACTGAGTCAGATTGAGGTGACAAAAGAGGAGGTCCTACAACTGATAGACAAATTAAAAACTAATAAGTCACCGGGTCCGGATGGCATACATCCGAGAGTTCTGAAAGAACTCAAAGTTGAACTTGTGGATCTTCTAACAAAAATCTGTAATCTTTCATTGAAATCTGCCTCCGTTCCTGAGGACTGGAAGGTAGCAAATGTCACCCCCATCTTTAAAAAGGGTTCCAGAGGAGATCCGGGAAATTACAGGCCAGTCAGTCTGACTTCAATACCGGGAAAGTTGGTAGAAACCATTATCAAGGACAGAATGAGTAGGCACATTGATGAACACGGGTTATTGAGGAAGACTCAGCATGGGTTCTGCAAGGGAAGATCTTGCCTCACTAACCTGTTACATTTCTTTGAGGGGGTGATCAAACATGTGGACAAAGGAGACCCGATAGATGTTGTTTACCTTGACTTCCAGAAAGCTTTTGATAAAGTTCCTCATCAAAGGCTCCTTAGAAAGCTTGAGAGTCATGGAGTAAAAGGACAGGTCCTCTTGTGGATCAAAAACTGGCTGAGTAATAGGAAGCAGAGAGTGAGTATAAATGGGCAGTCTTCGCAGTGGAGGACGGTAAGCAGTGGGGTGCCGCAGGGCTCGGTACTGGGTCCCATCCTCTTTAACTTGTTCATAAATGATTTAGAGTTGGGAGTGAGCAGTGAAGTGGCCAAATTTGCGGATGACACTAAATTGTTCAGGGTGGTGAGAACCAGAGAGGATTGTGAGGAACTCCAAAGGGATCTGTTGAGGCTGGGTGAGTGGGCGTCAACGTGGCAGATGCGGTTCAATGTGGCCAAGTGCAAAGTAATGCACATTGGGGCCAAGAATCCCAGCTACAAATACAAGTTGATGGGGTGTGAACTGGCAGGGACAGACCAAGAGAGAGATCTTGGGGTCATGGTAGATAATTCACTGAAAATGTCAAGACAGTGTGCGTTTGCAATAAAAAAGGCCAATGCCATGCTGGGAATTATTAGGAAGGGAATTGAAAACAAATCAGCCAGTATCATAATGCCTCTGTATAAATCGATGGTGCGGTCTCATTTGGAGTACTGTGTGCAGTTCTGGTCGCCGCACCTCAAAAAGGATATTATAGCATTGGAGAAAGTTCAGAAAAGGGCAACTAAAATGATTAAAGGGCTGGAACACCTTCCCTATGAAGAAAGGTTGAAACGCTTAGGGCTCTTTAGCTTGGAGAAACGTCGACTGAGGGGTGACATGATAGAAGTTTACAAGATAATGCATGGGATGGAGAAAGTAGAGAAAGAAGTACTTTTCTCCCTTTCTCACAATACAAGAACTCGTGGGCATTCAATGAAATTGCTGAGCAGACAGGTTAAAACGGATAAAAGGAAGTACTTCTTCACCCAAAGGGTGATTAACATGTGGAATTCACTGCCACAGGAGGTGGTGGCGTCCACAAGCATAGCCACCTTCAAGAAGGGGTTAGATAAAAACATGGAGCAGAGGTCCATCAGTGGCTATTAGCCACAGTGTGTGTGTGTGTGTGTGTATATATATATATATATATATATATATATATTTGGCCGCTGTGTGACACAGAATGTTGGACTGGATGGGCCATTGGCCTGATCTAACATGGCTTCTCTTATGTTCTTAATAACTCTTTAGTAAATGACGAGGCTTTTTGTGCACAAATGGAAGCAGAAATTCAATATTTCTTTGTGACTAATGAGGGTTCCGTTCAACATTATTTGACTGTATGGGAGGCTTTTAAAACAACGATAAGGGGAATAAATCATCGCCTATACTGCAGCAAAGAAAAAGGGAAAACGCCGTACTGAAACGAATTTTGAGTCCAGACTTCGGGCCCTATGGGATGCACAGTTCCAAAGCTCTTCAGAGGTGCAATTTAGGCAGATTCAACAAATAAATTTTCAACTTAATATGCTCAGGTCAAACAAGGCTGAAGTTGCTTATGCACGCATCAAACAACAGCATTGGGAATTCGGAGAGAGACAAGGCAGGGTTTTGGCATCCAAGCTTAAAGCCCTGCAAGAGCAGAGATGGATCGCTCAAATTGTGGATGAATATGACAAACCTCACGTATCTTCTGCGGGGATTGCTGAATGCTTCCGTCAATTCTACCAGACTTTATATCAGGGACATACGGCGGTGGACCTGTCAGACCAGGAATCTTTTCTGTGCTCCCTGGGTCTTCCGCAGTTGTGTGAGGAAGCAAAAGAACTTTTGGGGGCCCCATTGAGACTTGAGGAAGTGAATGAGGCAATCCATGAACTCAAAACCATTTATTCACCGGGCCCTGACGGGTTTTCTCCAATGTGGTATATCCAGTTTGCAGATAAACTTGCTCCAAAGTTGTTGGCTACATACCAAGCGATTTTGGATCAGGGTATGCCATCAAGCTATTTTAATGAAGCCTGGATTACCTTAATTCCGAAACCTGGGAAAGACCCCCATCTCTGTGCCAGTTACCGCCCTATATCACTTCTAAATATTGACAATAAGATTCTGACGGCAATATTGGCAAAGCGTCTTCAAAGGGTCATCGCCTCGGTGGTCGATCCTTCCCAAACCGGTTTTATTCAAGGATGTTCTGGTGCAGACAATATTCGGCTCATTACGAATTTGGCCGCGATCTACGCTCAGAAAGAGGATGCTGCCCTCCTTGTCTCTTTAGACGCAGAGAAGGCCTTCAATCGGGTTGATAGATTTTTCTTGCAGAAGGTATTGAAACATATGGGTTTCCCAAAAGATTTCCTTCATTGGACGTGCCTGATCTACAAGTCCGCTACGTCAAGGGTGCGGGTGAATGGTAATTTCTCGGCGTCAATTAACCTTCGGTGCGGCACCAGACAGGGGTGCCCGCTGTCCCCTCTTCTCTTTGATCTTTGTTTGGAGCCACTCGCTAGGGTGGTTCAATTGAATGATAACATCCATAGCATGTGTCACCAATCAAAGACATTCAAGATTTTGTTATATGCCGATGATGCTATGCTTACTATTATGCAGCCGGAAATATCGATACCGGCAATTATTCAATTGGTAACTTACTTCGGCAGGTTATCCGGTTATAAAATTAACTGGCAAAAATCAGAAATTTTACAGATTGGGGGCGAAGAGGAACTGTTGGGAGACATTGGGCAGTTCTCAGTTCAAGAGGCTTTTATTATGTATTTGGGTATTCTTATTCCTAAACTGCCTAAGATGCTGATTGAGTTAAACTTAAATAAAGTAATAGGGAAAATACAGCTGGAGCTAGAGCGATGGTTCGCTGTCCCCTTGTCGCTTTAGGGTAAAATAAACACTCTGAAGATGATCATCTACCCCCGTTTCTTTTATGTGTTGCGTGGTATCCATCAATACATACCACAGAAATGGTTTCGAAAAATTAACTCAATATTAATGAAATTCTTGTGGGAGGGGAACCCCCCCCGGCTTTCGTGGGCACGTCTTCAGTTACCATTCGACCGAGGTGGATTTGGCCTGCCAAATTTATACCTATACCATCGGGCATACGGGATCAGAAGAGTCAGTTGCTGCAGCTGCCTCTCACCTTTAAAAAACTGATCCAGGTTGAGGTGTGCTGTGGCAATCATACAGTACCCACATGGCAGCTGAGACAGGCATGGGCCACATGTGCAAGACAGAGTGTTCACACACTCCTGTGCATGCATAGTGTGCCTGGCCGACTCACATGGCTGAAAACATACCATGGAGGCACGGCAAGGACTTTTAGCATGTATGAGAGTTGTCCTACAATGAGGTCAGGACAGGTGAGCCATGAAGAACAGATGTGTGTGTGTGATTGCACACCTTAAATCTGGGGGTGGGAGTTGGCTATAGCGGGCCAAACAGCCTGTCTGATTGCAACCAGTGTTCCTGTTTCACAGTAGCAAACAGAGTCAATTCCAGGTTGTCATAGTATTTTGCTCATGACCCAAGAGTAACAGAAGTAACTGTTGAACATTTAAGACCATTGCAGAATTTTATTATGTGCTGCTCTCTTCATTCTTTTTATCTGCAATTTTGTATATTTCCTTATCATATTTGAGTTAATTATTACTGCTGTTGTTAGATTTTTTAAAAATTGTAGCTAGCTGTGTGGGTGGTCAATGTTGGTAAAAAAGCAGAATATAACTGAAAGCCTCTCAAATAAGAGTTTCCATAATAAAATTTCATATAAGAACAATCTGCATTCACACAATGCCTGTGGAGCAACTTTCAGACCTACTAAACTTAATATTCAATAAAAAAGACATTAAAATTACAAAGCAATAAAACAAACAGCAGTAGCAGCTAGCAGTTTGAGGCCCTATCCTGGAAATCCTGTTTTCATTTATGGAATGGTTATGAATTCCTGTCAGAAAACCGGAGAAAATGGATGGATTTTAACTATACTATGAGTTGTATTTCATATAGCTTATTTAAGTATTCATGTAGTTTATTTAAGTATGAGGAAGAAGAATACAGGCTCTGGGAACTAGGCCAGACGATCGGACAAAATATAGCATGAAAATATAAAATAATATTTAAGGTTGATTAGAGAGATCAAGATGCATCAGTTTTATAAAGATTCTATCATGTTTTCATAAGTGAAAAGATGGTTGTATATTGTTATGAACATATTATACTGAAAGACATATTATTTTGAGCCCAGTACAACCTATTAGAACTGGCAGCAACTATTCAGGATATCCCTGGATCCATTTAACCAAGCATTGATCCTAGTACATTATGAAAAATGTTGCTTCTTTGCTGAGAAGGAATGCTTTTTTTCTTTTTCCAAGATTGTACATTAGTGTTAAAACAGAAATTAGCATTTTGGGCAGGCTTTAAAAGTACTGACAGCAGCTTTATCTTCTTGTGGGGATTCTACAGATGCAATCAATGGAAGATCTCACATGGCTTGGACCTATGCTTTACTTTTGCCCCTTTCATAGAAAAAAATCCACTGTCCTTTTAAAGAAACAAAATGAAGGCTGAAATGGGAGCACGCTGAAAATGTTACCTTTGGTAAGCATCATAGAGGTTAAGTGTAAAAACAGTACCAACTTGCCAATATAGTAAGTATAAAACCAACTTACTGAGAGTAAATGCAAATATTGGCACCCGTTGTTCTGGATTCAAAGCATCATTGGTAAAGTGAAGCTGGAAGACTGGGAGTTCTCTACCCACTGACCTCCTGAAACCCTGCTTCTGAGGGTTCAGAAGCGCCCCAGAAAAGGGGGCAAAGTGGGGTTCTGTTCTGGGACTGGCAAATCAATAAAAATAACCTCCCCCACTTCACTGGCAATGGAAGACCTGTTCCACTGGCATAATTCTCATTATGCTGGCAAAGTAGCACCTTTGGACTCAACTTCTTTTCAAGCTCCCTCAGTGAGGGGAACCATGTCAGTCACCAGACTCGGACAATTGTCACCTACTGTAGTTGACACTCTTGATATATTCCTTAAAAGAAAAAATGAGTATCAGAGGGAAAAAAATGAAAATTGAACTATGGTTGACAGAGAGAGAAGATATTCCAAAAGATGCAGATTACAGGTTAGCAATTTGGAAAGGATCACCACTTCTAAGTGCAGGTTATAACAAATGGAAATTCATAGCGGTTCAGTTCAGCAAGGGAGTATTGCACATAGTGACATAGTAAAAATGTGAGGGGGGAAAATTCTAGTTCTAAATAACTCACTGAAAAGTTGTGTTTAAGGCACTTTCAGGTAATAATCTTGCAAGTAGAAAGTACTGAATGTTCAAAATGATCATGATGGAACAAAGGCTGGTGTGGTGTTGGTGGGATTAAATGATATGTTGCTAAGAGACAAGAAGACTGCAACCAGGAGCGTCTGAAGCCAAACATCCAATCACAAAGGCACAAAGAGGATTTATTAGAGTATGCATAACTTAACTGTATAACGTTCCTAATGTGGAAAGATATAAAAAAAGATGACTGAAGAGCTTGAACCTGCACTCACTGTTGGGTGGGTTGCATGTACATTGAGTCATGATTGCAACTGTAAGAATACAAATAGTTATCCAAATCCTGCAAATAGATACTAACATTTTCAGTTCTCATACTTGATGCCTAAGTATTATCTAAGACATTAGTGGCCCATCAGGAAATATTGAACTCTCCTTACAGAACTAGTTTACTTAAATTTTAAAAAATTATATTAGGCAAAAAAAAAATCCGATTTCACAAAAGCCAGAGACATTCCCTGAGTTCTCAGTGTTCAAACTCCGTCCATACCATTTATTCAATACACACTGCTATAAATTTGTTCATTCAATGTCTCTTTTACATATGCAGCTAGTAGTGTAAGAGCTGCTTCCATATTGTGCAACTGTATGCTGCAGAGAATAGTCTGTATGTGCCAATCACATGGCTCATTCTCATGACATTTATACCACACTATGAGAAACAATACTGATATGGTGTGAAAGACAATGTAATACGCCCACCTTGTACAACCATCATTTCATATGAGTGTATTCTTATAGTGCATAATGTGGAAACAGTTCCAAATCTGCTGAAAGAAGCTTAAGAGGGAGACAATATAGCAACAATTTCCTCAACTGTCCTCTACAGAGACAACTTTATCCTGTATAGCCAACTGTCTTTATTACTGATGGTTAAAGAACCCTGAATTGCATATATTATGTACTCTGCTCTAAGCAAATATTCTCCATGAATTCCTGCTAAATTGCATAATTGGTATGGTTTGCTAAAACAGGACAAGGCTGAGGTTCAGTACACAGGTAACTGCCAACCCTATAGATTAGCTCAGGGTTTCCCAAACTTTTCTTTCCTGTGGCCTGGTTATTTTTACATTTCTCCTTCGTGGCTCAGTGGAGCCAGGAAACTTTGGGGGTGGAGCTGGGAGACAGGAATTATGTAATTTCCTGTGGTGTCACTTCCAGGTCAAGGGCCAAGTGACTTCCAGAGCACACTGAACCAAAACTCCACCAAAACCAAAACTCCACTTTTTCCTGTGATGTCACTTCCAAGGCTCTCCCCCAAACCTGCCTCTTCTTCTGAAGTAACTTCGTTTTCAGAAAAATCTCTCTGAAACTCATGCTGAGCCAAAATGGGGATGGAAAGTGGGTAGTCTGCAACTTTTTCATACATTCCCAAGGTCCTCTCTTTCCACCCTCACACCTGCATGAACCTATCTGTTTGTGTGTTCTTCTCCGGCTTGCAAGCACTCCTAATGCCCATGTTCAATTGCATGCACCACCTACACATCCCTTCCTCAACAGCACTGGCCAGTGTATGTAGTTGGAAGTGCTGTTGCCATTGTCAACAGGAATGCCAGTGCTGTGTACCACCCACACTGGGCCCTGGCAGCTGCTGTACTTCAAAATATGCTGAAACATTTAGGAGGCCCTTCCTTCAGCTGCTACTACTTGAACCCTTCCTCAAGCTACAACCAAGCTTGCTTGGTTTCAAGAAAATCTTTTGACAGGTATTTTTCATACTTTTCCTGACTGAAACATTGGAAAATTGCTTTGAAACGTAGCAGAGAATTGTACTGCAATTAATGAATTAATTTCAAGTTATATAAAGTTCACACAAGCTTTTCTGCAGTTATCTAAAAAAGGATATTTACGAGGGGCTTGCAGATTTTTACTGGATGTTTCCCATGCCTTTAAAAGCAACCTGTTGTGCAGATATTTAGCTAGTGAATTTCTTTCATCCTTTTTAATATCTACAGGAGGAGTTTAATTTTGGTGTCAGAAAGCTGCTAAAAGTAGGACCAGTAAAATGGTGCCAAGTTCATAGTACCATCACTTCCAGTGCTGTTGAGATATACAGCAGTAATCTCCAATAATCTCTTTCTGCCCCGCACCTCTCTCACTCACTCACACAAAAATCTCATAGACAGGCCAGCTGGCTACAACTGGGGGTGCCAACTTTTCATTGACAGAGCACCTAGGTCTGCAACAACAGTATGATGAACAGAAAAGTTTCATTCAGTCAAAATGGAAAGAAAGAAATAAAGAAAGAAGGAAAGGAAAGGAAAGGAAAGGAAAGGAAAGGAAAGGAAAGGAAAGGAAAGGAAAGGAAAGGAAAGGAAAGGAAAGGAAAGGAAAGGAAAGGAAAGGAAAGGAAAGGAAAGGAAAGGAAAGGAAAGGAAAGGAAAAATATGGAGAGAAAAAACATAAGAACATATGAGAAGCCATGTTGGATCAGACCAGTGGACCATCCAGTCCAAAATTCTCTCATATAATGCCCAAAAAGCACCAGAATGTCCACCAGTGGGGCCAGGGCACTAGAAGCCCTCCCACTGTTGCTTCCCCCCACCCCCCCAGCACCAAGAATAAAGAGCATCCTTTGCGGAGGGAAAAAGAAAGAAGGGGGGACAAAGGGGGGAAAAGCCTAACTCACCATCAGATTACCCCAGCCAGCAACAATTCTGCCCAGGGGGCGTTTGGTAAAAAAAAAATAGCTACTGGAATGCCCACTCCCCGCCCCTCCCAGTTGAAAAAAACACACACACCTTCTTTGCCGTCCAGGCCTCCCGGGGAAATCTCCCCAAAAGAACATACTGCAAGGCACATGAAAGCTCATACCTTGAAGAACACTTCATGAATCTAAAGTGCCAGTGGTCGCCAGCTTTTCTCTCAAACACTGGGAGAGGGGGAGAAGGAAGGAGAGGCAGCCCAGCTCCTCTCTGCACAACAAAGGGAAGGAAGCCAAACAGAGCTCAGGCTTTGCAGCCTGTGTCAGTCTTCAAGGCTAGCTTTTCTCTGCACAACACAGAGACAGGGGAAGTAAGGAAGCCAAATGGAGCTCAGGCTTTGCAGCATGTGTCAGTCTTCAAGGCTAGCTTTTCTCTGCACAACAGAGAAACAGTGGGAGGAAGGAAGCAGAGGTCATGCTTTGCTGGGGGCAGGGCTAGCTTTGGCTTTTCTTGTGACTCGGTAGTGAGGCTTTCATGGCCCAGTATTGGGTCCCGACCCTGCAAATGGGAAACAGTGGATTAGCTTCTACAGTGAACATTTATTTGCAAAAATAGTATCCTCTATTTGGGAAAGGGAGCAGCAGACACATTTCCTTTTGTGCCATTTGCATAGAACTTCCCTTACTGCAAAAGAACAGAAATGTACCCAGTCTCTTCCTGCCTAAGGGGTGAAACAACACTTTGGCCACTGCTTAAGCAGCAGTCACAATCCTAAGAACTTTCAGAACTTGATACAGACCATTCCACACCTTATCTTTGTCCACTTGTTATGAAGCACAAGCTACCCGGGCCCGTAGCCAGTAAATTTTAGATAGGGGTGCCCAGGGAATAAAAATGTAGGTGGGGGGTCGCAGGGTGGAAGAGTGAGAAAGATGGCAGGCAACTGAGGAAGGCAGGTGAGGAAGGTGGTGGGCAACTGAGAAAAGCAGCAGGTGGGCAAGAAAGGCGGCGGGCAAGGAAAGCAGCAGGCCGACGAGAAAGGCAGGCAAGGAAGGTGGTGGGTGACTGAGAAAGGCAGTGGATGGACAAGGAAGGTGGCGGGAAAGGTAGGCGAGAAAGGCAGTGGGTGGGTGACAAAGGCGGTGGGTGGGCAAGGAAGGCAGCGGGCGACCGAGAAAGGCGGTGGGCGGGCAAAGAAGGTGGTGGGCAGAGGAGAAAGGCAGGCCAGGAAGGCGGTAGGTGACTGAGAAAGGTAATGGGCAGTAGAGAAAGGCAGGCGAGAAAGGCAGTGGGCAGCCAAGGAAGGTGACTGGAGGGCAAGGAAAGCAGCGGGCAGGAGAGAAAGGCAGGGGAAGAAGGCAGCAGGCTAGTGAGGAAAGCAGTGGAGGGGCCAGAAAGGTAAAGCAGGGGGAAGATTACTGGGGTCCCCTCGTAGCTACGGGCCTGAAGCTACCTATGAGCCAGACTAATGTAACAACTAGGATTACTGTTCTATGTAGTGAAGACTACAACAGTTTAAGGCTTAGTTCCTTCTCTTATTTTCTCAAACAGTTTTGTATTACAGTCTCATGAGAATTTCATACAACAGGAAGCAATAAACAAGCAGCCTAGAAACACAGAGCAGAACTAAACTCTGATCTCAAATGTTCCCATAATGCTTACAGGTTTTCCAGGGACGATTTCCAGCTTCTCATCATAGTATCATTGGAGCTATTAACATTCATATCTGTTATTATTCCTGGTAACTAAGTAAAACTCATTTTTATTCCAGGTATACAAGGGTAGAGAAGTGTCCTTTATTAATCAAGACAGACTACTTGTCAACGTTTCTTAATACTGTATACAGGCTGGCAGTATACCTCTAAGGTCACAAGTGCACCTTTTCTAGATGTTGTACTATATATCACTAAATAATGGTCCACTACTGGGGTAGACATATTGTAGTCTCCTAGAGATGGAGTTGGAGAATATGTAGCAACTGGTAGGCTTGATTAGAGAACAAATGTTTTGAGAACTGCTTGCATGTACCAACTTTTCCATTTTAACAAGCTGATTGTTAAACTACATTTGATAGTTTGAAGACTGTATGGCACTTCCTATTTTTCATCTCATGGTTCTGGATACTTGTTTTAAAGACTACTATTCTTCCTTTGTTTCAATTTAGGCTTATTTTTATTTTAATCTTTGCTAAGCAATTTCAGTCAACTGCAATAAATAGCGATTGTAAAAAAATCAGCATAACCTTTTTACATTTCACTGTCAAGATTTTGAGAAATGTATTTATGTATGTGTGCCTTTGGTTTGTTGCTCATTCCCCCCCACCCCTGCCATCTAGAAGATATTACTACCACATTGGTAGCTGCTTCATATACTGAAGACAACATAATAAACTTAAAGCAGCATCCCCCAGGAAAAGACAAACAGCTGCTCTGAAACAGTTTTCCACAGAGGTTCTTAAATAAGAATCCCTAAAAACTGTGTTGCATAAAGTGAAAAATTTAAAAGGCTTTGAGCATCTGTTTATTATACTTCCTTCCAATAAAATAAAATGCTTTTTTAAGAATCTTCTCAAATCCTATGCTCAAACCTTTTCTACTTTCAAATTTAATATACTAGTTAAACTGTGTAAAGTTACTGAAAGAAAAAGACATATTAACATGAAAAAACACATTTTATTGCACTTAAGTTATAAGAAAATAAAATTTCTAAGTGAATCAAATCATAGACACAATCCCTTTAAAGGTTGTTTTCCTCCATCCTGTCAGGTTGTTACATAACTAAAATTAACAAACTGAAATCCGATTTCTTAAAAAAAAAAATCAGACTATAAATAAACCAAAAAAGGAGGGGGAAAAAAAAACCCAAGATAGCCTAGGATACAGTGTTAAACCACTTTCACAGTTCAGCTGGAGTTGTGGCTTTTGGAGAATGAGGCAAACCACGTGACATTTTCATTTTTCTTTGTGTGTGACAACTTTACCACAAAAACCAAAGCATTTTCACTCTGTCAGTTTTTCACTCCCATAAAACTGTAACAGTTATTTCTCTTCAAATTCCGTAAAACACTAAGACTGACCAGCAATTTTATTTTCATTTTTGTATTCTTTTTTAAAAAATATCTTGTCAGTTTCATTATGTCTGTTTATTCCATTCACCACAGCCCTCACAAATAAACGTTTCCCCACAGAACAGGCTACAAGAGCTTTGTTCTAAGGAATGTGTTTTAATTTTTGCCCAGAAAAAAAGAAAAGAAAATAAGCTTTGCACACACTCTCGATTCATTACTTGCAAGCAAACTTCACTCTAAATTGTCTGAAACTCTTCCACTCTCAGCCTCTTAGAGGCACAGTTGGCTCAAGTTTCAGTGGCAAAAAAAGTCTTTTTTTCTGTAACCAAACTAGAGCAAATTTGGAATTCAGTCTGGGACTAAAACGTCACAGCAGAAAAAAAATAAAAATAATTTGCTTTTTTTTCTTCTTCTTTCATTTAGCAGCATAAATAAGTTTGGCCACTGGGAATACAGTACAGGGGTGGGACAACAATCCCATAGCTGAAGACCTACTTCTAGCACCAGCATCATGTATTGACTCCATCTGAGGAAACCTTAGAACACCCCGGACAACTCGCCACCTCAGAGCAACATATGCATTGAAGAGCGGAGATGGAAGCAACAGTAAATAGATCAACAGAGGCTAATACTGTGATTGACATTGGCAATGGTTGGCAAAATAAAAAAAGCTGTAAAACTGTACAAAAAACAATTCACAGTAAGATTTTTAGCTGTTCCACACGTGAGAAAGGACTCTTTGCTGTCACAGATGCTCTCTTGCTTGAAAGACAATCAATAACCGATATTGGAGGTATGAAGCTCCCTTCTAGATTTTTATGGTAAGAGAACAGGGTTAAGAAGAGCTGTAGCAACTTTTTCAATCTCCATAATGCTCAATGAGCACTGAGAGAAAAAAAAATAAAAAGAAACAATTGCACCTGGCTTGATTTAGAAAGTTATCTTTTGCAAAGCTGCCCCCTCCATTCAAAAGTGAAGCCTTTGATGTAAGGAGACAGCAAGTGCCTCTCTTGTCAGTTACAGTTTGTCATTTTCTTGCCTTCTTCTTTCCTTCGTAGCCTGTAGGTCTTTAGGATCTGTTGCCCCAAGCCAATATCCTGCACCACCAAAGGACAAGGTTTTTCTATTTTTCCATTTTGCAGAGGAAAGGAGGGAGGGAGGGGAGGACAGAACAATGTTTGCATTTCTGGACAAAATAATCTTTTTCAAGCTTCACTTTATATCCACATCAAAGTCCAACACCAGCAGCTTGGTTTCCTCAGTTCCATTCCGGCTTCCAACTGCACACACTAGCTTCGTGTTGGAGGCTCTGATCCGCCATACAACACCTCCACTCCCTCCACTTTCCAATGTAACTAGATTTCGGATAAATTCACCCGTTTTCAAGTCCCAAAGTTTCACAGTCCCATCATCAGAGCTGGTAATTACAAAGTTCTTGTTGAACTGTAAACAGGTCACAGCACTTTGATGTTTGTTGGGACCTGGAACAATAACAGCAACAAAATTGTAAATATAGTACTGAGAGCTACATTTTTATCTTCACTTTGTTTTTACACATCTATAGAACTAGAATTGGTTAAGCATGCTTAAAAACAGAAAACCATGCAAAATTCTGACGGCTAATAAAACAAATGATATACTCAACACTCCCAGAACATCTGCCATGTAGAGAAGTGTTAACTGAAAGAATGATAGCAAGACACAAAAATAAACCGATCCAGGCTGAACAAAGCAATCTAACTATTCTTAATTCTTAGGAAATACCAACTGTTCAAAGGTGCTTTACAACAATATGCTAACTGCATTAAAAAGCAGGGTTCTTGGAAATCAGAGTAAAGCAACCAACGAAGCAGCAAACTGTGCTTTTCTCTGCTTGCACAATCATTACCAGAAAGTCAGCCATGGTCCTTCAAAACTGACACTGATAGCTGCCACACTGATGTTTGACAACACAACACAAGCACTAGCTTGGCTAACTTCATCACTTTTCTCTTAAGACAACATGGAAAGTGCTGAAACCAGCGATCTTTCTCCAGCTGGAGAAATGTAACACAGTATAGTAGTATGTGTGTTCTCCATATGTGTCTCTCATGACACAACTAAACAAAAAAGGAAACTGATTGGCAGAGCTGTCTCCTGCCTGGGAGAACACAATCATACCATTCTGATTGTTCTGTCTGTTTGGCCAGAAAAGAGAAGAGACTGGCAATCATTATGGAATGGTTTCTTTAGACAACAGGCAATCTGAGAGATCAGTGCCCAGGAAAGCTACGCCTGATGTGAAATAGCCCATGCAACTGGGTCCCTGTGTTCCTGTTGTCATGTCCAAAGCCACTCATAAATGGTTCCACATCTGGGAAAACGGAGGCATCAGTCTGGAAGGCATCATAATTGTTCCATATCTGGGGAAACAGAGGCATCAGCCTGGCCTCACTCATAGACCTCCTGATGGCACCTGGTTTTTTGGCCACTGTGTGACAGAGTGTTGGACTGGATGGGCCATTGGCCTGATCCAACATAGCTTCTCTTATGTTCTTATGAAGCTGCCTTCTGTTACTCAGTGACAGAGATGGAAAGAAAGAACAAACACAGCTATGGCAAGGAAAAGGTGTGGATGAGCCACAGCAGAGCAGGTCAGCAGAACATGCAAGGTTCCAAGAGAACTTTGATTCTAATTTGCAAGTCTTCCTTACTAGAGACATTTTCAACTTTTATTTTGAACTGCACAAATATTCAAATTTTTCAAAGGATTCGAACTTAACTAATAAACAGATTGCATTTATTTGAGCCATGGTTTTGATGGAGCAATCAAACCTTTAAAAAGTTTCATAAGTACTACTAGATAATAGTCAGTGCAAAATACATTTGGACAAAACATTAACAGTACAATATACGCCTAAATGCTCAAACCATTCTCCTTTGGATATATGTCTATGTTTGTGTGCAGGTATGACTGTACTGTACTTATTACAAAGAGAACTAAAACCTTTGTTTCCTTCCAATTTTTCACATTTTAAATACTGCACATATTCTTTGTAATCACAAACCTTGCTTCCTTATCTTTACCCAATTAACATCTAGGCATAGGAATGTCTCAGAAACTTAAAAATAAAGATACTGAGTAGCAGTTATAATCATTGTATCTCTTCATATTATTGTGGTTTGTTTAATAATCCCGGCCACATTTCTAGCTGTCTATGCTTGCTTGCTCTAACAGCAAACACTTCAAATAGAATAATGCGCATTCACTGATAAGAGTCTGTTCATAAAAATATAGTGCAGAAGAACAAAGAACATCATTAACATGTTTTATTATGGCATTGTACACTATTTGCTGTACTTCTTCCTTTATGCTTTAATGTGTTAATTTCTATTCTCCAAAATTTTGAGACCGCATATTTGTAGATTATTTTGCTTAGACTGCTAACTCAGTCTACCAATGCTAACATTATCCTAACAAGTAGATTTCCAGTTCTAACATATATCCCACCTTAGAAATATAAAAACTGGTTGGTTTGTTCTCAGAGAAATGACCAGGGAATGAAAATTCATAGGAAAATCCATAGCACTACACCCTGTTCAGCAATAAATTGTGTAGGAAGGCTACTGAAAAACTGAACAGTGGGGTGGTATCAAAGTAACCTGATGATAAATCCCAGCACCATCACAATACTTTTTTAAAAAAATCTCTTGGGTGGCAACTGAGCATGAAGCTCTCCAGAAGGCAGTAACATACTGTCATACAAAAACAGACTGCATTGTGCAAATGGTCTCCATGCCTGTGCAGAGCCTAAATTTAGAGTCCTCTAGAGCTAAGCCTTTTTGCATGAAATCTTCCCTCCCATCCGAGCCTGTAGTCACCATGCGCACCCAAGGGGAGGAGCCATGACTCTATTTTTAGTCTTCTTAAGAGAATGCTGCAGCAACTCTACAAGGCATCTGTTGAAGGTGCTGAGGGTGATTCTTGCTAGAGTTGCTGAAGGCATATCTATCACTGAAGGCTTCAGATAGGCAAGCAGCAGCAGTGTGGGATCCATATCCTGAGTGTCCTATTGCTGACTGAATGAGCAGTCAAACCAAACATGGTGAATGTGCTGTCTGCTGTATTACACCACTGCAATGGACACTGCCATGTGTCCCTACTGGCATGAAGTATGAGTAGTATGGAGGTCATCTGGTTTAGAGTAGAGGCTCTGTCTTGAGTCAGCAATGCCCCTGCAGTTTTAGAGCTGAACACTACACCAATAAACTGTAGGCATCTGACAGGATGGGGATGGAACTTCTAACAAATGACACATAGTTAGGAGACACAGAGTGATACATATTCAGCAGAGAAGGATGAGATAAGACAGCTGCAAAGAAGCCAGTCATCTATGTAGGGCAGTACAGATACCAAAAAGCAGCACTTTTGGGGAAGGGCAGAATAGAAAGGCATAACAACAACAACAACAACAACATGTCTGTCTCCGAGGCAAGTCAAACTCTGGTGTCAGAAGAGGGTTTGGTGTCCTATCAAGGGACACTATTCTAAATCTCAGTGTAGAAGATTTGACATCCCTAAGTTCCAGTAAAGGATGAAGTCCTCCATCTTTCTTCAGAAAGTCAAAGTATTTAAAACAGAATGGTTCTCTTATTTGTTAGGTTAGTACTACCTATATTGCTCCTTTCTTGAACACTCTGGTAGGGGAAGTCAAGCAAATTCTATTTCATATTCTAGTTTGAAGATAATATGGACTCCCTTTTTTGCTGGTGACTGCCTTGTTAACAAAGACATGGTGCAGCATGAAGGATATAGGGAGGAATTGAGTCAAAGAATCGAGTCAAAGTTCAAGAAGTTATTGAACTGAGAGCTGATCTGTAGCTTGGAAGACATTGGCTCTCAAGACTGCAAAGAAAAGGATCTTGTTGACTGTGGAGGTCAGTAGAAAACCTGAAGGGAATGGAAAATATAAAAGACCAGCTGGGATAAACAGTGGTTCAGTGGAAGCCTCTGCCATAGAATCCAAGGCACTTACAAGCCATTTCCTGAAGGTGGCCCTGAGCCAAAAGAAGTGAGCACAGAAGCTTGCCTTTTACAGTTTTGACAATGGACACATGAATCCATGTTATGACTTCTGCTCATGACAGAAAAGGCACTATTCATGCTTTGTTATTGGAGGGTAACTTGTCCCTATAGTCCTAACACTATGAGAATGTCATCTGTTCTGCTATATGCCATTGAGGACAGCTGAGGATGGGGACCCACCTCTGAATAATAAAGGTAGGAGAATACAATAATGAACAAAGATGCAAGAAATAGCTCACAGAGACAATCTCAGAGAAATTAACCTATGATGTTGATATGTGTGGGAGTATGTGGTGATAGTAGGCTTGGAAAGAGCGGAATGGTTTTAAACCAAAGGCTTTAGAGGTTCTTTAGAGGTCCATAAATAATAAAACCTCAATCCTTAGGGACTACCTGCTCAAGCAGGATATGGACCTGGCTTGCGTGACCGAGACCTGGGTGCGGGATGGAGAGATGGTGGCTCTCTCCCAGATGGCGCCCCCGGGCTACTCGGTCTTTCACCAATCACGGACCACTGGCCGGGGGGGGAGGGGTGGCGCTACTCATACGGGAGGGTTACTCCTTTAGGGCTCTCCCGGCCCCAACGATCGAGGGCTTGGAATGTGCTGGTCTAGTGTGGGAAGTGGGGGAGGGGTTGGCGATCTGGCTGGTGTACCGTCCGCCTAACGCACCAGCCAGCGCCTTACCAGCCCTGATGGAGGCGGTGGCGGGCTGGGCGTTGGAGTTCCCAAGGCTTATGGTCTTGGGTGACTTCAACGTCCATGCAGACGACGCGGCCTCCAATCAGGCGCTGGACCTAGTGTCTTCCATGGCGACACTGGGACTCTCCCAATTTGTTACCACTCCCACGCATCAGGCCGGACACATGTTAGACTTGATCTTTGCGTCCGGGATTCTGGTGGACGGTATCGCAGTAGAAGCGGTGCCATGGTCGGACCACCTAGCCCTTAAGGCCCGTGTGGGTGCGCCCCCTCGACCCTGTACAGGCGGCGAGCCTATTTTGGCTCGCCCGTGGAGTCAGATGGATCCTGAGTGGTTCCAGAGGGCTCTGCGGGACCCCTGGCCCCCTAGCAATTCCCTTGATGACCTAGTAGATACCTGGCATGACAGGTTATCCAGGGCCATCAACGAAATTGCACCCCGGCGTCCTCTGCGCCCCCGAAGTAGGCTGGCTCATTGGTACACCTCGGAGCTACGCCAGCTGAAACAGGGACTCAGACGACTAGAGAGGCGGTGGCGGCATACTCGTGACGAAGCGACGAGAACATCCTACAGAACGTTTATGAAGTCTTATGAGATGGCAGTCAAAGCTGCAAAGAAGGAATACTTTGCGGCTAGGATTGCATCTGCAAATTCGCGCCCAGCACAATTATTTAAGATAATTGAGAATCTGACCACTCTGCCCCAAGGCAGACCAAACATGAAAGAATTGGAAATAGGCTGTGAGGCTTTTGCGAAATTTTTTGCAGATAAAATCTCGTCACTCCGCCAGGACTTTCCTGCCACATTGAATGCAGTAGATGAACCCGAGGTTCCGTGCCTGTCTTCTGGTGTTATCTTGGATCACTTCGACGCAATTAGTCTTGGGGAAGTCGACGAAGTCCTCTCAACTGTACGCCCTACAACTTGCGACCTTGACCCATGCCCCTCCTGGCTAATCAAATCCTGCCAGAGGGAGCTTAGATATCCTATACGGGATATCATAAATAGATCCCTCTTGGAAGGGCAATTTCCAACATCTTTGAAAGAGGCCATGGTCCGCCCTCTCCTGAAAAAGAGTACAGCAGACCCGGCTGAATTGGCAAATTACCGGCCGGTCTCGAACCTACCATTTTTAGGTAAGGTTATAGAGAGGGCAGTGGCGTTACAGTTGCAGAGTTTTTTGGATGACACTTCCGCCTTAGACCCTCACCAGTCCGGCTTCCGTCCGGGTTATGGGACGGAGACAGTGCTGGTCGCCTTGGTGGATGACCTCCAGCGGCATCTGGATCGAGGCGGCGTGGCGGTGCTGATATTGCTGGATCTGTCGGCCGCATTTGATACGGTCGATCATCAGCTACTGGCCCGCCGGCTCGCCGACACGGGGATTGGGGGATTGGCCTTACAGTGGCTTTCCTCCTTCCTCGAAGGACGGGGACAAAGGGTGGCCATTGGGGGGGAACGGTCCCGGAGGCACCCACTAGTATGTGGGGTCCCACAAGGGGCAGTTCTCTCCCCGATGTTATTTAACATCTATATGCGCCCCCTTGCCCAGATTGCCCGGAGGTTTGGACTTGGGTGCCATCAATATGCTGATGACACCCAACTCTATCTGCTAATGGATGGCCGGCCTGGCTCCGTCCCAGAAAGCCTGGACCTAGCATTGCAAGCCGTGGCAGGCTGGCTCAGACTGAGTGGGCTGAAGTTGAATCCAACGAAGACAGAGGTCCTGTGCTTGGGTCGCGGTGCCCTGGGAGGGGAAATCCCCTTGCCAGTCCTTGACGGTGTGCAGCTCAAAGCGGCACACAAGGTCAAGAGCCTGGGGGTTCTGCTGGAGCCTTCATTATCAATGGAGGCACAGATAGCGGCCGCTGCCAAGTCCGCGTTCTTTCATCTTCGTCGGGCGAAGCAGTTGGCCCCCTTCCTAGAGCGCCGCGACCTAGCAACAGTGATCCATGCTACGGTCACCTCGAGACTGGATTACTGCAACGCCCTCTACATGGGGCTGCCCATGTGCCGAATTCGGCGGCTGCAGCTGGTGCAGAACGCGGCGGCTAGGCTGTTGCTGGAGCTCCCAAGGTGGGAGCACATACAGCCGGGGCTGCGCGGACTGCACTGGTTGCCAGTGGCATACCGAGTTCGCTACAAGGTGCTGGTTATTACCTTTAAAGCCCTATATGGCCGAGGACCTACCTACCTAAGGGACCGTCTCTCCCCATATGAGCCCCAGAGGGCACTGAGGTCATCTGGGAAAAACCAGCTGAATATCCCTGGGCCAAGGGAGGCCAGACTGAAAGCCACCCGGGACCGGGCCTTCTCTATTACTGCTCCATTACTGTGGAACCAACTGCCTGAGGAGGTGAGGGCCCTACGATGTTTAGAGGGATTCCGTAGGGCCTGTAAGACCCACCTTTTCAAGATGGCCTTCAACTAGCGGAAAACTGTGACAAATCTAGATATGCTGCTAGAAATGCTTTATTCTTGAAATGTTTTTACTTCTGAAATTTATTGAAACCTGTTTATAACGCCATACTGTTATGTTAATTTTAATACTCTGTAATTGTTTTAACCATGTTTTATAAGTATAATTGATGTAATGTATGTTTTATGTTGTGAGCCGCCCTGAGCCTGCCCCGGCGGGGAGGGCGGGATAGAAATAAAAAAATTATTATTTATTATTATTATTGAATTCAGGCTCTGCCTAGACCCATAGCCCATTTGTGTGATGCACAGACCATGAAGAATAACAGTGGGTTTCATTTCACATAAAATGCCCATAGACCTTTCATTTCAGGTTTTAAGATTCCCAGTGGCCAACTAAGCCAGAATCCAAATTACTCAGGTTTTCTATAACATCGTAATGAATGACAGCTAGAAAGACCATGACAGCCTTTTCAGTGGAACTCCCTCACATCACAGCATATTAACTAACAGCACCAAAAGAGGGAAGTTAAATGAAGACAACAGAGTGAGGAGGTAGGGCATGTCAACAGGACACATTCATTACTCGCAGCTTTCCTAGTGAACTAGTATATTTCAAATACATATCTCATTTATGTATTGAATTTAAAACCATTTTCCCAACATGCTGAATAATAGTATTGCATTTGTCTTTGAATAGTTTGGAGGAAGTTACATAAGCTTACAAGAAACTCACCTTGCAATGTCTGTAAACACTGTCCTGTTTTAATATCCCAGATTTTGACTGTGGAATCTGCATTCCCCGAGACAAGAATATTGTCCTTGAGTTCCATTCCACTTGTTAATGACTGGTGGCCTGTTAATGTGTGTATGCAGTTTCCTGTTTCCACATCCCAAACTCGGATTGAAGTGTCCAAAGACCCACTCACCACATGGATACCATCAAACTAAGGGGGAAAGGAGAACTATATTACCATCAGATCAATCCAGATTTCTGTTGTTTTACAAATAAGATTATTGTTAAAAATTCTGTAACAAAACAGGTGGTTTCAAGATTAGTATCTGCCAGCAAATAAGGGATCACCCAAAGTTCAGCTGGCAATTGGTGTTTAATAAGAACAGGAGTTATCCAAATTGATTTAGGAATCGACCACTGATGACAATGTAATATAAGATGGCTAAATGTTTCTACGGTTCCAGACCTGTAATCACATAAGCGATCTGAGTATGGGGCTCTAGAAAAACGATCTGTCAACTCAGCAGTGGGAAAAGAATTAAGCCTAGCAAGAGTGAAAGCACGTCTATTACTAGGTGTTTTTAGGGATCTAGTATATGAAGGAATGGAGGAGGAATACCCAGGGCAAGAGTGGAACATATGTGTCTTGCTCGATCTAAAGTACGAGCCCGGTCAAGATTCATCACCCTCATTCTAGTCTGCTTCAAAGCTTCCTGGTAAGTTAAATTATTCCAGGCTGCTGAAGGAAAGCCCAATAACTCAAATCTAGTATCTAGATAACTTCCCCAACTGCTTTTGTGTCCTCCTTTAGGAGATGTAAGAGGCCACCTTGGGCATTTGGTGCTAAATAAAAGACTTTTAGTCTCAGTTTAAAAGCTACAATCCAGGCTCTAGATTCCAAAGAGTGTTGGACAAATTCCACTCTAAGTGTGGTTCTAGTCACAAATAGTGGATAGTGGTTTGTATCTATTCTAAAGTTAAGGACACTTACATTTTCTCTAGGAGGTAGCAATTTCTGCCCAAATACCCCTGCTATGTTGTTCCTAAGACTCCAGGAACAAAATTTTAGAGGCTTTGAGGGAGGTGCGAATTGGTGAAAATCAACTCCCCATCTTCAGAAAGCTTAAGGGCATCTGAATATTTCTGTCTAAACTGCATTAGAAATGTTAAGCTCTCATATTTAAATACCAGTAATATAACTTATTTGGATAAAATATAAATGCAGGGTTTTATTTTTTTTTCTTTAAAATATTTACCTTTCTAACTCACAGCAGATTACAATATAAATAAAATTACAATTATAAAAAATACATTTAAAAACCTACAATTTAAAATCCAAATTGTACGGAAGACACATAGAATGCAGGCATTGCCATATCTTAGCTAATAACAATCATGTCCTATTCCTCAATCTTATTCTCCAAAGGTGATAGAAAACAGAAGAAGAACGTTATGGTTCTACTGCCTGGTCTTTCAAAAGAAGCTGAAGATAATGAGACAACCTGGTGCTTGCTGTAAGCATCAGAGCTAGAGCCAGGCAGACAGGCACGGAGGAAGCACGCTGCCCCCTCCACAGCCGGCCCTGTGAAGCGCTGGGCTTGCGGAGGGGGCGGGTGCTTCCTCCGTGCCTGTCTGCCTGGCTCCAACTCTGATGCTTAAAGCAAGCGCTGGGATCGGAGGGCAGAGGGAGCGATCCTGGCGCTTGCTGTAAGTGTCAGAGCTGGAACCAGGCAGACAGGTTCGGAGGAAGCACGCTGCCCTCTCTGCAGCCGGCGCTTGCGAAGCGCTGGGTTTGCGGTGGGGGCAGCGTGGAGCGATCCCAGCGCTTGCTGGAAGAAGCTGGAGCCAGGCAGGCAGGCGCGGGGGAAGCGCCGGGATCAGAGGCGGAGGCAACGGATCCCCCCCCCACCTCGAGGAAGGTACCTTCGCTCCATAAGATGCACACACTCCCCCCCCCCACTTTTTTTGGGGGGGGGGTGCGTCTTATGGTCTGAAAAATACGGTAAATAAAATCAGTAAGATTCATGTAGTCTAGTCCACTTCTTCTATGTAAACAAAGATGCCTAGCAAGAATGTTCTGTCATTTTGTAGGCTAGCCTTGCCAAGGTCTCTAAAGTTTATTAGGCCATATAGAGTGTAATTCTAAAGCCACTTTCCTGGGAGTAAGCCCAGTCGAATAGCATGAGACTTATTTCACAGTAAGTCTGCTTAGGAGAGCTCCCTAAGAAAACTAGAAAAGCATGAGATAGAAGAGACACGTCATTTAACTGTAATATGCATATTAGACTGCTTGGCAGATATTCAACTAGCATCTATAACTATCAGTCGGATACTGAAGGAGATTTATTTTATATATTTATAAAATAAGATTTATATTTATATTTTAAATTGGTCTTTTATTGTTTTTCATTGTTGATTGTTTTTACGATGTAACCTGTCCTGAGCCTGTCCTACAGCAAAGGTGGGCTAAAAATCAAATAAATGAATTAATTAATTTATTGTACCAGATGAAAAATGCTTACCTGTAATGAATACACTCTGTTAGTATGGCCTTGCAAGGTGTGTAGACAGGTTTCAGTTTCTGGATCCCATACCTTCACCATAAAATCATATGCTCCACTAACAACCCTCCTGCCATCATACTGTACACACCGGACTGCAGCAACATGACCCATCAGAACATGTAAACACTGGCCTGTCTCTATGTCCCAAACTCTCAGGGTGGCATCTCGAGATCCACTGACAACTCTAGGAATGAGGGAAAATATATACAACAACAAAGGCTGCAATTAGTTTTAGGTGTCAATTCTAATTGTATCTATTACAGGAGATCAGACTAACATCTAACCATGTTCTGCATATGAAACTAGGCAATTAAGTTAGGCCTGTTGACTGATACAGTGAACATAATTCTATTAATTATTTAAAAGCTCTAAAAACTTGCATTCCTTGTGTTACAACAAAGGTATTCTATATCAAAGATTTACCTTTTTTCATGGAGATGCATACAACGCACAGTGGAGGTATGTCCATATAATGTGTGTATACACTCCCCAGTCTCCGCATTCCACACTTTTAGAGTTCGGTCAGTAGACCCACTGATGATTATGTTGTCCCTCATTTGAGATGACCAAACTCCACCTGTATGTCCAACAAGCGTTCTTAAACACTGAAAGCAAGCATTTGCCTTGGTTACCATTTAGACACAGATGATAGTTGACAAAACAGATTAATTTATGCCACTCTTCAGTCTTAATTCATGTAGTGATATTCTAAGAGTTATTAAAAAGCTATTATAAACTGTTATTTTTACGCTTTACTGATACAATGAAGTGTGCATACACATAAAAGTTTATATCCAGAATTAAACTCTGTTGGTCTTAAAGGTGCCACTTAATGCAAACTTTGTTCTATTGCCACTAGACTATTTTATTTATAGATGGGAGAAACATTTATTATTTAATTATTATTATTACTTTAAACATACAAAGCACCCTTCCTTTACCACCACCATTTATGAATACAGATTTGGCTGAAAGATTTTACATGATCCTTTTCAGTAAAATCCTGATATTGAAAGGATACAAACTTAACTAGATGTATATAACTTGACTGTGGTATTTTTAATCTTTCCCCAGGCCAAGAGTTACAATCTAGTCTACACATGCAAAAACAGCCTAATTAAATAAATATACAATTGACAGGATGATGTGTATAGCATATCATTCAAGTTAACTAGCATATGTGTGTGTGGGAGGGTTGAAGATTAGATAATATTAAGACAGACAAGAAGCTAATAAGCACTGCAGAAAAAATTCATTTCACTAAAACCTTCCCTCTTCTTATTAAAAGAAACTACAGCCAGCCCTGTGGATTGGGAGATGCAGCATTATTATCAATAAATCAGATATTTGAGGAAGATGTTATGGGACCTAATTTTTGTGATCTCAGGCCCACAGAGATACATGACCAATCTTAAACAGTATAGTTCAAACCACAGCAACGTAAAACTTTCTGAATTGGCTTATCTGCTTAATATTTATTCTTTGCTTATTGTTTTCTCTCTACCTCTCTTGTTTATGCCATTATCTGTTTTAGATTGTGAACATCCTGAATGCAGGGGCCTAGCTATTTTTTTTCTACAAAGCTCTGTAAGATTTCATATACTATGATGGCAATGTTTAAATAATATTATGAAGTAGTGATCAATTGGGTGCTCTTAATATGGATTGTGCTAAATTTTATTTCCCCAATTCAAATTCAATGCCATCTACTGCTTTGCTACCAAAATGAATGCCTAGTATTAAAAACATTTCAAATGCGCTACACATACACTTAAGCCAATCATGAGAGGTAACAAAGAAAAGAGTTTGCAAAGGAAGGATAGACAAATACTAGTTTGAAATAATTATACTAGAATTTTTTACTACCTTTTCCTGTGAAGTTTTAGCAACACAGTATAACTACAATAATAATGCCAACTACTTGAATGTTCTACTAAGGAATTTAGTGTGAATTCATTAGAAGCCAATGAAGGTATTTGGCTTACCTTTCCCGTAACTGCTGACCAAACCTTTAATGTATTATCATCTGAGCCACTAACTATTCGGTTACCACAGAACTGTAGACACGTAATCACATGATCATCATGACCTTTGAGCACCTGATTATACACAACATGCATATAGTCACAATCAACCAAGACATTAGAAACAGAACAGAAATTTCAGATTGGTAGCATGCTTAAGGCTAATTTATTACTAATAACCAATAGAGAAGCAATTTTTAATAACCTATTTTTTTCCAAAGAAGACACGGAAGACTATATGAGCGGAAAAGATAAAAGATTCAACTAAGTACCTTGGTGAACACCTAAGTGGCAAGCTGCATCTTGGTCAATGTTAACGTTTACTCCACCATCCTCCTCCTAACTGCCAATATTTATTACCAAAATGCTCTTTCCATCAATCAGTGTCCCAAAATACACCCGCCCCCTCCATAAGATGGTACTTTGGTACTATTCTTTTTTTTCTCCTCAGTCTATGCCACTTTCTATAGTTGCTACTTGCTGTGGTTCAGTTTGGATAAAGAGACCACACCAGTGACCAGAAGGAAGGACAAGCAAGTGTGTCTGTAGCTGAGTCACTGTTGATGGATCAAGTTCCTACTCTCAACTAGGCAGAACTGGGCATAGAGAGGAAAGGATGGGAAAAGAATCCTGCCAATGTAGTTCACAAGGTAAGGATTATATTAAAGAGTGAATCTCCACCTTATTGAGCAGCAGTGAGCTAGAGCTTCAGGATCACTTTTGGGAGATACACCCACAGTGGCACTTTTTCCTTTTCAGCAAGTATCATCATGGTAAGACACTTCTAGTTAAGGTCCCCATTATAACAATGTCATTATTTTTTTAACTGATTAAAGCCCAGACTATTAAATGGTTAAATAAGTATTTAATTAGTATCAGTATTTAAACGAAAACAAATGTAGACCATATGGGACTGCACTGTTTTTAGCTGATGCAGATCACAGGCAGTATCCAGCAAAGTCAAAACAGAACACCCATAGTCTTTAGCACCAGAATATAGAAATGTTGATTGTAATATACATGCGAACGAGGGCTATTTTTTGAGATTTTTTAATAAAATCTATCAATACTAAAAGGCTAAAAAAATAACTCCTGTAGCAACCATTTGCACATCTGACAATTCAATAGTTTGGTTATTCCATCAGTACAGCTTGAAAATACTAAACAGTATCTTTACATTTATATTAAATGATAACGTTTTATGAAACACTGAGGCAGCAGCTGACAATTTTCTCCTTCAAAGAACAAGTTTAAAGCATTATCTTGTGGTTTTGAAAACAATGGACTGTGCGGCTTTTCAATTTGACTTTATAAGTCTCATAATCTAAATTACTTAGTTCTTAGTTGTTGAGATATTAAAACTAAAAGATCCTCTCTGTAAAACTATGACTAACCGTAATACTATTGGATAATTATCAGTAATGTACTGACACACCCAAGTTTGTTACTACATGCCTAATTCTAATAATTCATGTTAATGCTTAACATTTAGTTGACTGGGGGAAGATAACTGAAATTATTTTTATAGTATACAAGGAGATATCAACTTCTCTTCAGAATGAAGCATGTTATAATATGCTTAACTCTAGCTTGTTAGAATATGCTTAACTGTATAAGTGTAACTAGCAAAATGCTTGCCACTGTGATAGGTGGAACATAAGAACATAAGAGAAGTCATGTTGGATCAGGCCAATGGCCCATCCAGTCCAACACTCTGCGTTACACAGTGGCCAAAAAAACAAACAAAAAAAAAAACATGAGGAAAAGATTTTGGAAACTTCTGGAATCTCTAATACAAGGAGGGGACAGAGAAGCAAATGTTCTCTGTACATAGATCTGTTGCATTTTGAATAGGACTCCAGTTAAAAAAGGTTTTAGGGCAGGGGGAGGGAGAGGCCCATGTTACAATGGGTTTGAAAGGTAACTTGGATGAAGCAAATATGTCCAAACCTGTTAATGTCTGGGAAAGGGTGTCTATTTTACTTCTTTCATTCCCTCTGTCTTTAACTTAACTGGAACATTCCCTATGCTTCAGATTGCAGAAGAATAATTTCCACCTTTTCCTTCAATGATAGTTACTAAGAATTAAACAAACTTTGTCATCTATATCTAGAATTGGTTTCATGTTTTGATGACACTATCGAGTGAAAGAAATGGAGCTCCAAGAACAATCTATTTTGCAAATGAATGGACATTAAGAGGGTGTTTAAAGATACACATTTATGGAATCTGAAGAGTATGGTTGCCAAAATGATGAAATACTACAAAGTGAAATAAGACACTGGTAAACTGCAAACATCAAGAAGTAGACTGCTGTCTCGAGTTATTTGAGCAATTTTAGAACATTCTTAAATGTCAGAAATTATTTGGTTATTCTGGGACAACAATATAATTTGAAAGAGATATCCCTCTTAATTTATTTTATGATATCTCACGTTCAAAGATGGTTACCTTAGGAGATTTAAGTTCTCCCCGCCGCCAGTTAGTATCAATTCTGTGCTGTCTGATGTAAGCACTCTTCCATGGACTATGAATGAAGCCTGGTTTTATTACTTTCCTCCTCTTGATATGTAATGGTTCATCAATCCCTATAAAATTTTAACAAAATCAGAAACACACAAAAACGTAGTTCCTTCCTTGTGTCAGCCTTGCTTCACAAAGCACTGAAATCATCTTTAGTTTTACATCCTGTTTCAAGCTTTTTACTTCAGACTGCATTTCTTCCTTACTCCCTACTTCCTCCTTCTTTTACCTCATTTTTCTTCAAAAATCACAGGTAGTATAATTTCCATTTTCCCCATAATTCCAATATTTGTTTCAGGTATTAATGCGTTCCACATCATCAGATTTCTTCATATTTTTATACAACAGTTTACTTATTTTTTATCTTGATGCCTGGAATTCAAAATGTCATGCCTCTGACACTCACTTAAAATGTTTTGTTTTCTAATTGTTTTCATTCACTTTTTCTGCCAAAGGCTATGCACATATTTCCTTCTGGCTTATTACTAGGAGGATCTTAAGGTTCTGTTTTATCCTTTCTATCTTTACCCTCTGGTACATTTCATTACTAGCTTGAAACTGTAGTTGCCAGTACATGTGGATCAACACCCACTTCAGAACTGTTTGTTCTCCAGCCATTTGATCTGCCAAATCCTGAATATATCACAGTCTTTTCTACAACATGTTTTAATGTACAACAGGAATTTTAGGACCAAGTAATCTAGCCAGACTTCATCAGTTTATCAGCAACCTTATACACTGGCAGATCAGTCTTCAGCTTATGCTTTCTTCATTAAAAACAACTCAGCTTTAGTTCAACACCATATATATTTATCTACCTCTTGTACACTTCATCTACCTTTTTTTCTCTCACTGTGGGTTACTCTGCCTTTCAGGTTTTTAAAAAGCACTGCATATATTACTCATACTTATAAAAACATTTGCTTACTATTCATTTTCAACCTATGAGGATGACACCAGTTATAAGAACTGACTAGACACTATTTCCAGTTTCCTACAATATTAAGTTTCTACAACCTATCCAGGTTGTTATTTCTGTATTCTATAGCATAAACAATACAGAAGCTCAGAAGTGACAGTTTTAAAATTATTCTAAGTTAAATTTATTTACATTATTTATAGTCCACCTCTGCATTAAGCATTTGGTACAGAAAGTATACTTAGTTAAATTATCTTGTATTATTATTAAAATTCACATTTCAATGAGCCTTACCTTCCTCCCTGCACTTCTCTCTCCATAGAAGGTTGTCCTCTGCCAGAATTCTCCAGTATCGACATGTCTGTGCTGCCTGCAGCAGATCCTTAGGTTCCAGGAATGAAAGCACATAGAGTGCCAACTTTAAACAAAAATGAGGTGTGACATTAACCTCACTGAGATCACAGTGCTTAAAGTAATTTAATATAACCAAGCGCAGATTAAACACAAATGCATAGTATGTTTTAAAATGAGATTTAAAATCAGAAAGGACAACAAATAGCCATGGTCAAACACACCACTGGGACCATCAACACTGATCAAATATGAGACAGTCACTCATCCAATTTAACAGAGTGAGTTGAATAAGCATATTTTCTGAGGTAATGGAACCATTACTGAACAATATCAATTTACTGTGAGCAAAAGTAGTATATTAGAGACCAAAAGGGTTCTGAGCTCTTGTACTGGTTTTGAAATAAAGTAAGGAACATGAAAGATATATAATTAAGTTGCTCTTGATGAAGGGGCATTTTCTACAAGATTTAAATCACCTCCAGGGGTAATTACTTGAATCACTCAGGAATGCCTTAGAATTCCACTAAGTAATTCAAAACAGAAAACCTTCCAAGACTTCACAAGCTTTGCAAACTCATACTAACATCTAGAAAGAAATGAGGCAGGAATTCATATCAACAAGAAGGAATATTGATGTTACAATGCTACAATCATTATACTAAATTGGGTTTTTAATATGAATGCCCTAGGTACCAAAATGTACTTAGGTTGAAAAAAATGTGTGGTGGAAGAGGCTCAAGGAATGCAGGAAAAAAAACCATGTGGATTCAAAGGAGAGAATCCTACACAGATTTAAAACAGTCCCCCGCCCCCAAATGACTGGACTCTGCATGCACATTTGGAGACTCATCAGGTAGGCAACAAGAGGTTAGGGCTGCATGCAAGTACAAGAAGAGAGAACATGGCATAAGTAATTTATATTTTCATTTAATTCACCTGCAGTACATGGGGTTGGGGAATAAGTGCCCACTATGACTTACAGTTTGCAAGTTTTTTTTAAAAAAAGAAAACATGCAACATTAATAGAGAACATGCAATATACAATCGTTATTTTTGAAATGAAGCTGACAGTACTGGGAATAAAGAAAATAATATGTAGGCATGCACACAAAGAAAAGTGATGGAAGAAAAGTTTGGCAAAGTTTTGAATGCTGGGGAATATGCAGCAGGTGTGCAAGTGTGTAAGTCTGGAAGCATGCCATTAATTCACATCCACTACAGACTACATTCACATCCACTACAGACTTTTTGAGAGAAAGGACTGAACTACAGTCAACCTTCTGACACTGGGTAAAAATAAAATTCACATAGCAATGACAAGCAGCACACAAGGAAGAAAGAAAAATTTATATAAGCAGAAAATGGAGATAATCACAAAAAGTAACTATCAAAGTAGGACAGAAACATTTTATATGCACATAAAAAGGGAAGAACGTGTAAAACACTAGAAGTGAGACAACTGCAGAATATATTCAAATTATAAGATTAAACAGTATGAAAATAAGATACTGTTTGTCATCTTCAGGGCAGTGATCCCCCAGGGCATGGGGGAGGTATTTGTGAATTTCCTGCATTGTGCTAGGAGTTGAACTAGATGACCCTGGAGGTCCCTTTCAACTCTATGATTCTAGGTATTTAAATAAAGGGGTACAAAAGGAAGACTGCAGGAGGAAGGAAAATACAGAAAAAGCCAGCTCTGTCAATACCACCCCCCTCTCTTCTATGGATTCTGTTTCCAGAAGGGGGGAGAGAACTTCCCTTTTAGAAAATTTATACAATAAGCTCAGTATAAGTCTGAGGAAAAATGTATATTTATAAAATATAAAGAAATGAAACTATATTATCAAAGAGAAAGTAAAGACATATATAAGAAGGCTGTAGTATAGAAGAGGTACATAACTATTTAAAAAGGTTAGAAAAATGCCAGAAGCACACAAGAAGATACCCAAGGTGTACATATATAAATAGGGTAAAACAAATCACTGTAAAAACCAAAGAAAAACACACTTTAACAAAATGTATGTTCATCAAATAGAAATTACAAAAATGTAGCCCAATGTATGTGTTTATCAAGGTTGTTGCTGGTATTTAACATGGATGTATGCGTTAATCACCCCAGAATGCCACACATATCATATAATAGCAGGCAACTTTAAACATGTGTCAATATTATTCAGAAACAAATGAGGTGTGAGCAAAGTGATTATTACATGAAACACAGCTTCACAGTCCCACTGCAGGAAAGCCTTTTGCAAGTAACTGGCAGCAATCCTCAGTCTTCCCTATGATTTCTGACAATATTCACCAATATAACAAGGCAAGTGTGCTTTCTTCAGTTTTGTGGAACCCAGTTTCCAACAACGCCACATGAAAATGAAGAACTGGGCAAACAATTTTGCATGGTGTCATTAATATAAAGAAGCTGGACAACAATATTTAAAAGGGAAATAATTTTGTACTTTAAATATAGCTTTAACGCTGAATTTCTTTCATGGGGTTTCATCTTATATTCCAATAGCGAAGTCAGAATATTTTTGGATACTTAAATCCAGTGACTGAAGCTGTGAACAGGCAAGACAGATCTTTCTACAAACCTGAAAAGGGCCCTAGGTTTGTAGAAAAATGTGGGCAGCTCAACCCCCCCCCCTAAAATAATAAAGGAGCACCTGTAGCTTTAAGCAACAGATTCCCTCAGTAGCTGTTTCTAGGCTTCAATTTCTGTGAGTAAAAAGGCAGGGTGGAGGGGGAGGGCTCTTTCCAGCCCTATTTTGGCCTTGGACAAAGGACTGATTAGGGCCAGGCCTGGCTGTGGTTGCCAGCTCCAGACTAGCAAATTCCTGGAGATTTTGGAGTAGAGTCTGAGGAAGGCAGGGTTTGAGTTCATTCTCCAAAGCAATCATTCCACACACCCCGCTCTGAAGGACAGATCTCTGTTGTTTGGCAGTCAGGTGTAATTCTGGGATATTTCCAGGTCCCACCTGGAGGCTGGCAACCCTAAGTCTGGCTGCTTGATAGAGTAGCCACCCTATGAAAGCCAGTGTGGTATCGTGGTTAGAGCTCTATAGTAGGGTCTGTGAGACCCATGTTTGAATTCCCATCTTGCTGTGAAAGCTCACTGGGTGAATTTGAACCAGTCACATACTTTCAGAAGAAGAGCTGGTTTTATACTCCTCTTCACTAAATGAAAGAGTCTTGAAGCACCTTACAATCACTTTCCGTTCCTTTCCCCACAGCAGACACCGTTATGAGGCAGGTGGGGCTGAGAGAGCTCTGACAGAACTGTGACTGGCCCAAGGTCATCCAGCTGGCTTTATGTGGAGGAGTAGGGAATTAAACACAGTTCTCTGGATTAGAGTCTGCTGCTCTTAACCACTACACCAAACTGGCTCTCAGGGCTACCTAACCTACCACACAGGCCTGTTGCATGGGTAAAAAGAAAAAAACAATGTAAGCTGTTTTTGTCCCCACTGTGGAGAAAAGTCGGATACAAACGATGTAAATAAAGAATAAATATAGCTGAAGATGGGAGGCTGATAAATGGTAGGTTGGTGAATGAATGAGAAGGAGAGAATGAGGCAGGGAGAGGATATGGAAATTGCCAAAAAGAGGCAGAGGTTAGGAAATTTCTCGAAAATTTGAGAAGGGAGCCTAGGAGAGTGGGGTTTGAAAAGAGAGGAGAGATTTCAGAGGAACATAATACCATAGATGTCAACCTCCAGAACAAGAATTTCCTCCAGGGGAACTAGGGTTGCCAACACCAGGTGGGAGCAGGAGATAGGTGAAAAACCAGCCTCAAAAATGTTAAACAAATAATGTAAGTTCTTTATAAATAAACAAGAATAAATAGTATCAAGTGAAATTAATCAGAAAATGCACACAGACCACACTCACATTCAAGTCTCTTAATGGACGAATCAACGTTGTAAAAGTCATGGAAACAGCTCAGGTTGTGGCAAAGGTAGGTTCTTCTGGGGAGTCCAACGCTCTGAAATAGGGTCTCTGGAGGCCTCCAGGGACCAGCACCGGCCTCCAGGCCTCTCCGCCGCCTCCACTGGTCTCTGGAGGCCTCCAGGGACCAGCGCCGGCCTCTCCGCCGCCTCCGCTGGTCTCTGGAGGCCTCCAGGGATCAGCGCTGGCCTCTCCGCCGCCTCCCCCACCGCCGCCGGGCCCCGCGGGCGGGGAAGGCGGCGAGTGAGGGAGCCAGCGTCCCTGCGCGTGCGCACAGCGTTGTGGCGGGCCCCGTGCATGCGCAGAGCCCGCCACACCGCCGTGCGCACGCGCAGGGACGCTGGCTCCCTCACTCGCCACCTTCCCTGCCCGCGCGCACGGCCCACCGGCTCCCCGCTGGCTAAACCGGGACTTCTAATGGCCCCGGTATAGCCAGCCCGGGAGGCAGGAATTGGGGGCCAGAACCGGGACTTTCCCGGGTGACCGGGACGGTCTGGCCACCCTACTCCGAAATGTTCTCACAAATACAATGAAGAAATAATCCAGTGGCAGCAAGGAAAATAAGACTCGACAGGGCCGTACTTGATCCCCTGTTTCACAATAAAGCTTCTACCAGCTTCTAAACACCATCATACATCTTAGGAAAGAGCAAAAGCTTCAAAAATGCTTATCAACATTTGCCTTGCTGCTCAGGATTATTTCTTCATTGTACTTGTGAAGACATTTCGGAGCATTGGACTCCCCAGAAGAACCTACCTTTGCCACAACCTGAACTGTTTCCATAACTTTTACAACATTGATTCGTCCATTAAGAGACTTGAATGCGGGTGTGGTCTGTGTGTATTTTTTGATTAATTTCACTTGATACTCTTTATTCTTGTTTATTTATAAAGCACTTACATTATTTGTTTAACATTTTTGAGGCTGGTTTTTCACAGACATGTTTTACCTATCTCCTGCTCCATTTTTTCCGCGATTCTCTGTTGGTTACCCAACATCCAGGTGGGAGCTGTAGATCACTTGGAATTACAACTTCTCTCCAGATGACAGATCAGTTCCCCTGGAGAAAAAGTCTGCTTTGCAGGGTGGATGTTATGGCATTATACCCTGCCGAGGTTGCTTCCCTCCCCAAACTGCACTCCCAAGGCTCCATCCCCAAATATCCAGAGATTTCCCAGCCTCAATCTCACAACTCTGAGGGAACTGATCTCTGTAGCTGGGAGATCCATTGTTATTCCAGGAGATATCCAGCCCTCACCCAGAGGCTGGCAACCCTACAAGGAGAGGAAGCAGGAAAAGCAAAGAGACTTTCATAAATGGAAAAGAGGAAATAGTGGGAAAGGGGGACATGAGCAAGTCTTTGATGACATTTGTCTAATTAGAAAAAGATAAGGTGTAAAATAGAAAATAAGAAAGGAAGAATTAAGAAGTCTTGGAATACAGGCTGTCTTGAGATGAAAAACCTTGTGACTGCCCTAAAACAATCCAAGAAGATCTGGGATTGTTATTCTATGATTCATGTCCTATCCAGCCTTTGAGATAGCAGACCCATTAATGTTGATGCTGCAGCTGACTCTGCTCCTTTTGTGACAGCCTTGACCTTTTCTTTTAGTTTAAATTGAATGCCCTTATCTATCCTGAGGCTGCATATGTACATAGTCACATGACTACCTGAGGGAGAGGCTAACTCTGCACTTGCCCTATAAGAGCTCAGTTTGTAAATAGATGACAGCCACTTCTCTCAAAGGATTTCAAAGACATTCTTCATCTTAGGGATAAAAGGTTATAACTGAATACTCGGTGAAATAACTAGCCACATCTGTACTGGAATGTGGCAAAGGCAGGGAAAAAGACTTCATGTTGCAAAGAAGAATCGATCTATTCTAGCTATTAAAATGCTTCTTTGGTTTAAATAAAAATAGTGAAGAGTAAGAAAGATCAACCAACTAATGTTAACAATGAATATCCAAAGTATTCAGACTACTGATGGCAATGTATTGTGGGGGGGGTCTCTCTCTCGGCTTGACTTTGCAAACGAAGATTTAAGAAGGGTGCAGTAGTCCACGTCTGCTGCAGGTTCGCTGGTGGCTGACAAGACCAATGCGGGACAGGCAGATCCGGCCACAGTGGCTGTAGGGAAAAGTCTGATTTGGGGTTGGTGCTGTAGCAGTGCGATTCTTCCTCAATCTCCTTTTGTCCTCAAGACCAGCTATGCGTGCATTCTCAAAGGAAAAGACAGCCTGGTGGACGGTATGCCTCCATGCTTTGCGATCTGAGGCTAGGTCAGACCACTGGTGATGGTTGATGCGACAGGTGCCAAGGGATTTCTTCAAGGAGTCCTTGTACCTCTTCTTTGGTGCCCCTCTATTTCGATGGCCGGTGGAAAGTTCACCATACAGAGCAATCTTGGGAAGGCGGTGGTTTTCCATCCTAGAAATATGCCCTGCCCAGCGCAGCTGCGTCTTCAACAGCAGTGCCTCGATGCTTGTAACCTCCGCCCTCTTGAGGACTTCAGTGTTAGTCACAAAGTCACTCCAGTGGATGTTGAGGATGGTGCGAAGGCAGCGCTGATGAAAGCGCTCAAGGAGTCACAGGTGGGGGTAGAGAAGCTTCAAAAACCAATTCTACCAAATACCAATTCTACCAGATAATTTCCATTCCAAGACCATTCCAAGCCCAGTACAACCTCCCTCTGAAGTCTGCGTCTAGCACATAATAGTCTGCTGCCAATTTTTCCTGCCATTCATCAAACAAATATGTGCGGGGAAGAGGAGCTGGAGGCAGGGGAATTTAGCTAGCACTGGTAGAGGCCTTATACAGATCTGAATGTTCCTGAACATTCCTGGGAGCATCCACTGCCACAGGTATATGTGGGAACTGCTCTTTCTAATGCTTCCTGGTCCAAAGAATTAATTTCACAAGGAGGGAGTGGCAGAGAAGGCTGCGTTTGAATACCCCTGGGCTTTATCTTTCTGAACTCTTGCAGCGTTATCTGAGAAAGCTTGGAAAATCTAAACTAATTACAGGGCTTGTGAGTGGGAACATAAGAGAAACTTGCCATCACTAATGAAAGAGCAGTAGCAGGGTGAAGAAAAAGGTTCCCAAAATTAGTTTTACCAAACAAACAACTGTAATAGAAATAGTAGCCATGGAAAATAGAAAAACAAAGAGCCATTAATGTTTCACAATGCAAACTGTTTTAGAAATTATGTAATATACAAATTAAACTAGACATAGCTGGTTAAAAATATTTACACTCCTTTCTATCTATGGAGTATGCAATCAGGATGCCTATTCTTTTTTTAAGACTCTTCAACACAAAGAACTGAAGTAGCATTTTATGTTTGGCACATCTGCAAAGACAAACATTTGCTCAGACATCAAATAGTCATGCCAAGCCACAAGCAGCACATAAGTCTCTGGAGACTTTCCGTGGATTTTGAAGAACAAGCCTGTAGATTTCTTGCCTGAATAAAAGCCACAGAGACGAATGGAAAGTTTATTTCTTTACAGTGAAGTTCATTTTTCAGTTATCCAATGGTGGGTAGGCAATCATACCAAATGGAAATAAGCTCCTCCCTGAAGGCAGTCACAGTCATTAACTTTTTGATGATTCATAGTGGAAGGGGATTCTCCCTCAGTCTCCTAGATGGGTACAGAAGCCCCATAACTCTCAGTAATTATTACAATACATACTATCGCCAACAGCCAACAATTAAAATAAAACAGTAAGGGAATAGGAAAAACAACAAAAGTTCATGCTCCAAGATTCTTCCTCTGGACTCTAACAGTAGGGAGGGGCAGATTGCCCCACTGTAGGACCACCAAGAAAGGAACTTCATGGTAAGTGAAGAAATTTTACATTCTCCAATGGTACAGGCTGAGCAGCCATAACCAATGGGTTGTACAAAAGTACTGTATTCTAGGGCCAGCCAACTCAAATATAACCTGGCAGATCTTGCTGGAGAACTCACACTCATCAGTGTTGTAGTACTCAGTGAAGGTAGGCACCGACTTCTATACAGCTGCCAAGTCCAGCAGGCCATCCTTAAGGAAGGAAATACTTTGGATGCTGCAGAGGTAGTTGTTCCCCTAAGCCGTAACCCTCACCCTCTAGCTTCACAGGCCAGAGCAATAAAGCCCCTAATCCACCTTTTTCAAGTGGCCACCCAAACCCTAAAACCTATAGAAGGCAAACAGGGAACCAGACCTCCTTGTGACTTTAGCTCTATCAATATAAAAACTTCAGGCCCTCTTGACATTCAAGGAATGCCACTCCCTTCCCTGCAGATGTTTGGAATTAGGGCAAAAGGAGGGCTGAATGATCTCCTCTGACATGTGGAAGCAGGAGATAATGTTGGGAATAAAGGGAAGCCAGGTCCATCCTCAGGTTACTTTATCATTGCGGAATTTAGATAATTTATATTCCGCCCCTTCCTGGATGGGCTCAGGGCAGATAACAACATTTTAAAACAGTAAAACAACAATTAAAACCAATAAAAGCAAACAATACAATTTGGCAGCTCAGTTGGGCACATCATAATATACTGAACATCAGATAGTATAAACTCAGTATTTCAGCAGAGGTGGTATTGCAGCATAGGGTCAGTCAATGGGTCAGCTGCCTCAACCAAATGCAATGAAAAGGTGTCCACAGCTAAAGCACAAAGTTCAGAAATCCTACAGTGAAGTGATTCTGACCCCCCCCCCCAAAAAAAAAAGTTCTGAACAATGAATTTCTTTAATGAATGAGGCTATATGAAGCCCCACACTTGCCAGGTGTTACTGGTGGACTTCCTTCAAGAAGCTGCCAGCCTGTTCCCCTAAATAGATGCTGGTTAGCCTCTGGGCTGTCAGCTTAAGTAGGTCTGGCTGAGAATGAAGTACAGACCACTGAGAAATAGGGATGCAAAGGGGGACAGGGAGGACCACTGAATTAGATTCTGGAACCATGCCAGATGATGCTACTAGGGCCATCTCTGCTTTAAAACCCACAGCCCTCTGGATCACCTTTTGGAGAAGCTATGCTTCTTGGAGGATTAGCATACAGTAGCTGATACAAACACTGGAAGTTTTTAGAGCATCTATTCCCTTTGCTTGAGGGTGTTTGGTCTTTAAACACAAAACTAACAAAAATCTCCCTGGAGATCTGATGAGGCCAAGCAAAAAGATCTAAAGACCATCCCAAACCTCTGACAAATGGAATGAAAGACCTCAAGCTTCCGCTCTGTCTGTTCCAGTTTTCTTTGACTGAGCTAATCTGCCACAATGTTGGATGCCCCTCCTGCACAGAGTGCTCTGATGGAGGTCAGATAGTTCTTCATCCAATTTGACATCTGAGTCCCCTTGGACATTGATATAGCCTTTGTCTGTGTGAATGATCATGAGCTATGCAACCAACGAATCTTGAAAGTTGATAAAGTTGATAAAGTTCCTCATCAAAGGCTCCTTAGAAAGCTTGAGAGTCATGGAGTAAAAGGACAGGTCCTCTTGTGGATCAAAAACTGGCTGAGTAATAGGAAGCAGAGAGTGAGTATAAATGGGCAGTCTTCCCAGTGGAAGACGGTAAGCAGTGGGGTGCCACAGGGCTCGGTACTGGGTCCCATGCTCTTTAACTTGTTCATAAATTATTTAGAGTTGGGAGTGAGCAGTGAAGTGGCCAAGTTTGTAGATGACATTAAATTGTTCAGGGTGGTGAGAACCAGAGAGGATTGTGAGGAACTCCAAAGGGATCTATTGAGGCTGGGTGAGTGGGCGTCAACGCAGCAGATGCGGTTCAATGTGGCCAAGTGCAAAGTAATGCACATTGGGGCCAAGAATCCCAGCTACAAATACCAGTTTTTGCGGTGTGAACTGGCAGAGACTGACCAAGAGAGAGATCTTGGGGTCATAGTAGATAACTCACTGAAAATGTCAAGACAGTGTGCGTTTGCAATAAAAAAGGCCAACGTCATGCTGGGAATTATTAGGAAGGGAATTGAAAACAAATCAGCCAGTATCATAAAGCTCCTGTATAAATCGATGGTGCAGTCTCATTTGGAGTACTGTGTGCAGTTCTGGTCACCACACCTCAAAAAGGATATTATAGCATTGGAGAAAGTCCAGAAAAGGGCAACTAGAATGATTAAAGGGCTGGAACACTTTCCCTATGAAGAAAGGTTGAAAAGCTTGAAGCTCTTTAGCTTGGAGAAACGTTGACTGCGGGATGACATGATAGAGGTTTACAAGATAATGCATGGGATGGAGAAAGTAGAGAAAGAAGTTCTTTTCTCCCTTTCTCACTATACAAGAACTCGTGGGCATTTGTTGAAATTGCTGAGCAGACAGGTTAAAATGGATAAAAGGAAGTACTTCTTCACCCAAAGGGTGATTAACATGTGGAATTCACTGCCATAGGAGGTGGTGGCAGCCACAAGCATAGCCACCTTCAAGAGGGTTTAGATAAAAATATGGAGCAGAGGTCCATCAGTGGCTATTAGCCACAGTGTGTATATGTGTGTGTGTGTATATTTTTTGGCCACCGTGTGACACAGAGTGTTTGACTAGATGGGCAATTGGCCTGATCTAACATGGCTTCTCTTATGTTCTTAAGTGAAGGCAGAGATCCAGGTGACTGATGCTTCATTAGGCTTGTTCCTGAGACCATGTCCACTGTAAGACTCTCCCCATTAAATGAGCTCCCAATCCCTGAAGACTGGCATCTGTAGTGATCAAGATTCTTGGCAGTTTCTTTAGAGGAGATCCCTGCTAAAGTCTGCCTTGGAATGTCTACCCAAAATCCTGGAGAAGTTGGTTTGAAGTGGAAATGGACAGCCAATAACACTGTGCTATCTCATACTGGTAGGGCATATGCTGTAAAAGGTGGATAGGCAGTCTTACCCAGAGAGCAATATCATGACAGGGCACTAGCATTCCTAGGAGACTACCAGAATAAGAATGTTCTCTTGGGGCTTTTGCTTGATCTCATGGACCAATGGCCAAATCCTTCAGTTACCATTCCTGGGACAGAAAACCCATGTCCAGAATAACTCTTAGGTGCAGAATATACTGAGAAGGGACAAGGCAGCTTTTCCCTGTTGATTATAAAGTCATGGGTCTGATGGCAGACCATGGTGTACTCCACACTGGCCATCCTGTTGGAAGGAGGGGGACCTAATGAGACTATTGTCCAGACACAGAAAGATTAACAACCACTGGGTCTACAAGAGGGCCAACAAGCACTTTCATGAAGACTAGGGAGCTGCTTCAACCTCAGGGGAGAGCCCAGTATTGGGCCTGGGGCAGAGACTTCCCACCCTTGATGGGATGGCACTGATATTGGCGTCATCCGTCAGGAGTTTTGGCGTAACTTTGGATAACTCCTTGACTATGGAGGCTCAGGTCATGAATATTGCCATATTGGCATTTTTCCATCTGCGTCAAGCTCAGTAACTGGCCCCTTTCCTGTCATGCCCTTACCTAGCCAATGTAATCCACACAATGGTCACCTCCAGGCTAGACTATTGTAACTAACTCTGTGCTGGCCTGCCTTTGAGACTGATCCAGAAGCTCCAGCTGGACCAGAATGTGGACCAGGAATGAGTCCTGATGGGAACACCACAGACAGCACATATACAACCTGTGCTGCACCAGCAGCACTGATTCTCAGTGGAATACTTAGTCAGATTCAAGATTTTGTTTCTGACCTTTAAGGCCTTGGGTGGTCTGGAACCTGGATATCTCCAGGACTGCCTTTTCCGGTATGTCCCCAGAGGAGCGTTATGCTCCAATGAAAATAACATTCTGGTGGTACCTGCTGTAAAGATATACAGCTGTCCTCAACCAGAGTTAACCTTTTTTGACCCTGGCTCTAACCTGGTAGAACTTTGCCAAACACCACAAGGGCCCTGTGAGAATTAATGCAATTTTGCAGGGCCTGTAAGGCAGAGATGCTTTGCCAGGCCTTTGGTTGAGGACAGCAACAGTTCCATAATAGCCAGCACTCTCCTCCTTTTTTTCCTTCCATCTTTGCTTTGGCCTTCTCTTCACCTGCTCGTACAGGTTGGTCCAGAGCGGGTTAGTAAATATCTGATGCCATCTGAAACAATGTAGCTGTCCATTTGAGTTTCTTGTTTTCAGTACGTTTTTACTGGTTGTAAATCACTTAAAGCCTTACATCATAAGGAATAGATAATTCACAAATTAAATATAATAATACATAAATGATAAAATGATGCCCTGCATATGCAAAGCAAAAAGATTGCTGGTGGGCCTGAAGAATAGGGATGGGCAGGTATGCTTCTGGCTAGATGCACCAAGGCAAAGAAATCTCCTTTGTGGATTGCAACCAGTATTGCCCTGAAGGTTTCCATTTTGAACTTTTAAATTAATCCATTCAGTCATTTAGGTTGAGAATCACCTGCACATCTCCATTTTGCTTCTGGATCAGAAATAAGATGGCAAAGACCTCTAATGTCCTATGGGAGCTGTTCTATTGCCCCTAATTTTTAGGAGATGGTCTATAGCTTGGAGAATGAGACAATACTTAGTTGGGCAACAATACCAGGGTATCTGCACACATTTGTTTAGAGGCAAGCACTTGAGTGCCAGAAAATAACTACTGGAGACAATGTTCAAAACCCACTGGTCATAAATGGATTGTTGCCAACATGTGCAAAGAGCAACAGACTGCCTCTAACGTCTTTAGAAGCTGCAAGGAGGTTAGCGTCAGGCTGAGTTTCCTAGGTAGAGGCTGCAGGGAGCGGGGAGGAAATGGAAAGCTGAAGTCAGAACAGTTCCCTGACAGAAAATGGCTGCCTTGAGGTGTACTCTGTGGTATACCAAACACAGGCCAGGCCAAAAAAAACACAAACAGATCACACCACAAGCACAAGCTGACACTAAACGCTGCAATGCTAAATATGACAGGAAAAGGTGGCAACATTGCACTGCAAACAAAAGGAATGCTCAGCTTCAGCATCTGCGTGACCTTCGTTATGTCCCCCTACACCCTACATAATTATGTTTCCTTCTCTCCATTCTAGGACTGTTTCAGGTCTTTGAACCACCACAGACAAGGGACACACGCACAAACTCATGCCAGTGGGTGAGTGGGAAGCTGGCATCTGTTTCAGCTGCAGGGTGGGTGGGAAGACAGAGGGGTGGGGGAGTGAGTGAATGTCAAGGGTTGGGGGGGGGTTGGGAAGACAGCAAGGATGGAGAGGTGAGTGAAAGCCAAGGGTTGGGGGAAAGACAGCAAGGGTGGAGGAAGAGTGAATGTCATGAGTGGGGGAAATAGTGGCGTGTCAAGGGTGCAGGGGTAGTTGAGATGAAGAGGTGGGAGTGTTAGTTGGAGGGGACTGAGAAGTTGGGGGGTGGATGGGAAGACGCCAAGGGGGTGAGTGAATGCCTTCACTTTGGTGGATGGGAAGATAGCAAGGATGGGGAGGGGCACTTGCTCAGAGCCTCTTTCAAGAGCCCACTGTATTTCCCCCCCACAACGGGCCTTATTCCTAGTGCGATATAATTTATAGTTAAGTATCATCTCTCTGCTAGGCAGACAAGGCTAGAACTGGGAAAGTGAAGGAGAAGCTCCTTCTACTAGGATTCATTAAAAATTTAACAACTCGGAGTCCCTCCAAGGCGGAGCGTTTTCATATTTGTTGTGACTAGACCACCCTAGACTACTGGAAAAAAGCCAGACACAGTACATACCAGTACCTCATCAGTAATTATATAATCTTTGTTGAGGATTCAGAAAGTTACTTCTTGTTCCAATCACATCTTAAGAATGGATCAATGTTTTAACTAGCTAAGTAAGTAAAACTAGTGGGGTGTGTGTCTCAAATCAAGATCTCAGTTTCTCATCTTGGAAGCATTCATAAGCTCTACTGTCTCACAAATCTGACACTTCCTTCATATATGAATGACAAGACCATCCAACAGATCTATCTCACCAAGCCAAAAGCTAAGGAAAATATTGCTAATATCTACCTTTGCTTTGATCAGCAATACATTCCTTAATCACATGCTATCAAATACACATTTTCCTCATCTTCTCATATATTAATGCATTGGGAACATGACATAAGCTAGCCACTCTGTTGAAGTATTTCAGATAGTATGTTCATTCTAACACACAAAGGTAGTCAGTCAAGTTTTGTTAAAAATTAGAATATCACTATTGATTTTGTCATTACACCCGGCATTCAAATGGCTGACTCCTAGGAATGGGCATTTTTTTCTGACTCAGTGCAGCCTCCTATGCTGTGCCTAGTGATATTTAGCTCTTGAGGCTCCCCTGATCCCCAGCATCAGCTTTTTTAGAATCATAAGAAGTCTTCAACAGAAGCACTCTTCAACATACCAGCCTTGATGCTGTTCCCATCCTGGCAAATAAGTTCCCTGGGGTGAGATGACATTCTATTGGACCACAACTATGCACATTTAAGTCCACTGACTTCAGTGACAGGCACACCTCTTTTCGCATAGCATAGCAGCAGAGAACTATTTTCAGTCACTGTATGCACTGCATTCTAGAGAAAGGCAGAAAGAAGGAGACCCTGACATTTCAACATTTTTGCAGCATTTGGACTGGGCAGCAGGAGCAGCTATTGGGGGCACAGTGGGAAAGGAGGAACATGAAACCTCACGAAAAAGTAGTCATTCTTCCCCATTTCTGGCAGCACAATCCAATTCATGTTTACTCAGAAGTAAGTCCTAATGAGTTCAGTTAAACTCACTAACAGGTGAATGTGCACAAGACTATGTAAACTTAATTTACTGAATAAACATGTATAGGAGCACACTAATTATCTTCTATATGCACAAAATGTTCTGCAGCAGTGGATAATCTCATTCAGGTATGTGTCTTGTTTGCTCATATTTAGCAGGCATGCTGCTGCACCCAGTGGGTGCCCCTCACCAGTTCCAGACAGAACTAGACTGAGTCACTGTGTAATCTATTCCTTTGGATCCTAGGCAGCTCATAATTCTCAACAGTGCTTCTCAACCAGTATAGCCATAAAGAGCAAAACATTTGTTCCCACTTTTGTTCAATGTAGCAGGTGAATTTTTCTTTTCAAACCCTGTGGCCAGGGAAACCCAGCTTTTCAAACCCTGTGGCCAGGCAATATCAATGACACTGAAGTGTCCTTTCTATTACCTCTCCCCCACCCCCGCCCTTTTTCTGGTCTGTCTTTAGGTGGAGTGAATTTCTCATATTCATTCCAGGAGACAAATGAATGCTCCTGATTTGAAATGCTGTAACTTTCTTTCTGTAGCAGAGGCTTCAATTGGCACATGTAGATCAATATTCTTTTCTCCATTTTATCCTCACAGCTATCGTCTAAGGAAGGTTACATTGAGAGAAGAATCTGTAACAGTATAAAATTGGTCCCTATTGTTTAAAAAAGTGTAAAAGTATTTTCCTTTTTAAAAACAGTTAGCCTAGAATTACTTTAATGTTGTCACAGGTATTATTACGGTAGGACTGGACTCTACAGCTACTAGCTGCAAGTAACAACTGACTACAAGTCCAGCCACAAATTGTAGACCCCTGATCAGAAGAGACTGCTAGGTAAATAGCAAAATGGGAAACAGCCAGTTTGATGTAGTGGTTAAGTGCAGCAGACTTTAATCTGGAGAACTGGGTTTGATTCTCCACTCTTCTACATGCAGCTGCTGGGTAAGCTTGAGTCAATCACGGTTCTCTCAGAGCTGTTCTCTCAAGAGCAGCTCTTCCAAGAGCTCTCAGTCTCACCTACCACACAGGGTGTCTGTTGTGGGGAGAGAAAGGGAAGGAAATTGTAAACCGGTCTGAGACTCTGAGTGAAGAGTGGGGTACAAATCCGAATTTTCTTCTTCTGTTGTTCATATGTGCTGTTGTACTTGCGGTTCACTGGATCCAAACCAGAACTGCTAATTTGAAATTATCCAATAAAGTGGTCACCAACAATTATGTCAAACTGTAGAGAAGAGCAAAGAGAACAAGTGTGTTCTCTCTCTCATCCCTAAAACAACACTTTTATGCCTACTTATTCGGCTATCTTTTCACAAAAAAAAAGTTTGAAAACATTCTTAGTTGGCACGGTTTGAAACTGTTTTACAATTCTGGCTTGGAGGAGGAGAACAAGCCACAGAGCTTTCCAGTTTTGTTGCAGCAACAATCTATGGTTTGCCTTAAACTAGAGGTTAGACTTCAACTACATGAGTTCCATAAGTGACAGAACGAAGCATGCAAGTGCAGGGCTTGCCTACATAGCACCAAATCGTGTCAGACCACTATGTATGATTCCTATGTGTGAAGGAGTCATGGCATTTTGAAATATCATTGTGTTGGTCAAATAAATTCCTGGATAAAGGAATCAAGTAAATGTTTGCTAACATGAACACACCATACAGGATGACTAATTTTATTTTTTGGCATTTAAACCATCTGTCAGTCAATAAACAGATCCCCAGAGTGTCTTATAATAATTTAAAATAAAACATAACATACACAAGTAATCAAATTACTGTAAAAATAATCGAACCAAAACAATAAGAAGCCCATAAGCAATTGCTCAAGTTTTTGCATATAATAAAAATATTTGTGATGTTGTGGCTTCAAAAACTGGGAACAATAAACTAAAGATCAAACCTTTTTTCATTTAGTGAAAGAAAGACTGCAAAGCAGTACAGTGGATCCTAGAATGATGAATAAGTTACATTGCCATGAACCTTCAACAGTTAGCAGGAAGGAAGGAATGTGTAGCAGCATGCTATGCAGGATTACCATATGTCGAGGCTCCCAAGGCTTACTGGCAATCTATCTTTGGTTCATGACCAAAAAAAGAAAAAAGAAAGAAAAAAGGAAACAGCCCCTCCCCCCGAAAAAAAACTGCTTTCTGTTTGAGATCAGAGTATTAACCCAGGTACCCAGCTCAAGGTTATGTTAGTTATGAAGTTACAGTGGCAGAAAAGTGAAATAGCTGATGCAACAATATTGCTTTAGTTTGCACAAATCTGAGACCTACACTAAGTAACAATCCTCAACTGAGTTGCGTTGCAAAATTTGTCCTCTCCAGTGTAGAAGAAATATACTTTTAAAAACTATACTTAAAGTGATTAGTCAAAGCTAAAAGTATGGTAGCATCTACATAAACTGCTGTTGACATTCTAATACTCCTAGAGCAGGGGTGGGGAACGTCTGGTCCGAGGGCCACTTATGACCCTCGAGATCACTTGGTCTGGCCCTCAGGGATCACTGGCCTGTATCGTTCTCTCTTGGCGTAGCACTGTTTTTTAATTGATAATTTTGTATGGCCCACGAATGATGCTATAAATGGCTCTTGGCAGAAAAAAGGTTCCTCATACTTGCCCTAGAGTATGACTAGAATTAACAATGCATATTTCACACTAAGTGGTCAGAGTTTGTGCAAAACTTTTTGAGCTCATATTCTCAAGATAACTGCACAGAGATGTTTTCAAAAATTATTTTCTTCCCCCTTGCCACAGTACACTTAGAAAAAGTAACAGCAACATTGTTTATGTCATCGGAATAAATCTTTAAAATGTTTTTAAAATTGAGCTATTTGGCCTTTCCTTTTTTATATTACACAATTACTGCTTTCAAAAAATGCTTCTTTCATAAATCATTCTAACTTCTGATTATTTCAGCAGAACACACAGTATTGCCCACTGACAACAGCATTAATGTGGAAGAGAATATAATGCATTGAGTTTTTTTCTGGAAAAAGCAAATGCCATTTCCATCATCATCAAATGGGTCACAAAATGATATAACAGACTTGTTCTAGGCAAAGTCATATCACAGTAACAACTAATAATGAAATATTGCATATATTACATATTAATTGCAATCATGATTTGCATACTTTCAGACAATGAGATGCTCCTGTTAAAAGACACTTAAGGAAAGCATAAATAGAAAGATCACAAGCAATTCAAATTGAAGACAAAACACGAGGGGACACCCTGTTAGTAACAAATCCACTAATCTTATTAATTCCATGAACTATAATAAATGTTCTCTTCTATCTTTGATTGTTGTTTAAAATAACAGTCAAAAAAGATTTGTAGTCTGAAATCTTCATTAGGTTGCATACTGTTGATATGAAATACTTTAATCAAGAACTTGTTTCCCACTGACTTAGTCAGATCTTTTGAACTGCATTAAGTTTTACAAAGGCATCCACCTTGTCACAATTTTGCCAAAGGGTCAGAATTATAAAGCTTGCATTTTTTCCTGGAGAATTTCTGTTCTCATTTCATATAGTTTCATCTGCAGATACACTTCTATAATTTCTCTCAGAGGTCTATAATTAAATTTTGTAAGCATGTTAGTCAATTAATTATTATAATCATGGCTTGTGTCTTTCACATTGTAAACCGTCCATAATCTTCAAGGGCAACAGATGGAGGGCAAAGTGAGTGGAGATTCACTGATACCTTCTCCATCTCTGAACAATGCACCAGTCAGGAACTACAGATATGGTCATAGAATTAAAATCACAAATTCACAAATGCAACTATATTCAATGAGACTATATATAGATGAATTTCCACTGCATGACTGTACATGTTATGTATCTGAAACTAATTTGTATGAACAAGCCATAAGGATGTTTTACTCCCTTCATGAAGTTAAAATGTGGAGATGAGATGAAAAGCTAAATGCCAACAATCTAGAAAATGTTCAAGAGTAAAATCAGCAAAACAAAGTCTTATGCATCTCTTACTAAAAGAAAAGATTAAAAGAAACCTCTGTAAAGAAAAAAAACAGCATGGGGCACATCCTAGTCACTGAAACAAAGTCAGTGGTATTACAAGCATACATTAATCTGAAAATTACATTATTAAATCATGGCAGTTTGTCAACTTGCAGCCCTCTTTAACACCAATTAACAGAGTTACGCTGACAATACTGAATACTATAATTAGCATGGAAGTGTTTAAAGGTGGCAGATGATGCATTACATAGTCAAACAGCACCAAGAGCCCTGATAATCCTCACCTCTTTGGGGAGCAAAGAAATGAAGTCTCGTTGAAATTGGGGCTCTATTACTTGCATCATATGTTTCACTTGTGTTGGTTCACAACTATCAATCAATTCATCTAAGGCAAGTAACTTCTCTGGTCCACTCCAGCTCTGTAAGACACAAATGGATATATTAATATCACTATGCATTTCTAAATATTTATCAGGTTTGAAAATTGCTATTACTTTGGGAGGAACAGATCCTCAAAGCCGGGGGGGGGGGGGGGGAGGCAGAATTCAAATGAGAAATAGGTTTACAGTAATCTAAGTGTTCCCAAGACACATCAGAAGCTTTAAACAAAAGTAAAAATGTTCCAGAACTTAGTGGTAGTAAATTTACATAAGATTCATTTGGTCTTTTTTTATTGCCAAAAGATTTTTTATAGCCATATGGTACAACTGCCACACTGCAATCCTCCTGATTCCTGGCTCTAAACCAATATTTTATTTTCTAAACATCATTTTACATTAGGAAGAAAAAGGGAAATTTGACTCATAATTTTTTTCCTTCATATTCTTACTAATGGGCACCATAAAATTTGATGGTTTAAATAAGGCACTCTGCGAATGCAGATTAGCAAAACCATTTGTAGGGAAAAAGTTAATAACTGAATATATGGCACATCTAACACAAGCATGTAGTCTTTCTAACTCATCTTGGTTTAAAGATTTTTCTTAAGCTGATGACATATAGTAGGGTTGCCAGTTCTGGGTTGGAAAATACCTGGAGACTTTGGGGGTGGATCTGGGAGAGGGGGAGGTTTGGGAAAGGAAAGGACTCAGCTTGGTACAATGCCATAGTGTCTACCCTTTAAAGTAGCCATTTTCTCCAGGATAGCTGATCTGTCAGCTAGAGACCAGTTGTAAAAGTGAGAGATCTCCAGACCCCACCTTGAGGCTGGCACCCCTACCATTCAGAGAGAAAATAATTTTGTAATAAAAACACAATTTTAAAAAGGCCTTTACTTTAACAGTATTAGAATACAGTCATCTCCAAGAAAAGTTAAAAAGGAAAAGACTACCATTTTAAATTAGTTAACAATCATTCTTCTGTATTGTGATGGTAAACATTCACATTAATTATAAAAACCTAGGCAGAATGTGTAAATATTATCTTGGGACATATCATTACAGCACCCTAATCAGGGGGAATTTAACTGAATAATTAACTGGACTATATGGCTAACAACTGTTTAACATTATGGTTAACTTGTTAGACTAGGAGAGACCTAAATTCAAATCTCTACTATGCAATGAAACTTACTTCGGCGTTTCCCATGAGATAGGACTACCTGGTTTCCCTGCTGCTGCTGCTGCTGCAGTTGTGGATATGGCCCAGTAGCAACATAGCTACTGGGCCCTATCCATATCTTCCCTGCCTCCAGTATCCTGGGAATGGTCGCACACAGCCCCCCAGGCCCTTTTCAGGTGTTTGTTTGTTTTTTACATTGGCATTGGAGTATCGTTATCACAATATGGAGTCAGTTTATCTTAATTTCCATTTTTTGCATTTAAAAAGTAAGTCTCTATCCCCTATTGCTGTGGAGATATACAAGGGGAAAGCATATCTGCGCAATGGAAGACCTTGGAGACTTACTGCACCTTTAGCCCCCCCCCCCCCAAAAGCGGAAACCTGATCAATGTGTTGTTATAATTCTATAATTATATCCAATAGCCAATTAGAGGCGAGAAAGCCCCTTCGTGCAGCATGGAAAAGGCTACTATGGGGATAGGGCAAGGAAACCAGCTTCTGTATGGGTTGGACCAAAACAATCTGACCCTCCTCACCTACATGGTATCTATTCAGGTTTTTCCATCACTTTTCCTAACAAGCTGAAGCCAAGCAAGTTTGGAAAAGATTGCAGAAAAATCAAGCAAATTCTGGGAAGTGTACAAATGAAAGCACATTGGCTCAGATTAGATGTACTTTCTAGACCAAAATTGGAAGGCAGATGCTTGCAATATTACTGGGTTTGTATGCATCTGTAATTGACGCAGGACCGGTTTCAAGGAGGCCTCGCAACTAATATTTTTCCCATGTCATTTGATCTCATATTAGAAAATTCCTTTTCTGCTCTTATATCAACTTGTTTACTGTCTTTTGATTATAATGGGAGCATGTATTGTGCATACCTTACATTGTTTGCCTCTGTGGAAGGCCCAATTGGGTTGAAATGCATTAGGTCTTAAGAGTTTCCTCTTGTACATATGTCACTTTTATTATGTTACGAGGCTTTAGTTGGGCCCGTATATATTTTAAAATGTTTCTGCAATAAATACATGCATTTTTACCTATAATAATTCTATATTTTATGTTCTTAACGGTGCCATACTTGTTTTCTAACTTAACTTTTAGTTGATTCCATGCCTCCCAACCTCCTTTTCTTCACCAGGTATATAAATGCATCACAGTGTTGTTGGGAAGCAGGCAAAAAATGTGTTTCCAAATAGCATCAAACCTGGGGCAAATAACCCACATTGAGATTTCCTGGAGAATCTTGCGTCTGCCACTACCTCAGTCTAACCTACTAAAAGATTTGATATGACGATAAAATGGAGAAGGGGAGAAATCATGTATCATGCTCTGAGAACCTCTGAGGAACAGTAGGTTAAGAGAAATGCCACTCTGCTGCTCTCTGAAAATCACTAGGTACATTAAAAAGCCACACACATACCCTCAGTTTCTAATGCTTTTGCAAATTATGGCTGCAACTCTAAAATACAATTTAAGTTTATAATCTACCAAGCCTCCACAGGAACACTTTATCCAAAGGACAAGAGTCTTAAGGAATGTGATGGGCCAAGGAATAAATTGTAACTGAAAAGGTCTTACAAAACCATTTTTTAAAAATGTGGGCTCAATCTACTATCCAAATACCATGTATTCATATGCTTGAGACTGGCATAGGAAAAATATGCTATGGACAATTCATGTAGCTAATCAAAATACCCAGCAAAATATGAAAGTAAGGTATTGTTGAAATTACTTCATCTATCTCAGAATTTAAGGATATAATTCCCTTTCCCAATTGCTTCTCTATATTGCTTCTCTTTCCCAATTGCTTCTCTAAGTGCATTTACTGCAGTACTCCACATGTTAAGGGACAGATACACTGGAGGTGTACTAAAAACACCACAATTCAGATATAAATGTCATTACATAAATTTATAGATACATACATACAAATAAATATTATAGTTACTTGCTATGGGAGTCAAAGGGAAAGTCTGATACTACAGTAAATACTCTTAGGATACAATCCTCTCTTCCACACATAACACAATACCAAAAGACAGTAACATGCATGAATGAAAATAATTCTCAAGGAAATGCCAATGTACTTTAATACAGGAAAACCTACTATTTAAGCTTTGACAACTGACTGAAGGGAATTTAGGCAAGAAGATTATTTCAAACTAACAGATACAAAACATTTTCTCCTGAGAACATGGTCCCTTTTGTCTTTTATTTTAAGAAAATTTACAATCTGTATGGAGTGAAAGAAGACAAAATTTTGTATCTGAATATAGTCAGTTGCAGCAAGCAGAATTAATCCTACTATAAATTTATATGGGAAATGTCTCTTTTGTAATGCAACAAATTACTATGTATGAAGTTTATGTGCATACTTAACATAATTCAATGCGGTGAATGAATTAATTTCTTAACCAATTGCTTTGTACACTGGTTACAATATTTAATTAAGTAGAGTTTTTAAAAACAATAATGGAATTATGGGAAACTGAGGAGAACTAGGTTTAGAGATTAGTTTCTTTAACTGTGCTGATAATGACCAGAATTAACCCTATATTTATTTATATACTGCTTTTGTCATAATTTTAATAAAATTACAAGGAACTATGTAGGATTAGATTTTGTGGTAGCAATAATCAGAATATGTGTTATTAAAATGTAAACCCTTGAAAAATGAATCTGGCGTCTAAATTTTTTAGGATGGCTTCTAGAGCTAAAAAAAAGTTTGTCAAGGCCTGATCTAAGATTTAACTTTTTGGGATGAACAGTTGTTGTGCAAATAAAATAGATACCAACATATTTTTAAAAACCAATGATTCCAAAAGTGCCAACAAGTTCATACTAACTTCAGTAATATTCAGTGTGAGTGATAATCAATGGACAAAGCTTACAAGCCTGAGCTGAAATTACTTGTACCAGTGTGGCCAAAGTTATAGCTCTCACCTTCCTCCAACTAGGCCCTCATGCAATGCTATCATCAGAGGTCCTATACTGATTCACAGCTTTCTGCTAAGTTTCTTTTCAAATAATTATTTATTCCACCTAGTCTACCTGGTACTTCACATTTTAAAATATTTTTAACTAGATGAAATATATCAAGTTCCAAATTCAGACTAAGAATTAAGAAGCATACTTTACTATTTTAGTTAATTCCCTTTTAGTAATGTTTTCTGAAACATTTTATTTACTGAGGATGTTATCAACACATATTTCAGTGAACAATATAAATCGCCATGGATTAGGGTTGCCAGTCCCCAGGTCCTGGCAGGGGTTCCCCTGATCACTCTGGCAAGGGGTTTTGGGGGGCATTCCAGGACATCATCATGTTGGGGATATTGCATGGCAATTCTCTGGTTTGGGGGCAAAACTCTGTGGCAAAATCGGCTTCAAACCATAGAATTTTGGCCTCAAACCAGAGTATCAATGTCATCACATTGGCGATATCACACAGCAATGTCTCTGTTTGGCTGGCAGCAGGGAGAAGACCCAAAAACCAGAGGAACCCCTGTGAGGACCTAACCCATGTTGGTCACTGGCATATGTATTTCCCTTGACTATATTGTTTCAGTGCATTTTGCAACTTGATTTTTACTGTGTAAGAATAGCAAAAAGCGAGTTGCAAACTGCATTATTTAGTGTAGTGTGAACGTGCCCTTATTATGCCTTTTCAGAGTATGAATGCATATCAAATAAGAATCACATAATGAAATTATTCTAAAGTCTTAATTTGCTTCCATTAATTGTATAATTAAGCTACATAAGCAGTCCGTTACTGTATCCAGGTCCTGTCAGTAGTTTTAGGAGTTATCAGCCTAAGATAATTACGTAGTCTAATAATGGTGATGATCACATAGTTTTTGCCTTCTAAAGATTCTTGATATGTGCTAACCTATATAACATAGACACCAACATTTTATAATGCATAGTCAGGTGACAAATCTTGCATGCTCTATAGTTATATCACATTGGCAATCAGAAAAGAGTTTTCTATCAGAAGTCAGACTAAGCAGTAACTGTAAGGATTTTATTCACACCTTTTACAATACCTGAATGATTCTAAATGTGCACCCTTTTCTTCTGGCATTTCTAGAACTGGTATATTTCTCTCAGGTTTTTCAACAATCTACCTCTTGGTTTCACAAGATGTTTATTGTTGTTAGGGTTTGTAGAATCTTTCGGGATCAAGTGTTTATTGTTGTAGTATCTGAATTCACTACTAGTAGGTCTAGCATCTCAAAGAGGGTAGGAGTATGCAACCTTTAACTTTTAGAAAATATAAGATAATGACTTGTATATGATCTGTACTTCTGAGATTTAGACCAGTCATTTCCATGGCAGCATATTTTCTTGCAACTCCTCTCCCTTTCAAACAGAACAATTTGAGAAAACATTTCCTAATCTTTAGCTGGAAAGTCTACAGTGTGCAATGGAAAATTCACAGCCTAGTCAGCTAGCTCACACAAACTCAGCTTAGAGGGAACACTGGTCCTAACCTACCTCAAAAGGTTGTTGAGGATAGAACATTTTCTGAACTTCCTACCAGAAAAGAGAAAAAGTAATGCTTTTTAAATGAAGTTTGAAATACCCAACAGGCTGGGAGAATCTATTGCTATATTTTGAAATACAATATAGGGAGACTAACATCTGATTTTTATTTATAAAATCCATGTCTACACAATATTCTAATGCCTTTTTGGGCCAACTGATCATGACACTTCTCAAACTGAAGGATAAGATTTTTTTGATTGCATAATGGGGGAACACAAAAGCCTTCCAAGCTTTTTCTCTTCAGTAACAAGGACCAACTTAATTCATTTTGACAACTACTAACGTTGACCACAAAAGGCTTTGTTAAAGAATACTTTCTACTCCAAGGATTGATTGGTAAGCTTACTTCTGAAAATAAAGTATTTGCATTAAATCAGAAAAAAATTGTCATAATGCAGTAATTTCTATGCTGGCTCATTTCTTGTTTTTTTAAAAAGTGTTTTAGAATTAGTTTTCCATTTATAAATTAGTGCACAGAAATATCATGTTTCTTTATAACCACAGTGCAATACTAGACCACTATAGACTGTGAGTTTAAGTTACAATAAATTCTAATTCTTTCAACTGCAACGATTAACAGCTTTGAACAATTATAAAATAATCTTAAAAAGTTGATTTTGAAAACAATTGCCCTTCACTGATCTCAGGTAAAGCCTACCATCACTCACTATGGTAAAAAAAAATGTATTACACATTAGAAGACAAAACAGCAATATATCCAAAGCAAGGTACAGGAAATGGAGGGGGGGGGGGAAGAGCAGCATTCTCTATTATTATAATGGTAAGTGGGAGAGTAACAAACAAGAGTGAGGTAAATATCTCCTGTGTTGGTGGAAAAGGTCATTCTAATGTGGTCACATTTCAGTTTAGAATTATCACAGCAAGTTGACTAAGTGCTATGTACCTGAAACATTTTCAGCCATTCCTGAAGTCCTGTTGGTGGCTGTATGGATGTTATTCTACGCCTTTGCTGTCCTTGACCATTGGCTGCTCTCAGGTCTCCAAAAGTAGTAGGTGTTGCTGAGCAAGGCACAAGCCCAGTAGTACTAAGGCAGAAAGACCACCAATTCAGTTCACAGAAATATTTAACTCTAGTAAACTCTAGTATATTGCTGATACAAACTAAGTATCAGAGAACCCTCACAGTAGGCAGAAAACCACCTCCCAAAACAAAAATCTATCCCAATGTAAAATGAGCATCCTCATGGTCTTCCAAGAGGCAGGTCAGTCAGGTATCATTTAAAGGGGAAACAAAAGGAATTCATGTAAAGGGGAAACAAAAGAAACAAGAGAAATGGGCCTGCTCCTTCTTGTAGAAAGATTTCAAAGGGTGGGGGAGAGACTTCCTCCTTCTTTATTACCCTGTGATCGCTCTTAGGCATGTATCTTATAAACCATAACTATATAGAGCAAATGCAACTCTAAATTATCCAAGCAAATTTATCACGGTATATATAATTTTACTGAACGTCATCCCTTTTCCAAACTCACCCCTTTTTCCTTTCATGTATGTATGTGGTAGATACAAGGGGTTAGTATAAAACAGACAGTGTACAAGCAAGGAAACTAAGTGTAATTACACTAAATGACCGACAGAGGGTACTAATATGGGACTTATAAGATTCAGAGATTTGCCTTCACAGTGTGCCATGCAGCCCAAACACTATTTGGAATGTTGCTCGCAGGGGACAGAGGAGGGACTGTGGCTAAGTGGTAGAGCATCTGCTTGGTAAGCAGAAGGTCCCAGGTTCAATCCCCAGCATCTCCAACTAAAAAGGGTCCAAGCAAGGAGGCGTGAAAAACCTCAGCTTGAGACCCTGGAGAGCCGCTGCCAGTCTGAGTAGACAATACTGGCTTTGATGGACCGAGGGTCTGATTCAGTATAAGGCAGCTTCATATGTTCATCCCCCGTAAAGCATGAGGATAGGTGTTGGAGGTCTGCAGCTGGTAGGGATAATTTGCAAAATGATCCATGTCTCTGATATCCTTCAGTGGATCCAAGCCATAGGCTATTATCCTATGAGTAACTTTTGGTGCAAAGAGTACATAATCACCCAGACTCTAAAGAGCAGACTCCCATGACAAAGTATTTGCCATGTGGCATGGGGGGGCCTCACTCATTAAGAAACCCAGCCTATAGTCACATTGGCTTAGGAAACTAGCTGGGTATTTTTTGGATTCTGGCCACAAACATTCACAGTTAATAAGCACGCAGTATTCCACCACAAAGGTCCATCTCAGTTAATAGTAGATCTATGGGATTTTTAGAAATTGAATATCTCTATACAGAGTTCTGGCTTTGGGGGTCGGAGGGTAATTCTTTTTCATACAGAGGCTGTCATCTAAACACAATTTAAATTTCATTTAATTTAAACCATTTATATATCCCACCTTTCCAACCACATCTACCACTATATGCACTATTTTTTAAAAAAAGTATAAACTAGAATAAGGAAAGTATTTCATTTTAAAATAAATCAGGCCTCTGTGATAGACTGTTAAAAAGTAGAGGCCAAGCAAAGTATATGACCTTTGCTCCTGTCATCTTTCATCATGCAAAATGCTTAGCTAAAGCGTCTGACCAGTAGAAATCTTTGGCTAAAATCCTAGGGTCTTTCATTTATAGCAAACCCATGCATAGTATTTATTGCCAGACATGTAAAATTCTAGACATTTAAACACTTTGCCTGGGAATAGAATAAATCTAGCCAACTGAGACATTTGTTTTTATTACACATCTCACTGCAAACATAGGATTATTATACAGCCTTTAATTTGTAACTAAATTAGTTTAATGCTACCACTGATACATAGTTACTTATTTTGTTTAGGTTGCTGCATAGATTCTTCTAACAACTGTGTGAAAGCCAATATTAAAGCAACTTTAATATTGAAGGGTAACAACGAAAGATTATTTCCTTTGTCCCAGTTCAATCCATAGTATCTCCAGTTAGAAAGATTACATGGAACAGAGATAGGACAGGGCTAGGCAACACCTCTGATACCCTGAAGAGTTACTGCCAGTTACACTAGCAGGCCATACAATTAGCTTTGGTCCAATGGTCTGACTCAGTATAAGGAGCTTTATATATTCAACAAAAGTACTCTTCTTATACGAGAATTTGTATATTACAACATTCTTTAGTGTGCAAAATCAGATTTATGAAACCTACCAACCATAGCAACTTCTTGTAATATGGATAATATAAAAGGAGGCAAAATAAATCTTTCAGCTTTGCACAGTCTAGAACATAGCTTACTGAATACCCTTATATAGGCTGAACTGAATACCCTTATATAGGTTGTTTAGATATTTTAATGTATTTTGAATAAAGATCATGGCTGAAGTCATTTCAGTGTCCACTATCACAGGATATTTGTGTCAAAAGAATTCCACAACATGCCAGTGTAATACCCTTGTAATACTCTCCCTTCAAATACCAAACCAATAAAGGAACATACTGACCCTGTCTTCAATCATTGTATTACAAGATTTCTAAGACAAGCTTTCTGGCAGAACGTGGAAACCTCAAAAATGGTTTAGGTACATTAATCAGAGAGAAATGTGATGCCTAAAGGATTCCTTTATTTCAATGACAACTCCTACAATTAAACAATTAACGTACATAGAATTATTTCTAACTTTTTAAATGTTATGAGGAATGGAGGTATAAAACTGAGTTACCTATGTAACTGAACATATTTCAAATCATAATAAGGAACTAAAAAGATAGCTGAAATGTAATCTTACATAATAGCTAAACGGCACACAGAAAGCAATCTGCTATAGTTAGAAAGTTTTACAGTGATGTAGATTTGAACATGACGAAATGCAGGAAGGCTCCATCTAGTTGTTATGGCAACTACACCAAGTACTTACTGAACTGTAGTCCCTAATATGAAATTCTTAAACCAAAGAAATTAAAGGGTTGCTAAATTGGCTGGTTTACCTCATGATGAGCATACATCCCTTTAATTTTAGAAATGCAGCTCCATATTGTAAAGCAATGATTATTCAGTGTTACAAAGCATCACACACGGTTGCATGCAACAATATTGTGATTAATATCAAACACAGTGGTGTTCCAACATTCCAACTGTTACCAAGAATTGGTACATATTGGCTTTTTTGGGGGGGATACTGCTATTAAAATTATCTGAAAACAAAGAATAATATTCATTATACGTTATTACACCAGAAGAATACTCAGTTTTTTCTCTTTTAAAAGTTTAGTCATTTTAAGCAAGTTGTTTATGTGTTATACTGTAGGTAGTCCCTCAATTCTGCTTTATGGCATAAACAGACAAGAAGGGAAGATGAAGTAATGGATGCAGTGATGTACACTGAATTTACCTTGTATATTCAGAGACTTTACAGGGTTTCTTTCCAAGTGAGAAAGAACGGACCTCGGAGCCATGGTCCAACTTTCTCTTCATCTGAAAGTGGTAAAATACAACAAAAGTTTTTGTTAGCTTGCCAGCATAAATGAAGTCTAAAATAAGTAGGGTGGTGGGTTTTTTGCCTGTACACTTTAATATTTTGTTTTAATAACAAATACATTTCAAAGTAGCACTCTAAGATAAAACTTTCATTATCCAAACCAGAAATTCTTCCAATATAGTAACTTGGTAACAAGAGGAGTTCCTACTAGGTTAAGATTTGATTCCACATATTTATTAATTTCAATTAATCATTTAAAATCCCATTAGACATACTTTCAAAAGTTAACACTGCATTTTTTGGGATGATCTTTTGAATTAAAATGAAAAACACAAGCACAAAAAAATCAAAACAAAACTGTAGGTCAAAAAATGAGAACAGAAACTAGTTGACCCTTTGTGTGTGTGTGTGTGTGTGTGCGTGTCTCTGTCTGTCTGTCTCTATTTATCTATCTATCATGTTGAAATGCCAAGCAGAGATTCATTTTAATAATAATGATGTTTATTGATACACATGTTGAAGTGTATGGAAAGGACATGATGAATCAATCAAATCTGGTGTCAGTCATCAAGGCATATGTACCGTCAACTACACATACAAACTGAATATAGTCTATGCCTAAAAACACATCTAAGCAAGTATATATGGAATATAAACTTTTTAGGCTTGACAAGATGAAACAGTAGAAGATCAACCACCTTAATGGCTGAAGAATGTAGACTCTACATGAACTTCAATCCAGGTTTAAAAATATATAATTAAAAACAACAGCAGAGGAATGATTCAAAATGAATGATTTATAGTGATCGTCAGCAGCTCACTCTTCAAATGTTGATGTTTTATTCTGTTTTTCCAAACATAATATTTAGTTTTGTATCTTAGTAACATTGAAGATGCACTATAATCTTATCATTTCCCAATACTTCACTTACTTATTGTTCATGCATTATTATTCTGGACAACATGCCCTTGTAAATAATTCTGCTTATTCATTTCACTTTTGCAGTCAGGAAGAAGCCTTCTCTTGCAGTCAGCCTTATTTGTGTGCCCATGGCTCACATGGGACAAAACACAGCATGCTACCATATAGAACCAGAGAGCCCAAAGCAAGAAACAACCTTCTCCATTAACAACCTCTCTTTTCAACGCAAGGCTCAGAATAAATGGAGACCATCTTTTAACCCATGTACAGGAGAATGCCAGGAAAGCCCTCTCCATACTTACAAAAGGCAAATTAATATATTGTAGATTATCTTCCTGCTATAAGTAAACTGGCAGCTTTAGAAAGAGATATCTGTGTTAGAAAAATTTAATCTCTCAAAATTAAATTGATTTCCCCCAAGGGTGTATTGAGATATACTGTTATCTTTCTTTTTACCATCCATAAAATTATTTGTTCAAATGACATATTTTAGGAATTAGAATTGTAACTCCCGCTATAAGAGTAACTTCATTTTTTAAAAAAAGAAATAGGATACATTCTAAACCCCAGGCAGCTTCCAAAATTGCCTAAGGAAATTATCAAGCTCCTGTTTTCTCAGCATTTGTAGGAAACTTTTTTCATACATTTTAAGTCTGGTCTGTGATATATGCAGATGTTTTGTACTTACCACTACATCAAACTAATGCCCAATAATATTAGCACTTATAATGTTAAAAAGAAGTTTATATCCACAGAATGAGCTAATGTAAATGTCAACATTTTAAGGGATTTTTGTGCAACTGAAAACTTGTTTCATAAATACCTAAGCAAACACTAGAATCCTGCAGGAGGAAACTATCACTTTTCAGAAATAACACATAATGCAGGCTGTATTCTGCATTGCTACCGGAAATATGCTACTAAAGTATTACATGGCATCTTTAAAATGCTTCTGTGATATAACCACTACATGTAAACATCTTTCCTATTTGTATCCAAGGCCATTTGAACTAAAAAAAAATAAATAAAAATAAAATATCCTGGCAGATACTACAAATGTATAGAAGGAAACCCTTACTTAAAAACAAACATGAACTACTCAAATGAATGTGAAGAGCCAGTTCAGCCAAAGGTAAATAGTCTAATCTGCCTTTGGTTTCTCATGCAGATTCTTAAAATAAAAGGATTTCACATTTCATTGAGCCTTTTCATTATTTTCCTTTATTCAGCGTATAGAATGTTAAGCATCCAGCCACCCACCAAAAAGAGGTGGGGGTGAGATACTGCAGCCATCTCTGATGATACAGATTTTTCCATCCTCATCACATATATATATACACATGCATTTACACACATATGGAAAAAGAAAACCCAGGGTACTTACTTTGTAAAAAATCATTTTTAAAGTGCCATAGAAACCCATGTTGTCGGTATTCTTTCCCTTCAGAGATTCTGTGCCCCTGTGTGTCCGGCTGCTTGGTAGTCTCTGACAATATAAACCTTTTTCAGGTAGGTATGTCACAGACTCTAATGTGGACATGCTCGGGCACGTCAGAAAAGGAAGATTAGGCAGCAGAACCAGCGACCAAACTCCACTGCAAACGTGAACGAAGCTCGGTATCAAGCAGCTTCTCCAGGCACACATACATGCATACAGCTTGTCTGAGAAGAACTTAAGGGAATAATGAAACAGGGGGGAAGATTATTGGCAGAGACTTTGCCCTGTCAAAGCCTTGACTGAATAGATTCCTCCCTTAGCGGCACAGAGATCAGATTACATCTTCCCTCACGCTGAGAATGGTGCAGTCCAAGCTTCAGCAATGCAGGCTGCACATCAATTATATGGTGCTCAGCTCCAAGGAGCCTGTGAGCACACAGCATGGGAAGGACTTCGCAGGAAATTATACCATCCCCACGCCATCCTCACATTGGCCACTGGGTCTGTGAAAATAATGCATATCTTTAACAAGCATTTCAAGCCTTGGTAATTTATCTCCCCATTTTAAACAAACAGGGTAGCACTGGCTGCTTCTGAAGCAAACAAGGCTCATTTTCACTAATTACAGTTATATTGTAGCCCTCAGGCAAGCTAACTGGACCTCTATGTCAATGTCTCTAATAGGTACAAAAACTGCTGCATAAAAATGCAGCTAATTTTAAAATAATTTGAGTTAAGGATTTCCTTTGGAGAACAGCCTGAAAATCTCATCTGGCAAAAAAATAATAAACTTTCTTGGGAATATTTAACAGTCAGCTTACTAAAGAGGAAATATATAGTATCGACTATTAGGATGTAAATATTAATTCCTTGCTGCTGCAGCATATTTTAAATGAAATACAGATTAAAATACCTGAAAAAGTCTAATCCACTAAAAATTGAGGGAAGGCACATGGAACTGCAACTGCTCTACATATGAACACATATGAACACACAAATCTGCCTTGTATGGAGTCAGACCACTGATCCATCTAGACTAGCATTTTCTTCTATGATGGCAACAGTGCTTTGAAGTATCAGCAGAAAAAGGTCTTCCTCAACACTTGCTGCCTAATTATTATAGCTGGAGATGCCCAAGACCAAACCTGAGACCTTCTCTGTGTAGCACGTGTGCTATACCTAGGACTGCCAATTTCAGGAGGGGAGTATATATAAGTGTGTGAGTATATATATGTGCATGTTTGTGTGTAAACACACAAACAGAGATTGCAGCCAAGGTGGAGCTAATACAGTGGACCCAAGGTGCCATGTGTAGCTGTGAAGTTATCATGTTGGGATATATATAACCCAACATGATAACTTCACAACTATGACTTCACAACTTGGCTCCACTGTCCATCCCCTCCAAGTTCTTTAGGGAGCAGGTCTATGTGGAAGCAAATCCCATGTTATTCAGTAAGGTATTCCCAGGAAACCACACTAGGGATTTCAGCCCTTGTTTTAAGTAAATAGTAAATCTGTGTTTCTGCCATTTAAATCTACCAGAGGTGGACCTAACCTACATAATATTGCTACATCAGACCTTGAATTAAAAATAGAATTCCCATAGCAGATTAATATTATTGTTTTTTTTCTCTAATTAGGTTATTTTATTCCATCACTTCTTACAGATATACACATGACATCATCATGCAAAACATATCAATACAACTATCAGATGTACCACAATGTGAAAGGAACAAATCAAACATTTTCATAAGTCCTAGTTCATTTAAATTCCTATAAAGAACTTAAAAATATCACAGTGGGGGAGAAGTAGCCCAGCTAAACACACAAACCTATCAATTCAAGTGTCTTGAATATGTTACTCCTGCTATTGTTAATACACTGCAGAACAGCATTTGTGTGGAAGTATGTTAATATATGCACCAGATGGCAATTCTGCCATTAACACTGTGTTCCTTTATTTCTCTTATAATAATATGAAAGACATTCAAATGCTTCCAATTTTTTAATTTCACTTTGTTTGTCCTACAATGCAACATTTACTTACCCTTTGATACGGCCTGCTTCAAATTTCTGCTTTTGCTCTCAAAACCAGATCCTGGGTAAATAACAGCATCTTTTATATAAGACAAAGGTATCAGACATATGGTCTGTGAGTCTTATCCAGCCCTTGCAGGGATCCTATCCAGCCTGCTGAGCAACTAGCCCTCTGCTGCTTCCTACTTCCTGTTTCTTGCATCACAGTTACTTTTGCCCAGTCTCTTCTATTTCCTCTTTCAAACAGGAAAGAAAGAAAACCTACTCTTGACTGGCTGAGAGAGGGGGGAGAAGGGAAAGAGCCAGAGAAAGCCTTCCTTGATTGGCTGATGACTTTTTTCCCTCCCCCTCCTATAGGAGACAGGAGGAGGAAAAGAGTCAGAGAGAAAATGGCGTTCCATGGCAGCAGACCAACACAATTTCATTCCAATTATAAGCTTTTGTGTGCAAGCACCAGAAAGAGGAGCGGGGGGAGGGAAAGAGCCAGAGAGAGAAACAATGGAGCCCCCTGTTTAAGATCAATAACAGTTTATTCCTGGTATAAGTTTTGCAAGCAACCTTTTCCTTCTCAGAGAGAGTCGGAGGGAAAGAGCCAGAGAGAAAAAAAATGGAGTCTCCTGTTTAAGACTGATGTTTTGTTCCTGGTGTAATTTTGGGTGCAAGCACACTTTTTCTTGAGAGTGAGAGAGATACAGACAGACAGACAGAAGAAGGGGGGAAGGGAAAGCCAGAGAGGGGGGGATGGTCTCCTGTTTAAGACCAAGCTTTTGAGTGCCTGCACACTTCTTCAGACAGAGAGGAGGGGAAAGGGGGATGGAAAGAGCCAGAGAGAGAGAGACAGAGCCCTTTCAATTTTTTACAGATTGGGGGAGGGGGGGGAACCTAACCACAGCTTGCATTCTTTATTAGTGAAAGGGAACAAGAGAGTACCTTAAAGACTAACAAAAAATTGTGACAGGGCATGAGCTTTCATGAGTCACTGCTCACTTCTTCAGATACAGCTAGATTAGAATGTGTCCAACTGTTATTTTATCTTGGAAAGGGAAGTGATTTTGGATGTCAAATGACAATAGCAGGGATTGATGAGAGAAGAAACCTAGGATTCAATTCAGTCCAGGAAGATGCATTGTCTTAAGCTTCATTATCAGGCGCAATTCAGATGTCTCTCTTTTTTTGTAAGAGAACTGCTACTTTTATGTCAGCAGTTGAATCCTGGAAGATTAAAATGTTCTCCCACTGGTTTTTGAATGCTATGGTTTATAATAGCTGTAGAAAAGAGCAAGAGTCTAGTAGCACCTTAAAGACTAACAAAATTTATGGTAGGTATGTTCTTTCATGAGTCACCCCTCACTTCTTCAGACTTATCTCCTGGACTGAATCCTCCTGTACCAAAATGAGACCTAGGTTTCTTGTCTCATTACCAATTCTGATATCTCTGTGCCTACTACCCCTCTGCATATTACACCTAATCCAATCAAGCCTGCTGTTGCCATTCAACATCTGAAATCATCTTTATAAAGTTTATCTCTCTGATACCTTGTGTTAGTTTATGGCACACATGGCCCAGCCCAACAAAGTGGCATTTATGTCAAATCCGTCTCTCATGAGTTTGACACGCTTGATACAGGATATATGTACAGAAACAGTATCTTGCTTATCGAAAATGTTTTTATCCTGACTTTCCTATGTAGCCCAAGGCAGCTTACAAATATGACAAGATCTAGCAGCACAAGATGATATAAAAATAATATAAAACCACAAGTTCCAAAGAGAAGATCAATACAGATCAATTTATCAGGGGGAAAATAAATTAATATGCAATATAGGATGGCCATCCATCAGAAGATGAGTTCTGACAGTTCTGAAATCTTAAATCAGAGTTGGTTACCTTGTAGACTGCCTCTGGAAGTCTGTTCTACAACGCTGCCAGGTCTTTCCTGGCCACTGGGAGGGAGTGGGCCATAGCAAAAACGCTGGGAAGGCAGAAAGTGCAACATAGAAGCTGTAGAGCAATCCTCCCAGCTTGTTATAGCTTTACTTCTTCTATGCAAACTGATAATCTTACATTGGTTCAGGGATAGATGGGGAGCACTACCAGCTTTAAAACTAGGGGATTTCCCATGGTTTGTTAATCTCCCACTAACAGACATAAGTTACTAGTTAGTCAGTTTGCAAGACCTGAGCAAGGTTGTTAACAACAGGGCACATATGAGGTAATTAATTCACAAGGTCACCATAAATTGGAAGTGACTTAACGGCATTTAACACACATACATTCCAGTTACAGACACAGAGAAAAGGCTAACAAGTTCATTTTTGCTAATTGTCTTGACCGTAATTATGAGCAAATCAGAGCAGCTGGTACTGGGCTGAACATACTACTGCTCTTACTCAAAGGACGAAAGCTACTTAAAACATCCAGGGAGGAGTTGTAGTTCAGTTACCAAAACACATGGTAGTCTTAGTTTCTAACTATGGTATCTTATGGTATGGTTTCTAAGTGAGGTTTTCCATACTTGTGTTATGAGTCTGGAAACTGTTTTGGGAGCTCTATTGTGTTGAGAGATTCATTATATATTAAATAAATAGAACACAGTAAAAAAAGGATAAAAGAACTGTGGTTCAACTATTTGACTTCAGACTGGAGGTGAATGCTCTACTGACAGAATATTTATCCAAGAAAAAGATGCATTCTTGCATTCAAATCAACTTCTACTCTCAGAAAGGCTTTTTAAGATACCATGCTAGAGCTGCAGTGCAAGAAAAGTAATTCTAAATCAAGAGATGTTGTTTTGCTAGTGCCAGATCTTGTGTAAATTAATGCACAAACAGGAATATAAAAACTTCAGGCCCTATCTGTTATATCACAATATGAACTCTTCTGATACCATTTTTACACCAACAGCTATATTCCTTTTATTTCACTCTTTGCATCAAATCCATAGAAAATAGCATGTTAGAAAGAAGGCTAGCCTACAATCCAAAACATCTGGCTGTCTTTTTGTTGTTATTCAGTCGCACAGTCGAGTCTGACTCTTTGCGACCCCATGGACAAAGTCATGCCAGGCCCTCCTGTCTTCCACCATTCTCTGAAGTCTGCTCAAATTTGTGTTTGTTACATCAGTAATGCTGTCCAACCATCTCATCTTTTGCCGTCCCCTTCTTTTGCCTTCTGTCTTTCCCAGCATCAGGATCTTCTCCAGTGAGTGCCAGGGCTTAGGACTGCAGTCGGAGCCCTCTGCTCATGACCTGAGTTCAATCCCAGTGGAAGCTGGGTTCAGGTAGCCCGCTCGCGCTTGACTCAGCCTTCCATCCTTCCGAGGTCAGTAAAATGACTCAGCCTTCGATCCTTCCAAGGTTGGTAAAATGAATACGCAGCTTGCTGGGGGGAAAGTGTAAATGACTGGAGAAGGCAATGGCAAATAACCCCATAAAAAGTCTGCCATGAAAACATTGTGAAAGCAATGTCACCCCAGAGTTGAAAACGACTGGTGCTTGCACAGGGGACTACCTTTAGCTTTTTTCTGCAGCTTTACCACTTTGCGCCACGGTGCTGCTTGCATGCTTAGAAGCAAATCCAAGTAATTTCTATGGAGGCTACTCCCACAGGTTTGTGGCCTGAGTCTGTAAAGGAGCCAGGATACTACATTTAGTGTATACTTGTATTGTTTTTGCCTTTGTGTGCTTTATCATTGCCTACATTGTATACCTTCTTTTCTGTTTGTTAATGATCGTTAACTCTTAAAAATTTAATAAAATTAAAGTATTTCAAATTTAATTGTTTTACATATTTTTATGCATGTTTTGGCCAGACACCAGAATACATGTCATTAGCAATACCTATTTTTATTACTTTGTTTTTTCAGTTTTTACCACCTACACACTAGGGGACTAGGTGCGAAGCAAGGATATGACATCAATTTGTGATGTCATGCCCGGTAATGTCACGTCCAGGACAAAGGTCAAGCGATGTCACTTCCTGGGCTCCACCCCTTCCAATGATGTCACATCCGGTGCAGAAACCCCTCCCCTTGCTGTGATGTCACTTTCAGGCCACTCCCCAAAACTCGTCTCTCATATTGTGGCTCTTGAACATCTGGCATTTAGTCTATGTCGCTCTTGTATGAAGCAAGTTTGGCCACCTCTGGCTTTGACTATACAGACTTTTGTTGGCAGGGTGATGTCTCTACTTTTTATTATACAGCACAGGTCTGGCTGTCTAGATGGAGTAATATTCCAACATGCAAGTCCCCAAATCCATTCTTAAATGGTACAGTCCATACACAGGTATGGAACCTTATCTGTATGAACTACTACAGTAATGATATCCGAACCTCAGAATGTAACTAGATGTTGCAATAAGCCCTGAAACATGACCAAAACAACAGTGCTGTTATTCTGCTTTGCTCCTAACTTATAGTAATAGTTGCCTGCATATCATTAAGCTGCGCAGTTTCTGTCTTCCATTTATTTTTCTCCCTTGAAGAAAGATGGAGAAAATACTAATCAGGCCATCATCATTAAGGAAACAGATAGCACTCAAGAAACATCGCTGCACTTCAGCTATTACTTCTAGCCTAATTGTACAGAGTGGGAGGTTTTTATCCCCATTTCACAGAGGGAAGTGAGGTGCAGTGATTTAAATACCTTCTTCAAAATAATATAAACAGCTTTTAAAAAATACTCATGCCATAGCCAAAGAAAAGTAAATCAAAAGTAAACGGGAATTGGGAGGGGGGGGGGAAGATATAGAAGCAGGAAAATAACATGAGTTGATAGAGAAGACATTAAGCTCCCCCAAGCTGCAGCCTGAGTAACTGCAAATTATTAAGCTTATACAATCCTTTTCTTCTGGTCTTGCAAAACTGCTTATTAAATTTAAACAAGAAAGGTTCTTAGTAAATTATGAGGCTGAATAACAACATTACCCTGACGCTGGGAAAGACAGAAGGCAAAAGAAGGGAATAGCAAAAGATGAGGTGGCTGGACAGTATTACTGACGTAACTAACATTAATTTGATCGGACTTCGGAGGATGGTGGAAGACAGGAGAGCCTGGCGTGACTTGGTCCATGGGGTCACAAAGAGTCAGACTTGAATGTGTGACTGAACAACAACAAACATCTTAAACATCACAAATTATGAGACAAGCAAAGATATATAATCAAATTTCTAAAATCTGAAGCTTTTATCATTGGTAAGGAAAATGTACGAAGACCATAGACTCCGAAGGCCAATATCACAAATACAATAAGGAATTTGTTCTAATCTTAAGGATCTCTTGAAGCTTTCTTCATCATGCTGAAAGCATAAACTGACACATAACCTTCTTGGAGTGAAGTTAATGTAGACACCCATGTTTAGTGGATTTTAATTTTTGTTCAGTCTGCTTGCTCTTCCTTAGCCAGGCCACCACAGCCTCCAATCCCTCATTGCGGGTCTGCAGACAGCTGGTCGCCCAACAGTAAATACAGCTGGGTGTCATCTGGATAATGACACCCAAGTCTGAAACTCTATGCCAGCTGGGAAAGGGAGTGCATATGGATGTTAAACAACATCAGGGAGAGGAGTGCCCCCTGAGGGACCCTGTATATTATCTCTGTTAATATATTAAATCTCAGTGTGGCGAGTGGTACACAGATTACCAAATAAGACACCCTAAAGTTTGAACTAGCCAAAATCCATGCAACTGCCAGGAGACTGGGAAATGGGCTGGAACCAGCCAAGCTGAGTAGCCCTTAAGACAATACAAGCCAGGGCTGCAGGAGCCACTAAGTGCAGCAGTTTCAGCAATGGGCATTATCTCATCCATTACTTCCTCTTTCAAACTGACAGCAATGGGTGAGCTGACCTCCTATTCCCAATGATCCAAGCCAAGTGGCATCCAAAGAACCAGTAGAGCTGGCTGGCTACCATTACTAATCTCAATGAAATAAAACCAAGGATTAGAGCCATTTTTTCTTTACAAATAAAATTCCAAAATCTCATTATTATTTCAATTCATTCAGATCAGTATATACAAAAACATTCTATAGTTATTTATTGTGTAATATCACTTCCAACCATAGTTCTCTCTAAGCTGAGTTTATGTGAGCTAGCTCACAGTTTTTTAGCCTCCAGCTCATACATTTTTGTCTTAGCTCAGGAAAAATGACCCCAGAGCAAACTAATTTGTGCAGTAGCTCATAACTTTAATGTCAATAGCTCACAAAGTAGAATTTGTGCTCATAAAACTCCACAGCTTAAAGGGAGCACTGCTTCCAACTCTGTTGCAGTTTTTGTTAACAATGTAGTTACAGTTATTTTAAATTATTATTTTTCAGCATTTACATACTTGGTAGTAGAAAGCAGGACCAAGTTGAGAACATGACAAACTTTGTTTTTTATTGTCAACCTTTTACTGCCACCTGACTTACCTCAAGAGGACAAAACATGCAGGACTTAATATATACTGTTCAATAATCTATGGCAAAAGAAATATCCTTTACAGTAGTAATCTGTCATCAAGCTGTCAGGGTTAAGACCAGCCAAGGACACGAGTGAACCATGAATAAAACAATAAATTTATAAGCAGCAGAATAAATTCTATGAAACTAAAAATTCAATCCAATTTATGGCTATTTCAGCTACCAATCAACTTTCTGGAACAAGGACACAAATCCTAGAAGTGTGGCCAATTAAACATTTTACTTGGCCAAGAAGATAATTATAATGACTGTGCTCTTCATTGAAAAAGGTCATTATGCTAACCTTGAAAACGTCAAAGGAAGTATCAAATGAGTACATAATGTGTTCAAAAATTATGTTTCACAACTTTATTCACAATACTGTATGCCACAGTAGCCCTTAAAAATGCCAGAGGCCAAACCATTTTTTTAAAATGAAACAAGCATTAAAATCAAGATTAAAAATATTACATAACAAATAATGAACCATCGCTAAATGTTGGTATATGCCACTAGTTCCTATTGAAATAGCTGCAGAGTAAATAGCAGTCAAACAAATGAACAAAAAAACCCCACACTGGATATCTGTGGTCAGCCAAAACACAAAATTATGAATTACTCAGAAACATAGATCAACATTAATCATGTAGCTCCTTGCTACAACTCCATCCCCCCGCTTTAAATCTGAAGCTCCTGGCTGCAATCTCTTCTGGAAGACCATGAGGGGTGGCTTCCTAATCTTTCTTTTCTCCACACATTACACTTCCAAAATCATCTTTCTAACAAAACCACCTCAAAAAGCCAAATGCAGCTTCTTTATACAAAAAGAAAAACAACACAATTAAAGCCATGTGCAGTTATAGTCTTAGACATGTGCAGTTGTAGTCCTAGAGAGAGCCAGTTTGGTGTAGTGGTTAAGTGTGCAGACTCTTATCTGGGAGAACTGGGTTTGATTCCCCACTCCTCCACTTGCACCTGCTGGAATGGGCTTGGGTCAGCCATAGCTCTGGCAGAGGTTGTCCTTGAAAGGGCAGATGCTGTGAGAGTCCTCTCAGCCCCACCCACCTCACAGGGTGTCTGTTGTGGGGGAGGAAGATAAAGGAGATTGTGAGCTGCTCTGAGATTCAGAGTGGAGGGCGGGATATAAATCCAATATCATCATCTTCTTCTTCTTAGACATGCAAGAGACAAGGGTTTTTATAGCTCCCACCCAAGAAATGTGATACCTGGACTTCTCATATTCTATCTCTCTACACACCTGTTCCTATATATACATGGCCCTCAATTTTGATTTTCATATTGCAGGCTGATATCAGGTACCCCTTAAGATGGATATTAATTAGGCTTCCCAATCCCCAGGTCCCAGAGGGGGATCTCCCGGTTTTACAGGCTTCCCCCCTCCCCCAGCCAGCTGGCAGGCGGGGGAAGCCCCACCTCCACAGCCATTATGCACCTCCATGAACAATTCCCATAGGGAATGATGGAGAATTGATCTGTGGGTATCGGGGGCTCTGGGGGGACTGTTTTTTGAGATAGAGATGCCAAATTTTCAGTATAGCATGTAGTGCCTCTCCCCAAAATACCCCCCAAGTTTCAAAAGGATTGGACTAGGGGGTCCAATTCTACGAGCCCCAAAAGAAGGTGCCCCTATCTTTCATTATTTTCTATGGAAGGAAGGCATTTTAAAAGGTGTGCTGTCCCTTTAAATATGATGGCCAGAACTCCCTTGGAGTTCAATTCTGCTTGTCACACCCTTGTTCCTGGCTCTGCCCCAATGTCTCCTGGCTCCACCCCCAAAGTCCCCAGATATTTCTTGAATTGGATTTGGCAACCCTAATATTAATGTTCTTTGTTTCATACCTGAAATACTGAGATCATAATCTAAGTGAGAGTCTAAGTATCTAGACTTAGTTTTATTACTGTTATCTATAGGAAGCTGACTGAAGCTCAGGTCTTTCATTCACAAGATGATGGCATAATGTTAGATATAAAAAGGCATCAATTTACCTAATATGCCTGCAGTACCTAGACTTAGTTTTGACATGTTCTAAGACTGCAGCTCAGCAGCCACATGTGGCTCTTTCATACATATTGTGTGGCTCTCAAAATCCCCACCACCCTGTCAGTTAGCTTGGAGAAGGTATTTCCTTAAATCACTTCTTCAAGCCAAGCCAGATGGCAGCTTGGAGAATGAATTTAAAGTTGCCTTCTTTTCATCTCCCCTTCTATTTTCCTTCCTTGGGTCAGCCTTGCAAGAGCTGTCTTTGACAGGGAAGCTTATGAGAGAGCTCTCTCAGCCCCATCCTGATCACAGGATGTTTGTTGTGGGGGAAGAAGATAAAGGAGATTGTGAGCCACTCTGAAACTCAGAGAGAAGGGCGGGGTATAAATCGATGATCTTCTTCTTCTTTATAAAGTTTTTGTCTCCACTACCTGGCATTACATTTTATGATATGCATGGCCTGGACTGACACGGTCTCATTTATGTCAGATCTGGCCCTCATAAGAAATGAGTTTGACACCCATGCTCTAGTACACTTTCTTTGAGTAACTTATGACTCTTGGTTTCTAGAAGATGCACTATTTCCAGTACCTTCTCTTGAAATATCAGTACTCATCTTGAGTTTTTAACTGACTCTTAAGATCTCTAAAGGCCGTTCCTAACCACTCTTCAGAGCTAACTCTTTCTAGAGTTATTATTTATTTTATTTATACTCCACCCTATTCCACATGTGGGCTCAGGGTGGCTTATAAAATTAAATTCATAAAACAATAACAATAAAACAATACATGGCAACAATAAATAATAACAAAAACCTACACTTCCTGTCAGATGGGTATGGGTAACCCAGAAAATCCAGTGCCTGCTGCCTCAGCCAAAGGTCTGGAGGAACATATCCATTTTACAGGCCCTGTGGAACTATAATAAGTCCTGCAGAGCCCTGATCTCAGGAATGTTCTACCAGGCTGGGGCAAGGGCTGAAGAGGTCCTTGCCTTGTTGAGGCTAAGCAGATGTCCCTTGGGTCTGGAAATAACCAGGAGGCATTGGTGGAATGAACATAAGGCTCTCTTGGTCTCATATGGGGAGAGGCAATTCCACAGGTATAATGGTCCCAGGCATCATAGGGCTTTAAAGGTCAAAACCATTACTTTGAACTGTATCCAGTATTTGATTGGCAGCCAGGGCAGTCAGTGCAATGCTGAATGCGAGCCCACAAAGGTGTCGCCATCAGCAAGAGCACTGCTGCATTCTGCACTAGCTGAAATTTCTGGATCAGGCCCAAGGGCAGCTCAGCATAAAGCAAGTTACAAAAGTATAACTTGGAATCACTACCTGGATCACTGTAACTAAGTCCTGGAGGGTGAGATAGAAGACCAATTGGCTAACTAGCCTAATATGATAAAAAGTCAGTCTCGCAACCATGGTGACCTGGGCGTCCATAGAGAGTGTGGAGTCCGGCATCACCCTGAGACTCCTCACTTTCACCACTAGCACCAATAGTGCCCCACCAGCAACTGGGAGCCTGATCCCCAACCCCAGTTCCCTAAACTCAGGCCTAGGACCTCCATCTTCATTAGCCATGGCTCCTAATGCTCTGTCCAAAATGCCTGGGTTGGCACCTGGTCAGCTGTCCATCAGCAGATAGAGCTGGGTGTCATCTGCACATCTATGACAACCCAATCCAACCCCCTGGACTAACTTGGAGAGAGGTCCACATGTAAATGATAAATAACATCGGAGAGAGGATCGCTCCTTGCAGAATCCTGCATTCAAGCGGGTAATGCAGGGCCATTCTGTCCCTGCATTATGGGAATCTTTATCTACTTCCCAAACTTCCTTGCCAACTTTCCCCCAGTTATCCATCTGCGTTAAATTACTCTCAGTTAAGGCTGAAATCCAAAACTGTCATCACTCTATCCTTCTCAGCAAGGGCTGAAATCTGACTGAATTTCTCTCAATATCCAGTTCTAAAGTCTTTCTCTGCACAGCTGATGCTAATCAATCAGGCACTCAAGGCTCTCTGGTTCTGTGAAGAAAAACAGGTTTCCTACCTGTAACTGATGATCTTCGAGTGGTCATCTGTGCAGTCACACTTGTGGGAGTAGGCGCCAGCGCCGATCTCGATCGGTAAACTTCAAAAGCTGTGGATTTCCGCGCCGCCGGCCCAGTGCGCATGCCCCGAAGCCCCACTGCGCACGCCCACTGGGACGGCCGCGGACATCCTGCCAGTTCCTTCTGGCCGCCGCGTTAGCCCCACGGAGGGACCGGCAGCAGCGGGGAAGGCGGGCGGGTAGTGTGACTGCACAGATGACCACTCGAAGATCATCAGTTACAGGTAGGAAACCTGTTTATCTTCTTCGTGGTCTCTGTGCATCACACTTGTGGGAGATTAACAAGCTCAGGCCTACCTGGTGGAGGGTACGCCGGTCCATCACGAGGAAACGGACTGTAAGACGGCACGGCCCACGGAAGAAGCTTGTCTGTGCCTTAGGTCCAAGGCGTAGTGCGTCACAAATGTGTGAGCCGAGGACCACGTGGCTGCCCTGCAAATGTCCTGCAGGGGAACTCCCTTCATGAACGCCTCAGACGTTGCCACCGCCCTGGTTGAGTGGGCATGCAGTGGTCCAGGAAGAGGCCGCTTCCGAAGAAGGTAGCACAGTCGGATGGTCCCTGTAATCCATTTGGATAAGCATCGGGAGGAAATGCGCTGTCTTAGGGAGGACGTTGCGTATGAAACGAACAGCCTGGCATCCTTCCGGGAAGGGCCAGTGCAGTGCAGGTAGAAAGAAAGTGCCCTTTTAACATCTAGGGCGTGTAACAGTCGCTCGGAGTCATTGGCCGGAGAGGGGAAATAAACCGGTAGGTAAATTTCCGAGTTGAGATGGAAGGGAGACACCACCTTAGGTAGCAAGGTGATGTCAGGGCGCAGCGTGACCCCTTCAGGCGAAAACAGTAAGTAGGGAAAGTCACACCTGAGCGTAGCGAGCTCCCCCACCCTCCTCGCTGAGGTGATAGCCACAAGGAAGGCCGTCTTCCAGGCCAAGAGGTGGGGCGGGCACGTCGCCATCGGCTCAAACGGCTTCCCTGTCAGTGCTTTGAGGACAAGTGGAAGGTCCCACGCAGGTGCAGGTGCCCTCACTGCCGGGTACAGTCTCGCCATGCCCTTGAGGAAGCGTTTAGTGTCCGGATGCGTGAAAGGTGAGTAGCCTTCAATCGGCCCGTGTTCTGCCGAGATAGCAGCTAGGTAGACTCGCACCGAAGAGGGCGCCAGGCCCGCGTCCAGCAAGGTAATTAGGAAGTCCAAAATTATCGATAAGTCCGCCCTTTCGGGAACCACAGAGAAGTCTGCAGCGAACTTGGCGAACCTGGCCCATTTAGCCGCGTACGACCGTCTCATGGAGGTTTTCCTACAGTTCAAGATCACGAACTTGGTCCTGTCAGAGAATCTGGATCCAGACGCCATGCCGTGAGGCGCAGATGCGGGATATCGTGGTGCAGAACCCGGCCCTCGTGAGAGAGCAGGAGATCCTGCACCTGGGGAAATTGATGGTAAGTTCTCCCCGACAGGCGGAGGACCAGGGGAAACCATGGCTGTCGGGGCCACCAGGGCGTTACTAGAATCCCCTTCGGCTGTTCCCTCATTATCTTCTGTACTACCTTGGTGAGTAGTGGTACAGGAGGGAACAGATACACCTTGTGGTGCCTCCACGGTACAAGGAGCCTGTCCCCCAAGGCGAGAGGGTCCGAGCCCCCCCTGCAGCAGAAGAGGCGGCATTTTGCGTTTTGCCTTGTAGCGAAAACGTCCAGGTCCAGGGTCCCCCACCGGCTGAAGACTGGTCTCAGGAACTCCCAGTTGAGCTCACACTCGTGGAGGAGAGCTCCACCTCGACTCAGAAAGTCCGCTTGAACGTTCCTGTCCCCCGGAAGGTGGGTCGCTCGAAGGAAAATTCCTACGGAGATGCACGTTTCCCATATCAGGGAGGCCAGCTGGCAGAGCCTCCTGGACACCGTGCCCCCTTGTCGATTGATATAGGCCATTGCTGTGGTATTGTCCGTCATCACGGCCACCGACCGACCCTCCAGAAGAGGTTGGAAAGAGCGAAGCGCGTGGAAGATGGCCAGTAGCTCCAGGAAGTTTATGTGCTGGTGGGCATGATGGCTCGGCCAACGGTCCCCCACGTATAGGGCCCCCATGTGAGCCCCCCATCCCCAGAGGGAGGCATCCGTGGTGAGCGTCAGGACCGGTTCCGGCTTGTGGAAGGGCGCCCCCTCGGTCAGGCGACTCTTCAGGCTCCACCAGGAGAGGGACGACAGGATCTCTACAGGCACCGTCAGCAACCGGGATGGCTTCTCGACATTGCACCTGAAGTTCCGAAGGAATCAAAGCTGCAGGGGCCGCATCCTGAGCCTCGCAAACGGGAGGACGGAAGTCGTCGCTGCCATAAGTCCCAGGAGCCGCTGCAGCGTCCTTGCAGGGACAGTCGGGTTCTGTTGGAGCGAGGACACCAGCTGCACAATGGCGTCTGCTCTGTCTGGAGGGAGAAACGCCTTGCAAACTCGTGTGTCGAGGATCGCTCCAATGAATTGTACCTTCTGAGAAGGCACCAGATTGGACTTTTTTAGATTGATCTGGAGCCCCAGATCGTCCACCAAGGCCAGGGTGATGGAAATGTGCCGCAGTAACTTCTCCCTCGACTCCGCCACCAGGAGCCAATCGTCTATGTATGGAAAAATGTCACACCTTGCAGCCGCAAGTGAGCAGCAATGACCACCATTGTCTTGGTGAATACCCTTGGGGCCGTACAGAGGCCGAACGGTAGAGCCCGGTACTGGTAATGGTCGTCCCCGACCGCGAAGCGTAGGTACTTCCGATGTCTGGGATGAATTGAGACATGGAAGTATGCGTCTTTTAGATCTAGGGTCGCCATCCAGTCCCCGTTGCCCAGGAGAGGAAGGATGTATGGGAGCGATGTCATCCTGAACTTGTCGCACCTCACAAAGGCGTTCAGTGCCCTCAAGTCCATGATCGGCCGGAGACCCCCGTCCCGTTTGGGGACTGCAAAATAACGGGAGTAGAATCCCCGACCTTTCTGGTCCATAGGGACCTTCTGGATGGCTTGCTTCTGGAGGAGCGACTGGACCTCCTCGCAGAGAGTTTGCGATGGTGCGGTGGAAACGAACTTCGGGGCACACGGGGGGTGGAGAAATTCTATACAATAACCCAGCCGGATTATTGACAAGACCCACCGGTCCGAAGTAATATGGGACCAGGCAGGGAAAAATTTGGCAAGGCGGATAGAGTCCAAGTCCGGTGAGCCAAGAGTGTCCGGGAGGAAGTCAAAGACCCTGTTTTCCTTGCTTCGCCCCCTTCTGGTGGGTCGTCTGGGTGGAAGGGGGAGAGTACTTGGGCTTCGACTGGTAGGAAGGGCGGGTAAAGGAGGCCGACTTCGATCGCCACTGCCTCTCTGGCGACTTGGAGTATTGCTTCTTCTGCCAGGTTTTAGGCCACTGAGGCTTAGGTTGAGGATGTGGTCCGGATACCCCCAGGTTTCTGGAAGTCTTGATGCTTTTATCCAGCTCCTGGAGGACCGAATCAGTCGTAGAACTAAATAAACCCGCTCCGTCAAATGGCAGATCTTCGACATACGCTTGTGTGTCGGGTTGGAGTGCCGTAGATCTTAGCCACGAGTGCCTGCGTAGAGAGATAGCCGTGGTTAGGGCCTTCGCGCAGGTGTCACGTGAATGCCTGGCCGAGTTTAACTGTTGCTTAGCCAGGATCATGCCCTCTATCTGCAACTTCTTTAGAGCGTTGCAGCTTTGCTCGGGAAGGGTGGCCATTATAGTGGAGACCTGGTCCCAGAGTGCGTATTGGTAGCGGCCATAGCATGCCGCGTAATTGGCAATTTTTACGCCCAGGTACAGACGTCTACCCATGGCATCCAATTTTCTGCCCTCTTTGTCCGGCGGAGTGGAATGTGTCTTTCGCGCCTTGGAGGACGACGATACGACCACCGAATTTGGTTTGGGGTGGACATATAAAAATTCTGCCGAAGCTTCCTGGATTCTATACATATGATCCAGCCTGTGTGAGGAGACAGGCGTGGAAGCAGGCTTGTCCCAGGAGGCCTTGGCAGTTTGGAGCATGACGTTCGTCATGGGTAGAGCCACCGCTGTGGATGTGTCTTGTTGGACTATGTCGAAGACAGTGTCCGTTACTGTAGGTTGTGTCTGGACTGTAGTGAGCGAAAGAGTCTGAGCCATTCTTTTTATGAGGTCACCATAAGATTTTAGGTCCTCTGAAGGTGATATTGGCTGCTCCTAAGATGTTTTCCCGGGGGGTGAAGGTTCACCACCGGAGGAGACCTCCCTTTCGGGTGAAGAGTCGTCAAGAGACCTGGGGGATAACTCTGGCGAATCGGAGAGCTCAGATTGGTGCAGAGGAGGAAGCTGCGGGGCCACCGGTGTAAGCTCTTTCACCGACGGGGTACGTTGCTTGGGTGCTTTCTGGACCGGCCGGTCCAGCTCCGGATGCTTCGATGCCGACGCCGACGGGGCATCCCTCTGCGTCCTGTGAGATGTTCGGGATCGATACGAGGTCTCGGAGGCTTGGTCCCAATCCTTCTGGCGTTATTGAAGCCACGGAAAAGGGGGTTGCATGGGGTAGGCCCCATAAAGGTATTGCCACTGTCTCTGGTCCCAGGGAATCTGGGCTGGCTGGCTTCGTGGCGAGCGATTGTCTTCCCGACAGCGAGGAGAGTGGCTGCTGGAAGATCGGTCCCGACGATGGTGTCGGTGTCGAGCAGGAGAGCTTCGAGCCTGGGAGGTCGATCTGTTGAGTGGACTACTCCTGGTACCGACACGCTGCGCCGACTCTATCTCTGAGTCCGAATCGGAAACGATGAGTTGAGTCGGCATCGATGCCAATTGCGAGCTCGGCTGCCGGATAGGAGAGGCAAAGAGCTTCAGTGGCGGGACGACCGGGGATGCCGGAGAAGACTGGGTAGCCGATATGCGTTTGGGCTTCTCAGACTTCTTGTGCAGCTTCTTTTCAGAGGGCATCCCTTTGTCCTCCTTGGGCCTTTTGATCGGCACCGAGGACTCCGAGGCGGCTACCAAACCGGATCGTTTCCGAGAACGGTCGGTATCGATGTTAGCCCGCCCGGTATCGACTGGCGTCGACGGTGGTGGGGCCACCTGGCCTGTTGATGACTCGGCCTGTTCGGTTCGCGGGGAAAGTGCTCGCTCCATCAGGGCCGCCGCGAGTCATGCCGCTCTGTTTTTCCGCGTCTGCTTGGAAAACTTGGCACAGTGGGAACAGGAATCCGGCCTGTGCCGCTCTCCCAGGCACAATAAACACAAGGAGTGCCCGTCTGGTGGGGCGATTTTACTCCCGCACGCGGAGCAGCAGCGAAAAAATCCCCACTTTCTTTCCATACGAGGAAAGGCAAGGCGGGAAGAAAGAGAAAGGGAGAGGGGTCCCCCCCGAAGGGTGGGAAAACAAACCCGCTCTCCCGCAACAATAGGGAAAAAACCTACTCTATCTACAACTAACTAACAATACTAAAACTATGTACAGCTAACTATATAATTTCCGGATGGAAACGAAAAGTTCACCGACCGTGGCAGAGAGATCAACCGATCAGCGCAGCGGTCAGAAGAGAACTGGCGGGATGTCCGCGGCCGTCCCAGTGGGCGTGCGCAGTGGGGCTTCGGGGCATGCGCACTGGGCCGGCAGCGCGGAAATCCACAGCTTTTGAAGTTTACCGATCGAGATCGGCGCTGGCGCCTACTCCCACAAGTGTGATGCACAGAGACCACGAAGAAGATTTAACCTTTCATAGTCCTTTACTTTTTTGTACAGCACTTCTAAGTGCAGTTTATCATAGATGTGCTTTATTACGTATGTTTTTGTTAACCACTTTAGTGGCCCTGATGAAAGCAGAAAGGCAGGATATAAATTGTGTAATAAATCAAAGAATCGGAAGGAATCATAGAGACCATCTAGTCCAACCCATGCTCAATGCAGGATAAAATGTTCTTGAAATTCAAGGCAGTAAGAGGAACAGATTAATGGTCAGCATCAAGCTAGGCATAAAATTAACAACATTGCATGTCTGATGTTCATATTCCTCACTTCAGTATAAGCGGATAAAACAAATTATTTCAAATTGTGGTGGAATGGGCCTACTCTGGCCTGAAGGCCCTGTTCCACCCTGCCCTCCCAAGGTTTTCCCAACACCTGGAGAGGCTTTTTTCTCTCTCTGGTAACTCAGCATCACCACCTGACCTTTGTAGGTATTGCCTGGTGGGTCAGGACTTTCCAAGTTCTGAGGCCTTGCCTCTGGGTTGCCTACTGCCCAGCACCTGGTCACCATGGGAACCATTTACTGCCCTGTGTACCCCTGAAGGAATAGCCACTTGTTGACTGCCTTTCCTGTCTGGCACGCCTTTTATAATATGATGTCCAAGATGGTGGAGGTCTATGTGGTACAGAGAACCACATTATAAAGCATTTATTAAAAATAAAATGTTCACGGGTATACTTTTAGCATAGCACCAGACTGAGCAAGGGATTCAAAAGAAATGGGTAAAATGCAATATTGCTATCCCTCTCTCTATACATTCCTTATCAGATGTTAAAATATAGGACAGGCTCCTTACCTTAGGAAGTTACAGATCACAGAGGTATCAAATACCCTGAGATTTCCATCAGCTCTCCAGGACAGCACATGGTTAAATGGCTGCCTCTTCCACATCTACATTAAGAGTTCTGTCTGCTCTGATGGACCCAGCACAAAAAAGTGTTTCCTCCTCACTCCCCAACCCTGAGTTTTATCATTTTTCTTTCCCCCACCCACTGACCAGGACAGCTTTTCCTGAAATCTTCAGAATTTTCCCTCCTGAAATCCCTTTAATATTTAATTCCTCCAAATCTCTGCTCCCTGCTTTGGGGAGGGGGGGGGGAGCCGACTGGCCCATCCAACTGTCTCTAGATAGATGTATTAGCATTTGTATGAAGATAAACTGAGGTAAATCTGGAAAGAAACTGAACTGACCTTTTCCCCTTCCCACCTGTCTGCCCAGAAAGAAAAAACATTTAAAATTCAGAGTGAAGGTTTTGCTCATTTCAAACCCCCAAAGAAAAATGTATTTCTTTGCACAAACAAAGGTAAGGTTCTCATTGGAAGTACATATGATGATCTCTTAAAAGTGCAATATCTATATTTTGGGCACCACGTGTTCCATGAAACTAAAAACATTAAGAAAGAGTTGTAGCTCTAGATAACAAAAAAGATTAAACTTATCAATTCTACTATTTTTTAAAGGAGAATTGTGCAGGAGACAGGAAAAAAACCCCTACCAATATCTATCCTTATGCTTCACTTCTATTATTTTCATTACTTTAATTGTAACTGGGTTTTTAAACCAAAAAAGTTGATATACATGTCTGGGATTAACATGCAATGAAAATCTGGCACCCTATCATTTTTAAATCTGGTGTCAGTGCTTCTTATTCGTAGTCTAGAAAAATCTATCCCCAGGAGCATTAGCACATGTTAAAAGATGTGCATCTGTCTGGCTATCAAGTTTCTTGCCTGCATTTGGGTAGGAGAAAAGTTTAATGACTGGCTTTGGGTTTAATCTTTCTTTGACTACACTTAGCATGACAGACATGGCATTTACCAAATGAACTATTTCCCTCAGTATGGGTAAAATAACTTGTCTACATGTTGTTGTTATTGCACAACTCCAGCTTGAAATAGCTTTACCACCATGGCTTCTCAGTGACACTCCCATAACATACAGCCCTGTTATCCTTGTGATTCTGATTCCATTCTTGGTTGCTAATGATAGTGTGGAAATGTTTCATGTGATATACCAAAAGCAGAAAGAGTGGCTTTGCAAATTACAGAGGCATATAAAGATGTTACCACCCAGAGACTGTTCCAAGTAGTGTCATAAACAAGGTAAAAAGCAGACCTGCAAACACATGTTTATATTTAATTGAAAGTACCTTCTGCTATGGTCACAACTTTTTTTACATAAAGTACAATGGATTACACACTACTAATTTTTAGTTTTCTCCGAATTATTTTAAATAATCACCAGTTTCTGTGCAAATAATTTCACTATTTTTCCTAATGCCATTATACAACACATTCCAGTTCAGGAAGCGGCAGACATATTAATAATAAAATACAATTACTCTAAATCTTGGAAAGATTTAAATCAAAAAGGTGTCAGAGCTGTTTTTAAACTAAATCTTTGGGGATAGCTGATAAGATGAAATGTCTCTGGTTTGAAAGGACTCATCTCTTAAGAGATAATGGGGTAGCTGTTACTGTTCTACAGGGAAATGGATTAGGACTGGCCACTAAGAGGGTGACAAACAATACTGACTGCCTGACAAGGTCTAGAGGCCACAGGAAGAAGGTTGAAAGCCTAATGTGCCTGTAAAATTATAGATGTTTATATACAAATACTAGAAGTGTCTGAGGTAAAATGAGGGAGCTGGAATGGTTAGTGTCAAAGGAAAACATAGACACTGTGGGCATTTTGAAAACTTGGTGGGATAAGAATAGTCAGTGGGATACAGTAATACCTGGATATAAATTATATTGGAAGGATACGAAGGGAAGGATCGGAGGTAAAGTGCTCTGAATGTCAAAGAGGGTATACAGTCCAGTAAAACTGAAAACAGAAGAGAAACAGATTTGCTTATAGAAATGCTATGGGTGAAAATAGTGTGCCCAAAAGGAAGCTTAACTCTGGGAACTTGTTATCACCCACTAGAACAAAGGTTAATTAAGGAAAGCAGCTAAAAGAAATGTGTCATAATAGGTGATTTTAACTATCAACACATTGAGTCAATATTTGTTTAAGTCAGAAGAAAGAGATTGGGTTTCTAAATACTCTCAATGACTGTGCCATGGGCAGATGGTCACAGAACCTACCAGGGGGGAGGCAATCTTGTACTTGGTCCTATGTAATGCTCAAGACCTGATGAGAAATGTAAATGAGGTAGCAGTTGGGAACAGAGACCACAATGCTATTAAATTTAGCATTTATGTAAACAGGGATTTGCCCAAAAAGAACAATATATCCACATTTAACTTTTAGAAGGGGTTAACTTCTCTCAAATGAGGGGGCTGTGAAGAAGAAACTGAAAGGGATGGTAAAGAGGGTCAAGTCCCTTAGGGAAGTTTGGAGACTATTTAAAACTACAATCCTGGAAGCTCAGATAAAAAGTATACTACAAGTTAAGAAAGGGACGAACAGCTATTTAAAAAGGCCTGGCATGGTTAATGAACAAAGTAATGCAAATAATAAAAGGCAAGAAGGATTCCTTTAAGTGATAGAAGGCCAGTCCATAGTAAGGTAAATAAATGGGAGCATAGGCATTGGCAGCTAAAATGGCATTAGGAAGTTGGTGATCAAACAAGCAAAAAAGGACTATGAAAAACACACCGCAAAAAATATACAGGCCAACAATAAAAAAATTCCTTCAAATACATTAATAGCAAAAAATCAGCCAGGGAGGCAGTGGGGCCTACTGGATGATCAAGGGGTAGAAGGATTACTAAAGGATGATAAGGAAATCACAGAGAAACTAAATGCATTTTTTTTGCCTCTGTTTTCACAGTGGAAGATGAAGAACTAGAATTGCTGAACCACCAATTTTTAGGAGGGGGGTTGAAAGACCTGAGTCAAGTTGAGGTGATGAGAGAAGAGGTCCTATGACTGATGAATAAATTAAAAACTGACAAATCACCAGGTCCAGATGGTATACATCCAAGAGTTTTGAAAGAACTCAAATGTGAACTTATGATTATCATAACAAAAATATGCAATCAGTCACTAAAATTTGCTTCCATTCCCGAGGACTGGAAGATAGCTAATGTAACCCCCATTATTTAAAAACGGGTTCCAGAAGAGATCCATGAAATTATAGGTCAATCAGTTTAACATTGATACTGGGTAAATTGGCAGAATTTATTTATTTTATTTTAACAAATTTATATCCTGCCCTCCCCTAATGGGCTCAGGGTGGCTCACAACAGTTAAAACAAACATAAAATTTTAAAACCAGATATACAATAAAATCATTTTCATACATTTTACTATCATTACATCTAAGATGAACATTGACATTCTGATTTATCCAATGTTTTTGGTTTCAGTTCTTTCAGTTCAGTGAGATTGCCAGTGCTGTGGAATAACAGCCCCCTAACCACTGAAAGCAAGTTTAAACAATTCGGTCTTACGGGCCCTTCGGAATCCACTGAAATAAAGAATTAACACGTACAATGAACAAGAGTTATTGAAAAAGAATCAGCATGGATTCTGTAAGGGAAGATCTTGTCTCACCTTTCACATTTCTTTGTGGGAGACATGTGGACTAGAGTGACCCAGTAGATGTTGTTTACCTAAACTTCCAGAAAGCTTCTGATAAAAGTTCTTCATCAAAGGTCATGAAGTAAACGTGGCAGTCATGGGATAAAGAGAACAATTCCTCTTGTTGAATAAAAACTGGTTAATTAGCAGAAAACACAATGTAAGTATAATGGGCAGTTTTTACAATGGAAGGTCATAAGCAGTGTGGAATTCCAGGGCTCAGTTCTAGGTCTGGTGCTTTTTAATTTGTTCACTAACGAATTGGAGTTAGGAGTAAGTAGTGAAATGGATATGTTTGCGGACGACACAAAGTTGTTCAGGACAGTGAGAACCAGGGACAACTGTGAAGTGATCCAAAGGGATGTTGTGGCTGGGCAAGTGGGCATCATAGCAAATGAGGTTCAATATGAGTAAATCCAACGTAATGCACATTGGAAATAAAAATCCTAACTATAAATATATCTTGATGGGGTCCAAACTGGCAGTAACTAACCAGGTGAGAGATCTTGGAGTCGTGGTAGATAACTCCCTGAAAATGTCAACAGAGTGTGCAACTGTAATTTTAAAAAAGTCAAATGCTATGCTGAGAATTATTAGGAAGAGGACTGAAAATAAATCAGCCAATATCATCATAATACCCCTGTATAAATCTATGATGCAGCCCCATTCGGAATATTGTGTACAGTTCTGATCACCAGACCCCCAAAAAGATATACCGTATTTTTCGGTCCATTGGACGCTCTGGACCATTAGACGCAGGTGCCTGGCTGGGAGACAAGCGGCGAGATGGCTCCTTCCGCCCCCAGCGCAAACCCAGCACTTCGCAGGGAGCGATCTCGCCGCTTGTCTCCCAGCCAGGCACGCAAGTGTGGCGTGTTTCCCCCGCGCCTGCGTACCTGGCTGGGAGACTAGCAGCGAGATCGCTCCCTGCAAAGTGCTGGGTTTGCGATGGGGGCGGAGGGAGCAATCTCGCCGCTTGTCTCCCAGCCAGGCACGCAAGTGTGGCGTGCTTCCCCCGCGCCTGCATGCCTGGCTGGGAGACAAGCGGCGAGATTGCTCTCTGCGAAGTGCTGGGTTTGCGGTGGGAGCGGAGGGAGCGATCTCGCCGCTTGTCTCCCAGCCAGGCACGCAACCACGGCGTGCTTCCCCCGCGCCTGCGTGCCTGGCTAGGAGACAAGCGGCGAGATCGCTCCCTCCGCCCCCATCGCAAACCCGGTACTTCGCAGGGAGCGATCTCGCTGCTTGTCTCCCAGCCAGGCACGCAAGTGTGGCGTGTTTCCCCCACGCCTGCGTACCTGGCTGGGAGACTAGCAGCGAGATCGCTCCCTGCAAAGTGCTGGGTTTGCGATGGGGGCGGAGGGAGCAATCTCGCCGCTTGTCTCCCAGGCGTGCTTCCCCCGCGCCTGCGTGCCTGGCTGGGAGACAAGCGGCGAGATCGCTCCCTCCGCCCCCATCACAAACCCAGCACTTCGCAGGGAGCGATCTCGCTGCTTGTCTCCCAGCCAGGCAAGCAAGTGTGGCGTGTTTCCCCCGCGCCTGCGTACCTGGCTAGGAGACTAGCAGCGAGATCGCTCCCTGCAAAGTGCTGGGTTTGCGATGGGGACGGAGGGAGCAATCTCGTCGCTTGTCCCCCAGCCAGGCACGCAGGCATGGAGAAAGCATGCCGCCCCCTCCACAGCCGGCGCTCACGAAGCGCTGGGTTTGCGGAGGGGGCGGGTGCTTTCCCCGTGCCTGTATGCCTGGCTTCAGCTGCTGCTTACAGCAAGCACCAGGATCGCTCCCTCCACCCTCCGATCCCAGCGCTTGCTATAAGCAGCAGCTGAAGCCAGGCAGACAGGCACAGAGGAAGCACCCGCCCCCTCCGCAAACCCAGCGCTTCGCGAGCGCCGGCTGTGGAGGGGGCGGCGTGCTTTCTCCCTGCCTGTTTGCATTACTTCAGCGCTGATGCTTAAAGCAAGCGCTGGGATCGGAGGGCGGAGGGAGCGATCCTGGCGCTTGCTGTAAGCATCAGAGCTGGAGCCAGGATGGCAGGCGCGGGGAAGCGCCGGGATGGAGGCAGCGGATCGCCCCCCCCCGGAGGAAGGTACGTACAGTACCTTCGCTCCATAAGACACACGCACTTCCCCCACACACACTTTTTTTGGGGGGGGGTGCGTCTTATGGTGCGAAAAATACGGTAACAGCATTGGAAAAAACATGGAAAAGGTTAACTAAAATGATTAAGGGAATGAAACACCTTCCCTATAAAGAATGGTTAAAGAGATTAGGGTTTTTTAACTTGGAAAAAAAGATGATTGATGGATGACATAACAGGTTTACAGAATTATCCATGTTAGAGAAGGCAGAGAAAGAAATACTTTTTTTCTTTCTCACAATATAAGAACTCATGGGCACTCGATGAAATTACTGAGCAGTCAGGTGGATAAAATGGATGAAAGGAAGTACTTCACCCAAAGTGTAATTAAAGTGCAATTCACTGCCAAAGGCAGTGGTGGTAGCTACCAGCATGGACAGCTTCAAAAGGGAATGGATAAACAAATTGAGCAGAGGTCCATCTGTAGCTATTAGCCATAAGGAATAGAGGAAAAACTTTGAGTAGGACAGTGAAGCTCTGTATTCTTGGTGCTTTGCGGGCAGCAGTGGGAGGGCTTCTGGAGCTCTGGCCCCACTGGTGGACCTCCTGATAACACTTGAGTTTTGGCCACTATGTGACACAGAGTGTTGGACTGGATGGGCCATTGGCCTGATCCAACATGGCCTCTTTATGTTCTTACGTTTAGTGTACCAAATAATCCAAATGGCCATACAACACAATATTGTTCAACACAATACAATTCTGATGTTACAAAGACAGACCAGGCCTATTTTTCAGGATTGACTGTCTATATTCCAAAATTTGAAAGCATTTTCTTTATATTGGTAAATCAGCAGAATATAGATGCAGTGCCTTTTCACTGCTAGCTCTTGGAAAGTCTATTAAGTATCAAACAACATGAAAATGAAAATAACCGCTATTTCCAGCAAGAGTAGAAATAATTGCTATTGAGGCAACAGAAAACTATATTTGAATTGTAACTTGATCTGATAATTTATGCACCTTCAGTGTAACTGAAACAGACAGGTGGGGTGGGGGCTCAGATGGGGCAGGGGTCTTGAGGCTGTTTGACAGCATGGTCAGTGGGTGGCACAGTACAAGATCAGGGATTCAGAGCCACAGGCCCGGTATGGCCCAGTATGCATACAGTGGAACAGAGATGGATTATGGCTTCATGTGCCTTTGGTGGAGAAAGTGCTGTTAGGCATGCATGTGCCAGAGTAGGCTGGGGAATGAGGTCCTGGAGAAGGACTCAGTTATTAGGATAGGCATTAAAGACAGGAACTAGGCATTAAGGACTGGGAGTAGCCAGCACGTGAGGAGGGCTTGGATACTAGGTAACGGGCTGAGGGACTGTTAGTGCGCCACAATGACACCAATTAAGTGGTTCTAATGGATGTTCAACCTACTCCTGCATCTAAGGTAATTGCTAAGGTGACTTTTGCCTTGTGAGTGTGGGTGTGATCCTCCTCTAAGCCACTGAAGCAGATCTTTACCCAGTTTACTATGACCTGCCCTATATGACAGTGATTTTAAACTAATATACACTTGGAGAGAAGTTATAAGGGTATCAGTACCTTTTACTACATCATGTCATAGTAAAGAGTTTACTAGCCATTAAGAGAAGGTGGTTTAGATTTATCTTCTTACTTTGTGGTACATAGCAGTAATCTGGTACATATCAATAGTCCAGATGAGGAAATAAATCTCTTGAAATGAGAGCTGATAAATAGTCCCAATCCCAACTGTAAGGTGCAGTTCCCTCCCAAAACTGAATCCCAGCCATGGTACCTAGGGACTCAATATCAGTTACAGTAGAAATCCAAAGACTTCAGGCAGGGGTGTCAAGAAGTCAGCAGGTGCCTAGAAAAGGCACAAGAATGACCTCTTGGAGTTCCAGCTTTTCAGTGTTCAGGATTGGATGGAGTATTGGATTCAAAATGAGACCATGCATGTTTGTATCTTGTAACTTACCCTTTGAGAACAAGTCCACTAGTAATACCATCCTGCAAACAGAGTCTCCTGGGTAACTTTATTATATGTTCAACCCACTCCTGCATCTAAGGTAATTGCTAAGGTGACCCTTGCCTTGTGAGTTCTGAACTCTCGATTGTGAGCATGAAGGATGAAATTGTAAATTATTTGACTGATTTCCCTTCTTTAGGCTTTTTGGATTGTTTATTTTTTTCTTCATTCACCTAGTCTCCAAAGAAGAATAAAATTCATGTTTCAACTTCAAAAACCTAGGTTCCTAGTTCAGGTGTTGTTTTGAAGCTGAGGCTCCAAACCATAAGAGGACCGAAAGTCAACAACAATATCAGAGGTGCTGGTGATTAAAGTTGACAGAGTTGATCCATAGCAATATGATAAATTGATAACCCACCCCCCAAGAATCCTAACGTATAATAATAATTTTTTAATATTTTTTTATTTCTATGGCAGTTACTGTCTGATGAGCATCCAGAACAAGGATTCAATCATATATATGTGCTTCATCAAGACAGAAGAGGCAACTTGCTCCTCCATACTGCAAGCACGGTAGTCCACTGAGTGAAATGCACAGACCTATGGAAGAGCTGAAAAATATACTCACAAGATAGGAAAGTAGAACAACTACAGAGAAAGCTAAGATTTTTTTTTTACTAGCTGTGACTATCCAAGAAAAAGAAGATTCCCATGCTGCTGCTAACACAGCTCACAAATAGTTGGAAGTCACAGCTCTGCCTCTCTAAGCATGCATGTTTGCACCTTCTGCTCAAGATGAGCAAAGATCTTAGCTCTAGGAGGTGTCAAAAATCCATGAAGTTCACAGTATACCTGTACTAAGAGAACAAATAATGAATGGTTCCTGTGAACAGGGTGAGCAAGCCTCAGAGTGACAAGAGCATATAAAGTTTCCCCCCTCCTCCAAGAAGTACATACTACTGATGTACACAATCGGAACCCTATGATTATATGCATGACAGTACACAGACATATCATAGTCATAAAATATACAACAAAACATTTACAGTTTTTAAAGCCTTTTAATAAAATGATATTACCACTAAATTCTGCATGATTTTATTAAAAATACATTTAAGATTAATGGACCTTCAAAAATAACGTCATTCAACACTGTAAAAGAAAACAAACTATTAGAACATTGGTATATCTAATAGCCATGTGGGGAGAGTGAACTTGCACATAACAAGACCAGCCTCTCAATGGTGTTTGTGTATGTGGAGGCACTGAAATAAAATTAGCCAGAGTTTAGCCAGCACAGTGGACTGCTGTAGCAACCACAGTGCATGCTGAGGTAACGGCGTGGAGCATAAGAACTGACCAAGACATTGAGGGAAAGGAGGACAAAAGCAAGTTAGTGGGGTAAGGGATAAAATATAATTTATCCTCTTCCACAAATCAATTTGAGTCCCTTCCCCATTTACGTATAAACTAGGAATAAGGCCCATTGTAGAGAAAAATACAATGGTCTCCTTCAGAAAGAGGCTCTTGGTGAATACCCCCAACCCTTGCTGTCTTCCCACCCACTCAAGTGAAGGCATTCACTCTCCCACATCACCTCAAGGGGAGCTGATCCCTGCCATCTGGAGACCAGCTGTAATTCTGAGTGATCTCCAGTCCTCACCTAGAGATTAGCAACAGTGGTTCCGCAGGAGGAAATGGCTGGTTTGGAGGGTGGAGTGTATGTCACTGTACCTGTCTGAGATTCCACCCCTCCTCAAACTCCACCCTCTCCAGACCCCACCCCTTATATCTCCAGGAATTTCCTAACCTGGAGTTCACAACCCTGTCTCCTTCCCTTTATCTGTCCCTCTGACTTCAGCTTTCCATCACCTTCCCCCTGCATGCAGCTTACACCATTCTTCTTTCCCCCCTTTGATCTAAACAACAACACTGTGAGGCAGGTTAGGCTGGAAGTCTATGACTAGTCCAAAATCACCCAGTCAGTTTCCACAGCAAGACCCAACTCTGAAGCCCTAACTTCTATGTACCCCACCACAGAATCTCCAGGAATTTTCCACCACCCTGGAACTGGCAGCCATAGTCAGGACTGGTCCCAATGAGTTCTGCCTCAGAGGCCTTTAGTGGTAACTTTCAGACCAATATTGTTAGTCTTAACCACAGGTCTCCAATCTCTTTTTGTGTCTTCCTTTCCCTCCATATCTCTCTCTGTCTGTATCTGGTCTGTTGCCACAGGATGCTATTTTTCCCTTTCCAGAGGAGAACAGGGAGGAGTCCTCAGCCAATCAAGGGAAGGGTTTCTTTCTCTCCTCTGTGCAGTGCAAGAGGCGGTTCAGACAATGGGGAAGTAGGGAGAGCCACTAACTGCCAAAATGAAGGTTGGTTGCCTTTTACTGGCAGAATCAGCTTTGCTGGCTAGCAACAGCCACTTGGGCAGGATTCAACCAATGGCACACAAGTATTCTTGATTGAGATTCCGGCAAGATGGCGCGGTAAGGCAGAGTGCCTATCCAAGTGCTCTTGGAAGACATCCTGAATTGCAAGCCTTAGGGGTGGCCCTCTTAGGGGCATCACTCAAAGGAGGTGTCTGGGGACATTCCCGCAGCCGAAGGGAGCTTGCAGAAGGTTGAAAAGAGCGGCGGAGGCTTCTCCAATCAACCCCTGCTTTCCCTGAGCCGAGGCTTGTATATGCTTCCTAGCACTAACTGGGCCGCCGGAGAAAGGAGTGTCTTGGACTATAGCGATTTGCAAATTTAAATAGCCCAAATAGACTGAAATACAAGGGCTGGAAGAAATTTAAGGTACTGGGTTGGATTGAAAAAGAAAAATACCTTGTTTGAGGACGGTGAAGTCTGTGTCCTGACGGAACAGCGGAGAACGGCGCGGACAGCAGCGACTGTATTGGAAGGAGGCGAGGTGAGCGAGGAGAAGATCCCCCATTCCTTTCTGACGGGACGGGACGACTGAGAGTGGATTTTTTGAGAGGTGGAAAGAGAGGGGGAGCGGAGTGGATCGAGAGGACTGAAGAGACTGAGATTGAGGCAAGAGAGTATAAGAGTTGGAGCAGTAGAGGGGAAGTGTGATCGAAGGAGGAAAGAAAAGGAAAGTTAAAAAAGAAGGAACTGAGAATGGCTGAGTGATTGGGAGTTATTAAGAGTGGAATTGGAGAGAAGGAGAGGAAAGTTGTTGGTGAAGTGAAGAGACGAAAGTTGAGGGTAGTGGAGAATGGATAGCGAGAGAGAGAACTGGAGGCAAAAGTGAGGGGACAAGCTTTGAAGATGGCGGAGTGCAGCGGAGCGTGAGGTGGTGAGACGAACAGCATCGAGGGATAAAGGAGGAGGAGGTGGTTTTTAGTGGCGGTTTTCCATCGCGGCTGCCTCCCCCTTGAAGAGCGGGTGGAGAGTCGTATATTCGTTTTCTTTTGGAAGTTTTTTTTTCATCAATGACTTCTGTATTGTATAATTGAATTGACTGTGAATGAAAATGGCAAAGGTCTGAGCTGGGTGCTGCTGAAGAAGTAGAGCCTGCTGGGAAGAAGAAGAAGGAAGAAGGAAGAGAAGATAGGAATGCTGGGACATTTGGAATGAGATCTTAACGGTGGGTGGAGTACTTATTTAAATAAATAGGGGAGGGACGGTGGCTCAGTGGTAGAGCATCTGCTTGGTAAGCAGAAGGTCCAAGGTTCAATCCCCGGCATCTCCAACTAAAAGGGTCCAGGCAAATAGATGTGAAAAACCTTAGCTTGAGACCCTGGAGAGCCGCTGCCAGTCTGAGAAGACAATACTGACTTTGATGGACCCAGGGTCTGATTCAGTATAAGGCAGCTTCATATGTTCATAAATGAATTAATGAACTCAATTAATTATTAATCTTTGATTTAATTGCTTGTAATGAATTAACTAATTAATTAATATTGAAATTTTAGACTTACTATTGGACTCCAATTAGTTAATTAATTTTGAGAGGCTTTGTAAAGTTCAACAAAAATAAGAAATGAAATAATAAAGTGGTAAGAAAGGTGGCAAGTATAAATATTAAGGTGCCAAATACTAGTATATGCACTTTTGAAAATACATTTTGTCATTGAGAAAGGGAGGTAAGGATAGGAGGGAAATTTAAGGGGAAAAGAGAAGATAAGATTCTTTAGTTGGGCTATAAAATGGATTCCAAAGCTAAAAAGTTAGCTACCTCAGCACTTAATCAGGATGCTGTAGAGAAGCTCCAGAGTATAATGCTAGCAGGCTTTAAGCAGAATCAAAAAGCCCTTGAAGGGATCCAGGCAGAACTTAAGGAAAAAATAAAGAAAACAAATGAAAGGATGGCCGAATTTCAGAGGCAAGTATTGGCAAATACTCAGCAAACTCTCAAACTGTCAGCAAAAGTTGTATTGGATGAGCAGGGGAAAACAATGGCTACTGCATGAGAGAAGTTAAAAGTACTACATCAGATTTGGAGGATAGAGTAGCCAAAATTGAAATAAAGCTATGTACAAACTGAGATTTCAAAATATTTTAGAAGAAAAAAGTGAAGATATATATTAAAAAATTGAGGAAAATTTTACTTTGGGGGAAGAACAGATAATGAAGGATATAGTACAAGAAATTGATTGGATAAAGAGGGTAGCAACAGCATACACGAAAAAGAATAATCTTCCGAGAGAAGTGCATGTGAGATTTATGAGAGTCTCTGCATGTGAGAAAATTTTGAGAGTGACAAGAGAAAATGACTTAATGTAGAAAGGAAACAAAATCAAGGTTTTAAAAGATATACCTTGGAGTGTAAGGCAAAGAAAAGAGGGCTACAGAAAATTGACATCTTGGTTAACGGACCAATCTATTTCATTTAGATGGCTGGTCCCGGAAGGAGTCTTTTTTATGTATCAAAGCAAAAGGTTTAATCTAACATCTTTAGAGAAAGTGCAGGAATTTTGGAGGGGGTATGCTGACATAGATATTCAAGAGTCTGATGTGGAAGAAGAACAAGAAGGAGGAGAAGATTCAAGTAAAACTCGTAACTCAGGCATCTTAGTTGTTCCATTTATCCCTTCCAATACTCTTTTATACGGCAATAAAAGAATTTCCTCAAAACACTTGTAGAATTCAATTGGTAGGCCGTCTAGACTTTGTTATTTTTCTGGCTTTTTATTGCCTCAATAATTTCTTGTATTGTTATTGGGTCTTCCAAAGTTTCCCGTTGGTGATTTGTTATCTGTTTCATCTTAGATTGTTCGATATATTCATTCTGCTGGGATTCCATTGCTTGCTGTTCTTGATATAACTATACCTACGAATGTTTACTAGATGCTAAGCATGATTTGAACATTGATGAAAATTCTAGAATGGATTGGTGGCTTAAAATGCAAATTAAGTCAAGGTATAAGATGGATAAGGGGATAGGCTTCTCTAAAAAACTGAATTTGACTGTATTATATTGGAATCAGATCGAAAACTTATTTCTAGAATTTATAATTGGTTATTAGAATTGAAAATGCAAGATGAAAGTGTAAAAGAAAATGCAAGATTTTGGCTATACTATTGAATTAAACGAATGGGAGAAAATATTTAAGGAAAATCTGAAATTGACGAAGTCCTCTCTTTTAAAAAAAAATTTATATAAAATGGCTTACCGATGGTATTTTACTCCTGAAAAGCTTTCTAGAGCATTCCCGAACACTTCCGATAAATGTTGGAAATGTGGTAAAGTGAAAGGCTCGCTATACCATATGTGGTGGAAATGCGATTTAGCTAAAAAATATTGGGTGCAAATATCTCTGGTGCCAAAAGATCTTAAAAATGAGAATCCCTCATGTACCAGAATTATACTTATTAAATATATGTAAAATCTCCTTACCTAAAACAACGAAAAAGCTATTGCTCCATATTGTTAAAGTAGCAAGGATTTTATATGCTAAATACTGGAAACCGTCTCAAATACCGAATAAAAAGGAATTTATGTTTAAATTACTTGAAGCAGCAGAAATGGATATGCTAACTTATAGGTTGAAAGGAAGAAATGTAGAAGAGTGTGAGAAAACTTGGAATCCTATGTATGTATGGGCTAAACAACTGGGTTTTGAATTGACAGAATAATATTATTTGTATTAGTTTTAGTCCATTCGCTCTATTAGATGATGATGATGATGTATATAGGTATAACAGTGTATATATTTTTATTTTCTTTTTGTCTTTTTTATGTTTTATGTGTATTATGTATGTTGTTGTTGTTTTGTTAATAAAAATTTTAAACTGGAAAAAAAAAGTATTCTTGATTGATAGTTTGATGGGCCAAAGGTTGATACACCACAGTCCCAACCAATCAGGTTGCTCAATTTTGCCAAGACAAAAGGGCTTTTCTTATTACAGAAACTAAAATATGGTTCAACTTTATGAGAAAATGTCACAAACCTGGTGGTAGTATCTTACAGTGATCTGTGGCATTTAATACGTGTGTAGAAGTGGAAATCTGGGTAAAGAGCAACTTGTCATGTGGGACTGCAGGAAGCTGCCTTGCTCAAATTCCTCAGGCACTTCTACTCAATTACTATAGTGGCTCTGTTCCCCCCTCCCAAACTTTTCTGACTGTAGACTGTACCTGATTCCTCGTCTGATGAAGTGTGCTTAGAGTACATGAAAGCTTACAATCTGAATAAAACTTTGTTGGTCTTAAGGATGCACCTGACTCCTACTTTGTTCAAACATTTCAAGAATACAGTGCTATTTCCATAGGATGTTTCTTATTCATAAAATGCACACCAGTACAAGGAACTCAGCGAGGAGAGGGAATTGGGTGAATTTGCCATTCTCCTGCTTCTGCAAAAGTCAGGAGTCAATCTGCCCAGTCTCCCTTCCTCAATGCAGTTCCTTGTACTGTGTTACATTTTATACAAAGGGGCACACTGACCACCAGGGGGCTTATGGGACAAACAGCATGCTGCTGGAGAAGCAGTGCTTCTATCTGTCGGTACACCCTAAAAACTGAGGCATAAACATTTATGGATCAATAGTGCCACCTTGGATTAGGTTTAGAAAAGAACTAGAAAAGAACCAGTTCAGTTTTTGGAGAATCTGAGATACAAGTTGCCACTCTACTATTTCCATTGTTTCGTATTAGCAAAACTGTTTTGCATTAACTGAAAAGATTGTGTTGCATTAGCTGAAGAAAACGTCTTCTTTTTTTGAGAAAGCTATTTTTAAAAGTATATTTATAAATCCTGAATTTTTTCCCCCTTGTGTGTTGGTCATTGCCCCTAGGTTTATTTGTTTTTTTGCTGAAAGTCAACTGAAGAGAAACCCAAGCCAAAAAGGAATGGAAAAATAATGGAATGGAAATAAAGGAACCTGTTTGTTCTTAACAGAAAGCACTCCTGGACACGTCACCTCAGATTACAAACACAATATTGTGTGCAGGACAATCTAATTTACTAGTGATAGGTTGAGGCAACAAACTATTGTTTTTAAGACATCCTCATTTCTGTCACATTTCTGTCAGCCTTTTAAATCACATATGCCCACTCTTAGCTTCTGAAGAATATGCCCAAACTGAAATAGCTATTCCTGCCTGTCTGGAAAAAACACAAAACCACACATACGAAGTATCAAACAGGAGGAACACAGATGCCAGGTACCAGAGTTTTCAAGAAAGTTTATGTCTTGAATAAAACTTTGTTGGTTTTAAAGGTGCCACTGGACTCAAACTTTGTTCTCCTTTGTTAGTACGTATTTTGCACCATAATTACTGTAACCTATGTGCACTTCAATCGTGCTGAATAAAGCTTTTATTAGTTGAAGATATAAAGAACTGCATTTCTAGCTATGTGGTCTTGCTGTGGCCTGCATGACCCAAAGAACCTTGTTTGATGCTCCTCCTGGTATCACACTGGAAAGGAGATAAAAAGCTCAAGAGCTGGTAACAGTAGAGGGAACAGCTCTCCAAAGCTCTGAGAGAGAGTTAGGGAGCCACTAGTGACTCTGGTTGGAAAAAGAGGGTTTTCTTTTGACAAAAACAGCTTCTGTGGGGGTGGGGGAGAATCTCACTTGGCTGAGTCTCACTTGTGGACTGGTTACACACACAGGGAGTGAGGGCAGCTGGACAGACATGGGGTTAAACATTTACAGATGGGTCTGTAAATGCCATGTATGACTCTTAAGGTCCTATTCTAATGGCTAGCAGCATTAAAGAAAAACATTAAGAAGTAGTCTTAGAATATTGTATGCTAATAGTATATGTAGACATTGCAGCGCTGTTCCAAGTGGTTGAAATTGGAGTCTGAGCTTCAGTTTGAGGATGCAGAAAAGTACATTCAGAATATTTCCAACAACAAGACCAAGATGAAATACTTCTCTTGCGCCTTCCTTGACACAGATGCTGTTGTAGGACATACTTAGAATTAGACTGCAAGCACATCTTTACAATTCAAATCACTATTTTTTGCCTACCTTGCAGGGCAGGATAGTGTTATCTCTCTTGAAGACTATAATGACACAGGGCCTAAGCAATGAAAAATTCTACTTTTTGAGAACACTTTATTGGTAATTTACAGTGCCATCTGTTCTCATATTATAATTCCTTGTTTTTAACTGTTTGTTATATTTGTTGTAATTATTATTGTGGAATTGCTATTGTAATCCACCCTGGGCCTGCTTGAGGGAAAGGTGGAATATAAATTTGAAGAAATAAATACATGGTTGTATTGAGCTTGTATGAGCTTTGGCTCATCTTACACTGGCTTCCATTTTGTTTCTGGGCACAATTCAAGGCATTGGTCTTGATTTTCAAAGCCCAGTGGTTTGGGACTAACATACTTGAAGGATAGTATCATTCCTTATGAACCCGCTAACAATTACAATAATGTCTCAAGGCCCTGATTCAGGTGCTCCTACCTTCTAAGATTAGGTGGGTGGCAACCTGGGAGAGGGCCTTCTCAATCATACCACCGAAGGTCTGGAACTATTTCCCTGGGAGACTCATCTGTTCCCCTCTGCTGCCATCTTCTGCCAGCAGATAAAAACTCTTTGTTTCATTTGGCATTCCCTGAATGATCCCTCCTTCTTAACCTATGCTTTTACGTTTTGAATGTATTTTAACTGGTTTATATATGTTTTAAATTAATTCTGTTTTTATATTGATGCATTTTGAGAGGGGGGGGTTGATTTTAATGTTTTATAACATAATTTTCCATCAATGTTTTAAATTGTTAGCCACCTTGGCAACCCTTTTAAGGGCAGAAAGACAGAATAGAAAGACAGAATTCGTTGCTTTTTTAAAAAAAATCAAAACCGAATGATTTTAATGTAATAATTCCCACATTTATTTATGTATTATACCCTAATGACCATGCCTTATGTAGAATATAGCTTTAAGATGGAAAAAAAAACCGCAAGATGCAAATAAAATCTTTTGCTAGCTGCCACTAGATTACATCAGAGTCCATAGAATTTTCTCTTGTAAACTGAGAATCCATTAAATGTAATTTTAATCTGTTTTACCTAATGCACTATTAAACCTACATGGCGATCTATTTAGAACAGAGCATTGGCTTTTACATGAAGGACCTTCTCTTCAGTGGGGGCGAAGTATCCAGAAGTGGTTAGGTTACACCTCTGCTTGCTCAATAGGGCTATGCAAATTTCTTTTGTTATGTATGGCTCCTATCGGAGAGAACCGGCTGACCTCTCCAGTTATGTCCAAGCTTTGCTCTGTGCAGTGTATACATCAAGCGTCTCGGTTCTCTGTGTTCTTCTTTTGTTCAACTTGCTATTGCCTCTTTTTCTTTCTCTCTCCCCTCTTTGTTTTGTCTTGTTGACTTGTAACTTGTCTGTAGCTTTATTTGAGGGAGGGATGTGGATGACTTCGTCCCCACTGAAGAGAAGGATCCTTCAGGTAAGAGCCAATGCTCCGTTCTCCTTCAGTGGGGGGAGGTCATCCAGAAGTAGTTAGCAGTACCCAAGCTGGTTTCTGGGGTGGGTTTTTCTTTTTCTGCCTTTCCTTTTTTTTTTTTGGTACTCATGGTTCCAAAACTGCTGTAAGACTTTTCTGCCAAAAGCAGCTTCTGCAGAAGCCACTTGGTCTATTCTGTAGTGTCTCACAAAGGTTGAGAAGGAGGTCCAGGTAGCAGCTCTGCAGATCTCCTCTGTTGTGGCCCTTGTGGCAAATGCTGCAGTGGTCGCTGCAGACCTGGTGGAATGTGCCGTGATCGATCCCGGTGGGGGTAATCCCTGAACTTCATATGCCTTGGCAATGCATTGTTTGATTCAGTAGCCTCCTTGAGGTCCATGGATGTAAGGAAGTCTCCTTGCTGCAGCACTTGTAGAATATGTTGCAGGGATTCCATTCTGAACTTCCGTTTTTGCACCCACTTGTTGAGGCCTCTCAGGTTCAACACTGCTCTCCAGTCCACTGATTTCTTTGGAACAACAATTAGGATGGAGTAGACCCCTTTGTAGTGTTGTTTCTCTGGAACTTCCTCTATTGCTCCTATGTCCCATAGGTCCTGGATGGTCTGTTGTAGCAGTAGTCATCTGCCTGGGGATGGTGTGAAGCTGTAAGGCGGGGTAGCATTGAACTCTATTTTGTAGCCTTGATGAATGATGGACAATACCCACAATCTGTGGTGGTGTTGCTCCAAGCCTCTGCAAATGTCTGGAGCCGGCCTCCAATCTGATAGTCATGCAGTCTGCTACTTGGTTGAGGCACCCTTGTCATTCCTGAAGGATGCGGGTTGTCTTGAGTTGTTTCTGGCTCCGTACCTGAATGGTCTGAAGCCTCTTGTAGTCTTTGCTGTCTCGACCTCGACTTGAATAGCGAAAGCTCTGAAAGGACTGTGCAGGTCAGCTTTTGTAGTCCTTGTCCTTACAGAAAGATGATGAAGGCATGGCCTTTTTCTTTTCCTTTGTCTCTACCAGAACCTTATCCAGGTTTGATTCGCCAAAAAGCAGTCTGCCTGAGAACTTCTCTGTAGATAGATTGCTCTTGGAGAGAGTGTCCACTTTCCAATATTTTAGCCAGATGTTGCAATGAATTATGATGCCTGCTGCCTGTGCCCTGGCACAGAACTGAATGTTGTCCTGCGATGCATCCGAAGCAAACTCAGCTGTTCTCTTTATTTTTAAAATGGCCCTCCTTAGCTCCAGTGGTGAGACATCTGGGTTGTGGAGAAGACTGTCTGCCCAAATGACAATGGCTCTAGTGAAATTTGAGAGTACTGCTGCACAACGCAAGGCTAGTGACATTGCCTCACGAGCTTTTTTGAAAGCTGTCTCATTCTTTCTGTCTGTAGTGTCCTTCAGAGCATTTTCCCCATCCTTCGGTAAAACAGCTCCAGAATGTAGAGCTACCACTGGCGCATCCACCAGGGGAACCTTTAGGTCCTCCATTGTCTCTGCTGGTAACATACAGAGTTTCTTGGCCATTGATAACAAAGAGTTCCCGCCTCCAGGTATGGCCCACTCTGCCTTCATGATATCGTTGAAGAAGTCTGGAAGGGAGAAATGGTCTGTACCTTGACTGGTTTCTTGAAGCCCCTTGTGTCCAGTTGAGCTGAAACTGAGGATATAGGCTTCTCTGTTTCCTGCATCCGGAAGTTCAGTGTGGAAATCACCTTACTCAGCACTTGCTGGAAGTGTTCCATTTGAAACAGTCTAGATGAGGACGTGTGAGATTCAGATTCTTCCCCTGACCATTCACCATCCTCCCTCTCTGATCCTCCCTCTCCCAGAGAAGTAATCAAAGATGCAGCATCTCCTCTGTCTGATCCAGATGAGGTGGGGAGTCTCTGCTGCAAGCTATTGCGATCATTACTACTACTTAAAGGTGCAAGCTGCTCTACCCCAGCCTCTTCCTCCCCTGAGGCCTCTGATGCTTCTGGTTGTGCAGGTCTGGCAGGGCCCCTGGACCTCTTAGAGGAAGGTGGGGGGACCTTGATCCTGAAGAGGAATTGGGGGAAGCATGGTCTCTGCAACCCCTGTGGCTCTTGGATGCTGACCTTCCCCTCTGCACTGAAGCAGGGTGATCCTCTGCTGTGCTGGTCATCCCCCCTTGTGTTCCAAAGCTGGGTGCCCATGGGGAAGGAAGGGGCCAAGAGGACCCCATCATAGGCCAAAACCAGGGGGGAGCTGGCTGAAACTGTGGGGGCAAGAAGAAGCCGGGCGCCATGTTGTAGCATGTTGCCCCTGTTGCTGTAAGGGCTGAAGTGGCTGTGGAGACCCTAGGGGATGTTGGCTAGCCTGCCCCCAACTCCCAGACATCCCCAAACCTGCTCAAGGACCTAAGCCTGGCCCCAGGGCCAGTTCTGGCACTCCTCCATCAGGCCCTCCCCCCAGGGCTGGAACGGGCTCACCACGTGGGCTCGCCGGCCCTTTTTGCTTCCCACGGTGTTTAGTTGCTTCCTTCCCGCTGGCCACCCTGCCGGCCGACTTTTTAGTCACTTTCTTCGGGCACAGAGGGGAGCGGGAGCCTGCAGACCCGGACCGCTGAACCTCCTTGTCGCTGCTGCTGTTGTTTGCCAGGGGCTTCTTCTCAGCCTCCCTGATGGCTGTTCCGTCGCTAGCTGCGGTCTTACTCATTCTCCCCCTCACCTCCAAAGCCTAGGGGGTTAATGGATCTGGCACTGCTACTTCCTCTGACTCCCATGCCGGCCCCTCCACTCCTCCACGCAAAGCCTCGGACGGGGGAGAGGGCCTCTTCCTGCCGGTCTTCTTGGATGGCATGGAAACAGTCTCTGCAGCTGGCATTCCCTGATCGCTCATGCTTTTGCTGCAAAACTCTCATCCCAAGGCTCTGGCTGTAAACAGCACCACATGCTCACTTTTTTTTTTTTTTTTAAGCTTGGAGCAGGAGCTCAAGTGACCTATCGAACACAGGGCTATACAGAACTGGAGAGGTCAGCTGGGTCTCTCCGATAGGAGCCACACATAACAAAAGAAATTTGAATAGTCCTATCGAGTGAGCAGAGGCAAGACCTAAACGCTTCTGGATGACTTCCCCCCACTGAAGGAGAAAGGCATATCTAGGTCTATTACATGGTTAAAAACAAATCTAAAAACAATTCTTTAGCTAGACTTTTTTCCAGTATACCTTTTATCTACATCTCAGTTTAGGTTGGTTAGTCAATATTACTGAAATAAGTATCTTCTGCTGCTCAAGATTTGTGAATCTAAGGATACAAAAGGATAAAGGAATATCATTGAAGAAAATCTAGACGAACAAGAATGTTACATTGTAAGTTACCCTTTCATTAATGTTTCCTTCTAAAACAAAAGGTCTGTTAATCTTTACAGACACAACTCCTTGTATCAGGAAACTTTTAAACAACTTTTTATTTCATAGAGCTCTGAGAGAGAGCAGATAAGAAGTGCTATAAGGGTGAGGTTTGGCTTTCTAAACAGCTGGGGGAGTTGCTGAGAATTTCTGAGTTTGTGTAACTGTGTGATTGCTGAAAATTCTGAGTTTGTGGTTGCTGGGGAACTACTGTTTGTTTGCTTTGAGTGGGCTGAGGGTGATTGTTGCTGATTGATTAGGAGTGGCTGTGTTCCTGGGGCAGACTGAGGCCCCACTCTCTTTGCATTATTAAGCTGCGCCTTGCTAGAGGCGTGAGCCGAAGAGTGAGAGCTAAAGATCTCTTGGCCTGTGGCTCTTAGCCTGGGGGCTGTGTAAGGACCAGGATACCAGATCCCAATTTTCCTTGTATTCCCAATAAGGTATGTAGACCCTCCAGAAGGGGAGCCACATAAACAAAGAGGATTTAAAAGGGGACTGTATATTTTTAAAAAGCCAACATGAAGGTAGAATGCCAGCGGGGGGGGGGGGCTTTCCAGTGTTTTGCACTGTGTCACATGTATAACTATCTGCCCACAGGACAGAAGTCTTGGGTGTGTACTCGATGTAAGGAGCTCCTGGTCCTCAGGGAACAAGTTCATACCCTTGACGCCGAGGTAACTGATCTCGAGAAGCAGAGATAGTCAGTTAGGCACTTGGAAAAGACTCGGGGACGTATTAGATGAACCCCACTCTGAACATGGCAGCCCTGTTGCTGCCAGGGAGCATGAGGGTCGAGAGGGAACAGGGCACCGTGCTGAGGATAAGGGGAATGTGCCCTCAGAAGGGATCTCTTCTTCAATTGGTGAGTGGGTATCCTTTCACGCCAAGGAACCATCCCTGGGCAGGGAGAGAGGGGGGGTCTTGGTAGTTGGTGATTCGATCCTTAGGCAAGTAGACAGCTGGGTGACAAAATCGCGAACTGACTGTATGGTGACTTGCCTGCCTGGTGCGAAAGTAGCAGACATTACGCATGTTGTAGATAGTCTGATAGACAGTGCTGGGGAGGAGCTAGTGGTCATGGTGCATGTTGGCACCAATGATGTGAGGAAATGCAGTTGTGAGGTCCTGCAGGAAAAATTTAGGCTGCTAGGCAGGAGACTTAAGGCCAGGACCTCTAAGGTAGCCTTCTCAGAAGTGCTACCTGTTCCACGTGCAGGGCTGGAGAGACAGGCGCAAATTAGAAGTCTCAATGTGTGGATGAGACGATGGTGAAGGGAGGAAGGGTTTAAGTTTGTTAGGCACTGGGATGCTTTCTGGAACAAGCGGGAGCTGTACAAAAGAGACGGTCTCCACTTGCACCCCAGATGGAACCAAGCTGCTGGTGCTTAAAATCAAAAAGATGGCAGAGCAGTTTTTAAACTAAATCTTGGGGGAAAGCCGACAGGAGATGAAATGTGTCTGGTTCGGGAGGACTCATCTCAAAGAGATGAAGGGTTAGCTGTTACTTTTCTACTGGAAATGGATCAGAGTTGTCCACTGAGATGGTGACAAACAGTATTGAGTGCCTTCCAAAGTCTCGATGCAGCAGGAGGAAGGTTGTGGGCCTAACTTGCATGGAAAATTATAGATGTTTGTATACAAATGCTAGAAGTGTTCGAAGTAAAATTGGTGAATTGGAATGTTTAGTGTTGGGGGAAAACATAGACATTGTGGGAATTTCAGAAACTTGGTGCAATGAGGAGAATCAGTGGGACACGGTGATTCCTGGATATAAGTTATATCGGAAGGATAGGGAGGGAAGGGTTGGAGGTGGAGTGGCTCTGTATGTCAGAGAGGGTATACAGTCCAGTAAGACTGAGGTCAAAAGAATTAGATTCCCTTCTAGAAATGCTTTGGGTTGAAATAGAGGGCCCAAAAGGAAATTTAACTATGGGAGTTTGTTATCACCCACCAAATCAAAAGATAGAGGATGATTATAATATGATGGAAAGATTAAAGATAGCGGCTAAACGTTAAAAACTGTGTCATAATAGGTGATTTTAACTACCCGCAGATTGATTGGGTCAATATGTGTTCAGGTCGAGAGAAAGAGATTGAGTTTCTAGATGCTCTCAATGACTGTGCTATGGAGCAGATGGTCACAGAACCTACCAGGGGTGGGGCGATTCTGGATTTGGTCCTAAGTAATGCCCAAGACTTAGTGAGAGATGTAAAAGTGATCGCACCGCTTGGGAGCAGTGACCATAACGTTATTGATTTCACCTTTTGTATAAATAGGGAGTTGCCCCAAAAGACCAGCACAACTACGTTTAACTTTAAAAGGGGTAAATTCTCTGAGATGAGGAGGCATGTGAAGAGGAAACTGAAAGGAAAGGTAAATACAGTCAAAACCCTTGGGGAAGCTTGGAGGTTATTTAAAACTACAATCCTAGAAGCTCAGATAAAATATATACCACAAATTAGGAAAGGCACAAACCGGTATAAGAAAAGGCCTGCATGGTCAACAAGCAAAGTAATGGAATCTGTAAAAGGTAAGAAGGACTCCTTCAAGCAGTGGAAAGCTAGTCCAAGTGAGATTAATAAAAGGGAACACAGGCTGTGGCAAATCAAATGCAAGACTGTGATCAGGCAAGCAAAAAGGGACTATGAGAGCATATTGCAAAAAACATAAAGACCAACAATAAAAATTTCTTCAAATATATTAGAAGCAGGAAACCAGCCAGGGAGGCAGTGGGGCCCTTGGATGACCAAGGGGTAAAAGGATTACTGAAGGAGGATAGGGAAATGGCTGAGAAGCTGAATGATTTTTTTGCCTCCGTCTTCACTGTGGAAGATGAGAAGTGTTTGCCCGCTCCAGAACCACTAATTTTGGAAGGGGTGTTGAAAGACCTGAGTCAAATTGAGGTGACAAGGGAGGAGGTCCTTCAACTGATTGACGAATTAAAAACTAATAAGTCACCAGGTCCGGATGGCATACATCCAAGAATTCTGAAAGAACTCAAAGTTGAACTTGCGGATCTCCTGACAAAAATATGTAATCTTTCATTGAAATCTGCCTCCGTTCCAGAGGACTGGAAGGTAGCAAATGTCGCCCCCATCTTTAAAAAGGGTTCCAGAAGAGATCCGGGAAATTATAGGCCAGTCAGTCTGACTTCAATACCGGAAAAGTTGGTAGAAACCATTATCAAGGACAGAATGAGTAGGCACATTGATGAACACAAGTTATTGAGGAAGACTCAGCCTGGGTTCTGTAAGGGAAGATCTTGCCTCACTAATCTGTTATAGTTCTTTGAGGGGGTGAACAAACATGTGGACAAAGGGGACCCAATAGATGTTGTTTACCTTGACTTCTAGAAAGCTTTTGATAACGTTCCTCATCAAAGGCTCCCTAGTAAGCTCAAGAGTCATGGAGTAAAAGGACAGGTCCTATTGTGGATCAAAAACTGGCTAATTAATAGGAAGCAGAGAGTGAGTATAAATGGGCAGTCTTCACAGTGGAGAACAGTAAGCAGTGGGATGCCGCAGGGCTCAGTATTGGGTCCCATGCTCTTTAACTTGTTCATTAATGATCTGGAGTTGGGAGTAAGCAGTGAAGTGGCCAAGTTTGCAGATGACACTAAATTGTTCAGGGTGGTTAGAACCAGAGAGGATTATGAGGCACTCAAAAGGGATCTGTTAAGGCTGGGTGAGCGGACATCAACATGGCAGATGAGGTTCATTGTGGCCAAGTGCAAAGTAATGCACATTGGGGCCAAGAATCCCAGCTAAAAATACAAGTTGATGGGTTATGAACTGGCAGAGACTGACCAAGAGAGAGATCTTGGGTAGATAACTCACTGAAAATGTCAAGACAGCGTGCGATTGCAATAAAAAAGGCCAACGCCATGCTGGGAATTATTAGGAAGGGAATTGAAAACATATCAGCCAGTACCATAATACCCCTGTATAAATTGATGGTGTGGTCTCATTTTGAATACTGTGTACAATTCTGGTCATCGCACCTCAAAAAGGATATCATAGCACTGGAAAAAGGGCAACTAGAATGATTAAAGGTTTGGAACACCTTCCCTATGAAGAAAGGTTAAAACGCTTGGGGCTTTTTAGCTTGGAGAAATGTCGACTGTGGGGTGACATGATAGAAGTTTACAAGATTATGCATGGGACGGAGAAAGTAGAGAAAGAAGTACTTTTCTTCCTTTCTCACAATACAAGAACTCGTGGGCATTCAATGAAATTTCTGAGCAGTCAGGTTAAAACTGATAAAAGGAAGTACTTCTTCATCCAAAGGGTGATTAACATGTGGAATTCACTGCCACAGGAGGTGGTGGCGGCTACAAGCATAGCCAGCTTCAAGAGGGGATTGGATAAAAATATGGAGCAGAGGTCCATCATTGGCTATTAGCCACAGTGTGTGTGTGTGTGTGAATATGTATGTATGTGTGTATATGTGTATATATAAATACACACACACATATTGGCCACTGTGTGACACAGAGTGTTGGACTGGATAGGCCATTGGCCTGATCCAACATGGCTTCTCTTATGTTCTTATGTTCTAAATAAAAGTTTGATCCAACAAATATGGAAAAATAGTAAAAAAGATAACAGTAGCATTAACTGTGTATTTTTTAAAGAACCTGATTCACAGTGTGTTTTGAGCACTAATGTACATTGGTGAATGACTGAGGAGAGAGTGAGGCAAGAAAAAATGAAAGGACATGGGGACTGCCAGCAGGAGGGAAAGAGAAAATAGTGCAGGGAGGGGGATACAGGGGGGAGTAATCTGTTCCCCAAAGGTTGCTATCATGCAAATATGCTTGGCCCACAGGCAAACACCACACAATTAGGCCATAGTTTTACTATGTAGAGGTTGCTGGGGGGAGAGAAAGCTGAAGACAGAGAAGCAGATAAAGGTGCGCTGGTTTTTTGAGCGAGAAGCAGAAGGAAGCAGGAAAAGAGGAGAAACTATTGGGCCTTTAGGAACAGGAAAAAGGAAAACAGTGGGGGAAGAGGAACTGAGATGCTCCCTCTAGTCTTTGTGACTTCTCCCTATTTAAACAGCTTTACATTTTATTATTTATTTGAAACATTGCTATGCTGCCTTTCTAGCTAATTCAGGGTCTCTGAGGTGGTGAACGTTAAAATATTTCAAACATTAAAAAATTAAAATACAAATAAATATAAAATATTTAAAACCATTAACTAAAACATAGTATAAACATAAAAACAGAAGCACATAAAAACAAGGGTAGAGGGCTAATAACGTTACTGAGAGAGTGCTAAGCAAAACAAGAAAGTCTTTGCCCACTGGTTGAAGACAATGCTAGAATCTCCCTAGAGATGGATTAAAGAGTTTTACTGAATACCTAAAGCAATGTTTGAAGTGCTTATATTGCCAAGTTTATGCAACTTTTAGTGCAGTTTTATTACTATGTGTATTAATGTAATTGGTGGGGGGAGGGGTTGTGTATTGTTTTTATTATACTATTAGTTGCTTTTAGGATTCTCTATGAGAATGAGAAGGGCTTAGGGAAAGTTTAAAAGGTAAAAATTACATGTTATGCACTTGTGCTGGATACAGTTAGGGCATATTACTTTCTGCAATTGTTCCCTCCATGCAGACAACACATGGTCTGTTTCCATGCCTCTAAAGAGTCCAGAATTCACCTACTATGAAGGGTTTTATCTTGTCTTTGAATCAACAGAGAGAGACAGCAGAAAAGAATATCTAGCATGCTGGAGAACAGCTCTTTCAAGTCTCTCTAAACCACTGTCATTCACTCTCCGCTATATAATTTCACATGAACAAACCTGTAATTGGCATTGGCAAGCAAGCACATTTGTCCAATCCAAGGGAAACTTTTTATACAGGACAAGTCTCAAAGGTTCAAGCCCAGTTGTGCAAATGTTTTCATGTGCATAGGATGTTTATCAGTGGGGATTCTTTACCATCTACTGAGAAGAAAATATTAATAATTTGTGTTGCATACATCAGAAACTGAACACTAACAGTTTCTTAGGCGATTAATAGGATGGAGGGATTGCAACATGATGGTGTAATTTTATCTGAGCACTTCTTGGCCTTTTAGCTAAGGTCAACTGAAGTATATGTGGGCATTTTAAAACCACTTTTCTTTTCTCAGTGAAGACTCAAAGTGGCTTGCAACCTCAAAAACAGAAAAGACAAATATTTTTATGCAGGTTACTTAAACCACAAAGTAATATTCCATCAACAGATAGATCCACAGGGTGTAGAGGGACAGCAGAGCAGGTAGAAACAGCTCTACCCTTGAAGCAACAGTCTCTCCCCAAGAGCCCGGGAAGATGAAGGGTGGTGGCTAGAATCAAATAAAAGTGTCTGCGCCACTCCTTTTTATCCTTCAACCAGTGATTTCAACAAAGATATTTATTGAATTCATTTGTTGTTGTTCAATCACACAGTCGAGTCTGACTTTTTGTGACCCCATGGACTAAGTCATGTCTTCCACTATCCTCCGGTCTGCTCAAATTCATATTAGTTACATCAGTAACGCTGTCCTTTACCTTTCTCCCCAATAGAGACCAAGGCAGCTTACATCATTCTCCTCTTTTCCACTTTATCTTAACAACCTTGTAAGTTAGCCTAACAACCTTTTAAGTTAGGTTAGGTTAACAGCGTGACTGGTCCAAGGTCACTCAACAAGCTTTCATGGCACAAGTGGGCATTTGAACCCATGTCTCGAAGATACTAGCCTAACACTTCACCACACCACTTTCCTCCTAATGAAATGAAATAGTGTCAAGTAAATAAACACATTTAACCATTTTTATCAGTGTCTCAGGTTAGTATAAAATTCAAAACTTGTAGAACAAACATCAAGTAAAATGATTATTTCAAAACCTACTTTTTGTTTTGTTTTCCCAAGACAATGTAAAGCAAACTACAGATTATGAAATATTCAGGTAGATGTCATGTTTGCTTGCACTGAATGATGTGGTTTAAAGGGGGAAAAATGGAATGTGCATTCTCCAGTGGTCCCAGGAGTGGGCCAGTCTTCACTCTTGGGATCATAGCTCCTCCTCTTCTATTGCAGGGCTTAACAAACTTGACCCGAAGGGGAGGCGCTTGATCCTCAGAAGTCAGTTTGTTTAGCCCTGCAATCGAAGCAGGACGTGCTTAGGGCCCCTTTGAGGCTCTTGACCCAAAATTTAAAAAAAAGGAAAGTAAGTTCAGATTAATCACCTGATCTCAGTGGCAAAGGAATCTCCTGGCAAGGGAGAAAAGTTCAGCTGCTGTTTCTTCTTCGAGGGAGCAATCCCTCCCGCACTGAAAGAGAGCGCCTGAATAGCCTCACACCAGAGGCACGCGTTCGCGCCCTTTCATCTTCCGGCCTCCTCCCAGCTCGGCGGGCGTGCCTGGGGCTGCAGAACGATCTTTCCCTTCAGCTCCCAGCAAAGGCACTCCGGCAACCCTGGGGGCCTGCGGAGCAGCAAATCGAAGGGAAGACTCAGAGAGGAGCCGGACAAAGGGAGAGGACTCGTGAGTTTCACACTGCCCTCCCGAAGCACCGAAGACAGCGCGATCGGTGCGATAGTTCCTGGAAGGGAACTCGAAGCTGCGGTAAGCCTGGCAAAAGGGGGGGGAACCCTCTGGAGGGTCCCTAGGGGGAGAGGAGGTCTTTAGACCTTACCCAAGCCCCTTGTTTTCCCACGGCTCAAGCTGACAGGGGGTTGAAGGTCTCTGGGTTTCAGACGCCTTTTCTCAGCCTCCCCCCCACCCCTCACTCCCTTTTTTTCCTGCTGTCTTTCCTGTTTTCTCCTGCATTCAGGAGGGGTGGCCCTATCTGATATGGCCCCTGGGAAAGGGAAAGGGAGTTTAAACCAGGTTAATGCTGGGGGGGGAGGGTTTTTTTGGCGGGAATGGAAGCCATTTTGCATATGCTTCTCGTGTTCTATAGAGCCACTCATTCTAAGATGGCTGCCTCCACCAGACTTCCCATGGGAGCAATGCTGGAGGAGGGAACATGTGAGTTGGAGTTGAATGATTCCCCAGCACAGGAAGAGGGGACAGAAGATCATCAGACTGATATCTCAGCAGATGAAGCTAAATCTAATCTTCTTTCTTGGATTCAAGAGCTGGTCAAAAAAGAGGTTTAGGCAGCCTCTGCGGCCACCCTAACTCCCTCACTTAAGAGGGCAGCCAAACAAAAACACAGAGAGGTAGATAAGGAAAAGGAAAGTTTCCCCATAAGGCCTCCCAAGCGCATTAGGTTTGAGTTGCAGCCCGTGTCCTCTGATCAAGAAGAAGAGGACTCTGACTTGTCTGATGGCTCTTCATCACCAGATACTGGGGGACCCTCTGAGGAAGAGGAGGGGACAGCCTCTGCTCACTCCAAACTGTTTCCTGCAGAAGTGTATGCTCGCTTGCTCCCAAAAGTTATTAGAACTTTACAGATACAGTATACTCCAAAATCTAAGGATGAGGAGGATGCTGAGTTCCCTGCAGCAATAGAGGATATCATTCCCAAGTCAGGTTCAAAACCTCTACAGGTTCCTTTGCCCTCTGGGTTCTTCTCTATAATCAGATCTGAGTGGGAACATCCAGCCAAGCCTAAAACGGTTTCGTCAAATTTTTCTAAGTTCTTCTCCTTCATCCCAGAGGCGACCAGGAGGCTGAAGCTACCAGTGGTAGACGACCCGGTCAACAGTTTGGCCTCTAACTCCATACTGCCTATGGATGCAGATGGGATGCCAAGGGATCCGACAGACAAGCGTATAGAGCAGGCCTTACGTCGTGGTTTTGAAGCTTCTGCTAGTTCCTTAAAAGTGTCAGCTACCACGTCTCTCTTTTGTAGGGCTTCATACATGTGGCTCTCCGATCTAGCTAAGAGGGAGGATCTGCCTAAGGATGTTAAGGACTTGCTTAAGAAAATTATGCTAGCCGCTGCCTTTGCATCAGACTCTACCCTTGAAGCAGTTCAACTATCTGCTAGGGCCATGGCCTCTAGTGTGAAGGCTAGAAGGAATATCTGGCTACATAATTGGGATGCGGATCCCTCAGCTAGAGCTAAAGTGGCTGCGGTTCCCTTTAAAGGGGCCTCGCTCTTTGGGGAGGGCCTAGATAGATACCTCATAGAGGACAAGAATAAGAAAAAAGTGCTGCCCTCCAAGAGACGTGATAACAGAACAAGACAACGATTTCAGTCCTTTCGTGGAAATCGGAGAGACTCAAGACAAACCCCCTTCAAGCAATACAGAACAAAGTGGCAACCAAAGACCAGAGATGGCAGAGCTTCCTTAGGTGGAAAACAAAGTCAACCCATTAAAGGACAGAAGAAGCCTACATCAGCATGACTGGGCAGGTCCATTGGACCTAAGTTGAATAGGGGGACGGCTTCAGAGATTCTCCCACGTGTGGCATCAAACGATCTCAGACAGATGGGTGTTGGACACAGTTACCAATGGTTACTCCCAGGAATTTTATTCACCTCCACGACGCCGTTTCCTGGAAGTACAGAGAGCTCAGTCTCTAGAGAAACATCATACCTTGCTGATGGCCATCGACCATCTGATTCAGATAGGAGCCATAGAACTGGTCCCGGAGTTGGAAAAATTTCAAGGCACATATTCAGTCTTCTTTGTAGTTCCCAAAAAGAACGGAGACGTTCGGGCGATATTGGATTTGAAGTGGGTGAACAAGTCGGTAGTTACAAAGAAGTTTCGGATGGAGACTCTGAGATCCATACTACTGGCTGTCCAACAGGGAGACTTCATGGCCTCCATAGATCTGTCAGAAGCCTACCTTCATATCCCTATCGCCAAGGGACATCGTGGGTTTCTTCGCTTCTCCTACGACGGGTGTCATTACCAGTACAGAGCCCTGCCCTTTGGCTTAAAGTCTTTGCCAAGAGTGTTCACAAAAGTCTTAGTCACCCTTGTGGCGCTCCTCCGGTTACAAGGGGTTTCTCTGTTTCCGTATCTGGACAACATTCTGGTCAAGGCCCCGTCAGCGGAGCAAACGAAACGGGACCTAGATCTGACCATAAAGACCCTCAGATCCCATGGGTTCGTGATAAAACATTCAGAAGAGCTGGCTTCAACCTTCCCAGTCTCTGACACATCTAGGGGTTCAGATCAACTCCAGCTGGGACAGGGTTTTTCTGACTCCAGAAAGGCAGTCAAAGATCTTGAAGCTGATGTTGGAAGTCCAGCAACGGAAGCAAGTCAAGTTGATGCTGCTGGCAAAGTTGCTGGGAATGATGGTTTCGTTCCAGGATGTAGTTCAGTGGGCACGGTTCCACACGAGACCTCTCCAGAAGTTCCTTTTACCCTTCCAGAAGCAGATAAGTACCAAAAGCCCGATTTCACTGACATTACCAGCCAATCTGTTAAAAGATCTCGAATGGTGGCAAACGGCCGATCGCTCTTCCTTGGGACAGGAATTGCGGGAGCCCAAAAGGGTGGTGGTGACCACGGATGCCAGCCTTTTTGGCTGGGGAGCTCACATGACTGGAGCCGTAGTGCAGGGTCAGTGGAATGTCCGAGAGGCCGAAGAAAGTATCAATCTTTTGGAATTGAGAGCCATACGACTGGCCATGCTTCAGATGGAAAAAAGAGTGCTGGGAACTCATGTACTGATTCAGAAAGACAATATGACGGCAAAGGCCTATGTGAATCATCAAAAAGGCACCAGGTACTGGAAGCTTCAAGTCGAAGCACAGGTCCTGTTCACATGGGCGGAAGTTCATCTTCAGTCCATCAAGGCCGTCCACGTGGCAGGAAAGGACAACGTGGTAGCGGACTGGCTGAGTCGGCAATCACTGGACCAGTCGGAATGGACTCTTCATCGCGAGACATTTCGAGACATTTATCAAAGATTCAGTATGCCGGAAGTGGATCTTTTTGCTTCGGACGACAATCACCAAGTGGCTCAGTATTTGTCAAGGACGAGAAGCAGAGGAGCTGCAGCTGTCGACGCTCTGAACTCAGACTGGCCAAGGACTCTATTGTACGCCTTTCCTCCGGTCCAGATCATCCAGAGATTTCTGCAGAGGGTCCGGGAACAGAAAGCGGAAGTGATTGTGGTGGCCCCCTTTTGGCCCAGGAGAGCCTGGTTCCAGGAACTCCAAAGCCTGTCGATAGGGGAACCATGGCGAATTCCGTTGTGAGAGATTCTTCTGTCCCAAGGCGAACTGCATCATCCACGACCAGAAATGCTACAGCTCACTGTTTGGAGATTGAGTGGCAGCAGTTGATTAGTCTAGGTTATTCTTCTAAGGTAGTAGACACCATGTTGTCTTCAAGGAAGAGCTCCACTAACAGGAGCTATAATGTTACCTGGCAGGTTTTTCATACCTGGTGTGCAAGTAAGGGGGAAGATCCTTTACAGGCCTCAGTTTCTGTTATCCTTTCTTTTCTACAGGAGGGGCTAGAAAAAGGCCTTAGCACTAGTACGCTGCGTAGACAAGTGGCAGCCATAGCAGCGGTTAGAGGGTCCAGAGAGGGCAAGCCTATTTCCGCACACCCGCATATCAGGAGGTTTCTGAAGCGGGTGGCTTTGGTTAATCCACCGCAGGTGCATAGGTTCCCCTCTTGGAATCTAAACACGGTGCTGAAGGCGCTGTGCGGCGAGCCTTTTGAGCCTATGGCGTCGTGTAGCCTTAAGTTGCTGACCTTTAAGGTGGCATTCTTAGTGGGCATCACATCGGAGCACAGAGTGTCGGAGCTTCAGGCTCTGTCGATACATAAGGATCTCTGCGTTTTCCATCAGGACAAAATAGTGCTTCGCACTGATCCAGCATTCATTCCGAAGGTGAACTCACGGTTTCATAGGGCGGAAGACATTGTGCTTCCTTCTTTCTGCCCTAATCCAGTTCATGAGACAGAGAAGTTGTGGCACTGTTTGGATGTCCGTAGAGCCCTTAGTTTCTATCTGGATAGGACCAAAGGGTTTCATCAATCTGATTCTTTGTTTGTTTCCTTTAGGGTTTCAAACAATGGACGCAAGGTATCAGCCTCCACCATTAGTAGGTGGATTAGGGGGTGCATTTGGGAAGCTTACAAGGCAAAAGGCCTGGAGCCACCGGTCGGGGTGACAGCTCACTCCCTCAGGGGAACAGCCACTTCAGCGGCCTATAGGGCTTTTCCGTCTCTGGAGGTAGTGTGTAAAGCGGCAACTTGGAAGTCGGTTCACTCCTTCACTAAGCACTACAGGATTGATAAGGCGGCCTCAGCTGAGGCTGCATTTGGTAGGAAGGTACTCCAACACATGGTCTCGGGGCAAAGCTGAAGTGCCCACCCAGGGACTCGGCTTTTTTATGTCCCAAGAGTGAGGACTGGCCCACTCCTGGGACCACTGGAAAATGGAAGATTCTGTTCACTTACCGTGAAGTCTTCCTTCTCTGTGGTCCCGGAGTGGTCCAGTCCTACACACCCAGTTGTGTCGGGGGAAGTATCAGCTTTGTCCTGGGACTTCCGAGTTGGAGGTGGACACTGTGTTTTTGGGTTCCTGGGTCCCTCGCTAGAGCCCCTTGAGTAAGGGTTCAGGATAAGCTCTGGAGGGGGGGTCTGTTCTGTTTTTCCCCAGAGAGGTTTTCTCCTGGTGTTCTTGGAGTTATTACTAGGGAGGTTGGATAGCTGGCAGAAGAACTGACTTCTGAGGATCAAGCACCTCCCCTTCGGGTCAAGTTTGTTAAGCCCTGCAATAGAAGAGGAGGAGCTATGATCCCAAGAATGAGGACTGGACCACTCCAGGACCACAGAGAAGGAAGACTTCACGGTAAGTGAACAGAATCTTCCGCTCTCAACTACATTAAAACTCTTCATACGTGATTCAGACCATGTCTTTAGAAGAAAGCCTGAAAGCCTCCTCAGTGCCCTATTGTGAAAGAAATAAGCCCTTAGACCCTCATCAGGGCATCCGCATCCCATCTACCTTAAGGACTGCCTTCTTCCATATAAACCTACCTGGCTCATTCCAGTCATTTTCTGATCCCTGCTTCGGTTGGCTCCCAACTGATAGCAGATGAGTAGCAACCCAAAAGAGAACCTTCTTCATTGTGGCAACAAAATTTTGGTACTCACTGCCCAGGAAGATATGTCTGTCTCCCCCTACCAATGTATTTCACCAACAGGTAAAGAGTTTTTTGTTTTACCTGGCACCCCCCATGACACTTTCTGCCCCTCCTGCTGTTTATATAGTTTTAATTGAATAATTAAATTTAATTTTATAATTTTAACTATATTTTTAACTGTGCAAATTGGGTTAAAATGCTTTAAATAAATATAATTCCCAGGATAGGCTTTGGAGAGTATAAAATGGCCTCTCTTCCATTGTGCCAGCAGAACAGAGAGTCAATATATGTAATACTGCCTTCCTTCACTTGGTTACTTTGAAGATATACCAGTTCTATTTTTGAGCAATATGCACAGGAGAATGGAAGGAAGAGAAAGGAGAATGCAAACAATTGTTTCATGATTGAGATTGATGGCATCTGAATACAGCTGCTGTGTCAGAGGGACTGCAGAACTTAAACCTTTTCCCCACGCAACATTAGTCCATGTATAGTTGTTCAAAATGGGAGATGATGAAAACACTGTTTGGACTCATTCAAGAACAGACTGAAGAGATAATAAAGAAGCATGCCCTTTTGTCAATTACTGCTGCCGAGTTTTTATTTGTTTAAAGAGCATTTTCCTGAGTTTTAGAACTGTGTATAGGAAAGCAGCCAGAAAGTGGATGAAGATCTGGATCTTTGTAAGGTCAGAATGAAAATACATACATAAGTATAGAACTCATCTGAAGTGCAGAAACATCTCAAGCAGTTTTGTAAACAAATCTCACAATAGCCCTTGACTATTCAAACATTATAAAGATGATGGAAATTTCTAGCTCTTTCTGGACATTTTGCTAAATATCCTCAGAACAAGAGTTTGAAATATAAATATTAGAAGCAATCTTTGCTGGATGAATAGGCTTTTCTAAAAAGCAGCAAGGTTTCTGAAAAGGATGCTTTGCAGCTTATATAAGAATTACTACTATACTTCATACTGTACAAAGACCTTCACCCAAACATCAATGTAGACCAGATTTATTTCCTGTACCCCAAAGTGTATTATCACAGTATACTGCGCACTCTATGTTAATTTCAGCAATTTTTATTTGCAAATAAACTATCAAGATTAGGTGGAAAAAACCTCTCAACTAAAACACTGGTCCAATATAAAACTGTACATGAGTCTGCTTTTCATCAAGTAAATGTTAGTTGCTATGTTCCCATTAGAACACACAGGAAAAGTCTGCTGTTCTATCTAGACACTATTCTCAATGAGTGTATGTTTGACAAATGTGCTTTCTCAAACACCAATTTTAAAAAAACAATTAGAGAAAGGCATGACTATTGATTGAAAATAGGCTAAGACAGGGCCTTTTTTTTTGGTAGAAAACCCCCCAGCAGGAACTCATTTTCATATTAGGTCACACCCCTTGATGTAACCATTGTTTTGCACAGGACTTTTTTGTAGGAAAAAGTCCAGCAGGAACTCATATGCATATTAGGCCACACACCCCCTGACAGCAAGCCAGCCGGAACTGCATTCTTGTGCATTCCTGCTCAAAAAAAAGCCCTGGGCTGAGGTATTAAATAAGTATTATTTTGGAATGGTACTTTTAAGAGACAGGGAAAGTGGCAACATTCATTGTTGATGGCCTAATAAATACAACTGTACTCTCTGAATATCTTTTAGGATGGACAGAGAATTGAATAGAATGCATTTGCTTAACTAATGGGAGTTCACAAGATGAAACTAAAAGAGAAGAAAGAAAACTGTAAAGGAGACAGAAGATATAAGTAAAAGCTCAACAGTGTCCTTTTGGGGGGGGGGGGGTTGGTTCAGTGTTCTTAGCTTTCTGTAACTGTTCTGTTATGGTCTAACAGTCTGCAGTGCAAAGCTTTGGCTCCCATCCGGAAGCACCACCCCTCACTGCAGTTCTAGGCAGCTGACTGGCTGCCCAAGAGCCTTTCACTTCTCCTTGCTCCCTCAGTCCCGTGGCAAAAGCAACCCAGGATTAAGGTAAGGAGAGGGGGCTGCTTGTCTGTAGTTTTTTTTAGTAAACAAACTTTTCCAAATATCAGCCTATGCCTTTCTATATTGTAAAGATAAAAAAAAACTTCAACAGGAAACAAGGACACAATGTATACCCCGGAAACTACCAAATCAGATTGTTGATCACTGAGCCCAGTATTGTCTGCTCTGGCAATGAGTCACCAGGGTCTGCTATCTGAGATTCTTCAAAGAAGAAATGCTTGGGCGTGAACCTAAGATACTGTAAAACAAAATATATATTCAATCAATGAGCTATGGACTTCCCATAAACATAACACTTTATAATGATATGATAAAGGGGGAAATTAAGTAGACACTTCAAGAAGAAAGCCATTAAAATAAAAGTAAAGTAGAGGCAATCTCTCACAGTTCTGCAAAACAGGTTATTTGTCACTTTCACGTGTTGGGTTAATTAATATTCTAAAAAGGGTTTCCAAAAGCTGAATACCTCTCAAGCTCTGAATTCATAGGGCTGACCTTAGACTTTCTCAGAATGATTTTTAATGCAGTCTGTTATCAGCAAAACCCGTTCAAAACATATGCCCCATCTGCCAGTACCCCAATTGCAAAAGAACTTCTTATACTTGCAGACAGTGCAGCTTCTGCCTGCTTCCATCTCTCCTCTAAATGCCAGCTGTATGATAATGAGCACAAACAGCTGAAAAATACTGCACAGTAACAAAGCTGGTATGAAACAGGCAGAACAACGCTCCCACTCAAAGAAGCAGTTGCAGCATGAACTTTGCAGATTAGCCATTGAACAGAGATGGGGGAGGATTGGAAAAAGAAAAGGGTCTGTAAAGATAGGGGAAAAGGAGAGACAGACAGACAGACGGATGGAGAGACTCAAGAAAGGATGCAAGCATCAAATGAAAAGCCTAAATTCTAAAGTACTTTTGTTAAACCACATGAACCAATTCTTTAAACTTTCTACAGCTTATTCCTCATGTACTAATGATATGCCAAGTGCCATTCTGATCATCTGTAAATTCAGTCCATTTTCAAAGACATCAAGTTGTTAATGGAAGTTTTCTATTCATTAACAAAGCCTTCCGTGAGCTACGGGGGGTTATGAGAAGGGAAAAAGATATGAATTAACACATTTTTCCTCTTACTTAAGTTTCTGCTACTTCCATTGGTGTGATCAACAATTACAGTCTTCTGTGTAACTTGCCATGGAATTATCTTAGTTTAAAAATTTCTTTGTAAAACAAGAACACCAGCATCATTTCAATTTTGTGATGGGGCAGCAAGAAATTTCAGGCTAGATTTTCAAAACCACAATTGCAGGTACACTGGACTTAGCTATTTGTGTTTAGATTTTATGTAACCAATTTGTGTTTTGTTTTTTTGTTACCTGTTATATTCTTTTGTTGTTGTTCAGTCGCACAGTCAAGTAATACATTATTAAGGGTTATATTCTTTACAGCCCTTAATAATGTATTTTGGACTGCTCAGCGCATGAATTGCAGACCTATGTAACAGCAACAGAATAAAGCCAATCATCAATTTACTTCTGTGTTCTACTTCAAATAATTCTCAAACAAAAACGACAAGTATTAAATTAGAGCTGTGGATAATTCATGCAACTTTTGAGATTTAATGGTAATTCCACACAGAGAAATATTGTTCATTACTAGAATTATTCATTCCAAACATTATGAAATAAGAGAGCAACTCATAACAGAATTGAGTTATTGTGCTGCTTATCCTCTTTCATCAAACCAATTTACTTCAACAGGAAACAAAATAAAGAAAGAAATTAATGTTAATTCAAGACGTTTGAACAGAAATTATGCCACACCCACAGTCCTCCAAATACTATTCAACAAGAAAAGGATGGATGTATAAGGCATAGGCACTTTTAAATGTGATAAAATACTCTTTGTTAAATACATCCTATTTCTGCAATATAACACCAAGCTTTCAGAGTGCATATTACACTGAAAATGCTGGGTACTTAAAGCAATACTACAGTGCCCCTACATGTTCAGTGATGGAAAAGCAGCTCAAGAAAACTGTCAACTGAATATAGCTCATTAGACATACTCCCAGCATATGCAGATACTAATTAAGTATGCTAAGGTGTTATTTATGTCAAGACAAAAACTGAAACATTCATAGTTTGGAAAAGTATCTTCTAATCTTCTATATATGATTGCCAGAGAATGGCTGACAGTCTTGCTGGAGCCTGAATGAAAATTGCCTGAAAATATTACATACACAGAACTTCTTAGAAAGAAGTGAAAGGTCAATTTGAAAGGCTTCAAGATTTCAAATCTCTGGTGCAAATGAATTTAGTAAATATTTAAAAAGATACTGCACCAACTTTCCACGGTACAAGAATACAAAAGTTTCCCGGTTACGAAGAACTTCTCATTGGACAGGCATGGAGTTAATTAGCAGCATGAATTAATACAAAACATACATGGTAGTAGAAAAGTAGACTAATCTAAATGGTCTTATATTCTTGAACTTCAACCTTTACTAAAATCAACCAGACACTGGTTCCAGACACTGCTTACGATAAAAGACAAAGTCAACAAAGGAACGTTCATGTTAGGAGAAGTGGTACAAATAACATATTTTATCACTGTCATGTTAATTCATTAATGATATTAATGACTGTAGTTTAACACATTTACCATCTAGTTCAAGGTTTTAAGGTTCACCAGATGCTACCTACACCCAGCAGGTATAAACTGCAATTCAGAACTATCAATAATTGTGGTGATCTGTCAGTGCTCTCCTTTTAGGTAAGGTGGCCAGACATTTGTTTTAGAATCAGATGCTGGAGGGGAGGGATGATGGAAAGAAGTCCAGAGAATGAAAAAGTTTATGTATAAACTGCTATGGCTGGACAAAGTCTTACAAGAGCCCAGTACAGGATGACAGCTGGGGATCACAAGGTTTTCTGCCCTGTTCTTCATTTCCTAGAGAATACAGGGAGACACCAGCTTCCCCTTCTGAAACTGAAAGAACAACCATATACATTAAAATACACACAGTGTGGTTAATCTTGAATCCAGGGGGCAGATTCACTCAAAATTTAATCCATGATACATTTTCATTTCACCACTACTATTGGTGAAAGCTTCAAGGAACACAAGATGATTTGTCAGACAGTGAGTCAAAAGAAGTCCCATTTCTTTAGGCAGATGATACAGCACCTCCTAAGTACCATCATGCCACAATGCAATATACAAATAAAGACACCTGTGAAGAAAAAGAATGGAAACTTCCAACTTGCTCAGGATATGGTGGTCAAGCTACTAATTGGGATCTGTCATTTTAAAAAGTATTTCCGAGATGCTTAAATATCATCAGTGGTTCAGGTACAGTTCTGCTCTGGGTAATCCCCCCACCAGAAGATAGGTGAGTGTAGAAATGTGATTTTGAAATTCTGAAGCTCAGTGGGGGGAATGCACACAAAAGCTTATGCCCAGAATTAAACTTCATTAGTCCTAAAGGTGCCATTGGATTCAAAAAATTTTCTCTTGCTTCAGATCAACACAGATACCCACCTGAATCTATCTTCATGGAAGACACCAAATTAGCAACAGGTATCTGAGGAAGTGTGCATGCACATGAAAGCTTATACATAGAATTAAATGTTGTTGGTCTTAAAGGTGTCACTGGACTCAAACTTTAATAATGTGTTCATTAAACACATTATAGAATATTAACTTGAAAAATTATTTGATTTAAACAAAAAAGTTCTTGAATGCTGTAAGAACGTGAGAAGCCATGTTGGATCAGGACAATGGCTCAACCAGTCCAACCCTTTAATCATTCTAGCTGCCCTTTTCTGGACTTTTTCCAGTGCTATATTTTTGAGGTATTTTTATTTATTTTTGTCGATTTATAGCCTTTAAGGTATGGTGATCAGAATTGTACACAGTATTCCAAATGACGCCGCACCGTCGACTTATAGAGGGGCATTACGATATTTGCTGAATTGTTCTCAATTCCCTTCCTAATAATTCCCAGCATAGTGTTTGCATTTTTAATTGCAGTCACACACTGTCTTGACATTTTCAGTGAGTTATCTACCATGACTCCAAGGTCTCTCTCTTGGTCAGTCTCCGCCAGTTTGGACCCCATCAACTTGTATTTATAGTTAGGATTTTTAGTCCCAATGTGCACTACTTTGTACTTGGTCACATTGAACGCCCACTCACCCAGCCTCGATAGATCCCTTTGGAGTGCCTCACAATCCTCCCTAGTTCTTACCACCCTGAGCAATTTAGTGTCATCCGCAAACTTAGCCACTTTGCTGCTTAGTCCCAACTCTAAATCATTAATTAACAAGTTAAAAAGCATCAGACCCAGTACTGAGCTCTGTAGTACCCTACTGTGAAAATTGCTCATTTATACTCACTCTCTGTTTCCTATTAATTAGCCAGTTTTGGTCCACAAGAGGACTTATCCTTTTACCCCATGACTATTGAGCTTACTTAGGAGCCTTTGATTGGTATACTTTTTTAAAGCAGTTCCCAAAATTTCCCATTTTCTAATAGAAAAGCTGAAAAAGTCCTCACACTTTTTCATGCTACACATTCCTAAATGTGAGCACACTTGCTTTACAAATCGTTTCACAGGTTGTTTCTTCTTTTAGCACTCGCCCAAGTTTTCCATCAGAAAAGCTGGAAAAAATCCTAGGGAAATTTTTTAAACACACCAAAAATATCCCCTGAATTTTTCTCTCTCCCCCTCCCGCCCACCCCAAACGTTCATATCTCTGTGTGGGTTGCAATAAAAAGGACCTTTCTTAGTGTATCCCACCTATGAAACTGCCTCCCCAAATAAATTCACTTGGCAACTATTACTTCCAGATGTTAGGCAAAAGTAGTTCTGTTTGCTCCATCTTTTAATGAAATGTAATTGTGTATCTATTTATGTACATGTTCTTTGTGTTTCATTTTTATATTGTCAAAATCAGGGCTTTTTTAAAGAAAAAGCCCAGCAGGAACTCATTTGCATATTAGGCCACATCCCCTGACATCACCATTGTTTCACACAGGATGTTTTGTAAGAAAAACCCAGCAGGAACTCATTGCATATAAGGCCACACCCCGATGCCAAGCCAGCTGGAATTGCGATCCTGTCTGTTCCTGCTCAAAAAAAAACCTGGTCATAATCAATATTAAAGATTTTGCACTGTTGCAAGGTGTTTTGGAGATTACTTCATTGAAAGATGCAGTATAAGTCTTTTAATCATGAGAAAGAGTGCACATGCCACTCTGTGTTCTAGTTGGGAACTCCTGAGTTCCTGCCTTGCCTCTGTTTGAGACAACGCTCTACTAGACTGCCAGTCTGATTTAAAAAGGCAGCATTTAAGTTTTTAAGACATGCATCAAACACATTTTAAGGGATCATGGTGAGATGAATCACAGTTCTTTTTGTCTTTTATATAACAGTATAAAGAGGTATTAAGAAAATTTCAGTAATAAACTTTTATAAATGTATTTTGGGTGTGGTGAGATCCAGAAACAAAGCACCTGAGGCCAGAAGACATTGACCTTAAGTCATACATTAATTTAAAAAACCTATAACCTAATGAGGGCCTTACTCACTGCAGGAGTTAAATTTTTGAATAGTTCTAAAATGCCCTCTTCCCACCTTAAATTGGTCAGACTAGGCTGTGATGCCGATGCGTGTGTGTTGACTTTTTCTTTCTAAATTTCACAAAATAAGATACATATTTTTGCCATGGAAATATATTTTACTACTCTGGAATGCCTTTCTGCACCAAAGAAATTCTTGTTAACTCCAGATAGGCAGAATAAGTACACATAGCCAGCCACTAGAAACTTAAAAGTTTGACACACTATACCAATTCAAAACACTGCCAAATTTTGTGGTATCTCCTATTGAAAAACGTTTGTCAACACAGATTTTAACAATTTCAAAAAGTGAATAGTTCAACTTGTGGATCTTCCATATTTTTACTGAACAATTGCCACTGACGGTATTGGCTCATTCACTCCCTCTTAAATTCATTGGGGGGGGGGATTGTTGCTACCCTGATTTTAATTTTTAAAAAGTTAAGCAGCTCTAAAAATCTTTAGAACTGAAATATATTAAATGGACTATCACCTCATTGGAGGAAAAGTTGTGGACAAAAATCTTTCAGCTCTAATGCTGAATGTACTGTGTAAGTTGCTGTGGTTTGAAAAAAAAATCTTGTCTTCACTAGACACATATTCACCTTCTTGTACAGTGAATTAAAACAATGTACATTTTGAATAGAAAAAGACAAGAGGTAGATCAGGCCACTGGCAGGGGGTGGGGGAGTAGGGTTCCCAGATTCAGGTTGAGAAATTCCTAAAGATTTGGGTAAGAGAAGTGCATATGCCGTAGATCCTCTAAAGTATCCATTTTCTCCATGGGAAATGATCTCTGTAGTCTGAAAATTAACTATAATTCCAGGGGATCTCCAAGTCCCATCTAGAGGCTGGCACTGTGGGCAGATCTCCGGTACTGCAGATGAGCTGGTATTAATCTGACAACAAAAGTCTCTAGTATAAGAAGATTCTGATATTACTGTGTTAATGTGGTTTAACAACCATATTAATAATGTATTTTAATAAATAAATCTGGGGGTGGAATACTAGCAGGAGCTCTTTAATAAATAAATCTGGGGGTGGAATTCTAGCAGGAACTCCTTTGCATATAAGGCCACACACCCCTGATGTAGCCAATCCTTCAAGAGCTTACAAAAAAAGAGTCTTGTAAACTCTTGGAGGATTGGTGACATCCAGGGTGGTGTATGTGGCTTAACATGCAGAGGAGCTCCTGCTAGAATTCCACCCCTGCTTAAATCTAAGTAGAAGCCCTATTCTATTATAACTGTACAAAACAAAACAGAGCCAATGAGTGACTGCTGTGGACTTTTCTAAGCTAACAATGACTGTTGCATGGAGTTACTTCAAAAACAATTGCATCTAGCTCATAGCTGAAAGGTTCATCATAATGACTTTAATAGAACTCTGCCTTTGTTCTATTATGCACCACTGCATACTTTATTTTGCCACACCCAATATTTAACATTTTATTCTTCAAAGATAGCACTGAGTCTCTCTTCACTAATACATACTTATCTTTCCACTCTCAGTGCAAATATATATTTAAAAATGGACAATAGATTCCACAAGGTTTCAATGCACATTGGGAAAACGTCACAGCTCATCCCTTTATCAGCTATTGCACTAAAGTAGTCATGAAAACCTAAACCAAGTAAGCTTTTGCAACTATGAATATAGAATTATGTATGATGTATATCACTATATCAAAAATATTGGTATCTATCATCCATCTGTCTGTCTCCTCATCTGCCACTCTAACTAATATAACAGAACTTTTAGAAATAATACTAAAACAATTAACAAAATTTCACCAAGTTTAGGAATTTTATAATAGTATACTTACCATGAGCAATTCTTTTTTGCACATGGATCTCCTGTGCCCTAACACTAATCAAGTTAGAAATATGCATCCAGAGAATTTGACAGTGTATCCAACAAATTTGAGAAATTCACATCCCAATGTTATTTATTGGCCTCCATTATAGTTGCCACATCCCAATGTTAATGTGACGGTGGAAACCATGTAATTTAATGGTTAAGGTCACTTCCCTTCATTTTGCACCCTATCGCCCCTTAGCTTCCTGGGCTCAGTTCCCAGCCCAGCTCAGTTCCCTCCATGGGCAAACTTCCTTCTTGTAGTACATAGCTCTTTCTGTCCCTAGACCCTGCGTGAAGTTTTGTCCTTGTCCCCACTCCTCCACTTGCACCTGCTGGAATGGCCTCGGGTTAGCCATAGCTCTGGTAGAGGTTGTCCTTGAAAGGGCAGCTGCTGTGAGAGCCCTCTCAGCTCCACCCACCTCACAAGGTGTCTGTTGTGGGGAGAGAAGATAAAGGGGATTGTAAGTCGCTCTGAGTCTCTGATTCAGAGAGAAGGGTGGAGTATAAATCTGCAATTCTTCTTCTTCTAGTCCAGGGATGGCCAACGGTAGCTCTCCAGATGTTTTTGCCTACAACTCCCATCAGCCTCAGCCAACATGGCCAATGGCTGGGGCTAATGGGAGTTGTAGGCAAAAAAACATCTGGAGAGCTACCATTGGCCACCCCTGTTCTAGTCCTATTTTGACTTCAACTCATCCTCTTTAACTCTCTCTACCACACAGTTTTCAATGTCCCTGCTTTTTATATCATTGTCTACTTTAGCCCACTTCTTTTAGTCACCCTGCATCTTGACTATTCTCTCACAGCATTCCAATTTCAAGCACTACAAAGTTTCCTCCCTGCCTCTCTTCTTGCTCCAATCTTGTCTCCTCTGACTTTCCCCCCTCAAGCTAGATTCAGGTAGGTAGCCATGTTGTTCTGAAGCAGCAGAACAAAGTTTGAGTCCAGTGGCATCTTTAAGACCAACAAAGTTTAATCCTGGATATAAACTTTCATGCACAAGCAAGCTACCATTGTCTCCTTTAGCCCACTTCTTTTATCCACTCTACATCTTGACAATTCTCTCACAGTGTTCCACTTCCTCTTCATTTCTTAGCATTCCAGTTTTAAGTACTACCTCTTCAATTCTTAGCATTCCAGTTTTAAGCACTACCAAGTTTCCTCCCTGTCCTTCACTTTCTCAAAAGCATTTATTGGCATATATCAGATTATAAATCCTCTCTTCTCGCTCCAATCCTGTCTCCCCTGACTTCTTCCACCAAGCTAGATTCAGGTGGAAAGTTTATACCTTGAATAACACTTTGTTGGTCTTAAAGGTGCCACTGGATTCAAAATTTGTTCTGCTGCTTCAGAACAACATGGCTACCCACATGAATCTAGCTTGAGGGGAAAAGCCTGCTTTACTAGGCTTCATATTTTCCAGAGAAGAGTGACCCAAGAGGAACTCCTGTGAATGGGATATAGGGAACAACAGGTGCAGGTAACTCAACAAAAGCCAGGGGACATGATATCTGCATGGCCACCAGCCAAGGGGTAGTTAGAAAAAAATTCCATACCTACACTTGGCTTTTTCAAGAAGCATGAAAGTTATCAATTGAGAGAACGGGGGGGGGGAGGGGGAACCACAAGAGACCAGAGATGGAAATAACTCTTTCCTTGCTTCCTTAACTCTTTTCTTGCTTCCTGGATATAAACTTTCATGCACAAGCAAGCTACAATCAGTGTTGAAGACCAATGCTGAGAGCTCAGTAGAAAATGAAGAATGCAGCAACAACTAATCCCAAGAAAAAGCAAGTAATTTTATTTGGGTCCAAAAGGAGAAACATTTGATAAAACATAATTTAAATAAACAGAGATTCAACCATGGCAGCAGTTAAAAAGGCCTCTATCAAAATACATAAAACAAATATTGTTATTGTTATTTTAATTGTTTTTACATGTTTTAAATGTTATATTTATAAATTATATTTATGTGGTGCACTGCCCAGAGCCCAGTTTTTTGTTATATTCATCAAGTCGAAGATATGTATGTACGTACGTAGGGCTTGTTTTGAGCAGGAACGCACAGGAATGCATTTGCAGCTGGCTTTGTGTCAGGGGTGTGTGGCCTAATATGTAATTAATTACTGCTGGGCTTTTTCTACAAAAATGCCCTGTGTTGAACAATGGTAACATCAGGGGTGTGGCCTAATATGCAAATGAGTTCCTGCTGGGCTTTTTCTACAAAGAAAGCCGTGTGTGTGTGGAGAATGCAGTTTCATCAGCTAAATGGCTATGTTCCCCAGCAAGCTAAAAACACCTTGTTGCTAGTAAGATAAACACTAGCCTTTCCTTGATCCTCCAAAGGTCAGGCTCAGGCTCAGGAGCAGAAGAAAGAACAATTGATTGGTATAAAAGGGGGGTGGGGATAACCAAACCAAAGGATGTACTGTGTTATATTTTAAGAAAAATTGTGGATTTTAATACCCATATATGATTTTAATTCCATCCACAAAAAAGAAAGCAGGACACAATACCAAAACATATTTTATCATTGTAAGTGATCCCTACATCAGGGTTTCATACATTTAAGTAGCCTAATTCACATTTCAAGTCTAATGTCTATTCAGCACCTTTTGGTTTTTGTAAACTCTTTACTTGAAAGACTGAAATTGTGTATGTGTTAATTACAGTTTTACAGGTCTAAATAAATAAAGTCTAGGATTATAACAATCTAGAATAAACTGTTTGCTTCCATTAAAACACAACTTGACAGTAATTGGCACAAGTCAGATATAGATGTAGAGAAACAATGCCAGTTATGAAAGCTCTGCATCAACTTAAACAAGGAAAGTACATAAGAATTGGCTAAATTACAGATATGATAAGTACAAAGAGAATTTAATACCAGAAGAGAAATAACAAAGATGTTCTATTAGCATCAAAATTCGCCTGTTTAAAAATTGGGGCTAGGTTAGGATTTTTTGTTCTTTAAAGATCCAATGTTCTGTTCTTTAAAGATATTTTCCAGCATGTACACTGAAAGTATCCAAGTCAGTTTATTATTTGTACTTGCACCACACCTAGCAGGGAAGATATAACTTTCAAAGAATAAAAGGTGTGGGTTTTGATAACAAAAATTATCATAAAGGAGCATAAATTGCTTACATTGTGGCTCCATTTCACTTTAACTAGGTAACATATAAGAGATTGGATCCCTCATAATCTTTCATTCCGTTTCAAACTGCCTATACTGTTATTTGAATCAAGTGTGTGCTGCTGAGGTAAACTTTGCCAATTTCCAGAGAAACACTGCCTAGTATTATCAGCAGGAGGAATAAAAGATAGGTCTACCCCCCCCCAAGAACCAAAGGGGGGATTATCTAAGTTTGCCAGCCCCAAAATCCAGGCACGGGGTATCCCTGTTTTCAGGCTCCTTTCTACTGTTAGTCAGTTGGCTTGAAGCGGGGGGAAGCCTCGCCCCAACAGCCACAATGTGCCTTAGATCTCAAACTGCTTCTATTTTGGAAGGTACGTATGTGCCTTTAAATCTCAGAAAAACTGAAGCTCATGGGGACAGGGCAAGCAGGCAGAGCCACATGTGTGAGAGAGGAAGCGAGAGAGCACAGTCCCTCTGTTCATTTTGCATTCCTTTTGGAAGCTGTTTGTATAGTGAAAGGGAATAGTAGTGTTAACAAGAACCTGATTATGAGATAGAGGAAAGCTCCACCCCCCACCTCTCTCTTCTTAAACTGGTTGAAATACAGCAGTTTGTTATATTTAGCAACTCCAGTTATCTACAACATTGCCACAGGGAGATCACAAATATGTGGGCATGTAAACTGTTTATTTTGGCTGCTTTGTGAGTGAATGTGTGTGTGTTTAATTTAGTTCAATTTTCATTTCATGGAAGTGAAGCTGCTGGGGAACAAAAAAGGCAAAAAAGAGGATGAGGAAATGAAGACTGTATTCAAGGGAACTGCACTGCTGTATTTTTATTATATTGGAATGGGAAAGTCTCTTGACTCCACCCCCAAAGTCCCCAGATATTTCCCGAGTTGGACCTGGCAACCCTAGGAAAGAAAGGATTAATGCACACCCACTGCTGTATTGTGGCCATTATTTAAACCAGTGCTCTGTCTACCTAGCCCTTCAATACTAAGAGGAAGAAAAAAATAATTAAATTGTCTAGAACAGCTTCTACACTGCCATATTCTCCACTTTCTCATGCTAGAGTATATACTTCCTTTAACTAGGCCACGCTTTTTACAGACCGATGTTGTCCTTTTCTTAGGTTATTAGGTTAGCCTCTGATTATCAGGTCTATGAATCACAGCACTAATACACTCATGCTCCATTCTTCTAAAAGTGTCACCTCCTGCTAGTAAAAACTAATGTGACTAGCTCCTCTACAATTCCTGAAATCAGCTGCCACCCTGAAATCTTAATAGACACTCTGTTTTGCATTTTCAGCACTCTTGATACAATTCATTGGAAGGTATATAGGTGCTTGAGTACTTTTATTTTTGTTTCAGAATTTGATTTTATTATTTCTTCCATAAAATTGAAAGCAGCCAATCTGGGAAGGGGTAGCATATTTGCAAATGGGACATAATTTTGCATAAGTAACATGAAGATTTTCGGATTGAAATCTGAAATAAAATTAGTTGCAACAAAAGCACTGGTAAATTAGAGGCTGTAACTGGGAAAAGACCACCTCCCTTCACATAACAAGGTACATTCCTAAAACTAGCAAAGTAATGTGCATCTTGAGGATGGGGAGAACCTCTGAAAGTATGTTGCTAAGATCAACATGCTATGAGAAAAATGTGGCTGGAATGCAGTCATAGTAAATCAAAGATTGCCTGCATTCTTCTCAGCTGTTGGCATTATCATAAGGGGAAAAAAATACAGTAGTGATATTAATAGCAGACTGCCTTTGGGAAAATTTGCTATTTGTAGTCTCAGAACAATAAGAAATGCAGATTCACTGAAACAATACTGAAATACTAACATTATATGCCTACCATGCTGTAGCAGTTATTTTCAGGCCAGGATCTGGGAGATCCCAGCTTGAATCTCCACGCTGCCATTGAAGCTTGTTGAGAGATCCTGAGCCAGACACACTCTGTCAGAACCTACTTCACAGAGTTGTTGTGAAGATAAAATGGAAGAGGGCAGAACAATGGTGAAAGCCTATTTTTCTGCCCATTAGAGAAACAAGCAAGTAATAAGTAAATAAGGCCTTGAAGTACAACTGTATTAATTTTGTCTCAAATCCAAATTGCCAGTTGCCAGATGTGTGCTCTTTTGCAATAAGACTTTTGTAAGACTACAACTGTGTAAAATATGACAGGACTTCTCCTGCTTCAGAAGGATGTGAGCTTTTCACTTGCAAAACGACCTTAAAGATCCTCCTCCTCCAGCTAGAGGCCAGCTGGGATAAAGATTACTCCAAAGAAATAAGAATTTATCATTACAGCAATATGAGATTATTGCTAAACTTTAAAAACATAATGTTTGGGAACTTAGTTGTCTGTCTGGTTCAAAAATTTCAGAGTAAGAAATTTCCAGTGGTTTAGAGATATCAGTTGTACAGACACAACAAGACAATGCTACACAAAAGACCAAATAGAATACTTGAATAATCAGCAACTTTTTCTTCTCCACAAAAATGAAGTACGTACATAGTTTAATTTAGCATTACAATACAATGGTGGCTGGAAAGATCACGGTGTTAAGTGTAATGATCCAACTAATTGTATACAAATGCTAATCTTTGAAGTTTGACGATCTCTTTATTGTTCATCAATTTCTAGGATCTAGACTTTACTACAAGTACCTTGTGATAAAGCTGAAAGATTTTTATCCAGGTGATCAGAAAAAACTTCTGATTTTGCTTTTGAACAGCAGCTTTCTATTCTGCACTTAAAACAGCTTTCAAAATTTTCCATAGATTTCAAAACTCCCTTTTGTTCTGACTTTTTCTCTCTGAAAACAGACAGAGTACATGAAGCAAGCAGTGTGGTCCCCCAATCCATGCAGGCAGACAGGGATTTTCCAGACCATTCAATATTTTTTGTCTACTATACATGAATGCCTATTTCTTGTGACATTTTTCATATAAACAATGAATCAGAAGAAAAAACACTCAAGACTAGAACAAAAAGGACAACCACAGTAATAAGCCTTTAGATTTAATAAAGTGACTAGAACGCAAATTTTATTTTAATCAAGCTATCTGTATTTCAGTTCAAAGCATGATACAGTCTGATACAGAATTGAACTTTATAACCCTACCATATCTCAACCTGATGTTTTATATATAAAATGTTTAAGATCCTTACTAAGGGACATAGCAATATACAGGTTCAAATCTAATAATTCCATTCTGCTTACTGCAATGTCATCCTCTTACAAAGGAGTTCTCACTCAGCAGTAGAGAATCACTGGGAACTATTCCCTGAATTCATTCCCAGGTATGGAATAGAAAAAATTTTAAATTTTATTCCACAGTAACAGCCTGCTCTATACTATGTATTTAGTCTGTGCAGGTTGGTATGTTTGTAGCTAGAATTGGCATGCATGTTTTTCAATCACTGCTCACTTCAGATACAGCTAGAATACTTACAAGAGCTTATAATGTACCAAAAATACACTTCAGATACAGACGTAACTCACAAAAGCACACACCCTACCAAAAATTATATTAGTCTTCATAAGCTTCATTAGTCTTCATTAGTCTTCACTTAGCTTCATGGCTAAGTGGGGAATTTGAACACCCACTTCTGAAGTCCAACCCTGACACAATCTACAATGCTAGCTGGTTCTCCAACATCTAGCCCCATCTTTATCCACTCAGTTCAATCTAGAACTAAAGTGTACTACAAAAGGGAACAGGCACATATGCATAAAAACTGTACACAGAACAGTTCAACCACATTCATATATTCCAAACCAATTTGTGAGGGGGGGGGCAATGTCATACCTTTCCACTGCATGTCTGAATAACAAGGAACATGGCCAAATACCATCGCTATAGTTGCACAGCCAACAGAGAGAAGTAACATAATATATTGTGAGGAAAATGTGCTGTGCTTGAAAAATGAGTACAAAAATGTAAGTAATTAGTATCTACTACTAAGTGATATGGGTTAGATCAGGGGTGTCAAACATGCAGTCCGGGGGCCAAATCAGGCCCTCAGAGGGCTCCTATAAGGCCCCCAAGCAACTGGCTGTCATCCACTTTCTTCTCCCTCTCTCTTGCTTCCTTCTGCATGTTTGCTTTTCAAGACTTGTTCAACTGCACAGGGGCTACACAGCAAAACCTCTATTTTCTCCATTAGATGAAACTCCTCTCTTGGAGAGGAAGAGGAGGCAGAGCTAGTTTTTCCTAAATCTTTCAAGCACACAGCAGAGCTACTGAGTCAAGCCTCTCTTCCTTCTACTGGCTAAGGCTCCTCCCCTCTCCTCCAGTCCCCCGAGGAAGGAAGGAAAGAGCCACAGCCTCCTTTGCCCAGTTCCCTGGATTCCTTGGGAGAAATACAAAGAAAGCACCTTTAAGATCAACGAGTGCTAACGTTTTAAGCATGTTTTAAGTTTTTAAAATATATATATTTGTTTTTGTCTGTGTCCTTTATAACGTTTATATCTCTGATACCTAATCTTAAATAGGTACACACATGGCCCGGCCCAACATGGCTCAGTCCAACAATGTCTCATTTATGTCAGATCTGGCCCTCATAACGAATGAGTTTGACACCCTGGGTTAGATTCTATATATTAATTAGGGATGGCATTCTCCAGGAGGTAGCTGAAGACCTCTTGCTATTACAACTGGGTTACAGAGACCAGTTACCCTGGAGAAAATGGCTGCTTTGGAAGCTAGACTCTGACATTATACCCCACTGATGTCCTACCTTACCCAAACGCTAACACGTTCCACCCTCAAAATCTCCAGGTATTTCTCAACTCAAAGCTGGAAACCTGATATTATGGACATACAAGCTACTGCTGCCGAAAGGAATACTGGACATATGCAATCTTTATTGCATACTTAAAGTATAACTGGTTCAGAGATCTGAAAACTAAAGTCATTTTAAGTTGGTAGTGAGGGTTACATATTCCAAACTCATTAAACAATGTTCATAAGATTGTATCCTTCTGAAAGAAACACAGTGAACTACAATTAATTCTGGTATGGTAGCAGCACAAGGAAACATAAAGAAAGAGGGGAAATAAACTTCACTGTAGAGAAATATGAGCTTTTAAGGTGAATGCTCATACTCAACAAAAAGTAATTTAATTACACTTAGACTTTGTGCGAAAAAGCAGAAATTTATTAGGGTTTTTTAAAATTAGACATTGTGTAATTTCATATGCATATTAACATTAACAGAACCTAATGCAATGTTTGGTTAACAGTTCTGTGGATTTCTTTCCTAAGCATTTTTGGAGTCTGAAAATTGGATTCTGAGTTCCAAGTAAGTTGCAAAACTGCACACTGCAATATTGTGTCACAGACAGTTTTCAGGTTAAATATATTCTTATTACAAATTGTATTGTAACAAACCTAGCACTCTTCATTAAGGGAAATAGGTAACTAGTGCCAAGCTTCTGTTTGTATCTTAATAAAAGTAATAAAATATACAAATGTCAAACTGATGTTCTATGACCATGTATAGTAATGTGCTCAGAGGCTGAATATAACTAATACTGGAAATGCATAAGAGATAAACTGTCAGATCTCGTAACAGGAGTATTTTTACTCACAATGATTATTGTATAATTTCATTTTTGACTGCTACATAATTGAGTTCAATCAAGAAGAAAGAACCAATCAAATTAAGGTCTGAATAACTAGGTGGATTTTTTTTTTAAAGTTATCCCTAGAACTTTACACTTTGTTTCCAAATTACTTATTGTCTAGCATACCCCTTACAAAGAAAAATATATAATTTTGTTGTAGATTAATAGAAATAACACAAGCATTTTTCATAAAGCTTGTTTGAGCTCAACAGTTTCTATTTTAAATCAAACTATAACACACATTTAAATACTCAAATGACTCAAGCTTATCTGATCTAGAGTACATGGGAGGGGAGGCAGGAGAACCTCTCTCTCTCTCTCTCTCTTCTGTAGTGGCAAATAAAGACAAAAAATATCATTCAAGCCAAAATAATTACTATAATTTTGTGTTGCAAACTTCCTAGGAGACTATACTTGAATTCTATTAAAACTAACATGACATACTTCAAGTAAATATGTTCAGGCCAGTTTACTGTCCTATAATCTAATAAAAGAACGGATGAAGACAAGACATACAGGAAAACTTTTAGAAGTATATTATAAAAGCTATTGGCTCCAAAAAGACAAGATACATGTACACTGTTATGTTTGAGATCACGACAGAATAAATCTTAAAAAGTTACTGACCCTGTCATACTCATTGTTGTACTGATTCCCAAGGCAACAATTTATAATAAATACACTATTAAATTGTACGTATTATTCTCAAGCTTTTTAATAGTTACAAAATAAAATATTAAATTTAATGTTTGTGTAAGAAGTTTCCCAAGCAGCACTGAGGTTCACTAAATAAGTACTGTAGCTTTTCACAGTCTATTTTCATACAATACTCTTTTAATGCATCTAAATTTCTACCTTCAAGATCAACTTTGTCAAGACCAAAAGGATCTTTGATATATTCCAACAAATGTACCGCATAAACAAGAATTAAATGTTTTTTTTTTTAAAAAAATGGATGTTCGTAGATTTTTAAAATTTCAAATTATACACAAATTTCACAAGAAACTCCTAGAAATAAACACTAAATGTGTGTTGCTTGTTGACTAAAAGCACCATAATTAAACTACTGGTATTTAAACGCCAATTTTGGAGAAGCAGGTCTTTATGTATACAAGGACAAAATATTAACACTTACCCGTCTACGGCAGAAAGGGAGGCCTTGGGCTATGATGCTGATACTAAATATCTTCATCACAGTTTGGTGGGGTAAAGGCTCTTTCGTACTTGGAAGATCAAAAGGAACCAAGCCATGATTTATGGAAGCTTTCCCTGATTTTGACATTCTATAGTTTTACTTGGTCCAGAATTATTTGCAATGAAAGAGCATTAATAAGAAGCTTAAAAAAACTAGTATTTTGAAGATTTTAATATAGGGATTTAGCTAGCCAAGGCCTGCTTTGCCTTTGTCTTTCAATCTTCTCCGTCTCTCCTACCAAGTGTCTTGACCAGTCTGTTGCTTAGAGAAGTGCAAGCTATCCTAGTATAGACCAGAATTATAAATGACTATGCAGGCAGACTGTCCCTGCCAATCAAATAGCTATTGGCCCACCCATGCAGTATCACTAACATATACTGTGGAAATAGGTGACATGATTTTTTTAAAAAAATCTATGGGTTAGAAATAAAATACCCAAACTTTAAACATATCAAAATTATACTGGAGTGAACTGGTTTTGATGGGATTTTTTTAAAGAAGTGGGAAGACACTGGTTTAATATCTCTATTACAATAGCTGCAAACAAAACAAAAGCATGAGGAGATATTAAAACAGAAAAGAGTCAAGAATAGTTTTTATCCCCAAATGAAGAAATTAAGTCTTTCTGTACTTACTTTATTAAGCAACTGCATTATCATCTATGACAAGAACTTGGGAGTGTCTTGGTTATACTTGATATATCAATGAATAAATGGAATAGTGTGAATGGTCAGGACATTGGCTGAAGCCCTTGTTTATCAAACAGTTATTGCAGCAGCTGCCTGAATGTCTGCAAGAGAGAAATGTGGCATTCCTGTTCTAGGGACAGATAAACTAGATTTAGGAGACCAATTTCTATGGCACGATAAAGAGAAGCTTATTATTCAATAAACTGCAATAACTGAACTTTTCTTTTAAAAGTAACAGACAATTATGCTGCATAAAACTGTTTGTTACAGTACCTGTATTATCTTGATGTTTTAATGTATTATTGTTTATATCTGTTTTAATTGGTTTTATGTAATGTTTTATTGGTATGTAAGCCGCCCTAAGCCTGCAGGATATAAATCAAATATAAATAAATAAATAAATACCAGTGATCCCATTGGAGTCACAACCATTTTAATTTTGACAAGAGCAGAGCACACAAAATCCAAGCTAATCCAAAATGAATAAAAAAGCGATACAGGAAACAAATCCTAACACTGTTAGGAAGAATGTAGAGATAAAAATCAACCCTGAAGCAACTTCAGAATTGGAACTAAGCTTTGTCTTCACTTCTCCAATTTCTACTGCCAGTATAATGCCAGAGCAACACAAAAGCCAGGTCTAAAATGGTTAGTGCCACATTGTTTACAACCTGGAAAAAGACAAGAGAAAGATGAAAGAAAAGGGGTAGTACTCAATAAAAACAGAAATGAACAAAAAGCTAGAAACAGACAATGCAGAAACTGGATAGATTAATTAGTCAGAAAAGACTCTGCAGAAGGCAACGATTTAAAATGACCCAGCAGAACTACCATCCAGCTGTGCTCCTGGGTGTGCAAATTTTCACAAAAACAGTTTACTCTTTATTCAACGTTTCTCCATTACTGCTAGTCCCTTGGTAACCCCATTCTCCTGGTTCATAATCCAAACTCTTGTGCCAAATAGCTGTAGAAAACCTATTGGTGCTGCTAAAAAAATCCCCCAATATATGTATATTCTTTGGGAATACTAGGACCACAGGTACACGTCCCCTTTGAAGTTTAAGGAGAGCCACATAAACAAACAGGATGTAAAAGAGGACTGTATATTTTAAAAAAGCTATCATGAAGGTAGAATGCCAGCAGGGGGGGTGGGGGCTTTCCAGTATTTTGCACTGAGTGTCACATGTATGACTATCTGCCCACAGGACAGAAGTCTTGGGTGTGTGCTCCTGGTCCTCAGGGAATGAGTTCATACCCCTGAGGCCGAGGTGACTGATCTGGAGAAGCAGAACAGTCAGTTAGGCACTCAGAGAAGACTCTCGGGGACATATTAGATGAGCCCCACTCTGAACATGGCAGCCCCGTTGCTGCCAGGGAGCATGAGGGTCGAGAAGGAACAAGGCACAGTGCTGAGGATAAGGGGAATGGGCCCTCAGAAGGGATCTCTTCTTCAGTTGGTGAGCTGGTATCCTTTCGCGCTAAGGAACCATCCCTGTGCAGGGGGAGAGGGGGGGTCTTGGTAGTTGGTGATTCGATCCTTAGGCAAGTAGTCAGCTGGGTGGCTAAACCACGTACTGACCATATGGTGACTTGCCTGCCTGGTGCAAAGGTAGCGGACATTACGCATGTTGTAGATAGGCTGATAGACAGTGCTGGGGAGGAGCCAGTGGTTGTGGTGCATGTTGGCACCAACAATGTGGGGAAATGCAGTTGTGAGGTCCTAGAGGAAAAATTTAAGCTGCAGGGCAGGAGACTTAAGACCAGGACCTCCAAGGTAGCCTTCTCAGAAGTGCTACCTGTTCCACGTGTATGTATATATATACTGTGGCTAATAGCCACTGATGGACCTCTGCTCCATATTTTTATCCAATCACCTCTTGAAGCTGGCTATGCTTGCAGCCGCCACCACCTCCTGTGGCAGTAAATTCCACATGTTAATCACCCTTTGGGTGAAGAAGTACTTCCTTTTATCCATTTTAACCTGACTGCTCAGCAATTTCATTGAATGCCCAAAATATAGATATATTGGCTACTGTGTGACACAGAGTATTGGACTGGATGGGACATTGGCCTGATCCAACATGGCTTCTCTTATGTTCTCTTATGTTCTTATGTAAGTACCTTCCAAAAATCAGAGTTGAAAGCAACTGTTACCAGAGACACCCTTCTCAGATGTGTATTTTCTACTCTGACTGCATCTTGGCTAAATTTGCTTTGGCCAGTTTACAAACTTGTAATGTCATACTTTGGAGAAGGTAAGATCAAAGTTCTTCTAAGGCTAAGTAAGTAGTCAAAACTTGGATAGGAGACTGATTCACAGATGAAATATCAACATGCCTAACCATTACCAGAGAGGCTTGCAAAGCCAGGCATTCACCTACCTAGATCTATCAACATAACTTCATCAGCAAGGGCAAATCCTATTCCTGTTTTCCCAGCCAAAACTGTGCAGTCTCACCCTTCTGCTGGCTCAGAGGCGGCCAACTCCACTCTTCTCTTCCGGAACCAGCAAACTTGCTATTTCCTTGGGAACTCTGGAAGTTCTGCCTAAAGGGTCCCCTACACTGAGTCTCTGGATCATCTACAGAGAGACTGAGGATAGGTACACTCCTTTTCTCTCAAAAACTCTTTTTTACCCTTCTTTAGGTCTCTCTCTCTCCCACTTCTCCTTGCAGCCATTCCCTGGTGCAGAATTCCCACTCAGCCAGAGGCTTGGCTGTCTTTTGTTTTCTCCTTCCCTCCTCTCATGTAACTTTTCATATGCACAAGAACACAATTGCACTGTTCTTATGCTTGAGTAACTTTTCAATTCTTGCACCCCTATATTTCCCTCAATAATTTCTAAACCTTGCTTTGAAAATATCTGGTTGTTCCATGCGTATCGGTAGCCTATCAGAGGCACTTTGAGCTTACACTATCCAGGTAAAGATCCATATAAATCACATGTTTTGCTCTCCCCACTTTGGCAAATGTGTCAGCTTTCCAAGCTAGCCAGTGGAAGTGGGAGGTTTCCCCCCTGACATTGAGCTTAATTCCCACAGATCAGTTCTGGGTCTGGGTCCTGCATCCAAGTTAGAGACTCTACATGCATTTAAGAGAATACGTGAAAGCGATCTGCATGATGAGCCATCAGAAGAAATCACCTTCTGCTACTTAGGCAGCTTCGGTACGAATACTTAAATAAAGCCCTCGGCATCAGACTAGTGGTCTATCTAGTCCAGCATATTGTTTCACACAGTGATTAACCAACTGCCCTGAAGGATCAAACAAACAGGGCATAGAAGCAAAGGTCCTCCCCTGCTGCTGCCTCTCATTCAAAGGTTTACTGGCATTCAAAGGTTTACTGCCTGTATATATGAAGGCTCCCTTCGGTCACTATGGTGGACCTCTCCTTCAAAAGACTTCTCCATCTTTGTAGTTTGTAATGGCACTGTTCAAACCACACAGAAAATCTGAGGCACACCATTTGTTAACTGCCTCCATGGAACTGAATTTGAAACTGTGTTCTATGTATATGACCTGGGTCTAAGTTTTTTACAATTATTTCTATTGTCCAAGCAATCACAACTAAGACAAGTAAGCTGTTCCCTTAATTGAATGTTTCCCTCAGAAATAATGTAACAAGATGTCGAGATGCAGATTAGAATACCAACATTTTAACATCTATACCTTCAAAGCAAGTATAAAGTCCTGCTGTAAAGGTTTCTGCCCTTTGAACATACTGAAGCATGGATTTAAAATACACTATTTACATGATAAAAATGTGCTAAAATATAAATTAATGTTTTTATAACCAAGTTTCGCCAATCACAAGATTTAATACACTCTCTTCCCTCAAACAATAACTAAGCTGAAGGTACAGAGAGGAGAAGATAAGCAACAACACAACTAATGAAACTGAAGGGGACTGGAGGTCTAGAAATGCCTCTCACCAATACAGAAGCAGATCTTGTAATACAAGCATCCTATTGATCTCTACAAGTATGGAGAAACTTCTTTTTAAGTCTGGAAACAGTAAGCATCCTTGTGCCAGTTTATAGTGACACTCTGGACACAGTCTAAGTTTTGCTTTCCAAGAGGATTTTCAGTGTATGGCTTATCAAAGATGCTGTGATTTGCAGGAGAACACATGATAAAAACTATCCTGTATCATGAATCAGTCTCCCAATGTGGCTGCCTCTGTCCAAAAACAGAGTGAAACAACCTTTTTGTACTCCAGATAAATTAAGAAGATAACAGGACTGCACAAACATTACTGAATTCTCTATATAGAAACAGTTAACTTGCTGTCTACTAATGATGTTAGTGACTTCTTCAGTGGCCATGTGGTAGATACTGTTTGTTTTTCCATTTAATAGCAGTATATGTTAAACATATGCTCTCAAATGGATAACAAATAGATGGGATCACAGTGTAAATTATGTACTAAATTAAAAAAAACCACTGTGATATATAGGCTACTATACCTTATTTATAAATACAGAATAGTGGCCCATACATCAAAGTGATTGGGTTTTTTTTTTAATTTAGTACTTAAATGGATAACAGCAAGCACTACAATGTTGCCATTATTTATATTTATGTAATTATGAATGAAATGAATTTTAGGATATACATACTAAAATATAAAGAAGCATTTAAGAGATATTGCTTCACACCCCAAGATAATCTTTGCTTACTTGTATTCAAATATGTACTTACAGTACCTTAAATTTAAAAAGAAGCAATTTTATTTCTACTGGAATTCTAACAGAAAAAAACTTTAGAATCCACATATTGTCTTGCGATGCTCGGGGGGGGGGGGCATGGCCAGCATGACTCCTGAGCCTGCACCTTTGTCACCAGCAAAGACATCGTATGACTTCCAGGCTGTACTGCCACCAGCATGCTGACTGCTGCTGATGCTATCTGATGGGCATAAGCAGGGCTTTTTTTGTAGCAGGAACTCCTTTGCATATTAGGCCACACGCCCCTGATGTAGCCAATCCTCCTGGATCTTACAGTAAACCCTGTACAAACAGCCCTGTAAGGTCTTGGAGGATTGGCTTCATCAGGAGTGTGTGGCCTAATATGCAAAGGAGTTCCTGCTACAAAAAAAGCCCTGGGCATCAGGTCCAGCACAGCTCCTGGAGTGCATGACCACTGCCAGGCCCAGCACAAAGTCCTGCGCTGTGCTGCTGCCAGACCCAGCATGGTCCCTGGGCTACACAGCCACTGCTGCCAGACACAGTGTGACTCTAGGCTGCACTGCCAGTACTGACATGCCCAGCATGGCTCCAAGGTTGTAGAAGAAGAAGATATTGGATTTCTATCCCGCCCTCCACTCCAAAGAGTCTCAGAGCGGCTCACAATCTCCTTTACCTTCCTCCCCCACAACAGACACCCTGTGAGGTGGGTGGGGCTGGAGAGGGCTCTCACAGCAGCTGCCCTTTCAAGGACAACCTCTGCCAGAGCTATGGCGGACCCAAGGCCATGCTAGCAGGTGCAAGTGGAGGAGTGGGGAATCAAACCCGGTTCTCCCAGATGAGAGTCCGCACACTTAACCATTACACCAAACTGGCTCTCCACACCAAACTGACTCTCTTGTATGGCCACCACCGGGGTTCAAGCGCAGTTCCCAGGTTGCACAGCCACTACCAGGCCCAGTGCAGAACCTCAGGCTGTGCTGCAACCAGGCACAGCACAGAGCCCAGGCTGCACAGCTGCTGCCACCAGACCCAGGCTATGCAACTGCCATAGCACAGAGTGTGGAGTCAAAAACTATGCCACTGCTGTTTTATGAATCTTTGAATTGTAAAATGCACAACCACTCAAGCTTGCAAATCAGTAAAAATCCCAGTTTAATCTTGGCTTTCGTAAAGCAGGAAAAGTATTTCTATTCCAATGACTACAAAGGTCTTCCTGCTGAACTAGAAAGTACTTGAGCAAATAAGTGAGTTCATAATCATGTGCTCAAGTCCATTTACAAACAGTAGCAACAGGAGGGTGGAAGCAATAGTAAAAGACATGGGGTTGTTTGTTGTCACATTTCACTCCAATACCAACTGGATATTGCACACGCCATAACCCACTACTAGGATGTAGACCAATAAAACCAATATCATTACATCTACTATGAAAATGGCCCATTGGTACTTACTGTGAAGGGTCCTCCTCAAGAGGCCAGGAATACATCTCTGTGGGTTACTCCCATCATTCCTTTAGGGAGGCAGGAAATATATTTTTCCTCTTCCTTTTGGCACCTTCAGAATAACCAGCCCCTTTCAGTTGTGGGACTACAAAAGCAGTGAACTCAACCTAAAAGCTAAAGGTTAAATTTGAGAAAAATAACTCATTAACTTGACAGAATATGTAACTGTACAGACAGAAGAACAGTAAACCGAAATTCATATGCACAGAACAGATATGGAAGAAGAGCAATACCAGAATTAAAGGATGATGATGGAGGACATGGTGAGATGTTCTCCTGACCTATGAGGAGAAAGACCCTTCACAGTAAGTACCAATGGGGCATTCTCCCTCAGAGGCAGAAGGCATCTCTGTGGAACGTTCCAGAGAAGTGTCCCTTAGATGGATAAGTCAGCAGCAGCAGCAGAAAAAAATGTATTGCCAACTCTTCTTCCAAAGGCTGCAACTCTACCGTGTGTAGCTTATAGTCAAATGAAGCTGGATATGGAGGACAATGTGGCTGCCCTGCAAGCCTCTTCCACCGATAAATGTTGATAGAAGCATTGCAGAAAGAGAGAGCACTGATGCCCTTAGGAACGTGTAATTGTTGCCCCTTGGATATTGTTCTGTCCCTTGATGTTTTCTGAGCTTCACTGCCAATCTGTGCAACTGGGATGATCTGAGGTCTTCCTACTTGTTCAAATACACCCTCATGGATATATTGTCTGTTTGAATCAGGCCATGCTGGTTGACGAGGCTGGAACTGAAATAGTTTGGGGCTAGATTAATTGCCCTGAGCTCTAGTAGACTGATTGGTAGTTGTTGTTCTGTTAGAGACCATTTTCACTGAACAGGAACGTCCTGCAGAACTGCTTCCTATCCCTGCAACAGATTCTAAAGCATAGGAATGTGGAACACCTTGCCCTGGTGTTGATGGTTTATCTCTGTCTACCACAGAAAACAGGCCTTGACTGCCAGTGGAAATAGCAGACTCATCTCCATTTTTTCCATGATCAGAAGCTGATATGGACACAAAAAAGTCACAGGGGCCTGGCCTGGAGATGTCCCCTGTCTATGCAAGACACCAGGAGACCTGGGAGTTGACCAGTGACAGGATGGATGATGACTGACTATAGATAACTATTGTAGTCATTTCTTGAATCTGTCTGGCCTTGGATAGTAGAGGGAATAAAGACTCGGTCACGGAATCAATCACAGCTCCCAGTTGCTTGATCCTTTGCGCTGGTCGGAGTGCACTCTTTGACAAGTTCACCAGAAATTCATGATTCTGCAGGCATAGAAGCACTGATTCTGTATCATGGAGAGACTTGGAATTATTGTAAGATAAGGTTAACCGATCTTCTAAATAAGGACAAACCTGGATTCCTTGTCTCTGAAATGAATGGTTGGATTTATTAAAACCTTCAAGAAGACTGTGGGAACCACAGAAATTCAAACCTGCTGTTCCTCCACTACAAACCAAAGACAGCATCTGTGAGGCTGATGTATTGGAACCTGTAGACATGTTTCCATTGGGTCCATGGAAGCAAGGAACTCACCAGGTTGAAGAGAGACCATAATGCCCTCAAGACTTCCATGCAAAGCAACCTAGCTTGATGTACTTGTTGGGAAACTTGAGGTTCAGAAGGTCTCTCCAATCTCCATCCTTCTTGAGTACGGTGAAAAGGATGGTGTGGACTCTTTGACCCTTCTCTGACACAGGAACCAGTTCGAGAGTTCAAATGTAGATGAGGTGTTATAGAGCTCTGGAAGTGATAATGAGATTTCTGGCAGCTGGGATCCTCACAAATCTATCCAGTGGGATATTGTGGAAATCAACGGAGTAACCCTGTGCAACTACTTCTAGTGTTCACGAAACCACCTGAGAAGCTTCTTAGGTAGGAAGAAAGTGAAGTAGCCATGCCCCCACTGAATAGGATTTGCATTCATGCTTGTTTAGGTGTGAGGTCCCAGACTGCTCTGTCTGCCTTGTTGATGTTTGCCCTACTTGTGGCACATCCACAAAAGAACATTTACTTGGAGGTGAAAGGAGCTTATCTCGAAGGAATTTTTGGCCAAGGACTGTTGAGTGCAAAAGGAATGTGAACCCTGTCTATCAGAGAGATGGATGGATCAGGGCATGGCTCTACTTCTTGAATCTGCAGGTAAGCAATCCCCCAGGATTGGGCAAGTGGACATGACTGACTTGCACAGGGGGACAAGAGAAGAAAATCACCAACCGGAGCCCAGGAAAAAAACACTCTGTAGCACATGGGCAGAAGAGATGACTGGATGCTATGACCTTGAGGTAGCTCCTCCCAGCAGACATCTGTTATTCTCAGGCAGAATCTGGATCAGATGTACAGATCCACACAATGGAAGCCCTGGAGACCAAGGAAGCTGTGAAAAAATTCTTACCATCGAGCCAATAAAATCATGAATGTGCGTAAGGACGCATGAATGGTGTCCTGTCTATCCTCAGAAAGGAGACTTGGAAGACTATAAAGCTGTCACCAGACCATCCATTGCTGGAACCTGGAATAACGCATTAATACAATTAGGTAAAGCATAAGGTTTCTTACAAGGTGAGGGAACTGCTTATTAATAGCAGGTTTGCCCAATCAGTACAAGGTTGTTTCTCAGGGTATGCAAGAAAAGGAATATATTTTCCATTACTTCCTCACGGAGTAAGAACTCAGAGTTACCCTTGGCTCAAGATTTTTAATCTTTTGGAACCAGATGCATTCGTTTCTTCCTCTGGGGGAACATCTAGGATTTCCAAGGTTGTTAATGCTTTCGTAAGTAAATAATGGTAGTCGAAGAAAAATAATTAGACTGATCAGGGACCTTCACTTACTCCTCCTCCTGCACTGAAAGGAATTTCCCTCCTCCTATTCTTCTACATCAGAAAAACAGGTTTCCTACCTGTAACTGATGATCTTTGAGTGGTCATCTGTGCAGTCACACCAATGGGGAGAGGCACCGGCGCCGACCCTGATCGGTAAACTTCAAAGCTGCGGATTTCCGCACCTCCGTCCCAGCACGCAAGCGCAGACCCCCCCCCCCCACTGCGCATGCTCGCCAGGACGGGAGCGGACATCCCGCCAGTTCCTTCTGACTGCTGCGTTAGCCCACACACGATGGACCGGCAGCGGAGGGGAAGGAGGGCGGGTAGTGTGACTGCACAGATGACCACTCGAAGATCATCAGTTACAGGTAGGAAACCTGTTTATCTTCTTCGTGGCCTCTGTGCATCACACCAATGGGAGACTAGCAAGCAAAGGACATACCTGGAGGAGGGCGCCACGGTCCATCAACAAGAGACAGCCTGTAGTACAGCACGACCCACTGCCGAGTCCTGACGCCGCCTCATGTCCAGCGCATAATGTGACACAAAGGTATGCGCCGATGCCCAGGTGGCAGCCTTGCAAATGTCCTGCAGTGGTACACCTTTCATGAATGCTGCCGAGGTTGCCACCGCTCGTGTAGAATGGGCCCGCACTGGCCCGGGGACCGGCGTCTTACGGAGAAGATAGCACAGCCTAATAGTGCCAGTAATCCACTTAGACAGCCTCTGGGAGGAAATCCTCCGACCCAAAGAGGGAGCTGCGTAGGACACAAAGAGCCGGGAATCCCGTCTGAGGGACTTCGTGCGGTGTAAGTAGAACGCCAACGCTCGTTTCACGTCGAGGGCGTGCAGTCTCCGTTCGACCTCCGTCGAAGGGTTCGGGAAGTACACAGGTAAGTTGATCTCGGCATTCAAGTGGAAGGCGGAGACCACCTTGGGCAGGAATGTGATGTCAGGGCGGAGCACCACCCCTTCAGGGGAGAAACAAAGGTAGGGCGTGTCACACCTCAGCGCCGTCAGCTCGCCCACTCGCCTTGCCGACGTGACCTCAATGTCGACTCAGCTGGTCATCTCCGACTCTGACTCCGAGATCAATTCAGCCCAACGCGTCGGTATCGCCAGAAGCCCATCGGGTCGGCTCACGCCGGGACAAGGGACCCCTCGCTCCCATAGCCCAGTTCGGGATCAACGTCGGGACTCGCACCGGGATCGGTCGTCGATCAGCCGCTCTCCTTGCTACAAAAAGAGGGATCCTTCTCCACACCGGCCAGTGTCGCAGATTCCTTGGGATCAGCGGCAATGGCAGTACCTCTATGGTGTGTACCCGATGCAGCCCCCCTTTCCCTGGTTGCCACCGCGGTAGATGGATTGGGATCAGGCTTCGGAGACTTCCTACCGGTCCCGGATGTCTTGCAGGACCCCTCGACGTGCACCTTCCACTACGCTGTCGAAACCGCCCGAGGTTGAGCATCGGGATTGACGTCGGGAGTCAGAGCAGCCTACCTCCCCGGAGAAGTCGAAGACGACACCGACAGTCCGGACGTCACCGCCTCTTCGTCAGCCTTCTGAGCTGTCGGAATTGCCTGAAGCGTCCCCTAGGTCCTTGAGGGAGTCGCCGGAAGAGCAAGGGGCTTCCTCTGCTGGTGAACCATCTCCACTGTCAAAGACCACAGAGGATCATCCTATCTCCCCGTCTGAAGACCTTAAGTCCTATGGGGACCTGATCAAGAAGATGGCGCAGGCGCTGTCTCTACCAACAGTCCAGCCTCAGCCTGTGGTCACAGACAATGTCTTTGATATCGTCCAGAGGGACACCTCGATGGCGGCTGCCCTGCCCATCACCAATGTGATGCTTCACACAGCAAAGTCATCTTGGGACAAGCCTGCGTCCATGCCGGTGTCATCGCGCCGGCTGGACCACATGTATTGTCTGCAAGAGAACACAGCTGAGTTCCTATACATGCACCCTAAGCCCAACTCAGTTGTGGTATCGTCCTCGTCCAAGGCGAAGAAGACGCATTCGACTCCTCCTGATAAGGAGGGCCGGAAGCTGGACGCTATGGGGCGGCGATTGTACTCCACTGGGTCTCTTGGGGTTAAAATTGCAAACTGTTCTGCGTGCATGGGCAGGTGTCAATATGCCCTGTGGGACCAGATCTCGCCCATCCTGAATACTCTGCCGGAACAGAGTAAAACGGTTTTGAGGAAGCTGCAGAAAGAAGGGATGGCTCTTGCGAAGCAGCAGCTGAATTCTGCAAAGCATTCAGATGATGCTTGTGCCAAGACTCTTACTGCGGCCATATCTTTGCGCAGGCACTCCTGGCTGCGCTCCACTGCCCTGCAACCTGATACGCAGGCGTATATTGAAGACCTCCCGTTCGACGGCACGGGCCTCTTTAGTGCGACCACAGACTCGGTCCTTCAGGAGATGGACAAGAGTATTAAGACGTCCAGAAACCTGGGGGTCTCCACCTCTCTCCCTCAGGCTAAGTGTCAGTGGCCTCGACAGTGGCAGAAGAAACCCTATGCCAAGTCTCCTGAATGGCAGTGGCGCCCGAAGTCGGCAACCACCTTTTGGAGGCCACAGTACCAGCCCAAGCAAAAGTACTCACCGTCCTCTGCTCAAGCTTTGAGGCAGAAGGGTGCCAAGCAGCATAAACAGTGTCTTTGACTCCCCACCACCTGTTCGTCCCCATGGGGACATGGACTCTATCTGCCTATCCCGTTTCCTTCCAGCCTGTTCCCATATCACCTCAGACCAGTGGGTCCTGTCTATAATTCAATGGGGGTACGAGATAGAGTTCTTCCAGCACCCCCCTACCCCGATGTTCGCTTACACCTCCCCCTCCCCACATCTTCAGGAAGAGGTTCAGTCCCTCCTCCTCAAGCAGGCCATCGAGGAGGTCCCAAAGGATCAACGCGGCCGTGGGTTCTACTCCCGCTACTTTGCTGTCCCGAAGAAGGGTGGAGGCCTGCGCCTGATTATGGACCTTCGGGGTCTCAACGAGTGCATTCGTTACAACAAATTCCGGATGACCTCCCTACCATGCATTCTCCCGCTGCTGGACCACGGGAAATGGATGGCCACTCTAGACCTGAAAGATGCTTACTTTCACGTTTCCATTCACCCCCGGTTCCTGACTGTCCCTTCAGAAGTGTTGGCGGATCTTGAATGGTGGGGGCAAGAACGCAACTTGACAGAAGGGGCGCCCTTCCACAGACCGCAGCCATCCGTGACGATCATGGCAGATGCATCCCTTTGGGGGTGGGGCGCGCATGCGATGGGACTGTGTGTCAGGGACCGGTGGCTGGCCCATCAGGCTCTTCAACACATCAATTACCTGGAGCTGTTGGCTCGATCGACGAACGGGTGAGGCGAAGAGCTTCAACGGCGGGACAACTGGCGTTGACGGCTCCGAAAGCGATGCAGGAGAGGATTGCGAAGCGGACTTAGGCTTTGGCTTATCGGCCTTCTTCTGCTTCTTCACCTTCTCAGCATGCGACCCCTTATCCTCCTTGTGCTTCTTTGCAGGCACCGAGGACTCCGATACGGCTGCCGAGCCCAAGCGCTTGCGGGGGCGATCGGCGTCGGAGGGACCTTTTTCAGCGTCGACCGATTTCAGTGTCGACAGTTCAGCCGAAGGTTGCCCTTGATCGGTGGAGAGCGCACGTGGTGATAGTGCTTTCTCCATGAGCGCTGCCGCTAGCCGCGCTGCCCTGTTCTTTTTCGTCTGTTTTGAGAACTTGGCGCAATGGACGCAAGAGTCCGGCTTGTGCTGCTCTCCCAGACACAGCAGGCACAAAGAATGGCCGTTCGGCGGCGCGATTTTGCTTCCACACCTCGAGCAGCGACGGAAGAAACCCCACCGCTTTTCCATGCGAGGGTTAGGAAAAACGGGTGGAAGGCCCGGGAGAGTGGGGGGGATGCCCCAAAGGGCGGGAAACTCACCCCATGCTCCGGACGAACAGTACTAACGCTAACTAACTTAACTAAACTACACTAACAACTAACACTAACTATTCTAACAACTTTAGACAAAGTCCAACGAAGTTCACCAATTGTAGCAAAAAGATCAACCGATCAGCGCGGCCGTCAGAAGAGAACTGGCGGGATGTCCGCTCCCGTCCTGGCAAGCATGCGCAGTGGGGGGGATCTGCGCATGAGCGCTGGGACGGAGGCGCGGAAATCCGCAGCTTTGAAGTTTACCGATCAGGGTCACGCCGGCGCCTCTCCCTATTGGTGTGATGCACAGAGACCACGAAGAAGATCCTGATGAGACTGAATCACCCTCTGAACCTAGTGTACTTTTATCCTTAATGGGGGTCTTGCAGGCAGCCATAGTGGGCCAGGAGAAATAGGACTGGGGAGGATTGGTCCTTGGAAGTAATGGGGACCCTTGCGCGGTGCTCACTTCCTCATAGAAAAAAGCTATTTCCTCCTGCATGGCTTGTATGAAAACTAGCATAGTTTCAGGGTTTAGACCAGTGGCTCCCAACCTTTTTGGCACCAGGAACTGATTTAGAGGAAGACAATTTTTCCACGGACCGATGAAGGAATATGCTGGGGGTTTTGCTGCCCCAGGCTGCCGTTCCTGCTCCGTCCCTGCCCCCATGGGGGTCTTTAAATAAGGGGGTAGGCAAAGCTCGCTGCCACAATGCCCCTTCCGCCCATCCGGGACCCAGGTGGATGAAAGAGATGGTGCTTTGGAGTGAGGCTGTGCTGCCTCTTTTGTCTGCCGAGGTACCAGGTGGGTGAAAGGGGTGGTGAGGCTGCTCTGCCTCGCTCCAAGAGTGCTTCCCCTGCAAGGAGAGGGCGCCTCAGAGCAAGGACGCACTGCCTCTCTCGGCAAGAGATGTGACAGGCTGCTCTAGCTCACTCCATTGCCTGATTGCTAAATGGCCACAGACTGGTACCAGTCCATGGCCTGGGGGTTAGGGACTCCTGGTTTAGACCACCAGAGGGTGCAGGTACATTACCCAACTGAAAGGAAGCAGGTATGTTACCCAACTGATAGACGGGCTGCTGATGGGGTTCACTGGAGTGCTTTGATCTTCATCTTGCACCCTATTTTGGTGGAAGGTAATGGAGCCAAACTCTGAGCCTCCAAACAGCTGCTGCTGGCCGCTGACTGCCCCATTGGAATGGCAGGCTCCTCCTGAAGGCAGCATTTACTGGCGCTCTTAAACTGCTGTGGGTAACGGAGTCAAATTCTGAGCCTCCAAACAGCTGCTGCTGACTGCCGACTGCCCCGCTGGAATGGCAGGCTCCTCCTGAAGGCAGCGTTTACTGGTGCGCTTAACTGCTGTGCCATCTGTGGCCTCATTGAGGACAATACAAACAAGTCATGAAGGCAAATTGGCCCCTCCAGCGAAATTCAAAGCTGCTGTCATCACAGCACAAGTTTCTGCCTCCTCCTGTGAGAGGAAGCTGTCAGAATGACCTCCATTTGCCATCTGGTCTCCTCATGAGTAAAAGTAAAGGAGAGGTAGAGAGGCTTGAATGTCTCCTCATGAGTAGGGGAAAGGGAAGAGAAGAGATTGGATTAATAATGAGATAGATAAGGCAGACGGGAAAGGGTTTAGAAGAGGAAAGGACAAAGTTTGAATGTTGAAGCCGATGGGAAGGCTAAGCCTACATTATTTGCTGCTGCTCCCTACAGAGGCAGGAACAAAATTGAAAAGGGTTAATTACTATGAAGGTGCCAAAAGGAAGAGGAAAAATGTATTTCCTGCCTCCCTAAAGGAATGATGGCAATAATCCAGATGTCCTCCGCCTCTGAGGGAGAACCAAATACTCACTTAGAATATGATTAGCATTGCTCTGTTTTGTTTGTTTTGCTATCAAGTCACAGGTAACTTCTGGTGACCCCATAGGGATTTCTAGGCAAGAGACTTCAAAGATGGTTTGCCATTGGCTTCCTCTGTACAGTAACCCTGGATTTTGTTGGTGGCCTCCCATCTAAGTAATAACCATGACCAACCTTGCTTAGCTACCAAGATCTGATGAGATCAGGCTAGCCTGGTCTATCCAGGTCACGGTTGCTGAATAAAACATCTGGGATTTATACTCTCTCATTTTTAATATGGGGAGAAGAATGTAGAGGAGTCCTATATTGTAATTCAACCTTCTGCCTCTCTGGAGGATGTCAGGTGAGACTGCTACTGCTGAGTTCTACCCAGAAAGTTGATGAAAAATAACTATGGTGAATGGAAGAGGAAGCAGCAGTATTTGCTAGAAAGAGTTCTTCTACATTCTGCTCTCTGCATGCAGAAGGCATTTGATAGCATTCATAATTATAATAATAATAATAATAATAAATTTTATTTCTATCCCGCCCTCCCCACCTCAGCAGGCTCAGGGCGGCTAACAACATTTTATAAAAACATACAATAATAATAATAAAACCTTTAAGTTTAACAATATAAAACATCAACAATAAACTTAATAACATTAAAAACCAGTTCAATAAATACAGTTATTCTGCGGTATAGTTCTTCAACCGCATTGGCGGCTCCTTAATTTCTGATCTTCCTAACAGTCCGGGTGTGCAAATTTGAAAAGGACGGTCTTGCAGGCCCTGCGGAACTGCTCAAGGTTCCGCAGGGCCCGCACCTCCTCGGGGAGTCGGTTCCACAGAGTAGGAGCCGCAATCGAGAATGCCCGTGCTCTGGTGCTCTGATATTTTATCTCCTTCGGCCCGGGGATGGTCATTAGATTTTTCCCGACTGACCTCAGTGCTCTCTGGGGTTCGTATGGGGAAAGACGGTCCCTCAGGTAATTGTGTACAAGGATGCAGGTCAAGAATAATGCAGAGATGATTTATAGGACATTTGGAGAATATATTTCATACCTGGAAGACCAACATCTTTACTCCCTTGTTAGCTATTTCAGAAAGCATTTCAGATATGCAACACAAGCCCAGCTGCATCATCTTGTAGCCAAAAACATTCTACAAATGTCAGTTCAATCCTTATTGGCGATAAGATTAATCTCCTGATTAACTTTTAGTTGTCTCAGGTTAGCATCAGCTGTTAAAGTCCTACTAAACTTGGTCTTCAAGAGTTCAGTTCCTGACTGTTTATTTGTGATGTAGTACATTTAAAAATAAAAAATGTGAATAAGATACACTGTATGGTTAAAAACAAAGATTATGATTCTCTTTGTAAGAGAAATTAACAGAAAAGTTATATATTTATATATCACTTTAATAGTCATTACTTTGTTCACACTTTACACTCTCAAACTTCTAATTCTCGCTTAAGACTTTTCTGAGGGTCAAACCAGTTTGATAACCAGGGCTCCCAACTTTAAAACAATCAAGTGTGCGATATGCCTCATTCTGACCCATACAATAGCAGACAGCTATTTAAGCCTTTTTCTTCTATAATAATAATAATAATAATAATAATAATAATAATAATAATAATAATAATAATAATAATAATAATAATATTTTATTTATATCCTGCCCTCCCCGCCGAGGCAGGCTCAGGGTGGCTAACAACATTCATAGAATTATACAATACAGTAGTTATACAAAAACTTTAAAATCAACATTGTCTTAAAACCATTCTGATTCACATTTAACATATTTTGACAGTAACGGTGATGTTCCTGGCGCTATTCTGTCAGTTTACATAGAAGCGGAGATCACTGAGGCCAAATCATTTTGGCGGATCCATTTTTTAGCGATCCATAGTCAGCAGTCTGCAAAAGCCAACCTAAAAAGGATGGTCTTGCAGGCCCTGCGGAATTGGTCGAGACTCCGCAGGGCCTGCACCTCTTCCGGAAGCTGGTTCCATAGGCATGGAGCTGCGATGGAGAAGCTGCGATTCTATAATGTTTTCCTGATGTGAAACAGATCCAAGGAGCTACCATTTCTCAAACATGGCAGACAGTGACTAAAAGAGACTGTTACGTCAGAAAATCAGTATGAAGGAAAAGGCCTTATGCTTTCCTTCATGTCACAGTATAGATCAGTAACCCTAATAACCACATATTTTAAAATCTGAGAGCTCCAGTCATGGAACTACCAGTGTTATCTGTCTGGTTTGACAGCAAGACTGAGCTACCAATTTTGATTCCACAGAGAAGCTACAGCCACTCTATGAACCCACATCTAAACTAAACCTTTTATCTATAGGACTGAACTTTTCATAGTTTGATGCTATTGACCATAGTATTCTACCGGACCACCTGTCAAAACTGGGACTAAGAGGCACTGTGTTACAGTAGTTCAAGTTTTATTGGGAAGGGGATCAGTCTTAGAAGGTAGTGTTGGGGGGGATTCCTGTTCTGTGAGGTTCGCTTTTTATGCCCTGTGCTATTTAACACCTCTATGAAACCACTGGAGGAGATCACCAGGAAGTATGGACTGCAGTGTCACCAATATATGTTTGACACCCAGGTCCATCTTTCTTTCCCACCTATGTCCAGGGGTGCTGTTGATATTCTGAACCTGTATGGAATCAGTGATGGTCTGGATGAGGGAGAACAAACTAAAACTTAATCCTGACAAGACAGAGGTTCTCCGAGTTAGTAGAAAGGCAGTTGAGGGACTTCTGATCTCTGTAGGTTCACAGCTTGAGAGTGCTGCTTGACACCGCAGTCATCTTATAAAACCAGGTGGCTGCAGGGGTCTGAAGTACTTTTGCCAAGCTTTGGCTGTTCTGTCAACTGTGTCCATTCCTGAAAAAGTCAGGTCTAGCCACAGTAATTCACTATTAAGTTACAGAATAACTGCACTACTGCAATGAGCTCTACTTGGAGCTATCCTTGGACACTATTTGGAAACTGCAACTAGTGCAGAATACTGTGGCTAGGCTGCTTGTTGAGGCCAGTTCCTGGGAGCATGTGACCCCAATACTACAGAGATTACACTGGCTACTGATTTGCTCCAGAGCCCAATACAAGATGCTGGTTTTGAACTGTAAAGGCCTACATAGCTAGGGACTGCAATATCTGAAAGATCGTCTTCTCCCATAAGTTCCTGCTCGGGAATCAAGATCACAGGAAAAGACACACTTGATTGTCCCACCCAAAGAAGCTCATTTGGTCAGTACAGTGGCAGCCAAACAGTTATGGAATAATCTCCTCAGGGAGCTGTGCCTGGCCACCTCAGTTTTGAACTTCAGGAGATGCAAAGCAGCTTACATTGTTGTCATCTTCTCTATGTTATCCTCACAATAAACCTGTGTGTTTAGGTTGAGAGTGTTAGTGGCCCAAAGTCACCCAGAAAGCTTCCATGGCACAATAACCAACCTGCAGTAATTCTGTACCAACTCTGGACTGACTCTGAGGGGAGACCTATGTAGAGTTCATTATAGTGCAATCTCAGTGCTATCATGACATGGATCCAGGTTGCCAGATCTTCTGTACTGAGGTAAAGGGCTATCTTCCAGGCTAGGCTGAGTTGGAAGAAGGCATTTTTTGCAGTGACATTAATTTGTTTCTCTGGCTGCAATGTTGGATGGGGGGAGGGGTGGGCTCCCTCTTGGGTATCCTGCCGCCCCAGGGAAAGTGTATGCGCAATACATAGCCTCTCCTTTCCCGGTGTAGTGAACGCCGCGTGGTAACTGTCCGGCTATGCCTGGCAGATGGTCACTGCAATGGCCTCTCCTGCATTACTGCATCCGTGGCAACACCTTGCCGCTGGTCCCTCCCCCCCCCCCCCCCCCGTTTCTCACAGAGTTTGCCACGTCATGGTGCGACCGAATGTCCGGCGGTATAACTGGATGGGCAGGCTGGGCTCACCAACTTCGCCAGCCAAGAGAAGGAAAACTCTAACATCAAACCCGGGCAAATAGAGCTCGTTAATGTAACACCTACCACCTGGAGGACTCGCTGCCGGCGTCCCGGCTTACTGGGCCATGGCAGATGACCCCAAGGTGAAAGGGTGGAGCCAGTACTGCGCACACTGTGCTTCACCTAAAAATTCCTCTGCGCAGGCCTGAAGGGAATATCCACATCCACAACCCACAACACACCAAGTCCTGCAGCGATGGGCAAGGGGCGAAACGGCAGGTGGAAGATGCCACTGGAAGCCGCAGTCCCGATCCTGCATGTAGGCGGTTCAGGGTATTGGTCGCCTGATGCTGACCTGGAGACAAAAGCATTTTTCGGCAGCACCCTGAACGACCAAGCAGCCTTATCTAGGGACAGCACTGCTTGCTCCACACGGAGAGGGGCCTAGAAAAGGTGGCCTAAACAAAGCTCGTCTCCCCCACCCCAGTTGGCTAGCCGCGGTCAACGGGCATCCGTACTTGCGGTCAAAAAATAACAACAAAGAAAAGGCATGCACCTGCCTCACAAAGTGTGCAAAGACTAAAGCTTGTGTGTTGGAACATCAGAACCATACTTGACACAGTAGACAGTGGTCGCCCTGAACGACGCTCTGCTCTAGTTGCCCACGAACTTCTCAGGTTGAATATTGACATAGCAGCTCTCAGTGAGGTCCGTTTCCCTGAGGAAGGTAGTCTTCAAGAACATGGTGCTGGCTATACCCTCTACTGGTCGGATAAGTCAAAGGCTGAGAGCCGCCTTTCTGGCATTGGCTTCATGGTCAGGAACTCCATTGCCTCCAAACTCGAAAACCTGCCAACAGGTCACTCAGATCGCATCATGTCCATGCGCCTCCCACTTCAAAACAAGCAGCATGCAACACTCTTCAGTGTGTATGCCCCAACCCTTCAAGCAGATCCTGAAGAAAAGAACAAGTTCTATGCTGATCTACGCAACCTCGTACGGAAGACCCCTACAGAGGACAAGGTGATCATCCTTGGCGACTTCAATGCCAGAGTAGGTAAAGACTCGGAAGCCTGGAAAGGAGTACTTGGCAAACACGGCATTGGCAACTGCAATGATAACGGGCGCCTCCTGCTAGAATTCTGCAAGGAGCACCAGCTCACCATCACCAACACTATCTTTCAGCAGAAGAACAGCCTGAAGACAACCTGGATGCACCCACGGTCCAAGCACTGGCACCTTATCGACTACATTCTGGTGCGCCAGAGAGACCTTCGAGATGTCTTACACACCCGAGTAATGCCCAGTGCGGAATGTCATACGGATCATCGTCTTGTACGCTGCAATCTCCATCTTCACTTTAAACCCACACCCAGGAGAGGAGGTATCCCTCGGAGGAAGCTTCAGGTTGGCAGCCTTCAGTCAGCCGAAGTTAAAGCTACCTTCCAGGCAAAACTCCAGTCAAGAATTGAGGACCCCAGTTGACCCACAGACCCTTCTCCAGAAGCACTCTGGGAACACCTAAAAACTACCATCCTGTTGATCTCTGAAGAAGTCCTCGGGTTCTCCACAAGGAAAAACAAGGACTGGTTTGACAAGAACAATCAAGAGATCCAAGAATTACTAGTGAAAAAGAGATCTGCCTACCAAGCACATCTTGCTCAGCCCTCCTGTCCCGGGAAAAAAGCAATCTTTCGCGCTGCATGCAGCATCCTCCAGCACAAGCTTCGAGACATTCAGAACGAGTGGTGGACCAAGCTTGCAGAGAGAACCCAGCTGTGTGCAGACACTGGTGATTTAAGAGGGTTCTACGAAGCCCTGAAGGCAGTATATGGCCCATCATATCAGGCTCAGAGTCCCTTGCGTAGTGCAGACGGCCAAGTGCTCCTCACAGACAAGGCATCCATACTGAACCGGTGGTCGGAGTATTTCAGGTTCTCTTCAGTGCCAACCGCGTAGTTCAAGATTCAGCAATCCACCTCACCCCACGTCAACCAGTGAAAACAGAGCTGGATGAGATCCCCACCCTAGAAGAGACTGTTAAAGCCATTAAGCAACTGAAAAGTGGCAAGTCAGCGGGAGTTGATGGAATCCCACCAGAGATCTGGAAGCATGGGGGCACAGCACTACATAGCACACTTCACAAAGTACTTGTCACCTGCTGGGAACAAGGCAAACTACCACAGGACTTTCGCGATGCAATCATCAACACTCTACACAAGAACAAAGGGGAAAAGTCAGACTGCTCCAACTACTGGGGGATAACCCTGCTCTCCATCGCAGGCAAAATCCTTGCCAGAATACTCCTGAACAGACTGGTGTCCACCATTGCAGAAGAACTCCTCCCAGAGAGCCAGTGCGGCTTCAGAGCTAACAGGAGCACCACCGACATGGTATTTGTTCTCGGGCAGCTCCAAGAGAAATGCAGGGAACAGAACAAGGCTCTGTATGTGACTTTTGTCGACCTTACCAAAGCTTTCGATACCGTTAGCAGGAAAGGCCTGTGGCAAATCTTGGAACATTTAGGATGTCCCCCAAGGTTCCTCAGCATGATCATCCAGCTACATGAAGACCAGCGAGGCCAAGTCAGACACTGCAACGACCTCTCGGAGCCCTTCCCAACAGGTGTAAAGCAAGGCTGCGTTCTCGCGCCAACTCTCTTTACGATCTTCTTTAGCATGATGCTTCAAAGAGCCGCAGTAGATCTAGATGATGACGATGGTGTCTACATCCGCTATCGCACTGATGGCAGCCTGTTCAACCTGAGGCGACTAAAGGCTCACTCCAAGACAATGGAAAAACTTATCCGAGAGCTACTGTTTGCTGATGATGCTGCACTCGTCTCCCACTCGGTATCAGCTCTGCAGCATATGACGTCCTGCTTTGCAGAGGCTGCCAAGCTATTCGGCCTAGAAGTTAGTCTGAAGAAGACAGAGGTTCTCCACCAGCCTGCACCCCAGGAAGGTTATCACCCTCCCTGCATCACTGTGGGTGAATCAGTTCTGAAGACAGTCCAGCAGTTCAGCTACCTGGGGTGCATCATCTCCTCAGATGCCAAGATCGACAAGGAGATTGACAACAGGCTGGCAAAGGCAAACCGTGCATTTGGCCGACTGCACAAAAGAGTGTGGAGCAACAAGCATCTGAAAAAAGGCAAAAAGATCAATGTTTACAAAGCGGTTGTGATGACAACCCTCATCTACGGCTCCGAATCGTGGGTTTTATACCGTCATCACCTGCGACTCCTTGAGCGCTTTCATCAGAGCTGCCTTCGCACCATCCTCAACATCCACTGGAGTGACTTTGTGACCAACACTTAAGTCCTCAAGAGGGCAGAGGTTACAAGCATTGAGGCACTGCTGTTGAAGACGCAGCCGCGCTGGGCAGGGCATATTTCTAGGATGGAAAACCACCGCTTTCCCAAGATTGCCCTGTATGGCGAACTTTCTACCGGCCATCGAAATAGAGGGGCACCAAAGAAGAGGTACAAGGACTCCTTGAAGAAATCCCTTGGCACCTGTCGCATCAACCATCACCAGTGGTCTGACCTAGCCTCAGATCGCAAAGCATGGAGGCATACCATCCACCAGGCTGTCTCTTCCTTTGAGAACATACGCATAGCTGGTCTTGAGGACAAGAGGAGATTGAGGAAGAATCGCACTGCTACAGCACCAACCCCAAATCAGACTTTTCCCTGCAGCCACTGTGGCCGGATCTGCCTGTCCCGCATTGGTCTTGTCAGCCACCAGCGAGCCTGCAGCAGACGTGGACTACTGCACCCTTCTTAAATCTTCGTTCGCGAAGTCAAGCCGAGAGAAATGTTGGATCCTGCCCCAAGGCTCTTCTTAAGTCAGCTGAACAACAATGGAGGTGGGAAGCATAATCTAGACCTTCACCAAGAAGCATTATTTCTGTATTTCTAGGAGTTCAATTTTAATTTATGTACTCTTAGATTATGATACTCTCTGTATATTATACAGACATATAATGTAATAGGGGGGAGGGTTGCTGTTTAAATATGACTAATTTTGTCCAAATCTACTATTTAGAAATATTTCTATCCTACCATATTATAGAAGCCCCGTGGCGCAGAATGGGAAGCTGCATGCAGTACTGCAGTCCAAGCTCTGCTCACAACCTGAGTTTGATCCCAGCAGAAGCTGGGTTCAGGTAGCTAGCTCATGGCTGACTCAGCCTGCTATTCTTCTGAGGTCGGTAAAATGAGTACCCAGCTTGCTGGGAGTAAAGTGTAAATTAAAAGGCAATGGCAAACCACCCCGTAAAAAGTCTGCCAGGAAAACGTTGTGAAAGTAACGTCACTCCAGAGTTGGAAATTACCTCTACCCTTTTACCATATATATTGCCATAATAGTTCATTCACAGGTTAAAAAGATACACTTATGTGATCTTAATAAACTATTAAAGAGTTCAATGCTCCCTTTTTTAAAAATCCTGAAAAAGAATTCCCTCTCCTCAGCTTTAAAATCAGTATCAAAATTGAAAACCAAGCACAAACCCTGCAATTTCATTAGGATCGACCAAATGATTTAAAAAAATTGATTCTCAGCCAGCATGGCTATAAAAAAAGTATTCAAAAATAGTACATGAGAGGTAATCGGCACTCAAACTAATACCATATTCCTTTTGTTTTGTACAAAGCAGCATAAGATTTTTTAAATGCAAATTTACTTTCATATTCATTGCAGAATGCATAGCTGAGTCACTAGGTTTTAGCTATATTAGAAAATACAAATCTATACAACACAAGAACAACCAAATGTTCCATGGCATTCATATGGTAGTGGCAGTTTAAACTGATAATCCAGTTCAGTTGGCAAAGAGCATACTGCAAAGGAGTGAGGTTATTAATAATAGTTCAAGAGATGTGACATAAAGAATGCCTTAGCAGAAGAGAAAACACTTAGTCTGAGGCAGGCTCACATTCCAGTCTATCCGGTTTGTCCTTATATGCTTAACAGTTCCAAATCAATTGCTCTGCAATCACTTGCTCTCATGGACACTGGGAGAAACATGGGCACTGGATAGTAACAAATTATATCTACTAGGGTTTTCAAGAAAACATCTGGTGACTGAATTTGAATGTCTTACATGTGGGGTGAAAGAAAAGGTCCCTCAGAAGAAAAACACAAGTTGGAGATATCAATGAATAATCTGTAAACATAACGTGAAGTTTCTCCAATGCTTCGGCTTGATCCAAGCAAACATCTAAAACATGACATCCTCATTCCCTTTCTCGACATGTTTCAACTTTTTACAGATGTTAGTCTTCTAAAGACATTTGGGCTTCCATAACATACCATGGAAGTAATAGAAGTCTCCAAGGATGGGGATCCAAAAACAGAGATGTGAAATATCTTCTTACCTGTCCTCTGTTAAGACAAAACAGAACTCTGGATATGGAACATTGCTTTACTAGTCCATATGGAAAATTCCTGCAAGATTTTTCAAGATATTAAGCTTGGTCATCATTCCAAGGTGGAGTTGTCCAAGGGAGTTTCTGTCATTTTAAGTAGGATCTTAATTCCATTTTCCAGAGCTTTTTTTGAGCAGGAACCCACAGGAATGCAGCTCCAGCTGGCTTGGTGTCAGGGGGTGTGGCCTAACATGCAATGAGTTCCTGCTGGGCTTTTTCTACCAAAAAAAGCCCTGCCATTTTCAATTGGATGGTACCAATGGCTGTCTGAGTAAACAATTTGTGCCTATGTGTTCTCTGCTGCAAGAGGATGCAATTTTCACAAAATACTTCTGTTTTATCCTTGGCAGAGCTGAACAAATTTGGCGCAGGGTGACTGGTCATTGAGAAAAGGAGAAAGTGTTTTCTTAATTGTAAAGATTGTGTGGGATATCAAAACCCCCAAAGATGTTGAAAATACGTTTTATGTTCTTCTAAAGACTGGCTGCACTCCAGGACTGTGGACCTTTCAATCCTGTTACATGACAAATGCTGGTTTTCAATAGTATCAATTATATTTTCTATCATATCTTCAGGCTCCACTTCATTAATAGTAATACAGCACAGGTACCGAGAGAGCCAGAAGCAGATATTCTAGAGTAGTATGCATGTTTGAATAATTGTACTGTGGCTACAAAAGCAGCATCAACGAGAAAAGGCTGACAAAGGGTTAAGAACGCGAAACCGTGAAGAATCCTAAAGATACGGTTCTTTGTATCTCTATGTGAGATTTTACAGCAGAACGCCTCGAACTCCACCCAAACTACAGACTCTTGAAAGCAACCCAAGGCGATGCCGTATAGACATTGAATAGTGAAAAGACTGATTGGGGGAGAAAAGACAGATTGTGTGTTCTGGCTTTGAATAGCTGCATAGGATTTGCTGTTATATTATATGTTAACTGCACTAAATAGTGTATATGTACACACATTCCTAGTGTGAGAGTATTAATTTGACTGGTGAGCTTTCTTGTAGTTTTCCACTTCATTAATGGCTTAAAGAACTTCTTTTATATATTTAGTCACCTCAGTGAAGAGTAGAAGGCTGTGTATCTTAAAGGTGCCACTAACTTTGCTCTTCAGGTTCTCTGCAGCCATATTGTGTGGTTTACACCCCAAAAGTCCTGTTGTCACATTGCCTCGTCTCCTGCATTTGGCAAGCTGTGGCCTCCGTGGCTGGCCTGTTCAAATCTTGAACACTGGGAAACAAGGAGGTAGACTTGAGGTTGCTTTATTGTATTCATGCCGGTTGGAGCTATTTGGTCCATTCTCCCTTGCCAAAGTGTTGACCATGAAGACAAATTCAGGTAGGTAGTCAAGTTGGTCTGCATGCACACCAAAGATTATACCCAGAATTAAACTTTATTGGTCTTTAAGATGCCACTGGAGTTACTTTGTTCAACTGCCAAAGTGTCATAATTTCCAAATTTCCTTCCTTCCCTATCATAAATTCTGTTCCTGTCTGGAGGCTGTTCTCATTCCCTCCCCAAAGAGTCAGTGGAATCTTCCCAGGTTCCTTCTTCTCTTGCTATGTAGGTGAATTTTTAAAGTTTTCCTATGCAAACCCACTTGCCTTGTAAATGGTCACTTTGTGCTCAGCCTCATGTAACACATAGCAGCAATGTTCTTCAAACAGCCATGCATGGAAGTGTAACAAAAGTAGGCTTATCCCCTTCTTTTGAATGTACTTCTATACATCTTTGTGTAGACATAATTTTAGCAAACGTTTGTGGGCTAGTAAATGAATGTACTTGCAAGGCTTATTGAATTTTACTAGTAAGTGAATAAGAACCTTATTTATACCTCTACTTCTGACATACAATAATTCCTGAAATCCTTGGAATAGTTTTACCTCTTACCAAGGAATATTTAAATTAAAAGTAGAGAATATTTTATTTTTTTTGAAAAAGCAAAAAAAGCAAAATTCATCAGCCAAAATTTCACACTCCTGACATAGTTCATAAAAGTAAAAAAAGGAAGAAAGAAAACTAGTTTGCATCCAGCAAATCCAAATCTACTTTTGATACAGTAATCAGTAATTGCAAATGTGTCACACTAGATTGAAAACATTTGGGTTAATAAGGAGGTCAATCTGCTGCACCTGCTATATAGCCAAGAGCAATGGAAGGAACAAATGGCTGATTGAAATAGAATTCTCTTAAACTCGTTTCAAGCAACTTCTTAAGCAGAGTGAAAATATTCATGGTATTTCCCAAGCTCATTTTTGTGATTTGAACATCAGGATATCTAATTACCAGTATTTTTTCAAAGCAATGACCACTTGGGATTTTAAGGACTAAGTACACATACATTCACTGTATGTACCAAGAAGAGGTAACAACCTGTCCAAGGGCCTTAAGTGACAGTTGAGGTTATTAGTGGTGGTCCTGCTCTTTTGACCCCCATTTTTAGATTATTGGATTGTGTTTTTCATGGTTTTAATACGATTGACACTTGGCATATTTTACACCACCATGACCATAGAAATAGTGAAATAAGCATAAACATTTTACGTAAGTACGGTGTCACTACTGCCACCCTGACATTTTGGAGCAATAAACACACAGATTCCTGCTCCCAGATCTCAGAAAAAGCAATCCCTAATATATGCAAGAAGGCAAAATACCTTGAAATAGTATTTTTTTAAAAAACAATTAGATTCAACATCCGCTAACTGTGAGGCATTCTTCCAGAGTCCAAACCAAGAAAACTTCTGCCAGAAGACACATATAAGGATTTGCACTTGTGGTACATCAGGCTACATTATCAACAGAAAGAGATAAATGGTATATTTTTTTGTGGTTGTAGTTGAAGGGATATAGAAAGTACTGAACATGTTCTCCTGCACTGCACATTTTACTGTGATATTTGTGCCATGTACTTAGATCTTCTTCTTCTAAATCATGAGGGACAATCTGATGGTGGTAAGACTCTCTTCCTATTGTCCTCTCATAACCTTGAGATTATTGAGACTGTGGCTAAATATCTGTGCTGTGCTTCTAAGAGGAGAGGAATGTTTCAAATATTGGGGTAATACATATTTTTTCCCTTGCTGATTGTGCACATCTATGCTGTTATGCCAATAAAGGTTGTTGTTATTGAGTAGCATAAAAATTGAAGTGTCTAAACGTATTGTATTGTGATTAAACATCTAAAATTAAAAACTGGTTGAAAATTATCAGAATATCATCACAAATACACAAAATAGTATCAACATTATTTTGACCTCATATGTAAATATTGCTACTTAAGACTAGACAATGAAAATCAACTCTGCGACATCTAGTCTATTGTACACTACAGCAAGATTTCCCCTTACTTTGCAGTTAAAATGCAAGAAACTCAATACCTTAGTTAATCAGACTCTTGCTGCATTTAGATATAATGACAGAAAGCTTGTAAGACTTGGGGCTTACATGCTCCCTCTTCCCTTTGTGTGTGGCTTAGAGACTGAAGACTTCCTGGTTCCCATAACTGCATCAAACTGCAAACTATGTCTTGTTACCTGCCAACAAACTGGTATTAAACCACTGTAATTTTCTTGTCAGCAAAAAGACAAATTAGTTTGTGGTATGTATGTGATGACAAAACACATATGCAGTCTACAAACAATAGATACCACAATTCAGAGCTTGCTCTCAGTGATGCCATGTTCTTATCCTTCCTGGAACTTTTTGAAGTGGCAATCTGACCATCACCAACAAATACAAGAAAACAACCAAGTTTGTTCAAAACTTCACCAGCAAGCCAGCCCTAACCCTTTCATTACTTTCAAGTTGACACGTATCCCTAGAAATGCAACATTTGTTAGAAACATGCAGAAAACTTTTTTTATTTAATTCAAATGGATTTCCAACATATTACCTATGTTCTCTACAGATTAATGCTGTTCAGGTATTTGGGTAAGATGTAGCAATATTCAGTGGCCCAATAACAAAACAAACCATCAAAAAGAACATTTATTCAGAAAAAATACAGAAGCCATGCATATGAAAGAGAATATCAGTGGCATCTTCATTTTCCTGTTACCATGCAGTGCAACATAAATGCTACCCAAGCCACTTCAGCAACCCATATTACAGAACTAATGTCTGCCTGTTCCCAGATATGGATGTTCATGTGCAATGGGCATGGGGAGTTCAGAGTTCTACCAAAATCAAATGATATTACTCTTGGATACAGATGCTAAGAGTTGGGTGCCATCACACAGAAATGAATCAGTCAGCAACATAATCACTAATGTGAAAATCAGGCTTCAGTCACTAATACAGTACAGATCTTAACACTATAGTTAGATCATTCTGAAAACTGCAAATCATCTCCCCGTTACGTGACTCAGGTCAACCATCTATGCATCACAGCAAGGCTGTATGCATCACAATTGTTGAGATGCTTAGTTAATGGAAAAATGCTTTTGAAGCAGTGCGATGGTCCAGCTCTTAATGGGGAAGTCAGTTTTACAGCACATTAATATATGGGCCTCGTGAGAAAATAATGGGGCCACGGCTCACAGCAAGGGTGGGAGGAGGTACAGGTACAGGTGTATGTCTTATCCCTCCCCACTGCTTTGCAGTCATACCTTATAACTTCCTCCTCAACATCCAGTGGGTTAGAAAAGGTAACTAGGAGGGAACAGGGTCCTCAAAATTGGCATGCATCCCAGATCTCTCTGTATAGTTACACACAGTCACAGGGGTTTTGTATGGGGATGTCATTCAGTCAGACGCAGCATATGACTCTCAGATTCTATTTTTAATCTGCCTGATATCACAGCTTGCAGTAAGCTGGAACATGTTTTAACTTCATGTAGTTCAGCAGCACTAACCAGGCTAAATGCAGATGCGAGAGAGTCATGCACCACTTCTGAAACAGCCAGCTAAACCATGCAATGTGAAAAAATGACCAGCAGCTTTGAGGAAGGAATGACAAATGTTGAAGGCAGCTGGGGCTCAATGGCACCTCTCAAGAGGGCAGATATTGTCCAAATGCTTTCAGCTGCCAAGCCCCAGAGAGCTTAAATGGTGATATGCCACTATCCTACCACTCTTCTGAGAAAAGTTTATTTTCTAAAATACTTATATCCTTTATTTCTGACTTAAGTACAAAGCCTTGTTTCACTGGAAGGAGAGCTACCTAAGTTGGATGAAAATTCCTTAGGCTGGAGGAAAGTTACTTGCATGATGGTTGGATCACTATAACTGAAGGGAGTGGGGAAGAAAAGAATGCAAAAGAGGATAAATATGGCTACAAGGATAGTCTTCCCAATATCATATTGCTATAAATGGAATTTATGCAAACTAATTATGAATAAGATAATGGCCATAAAAGCTGCAGAACTTACATAGCAAAATGCTAATGAATGCCACACTGAAAACAAATTATAGAAGTTTTAAACAAATAAAATCATACCATCATGGAATTCATTTGGACAAGGAACAACAATAGATAGTTAAAAAGCTAACTCGCTAATATCACCTTCAAAAAAGTATACATGATCTTCAACCATTTCCTATCCCCAATGCAAGATACGGGGAGGCTTTAAGAAGCTTTTATGAGGTGATATCCTGACAGCCTACTTGTAGTTTACTCAGCTAATCCAACAATAACCGCATTACACTTAGGCACATTGTAAACAAATACCATGAGATTACCTCCAATATGGACAAGGACAGTTAGCAGGCTATGGTGTATGCCAGGGGTGGCCAACAGTAGCTCTCCAGATGTTTTTTGCCTACAACTCCCATCAGCCCCAGCCAGCGTGGCCAATGGCTGGGGCTGATGGGAGTTGTAGGCAAAAACATCTGGAGAGCTACCATTGCCCACCCCTGGTATATGCTTTTGCGTCTAATTCAGAGACTCTGCCCTTCCATTTGAGGTTCATACATTTACTTCAAATTCTTTCCACCCCATTCCTATTTTATGTAGGAATCATCATCTTTACTTCAGCTTTAAATAAGCAAGTGGTGTTATTTTAGGAAGAATTTAGAAGCCTAACTAATATGTATGACCTTCATATGTTTCACTGGTGGAAAGCACATGACCTTTACCATTCTGGATTCAGAGAAGCATATTTATAAGACCCATCTTAGAAGAAAAAGAATACTTGTGGTCACAACCAAGAGAGAATAATTTGTTTCATGCTATAAAGCACTGAATGCATACTGCAATAGCAAAATTTTCTTTAGCTGCCTAGAAATTAAATAGACCTCCAAAGCCAGTGCCCAATTCAATACTATACACATCAAACATACAAGACCCCCACTGGAAACTGTACATACAATTCTTCATTAAAACCACAGAAATAGCAAAACTGTGTGTTTCTCCCCCCTTCATACAAATATAGCCAAGCAATCAAAGACATTTAACATAACCCTTTGTTTCTCACATCTTCAGATAGAAGCAGTGGAAGCCAGTTACATAATGGATATCAGTCGGAGCAATGGAGATTTCACATTCATGAACCAGCTAAACAGTGTATAAGCACTTCTACAAGGCAGTAGCATCATTAGCAGTAGTCCTAAGTTAAAATTGATCTTATCATAGCTGAGAAACAAAACACAACAGTTGATTACATGCTGTAAACATAAGTCCCTGCATCTGATAGTGTTCAATGTCTTCCATGTACCTAATACTTTTTATTAGACTATAGTGTGGCTTGACTACTATTGTAGTTACATTGTGTTTGTAGCCTTCAGGTAAAGTTGTCTTCTTGGCAACAGCAGTTTGCTTATACAGAAGAAGATAAAGTTAAATTGTTGGAAGGCTCTCGTTTGTTTTTCGATGTAGGTGATATTACATCCCCACAGTGGACTGATTATCAGAAAAAATACATGAAATATGAGTTGCATACCTTTACTTTTTGGATAAAATTCCACCAGGTTTGAGAATACCCCCAGGTATGTTTATGTCTGAAGATGAATTTAAGATTAAATGGAACTTGACTGACTGATTGATTAAATGGGCTCCATTTTGAATAAGTGTTCATTTGACTTGTTATTGTTAATAGAAAGGACTATTGAGGAACTAAAACAGATTGAGAATACCTCACTAAATACATCTGAAGGACTTAAGGGTACCTTGGAACAATTAGTTTTGAATTCTAAAATCAAGATTTGGACAATGAGATCAGCTGCACGTAAAATGAATTTAAATGTTTTAAGCTCAAAAAGAAGAGATGAAAATGATTACCAAACTAACAAGGTGTATTCATGGTGAATTAGGAAAACGAGAATTTTACTACAAATAATAAAACTGATATATAGAACAACTTATCAAAGGGAGAAATTAGTATTTCTTTTTTAGGAACTAAATCCTGATTAGGCTATATGTTTTTCAGACAATGACCACCAAGTCAACTACAGTCTCACAACCATTACATCTGGTAGTTAATTTATTCACCAGGACTCTGATTCAAGAGGAATGCAGTGTTTTGAATAAAGGCTTAAGTTTTGTCCCTACTTCACAATTTAATTCTTTTCATAATCAAACTAATTTGCTCAAGTTGTTTAGATTGATTAGGTTGAGATATTTTTTGGTCCAAATATGAGAATTATAAAGTCACCATTTAGACTTTATAAAGTTTTACTCCACTTACTAATAATTACTCTTACCTTTTGAAAACCTGTTTTGGGAGATTCATGAACACTAAATGGTAAAACATTACATACGTTGAAATTAGCTCTTAAACAACTTAGTGAAGAATCCTCAATAGTTATTAAGCCTGCTAATAATGGTGATCCCATAGTAATTCTAGATAGATGTCATTATGAATGGGAGATGAATAGAAAATTACAAGACAAGTTATCTTAGTCTCACAAGAAGTTGCCCTAGAACATATATTGTCTATAGTCAGGACAGTGGTATTTGAAGGTTTGGTCTTAGGCTTTACCACTGATCCATTTTTAATGATTATTTAAAAAATCTCTCTTACTCCCCTGACGTATAGGTTTTGAGAGTGTTTATAAAACATAACTAAGAATTTGAGGAAGAAAAGAATTCAACCCTAGTATGGGACAGGACTAGTATGTATGCTACAAAGACAAGTATTCTCTTGTAAAGTGTATAAACTCTCATGACCTGAACTAAAAATTTAGCTTAAATGAGTAATTTTTTTCCACTCTTGAATCTGCTAATAGTTTAGAAACAAGGATATCTACTCAGGACTCCTTCCACTGGTGTGTCAAATGTTTGATCCACTTCTGTCTCACATTATTATACCAGAGACATTCAAATGAACATGTCTTACAGATTCGATAGCACCCAAACCACAGCCACAACATCTGTTTGAGAATGGTATGCCTAATGTGCAGCCTTCAGAAATTGCTGAAAATAATACATTTAATCTTGCAAGCATAATTGCTTGCCTGTATTTTGGGAGCATTAAGCTGAACAAATACTTCAGAATTGTAAAGCTTGGGGGATAAATGGAGTTATGGTTTTTACATTTGAAAAAAAATCATTAAGAGGGTAGTCCTCCATCTGGTAAACCAATAGTTTGTGGTTCTAACTCTCTTTTTTGAACTACCAGTGTAATTTGAAGATAGCTTTTTAATTAACTCTTTGTATCACAGACCAGGTCCAATGTTAGAGATACTAAAGATTTCATTATTAAAAAAATAGAAGGATATATAGTGAAAGACAGTGAATATTTGTACACATTAGATGTACAGGCATTATATACTAACATAACGGCAGAATTATTTTTAGAGGAAAGGGAAAATCAGTCCCCACTGTCTTCCTTTTTAAATACTATTGGACATCATTTTAAAGAATTATTTTTGTGTAAAACATCAATTCTATTTTCAGGTTCAGGGAGTGGCTATTGAAATCAACTTACTCCTTCAACAATCAAATCCTTTCAAAGACAGGATCTCAGTATACCTTAGACACATGGATGATATATTTATGATCTCTAGGGATATGAAGAATTCCACACAATTTTTGGAGTTGATGAATTCCTTACATCCCACTACTCATTTTTCAATAACCCATCATGAGAGGGTAGCATTTATCAAAACAGAAGTTTGTGTGCACAATAATTATTTACTGTTTCTAAAACCTCAGAAATAAATTCATTATTACACTATAACAGTCAACATCTTGTACATTTACAACGAAATATACCATATAGTCAGTTTCTTTGGATTAAACAAAATTTATCCCAACATAGTGATTAATCAACCCATGCTGACAAATTGTGTTCCAAAATAATGGTTAGAAATTACCTATATAGAATTAATCAGAATGCATGAAAAAGAGCAGACTCAAGAGGACAGCAGGATCTATTATTTATACAATCAAAAACATCGAAAAATAATCTATTTTTCTCCTTAAAATTTTCTTCCCTATCAAAAGAAATTAAAAAGATTATATATCAACACTAGCATATTGTGCAGGAGATTCCAGGATGTGAGGCACTCCCCAAGACAGGTCCAAGTCAAGTAAAGATATAGTAGCGCATATTGATTCTTGAATAGTTAGGGTTCTCCCATGGTAGTCAAACACTAGTGGTGCAGGAATTCATTCATCCACAGGACACTTGTAGATTCCAGTGAACACATTTTTCAGACTGCCGTTCAACTGATGTAGCATATGTTTCGATTTGTCCTTGTAAATCCTCATCAAGCGTGCACATTGATTTCAGAACATTATAGCACCATTAAAAATTGATTTCTGTTAGTGAGAAGTTAATTAAACACAAAACAATGCATTGAAGATTCTTTTGCTGTGGTGGCAGCTGTTACTGAAGCAACTTTTAAAAAAAATCTGCATAGCCAGTCAGATTTCCAATGGCCAATCAGAAGCCCTATTGGGCAAAAGCCATACCTGGTCCCACCCGCTTTCTAAAAACACTTAGAAAGTTACACCAGGAAAGATGTCAACATGTGCCATGGCAACTACAGCCACCACATTACAGAACCCCTTGGATAGAGCTAGGTGCCAGCAGGAAATCAAAGTGTTTTCTGGTTCAGCTCATAGTTTGGGTGTGACCAAAGGTTTCCTTTCTACTGCTGCATGCTCCACCTTGTCCCCACAATACTTTAAATTGTGCTGCTATTTCTGTTCTATCTCAATTAGCTATACCTAATTAGTAAGACTGGATCATTAACCTATATAGAGTAGTGATGGCAAAATCCAATTATCATAGATTTCACAATCAAATCTTGAAGGATGTGTCATTTGCATACTGCTTGAACTGCTTTTCTGATCAAAGATCTTATAATTCTGTTCCTCAAAGTTCCATGAAATTTGATAAGAAGTATTTGGGACAGAATGCCTGAAACAGGAGCAAACATAACCAAACCAAAACATATCTAGAAGAATCTGCTCCACCTTCCTGTTTTATCCAAGATAGCAACCAGCTCTTTCTCTAGCATATGAATACAACAGAAATATTAAATCTTGCGATTTCTTAGACAGATGACAAGCACATTTTTTTTATTTTCTGGAAAAGCAAACAAAGCTCACTTTCTGAATCCCGTTAATCTTTCACCTGCACATCAACCTCAGGTATTACAACAACCAGTTAACCCAAAATCTTAAAATTTATGCACAACTTGTAAATCCTTTAACTTTTGCGAAAATAACAGTGAAGCTTCTGGTACTACTCACCACACTAAGATCAGAACACAAAAAACAGATGATCTGTTCTACTTAAATGAAATCCTAAGGAAATGTCTAAACCCATTTAAGTCAATGGGCTTCTTAGAAAGGTGTGACCCTATTTAGGATTGCATTTCCTAGCTTCCTTGTTTCAGATTCACAGCAAAAAAAGTGCAGATGACTAAAGAATCACAATGAACCAGTATTTTCATACAAATGCATTGTTCCAGTAAAATGCATGCTTATTTTTATACAAAGATTTTCTAAGTTTCAGTGCTCTAACAGAAAGAATGAAAAATTACTCACCTTTGACTTTATGTAAAATGGAGATGACTGCTGATGTATTGCTAAGTCCATGATACTATTTGAATTTGTAACACTATTACTAGTGGTATGGTCATCGTCTCTGCTGCTTTCATCAGATTGATCAAAGTCATCGCTGTCCTGGTCCATTTCTTCCTCTTCCTCCATCTCCTCTTCCTCCTGTTCACCAGCATGTTCATCAACATAATCCTCTTCTTGGTTACCGGAATATTCTTCATCCACTGCAATAAACCTGTTGTTGTTCTCTTCTAATTGCTCTTGCTGGGATTCATTTCTATGGCAAAGTCCAGGCTCACCTCCACCTATTTCTCCATTCCTTGCAACATGTACCTCCTCTTGTTGCCGTAACTGTTGCTGCTGCTCCTCTTCCACAACTCGATTCATCTGTTCCTCATCCACTTGGCTAGAGGAAGCATTACCACGAATAGACCCACCAGTTCGTCGTCTCTTGCTGCCAACAGACAGCAGTTCCTGATTCATTTCCAAAAGCCAGCTTGCTACTTCTTGGACCTTCGCTAGACTGTCTGAAGATGCAAATGTTTTCACATTCTAAGGAGAAAAGAACAGAGAACACTATTACAAGGAGTATACACATTATTAGTATCTCTTTTATACAAGGAGTTGCATTTCATGTTTTTTTTCTTGACCCAGAACGCTTTGAAGCCCAGTGTGGCAGTATTATTTTGATTCTGGAGGTAAAATGTGGTCACTGCAATTTCAAATTAAGTCACCCTCCTATGCATTTTGTTATGCATAATTAGTTTTATACGTTTAGATTCACTACAACAGAATAATATGAACATTGAACCCCAAATGCCTCTCATTAACAACACAAAAGCTTTTGTGGTTCATAAAATCTAAATTAGGCACCCTGGAAAGTGTCAATTATAATGAAAACAATATAGACAGTGAAACTGAGTGTTTATATAAAGTTACTTTGAATTTTTTCCCATCACAATTGGTTACAGATAATGTGCATTCCACAGTAATGTTAATTATTTCAATGCTAATGATTTTATTTGACTAGCCATTGTAAGCAACACATATGTAAATACATGATTGATGACTTGGCGAACCTGATAACTTGGAGAACACGTTAAAAATTCAACACATACTGTGCCTAGAGCTCTTTTAAGAGTTTTCTTCAAAGATTCAAGGGCATTTGAGGGCTTTTAGAGAATTTATAGAATTTGCAACTGCTAAACTTTAGGTTATGTGAGCAAATTTGCTCTGTTGGTCAGGGAAAACTCTATTCAGGCATCTCCTTCCCACTCTCCCTTTCACAAATAATCAGTACTGTTGACTGACAGTATTGATCCCTGACAGGCGGAAACTACACACAGCAATTGAGGTACAAATAATTTCTGTTCCTGGTTACCCAAAATTAGGGACAGTGCTATCTGTCAAGAAAATCATAGTGCAGGTCATATACGTAAATTCATAGTGCAGTTTAAAAAACCCACAAAATTCTCAACAGAATATGAAACCATAACCAAATGGCTGCGTAACAGAATCAGATCAGAAAGTTATGGTGTCCTATTAATATATTAAAAAGGTAAAGGTAGTCACCTGTGCAAGCACCAGTTGTTTTCAACTCTTGGGTGACGTTGCATCACGACGTTTTCACAGCAGACTTTTTTACAGGGTGGTTTGCTATTCCCTCCCCCAGTCATCTACACTTTCCCCTCAGCAAGCTGGATACTCATTTTACCAACCTTGGAAGGATGGAAGGCTGAGTCAACCTGGAGCCAGCTACCTGAACCAGCTTCTGCTGGGATCGAACTCAGGTCATGAGCAGAGGGCTCCGACTGTGGTACTGCAGCTTTACCACTCTGCGCCACAGAGCTCTTATTTATTTAAATGATGATCTTATTTAATATAAATGATAATAGGATTAAGAACCAATAATACACCGCTAATGATAATTCAAAGTATTTGCCAACTACAGTCTGTCCCACAGAAGTTACTACCAGAGGACATACAAAAGAAACAGTACCTGAGCTGGTTTAGTACACCTAGAAATCTCCAGTATAAAAACATCTCTCCACCACTAGCTGGTCTTATAGCTATTCATTCATTCATTAGCCTTTGATTTATATTCCTCTCACTCCAAAAGCAGATTCAGGGAGGCTGCTTCTCTTACCCTTCCCCCCCCCCCCCGCTTCATGTACAGTATAATGTTATTATACCTTAATAGGTTGCTGTAAATATTGCCAAGAAAATACCCAAAAGCAAAAACCATGAAAACCTATTCAAAACCTTTTACTAAAGCCAACTGAAATGACAACACATTGTGCTGCAAGATTCTGAATTCTCCAGAACTCTTCATCATGCTGAGGGGAGGATTATTTAGCCATGCTCTGCAAGCCTCTTTGTCTCCAGCCTATGCAGAATGCTTTGCTGACTTCAGTGGGCACTGGATCTCACCAAATGATTACGCCAATGTGTTTCTATATTTTTTAACATCCAGTCTGATGAGAAGTCCTGTGTTGTATTATTTTGGTTAGTTTATATGAAAGGTATCATATGGCTTTTATTTCTGGATTTTGCTATGGGCCAAGAAAACTACCTATTTTTTATATTTATTTGAAAATATACATATATGTTTATAGAACATTTATATAAATTTGTAAGAAGTGCCTCAAACATTTCCAAGCATTCAACATTATCTCATTAGATAACCTCTTACCCATGCAAGTAATCATATTCCATAACAGAAATATTGCTGCATATAAGGTGGTATGATGCTGATTAAATATATTCTATTCAGAAGTTGTAATGATAGTCACAGCACAATCAATGTCCAAGACTAAAAATGAAACGTTAAAATGAATTCTCATATTATACCACTAGAGGGCAATCCTTCCTGCTTATAATTAACTACAAGAACAACAAAAAGTGTTAAAAGTTTGCAACAAGCACAGTGTTTATTTTGTCTAGTTAATGACCTCAACAAATTGTGTGCAGATTTTTAATATGAAATTAAATTACAGTTATTTACAATAACCAACACTCCATTTATTCCATTTAGATCCAATGAACATTCCTCTAGGGAATTCACACAAGTTTAAAACATAAGACATTTTGTTGTTCATTTTTCTTCCTTTCATTTTATAGGCCTGAAATAATTTAAGAGCAATAATTTGGAGATTAAAGTGAAATCTTAGGGACTCAGTAAAATTTATCTTGTTCGGGAGTGGACTGCACATAATTTATTTTATTTATTTACCTTAAATTTCTATTCCACCCTCTCCATGAGTGGACTCAGGGAGGCTAAGAACATTTAAATTTACAATTTCAAAACCAATAAAATACAGTTACAATTTAAAACCATTATGTGGTGCTGTACCACTTCAATATAAGCAAATTCTTTTCTGATGGTGATCACATAGCATCGTAGTTCTATAATGATGTGGGGTGGCAGTCTTTTTCTGGTTAGATATTAAAGGCCTATTGGAACAGTTCATTTTTGCAGGACCTGTGAAAAGTAGAGAGATCCCACAGGGCCCTTATGGCCTTCAGGAGAGCATTTCACATTTCTGGCGCTGCCACCGAGAAGGCCCTAGCCCGTGTAGAGCATTGCCTAGCCTCCTTTGGTCCAGGGATGGACAGTAGATTTTGTGTCCCTGAACACAGTGCTCTCTGGGGAACATGCAGAGAAAGGTGGTCCCATAGATAGGCAGCTCCCTGGCCATAACTAATTTCAAACTATGCAGTCGCCATCTTAAGGCACAGTGAATTTTGAGATGTTTGGTTTCCATGTTGTTTGAAAAATTACATTAAAATCAAACCAAGCATTCACATTCAATAAATTCTCACTCTACATTGGCCTTCATTTTAATAGTATGGAATCCAACAGCAAATCTCAACAGGAGAGAAGGAATATATATTCCCCACCTTACTGTTCACTGCTTTGTGTTTAGTCCAGAACTTCTCATTCTTCTCTCACTTCAGCTTCATATTTTGACAACTTCTGCTTTCTCTATGTGTCTGTGTTTAAAGTGTGTGTTTAAAGTTTAATTTATTTACCTGAACAAGCTAGCCCAGTCCACCAGTCCTCTTAAAATCTGTAAGAGAGAGAATTGCACAGAAATTCGGCTGCAACCTAGCATGTATTGGGGAGGGAGAAAGGAGAAGATAAATTACATATATAATGTTGGTTAAATTAAATGTGCATTTGCTGCAGTAGTTATGAAAAAGGAATTGGTTAAATGAGCCCAGTATGGATTGAAAATAAGTCATAACTGGAAGTTATCCAATGATGTCTTTTCCAACATTAACAGCAGAGCCCTTTCCACACAGGAACAAAAAAACCCACAGAAAAGCCTGTTATAGAGCTAGTCCTGTGAGAGTTAGGCCGATGAGCATAGTGACTGGTTATAGGGTTCAAGGACAGATGAATATAGAACTGAGATGGGAAAGATGAAGAAGGATGGCTGGTGATGCCTTGAGCTGTTATTCTTGATACAAAACAAACTTCATTTACCTATGTTAAAAAGGTATATATGTTTACTGGTATATATTGTATATGTTTACTGAACCATCAAGGTCTTCGACACATAATAACAGAAGATGGCCAAAGGTCACGGTATTTCATCCAGATTTCTTGGAATGCTGTGTACAGGTATTTTGGAAATTTATGTTGCCTCTCAGGAGAACCTGCTCAAGGCAGCTTGGCTGTCTAATGCTGACAAGTTCAAGAAATACTGCATAATATACTGTATTTAAAATATTTTCACTTTTGTCTTCAGATCACATTCTCTTTGCCACTCCCTTCCTGTTGATTGTTTAAGATGGGGAAGAGGGGATTTCTCAGATAAGGACAGGTTGCACGGCACTAGCCCTGGCTGGCTACCTATCGTGGGGGAGGAAGTAGTTCTGTTCCCAGAATTCGTTGACAACCAAAGGAAAAAGAATGCTGGGCAAACTCTTTTTCTAATAACAGAACCTGCCGTACCTATTTTGTTATCACACATCATCAGGGCTTTTTTTGAGCATGAATGCACAGGAACACAGTTCCAGCTGGCTTGGCATCAGGGGGTGTGGCCTAATATGCAAATGAGTTGCTGCTGGGCTTTTTCAACAAAAAAGCCCTGTGTGAAACAATGGTGATGTCAGGGGGTGTGGTCTAATACGCAAATGAGTTCCTGCTGGGTTTTTTCTACCAAAAAATCCTGAACATCATGTATATATTATCTGTTTTTGCAACTGTGTTTAAGATAATATTTTAAAATCATTTAAGAAATAACACAATGCTATGACAAGATCAAACGTTTAATAACTGAAAATTGTAGAATGATTAGTTTTAATCTAACACAGTATTTTAATCCCCTCTCTTCCTATTTTGAAGTAGCTGCAATTATAAAAATTGTAATAAGGCTGAGAAAGAAAATATCTTTGCACATGTTTTATATTTGGCATATATGCTCCATATATTGTACATCATCTAGCTTCCACTATCGAACATTGCATGTACCATGTGATTCAACACAACTACTTTTCCTGTAACCAAAAGGCAATTTAAAACCCCACTTCTCCTAATTTGCTTCATAATATCCCATACAATTATTGACAAACTCTCCTGAAGACAGTTTCAGGTGGGTAGCCATACTGGTCTGCAGTAGAAGAGCTAGATTTGCATTCAGTAGCACCTTGAAGATTTTTACGATATATGACAAAGGGAGCTCTAAATCCCAGAAGCTTATATCCTGAAACTCCTGTTAGCCTTTAAAGAGCTTCTGGACTTGAATCCTTTCCTGAAAATGAATAAAACAAGTGGGGACCCATAAGAAACTTGCACAGCTGTTATCCCATCCCCCCAGCTCTGTTTCCTCCCCATTCCCCTACCACTCTCACACTCTTTCTCTCCCCGCCACTCTTTTTCTTATTCTCCCTCTCCTCCATGCCCGTAACTTCCTCTCCCTTTCTGCCCATCCCATAATTAATTCTTTCTCCCTGCCCCCATCCCATCATTCTCTCTTTCTGCTCCTAATAACTCTCCCAGCCTCCTGACTGCTTTCTCCCCTGCCACACAGCAGCAGCTGCCTCCTGCCCTCCCCAGCAGAGACAGTGGCAGCAGCTCTCCAGAAATCACAATGGATTTCTCTAGGGCTTTCTTTGCAGAAAAAGTCCAGCAGGAATTTATTTGCATATTAGGCCACACACCCCGCCATCACGATTGTTTCACATAGGGGTTTTTGTAGAAAAGGCTCAGCAGGACCTCATTGGCATATTAGGCCACACCCCCTGGCACCAAGCCAGCCAGAACTGCGTTCCTGTGCGTTCCTGCTCAAAACAAAAACAAAAAAAACCCTGGATTTCCCAACTACAAAGATTAATTCCCCTAGTAGGGTTGCCAGCTCCAGGTTGGAAAATTTACTGGAGATTTTGGGGTGCAACCTTGGGATGGTAAGACTTGGGAAGGGATGCAACCTCAGCAGGTTATAATGCCATAGACTCCACCTTTCAAAGCAGTCATTGTCTCTGGGGGAACTGATCTCTGTCCTCTGGAGAGCAGTTGTTTGTAATTCTTGGTAATCTCCAACCCTCACCTCCACGTTGGCAACACTGAGGAAATAGCTATTTTGGAGGTGGAGTCTATGGCATTATACTAGTCTAACGTCCCTTCCTTCCTCAAACTCCACCCTCCCCAGGCTCCACTCAAATATCCAGGAATTTCCCAACCTGTAGTTGGCAATCTTATCTCCTTTCCACCCAACAGCCAATCTACCTTTATCTGTCCCTGTTTTCAGCTTTCTATCTCCCCACGGAATCTTCATTATGCATGGAGTGAAGAAAGTTGACAACTGGAAAATTTTCTCCCTCTTCCAAAATACTATAACTCAAGGCATCCAATGAAGCTAATGGGTTCAGGACAGACAAAAGGAACTACTACTTTACAGAAAGAATGATTAAAATGTAGTCTTTATTGCCAGAGGATGTAGTGATGGCCACAGAAATGAACAGCTTTAAAAGAGGATTAGATAGATTCATGGAGGATAAGTCTATCAAGGGATAATACTCATGGCTACTGAGGGGAACTTCCACATTCAGAGGCTCTAATGCTCTGGATCCCAGAGCCCGGAGGCAACACTGGGGGTGGGAGCCTTGCCCTCTGTGCTCTGTTGTTGACCAGCCACAGGAATAGATTGGCCACTGTATGTTCTTATGCCACTGCAGTGTTATGATAGTCTCTGAATGTACTACTCTAAAAGATAGTCTCATGAATGTACTACTCTAAAAGTTACAAAAAAATAACAGCACTACATGCATACCAAGCCCCTGGTGTTCATTTGCCAAGAAGCCTCTTCACTGTGCATTCCACACGTAGGTCTCCATAGCTTCTTTTAGTTTAAAAGGAAAGTCTGAATTGAGCATGAATGTCAAACATGACAGCTGAAATTCAAACTCTGTTCCTATGAACTGATCTATATCAAGCATTCCTCCCCCCCCCCAACTTACAAGACAATATGAAACATGGGAAATTTGTGATTATGGTTTTTTAAATGCATGGCAAGGACCATGTTAAGTTTTATTTATATTTAACATGACATTTACTTGCAACTCTGGAAGTGAGCTATAAGCAAAATTCATATTTATTAAACCATTTCAAGCCCGATGTTTAAAAATTTGTCTGGAAAACACTGAAACCGTGTAACTTAATGTTTAAAAAGTTTGGAGCAAAACTTCATGATTCCCTTACAGCCTGACGTCAAAGCAAGTTACACTGATGTGGGAAGGCTCCTGAAAATAGCTTCCCTATTATGAATATTTCACACTGAGACTGTAACACAGCTAACAGCTTACCAGTTGAATTGCAACTATGCTGTAAAACATTTCTATGTGATCACCAGATGTTCATGATGGTGAGGGGAAAACAGGAATTACATTCAATACTAGCAATTTACATGGTATGCTTCTAGACACTACACATCAAGCATAAAACATTAATCACAAGCAGATTGTGAAACAGCACTAACCCCACCCCCCAAAAAAGTGTTCAAGGTATGGTGCAATGACAAATGCACCAACACAACGCCATAATGTGTGCTGTCATTATATCCATCCCCTAGTAATTGTGCTAAAGAAGCAAGATAGATTTCTAACCTGACACTAGTGATGTCAGCATTTTAAATTTAATTATATATGGCAAAAAACTGGACAGAAACTTTGGAAGACATAGCTGGACTAGGAAAGACAAAGTAACTTATATCACTACACTGCCATTCAATGTTCCCTCTAAGCTGCAGTTTTGTGAGCAAAAATTCTACTTTGTGAGCTACTAGCATTAAAGTTGTGAACTACTGCATAAATTAGTGTGCTCTGGGGTCATCCTTCCTGAGCTAAGACAAAAATGTGTGAGTTAGAGGCTAAAAATCTGTGAGCTAGCTCACACTAACTCAGCTTAGAGGGAACACTGCTGCCATCTTAATCTTGCAGAATCAGACATGGAACATTAAGTAATTAGCATGCTAGTAGTAATGACGGGCATTACAACTCCATCTGCCTTGGTACTTTTGTCTTTGATGTGCATCTGCAAAATCTGGATGTCAACTTCCAAATATTCATTTTGAATCTTTTTTTTAAAAAATAAACTCTTACCCTTAACATACAGTTCTTCTAAGAACTAAAACTTGCTTACCTTCTGCCAATCATCCTCAAAAGATTATTAATATCACATCATGATGTACTCGTGACGAATGGCGGCGTACTCGTGACGAAGCGACTAGAACATCTTATAGGAAGTTTATGAAGTCCTATGAGATGGCAATCAAGGCCGCAAAGAAAACATACTTTGCAGCTAAGATTGCATCTGCAAATTCGCGCCCAGCCCAATTATTTAGAATAATTCGGAACCTTACTACATTGCCACAGGGCAATTTAAAAGCTAAGGAATTGGAGATTGGCTGTGAGGCTTTCGCAAAATTTTTTGCTGATAAGGTCCAATCGCTCCGCCACGACTGCCCTGCCAATTTGGATGCAGTAAGCGAACTCGAGGCCCAATGCGTGTCTTCTGATTTAACTCTGGATTGCTTCGACCCGCTCAGCTTGGAGGAGGTCGACAGAATTCTTGGCACTGCACGATCCACAACTTGTGATCTGGACCCATGCCCCTCCTGGCTAATTAAGGCCTGCCAGGAGGAACTAAGATATCCTATACGGGATATTATAAATCGATCTCTTTCAGAGGGTGTTTTTCCAACACCCCTGAAAGAGGCATTGGTCCGCCCTCTCTTGAAAAAACCTTCATCAGACCCGGCCGAATTGGCACACTACCGGCCGGTCTCAAATTTGCCCTTTTGGGCAAAATTATTGAGAGGGCTGTGGCGTCGCAGTTACAGGATTTTTTGGAGGACGCCTCCACCTTGGACCCATGCCAGTCCGGCTTTCGCCCGGGCCATGGGACGGAAACAGTCTTGGTCGCCCTCATGGATGACCTCCGACGGCAACTGGATCGAGGCGGCTCGGCAGTATTGCTGCTGCTAGACCTATCGGCTGCGTTCGATATGGTCGACCATCGGCTGCTGACCCGCCGCCTCGCCGACGCAGGAATTCGGGGGCTAGCCTTACAGTGGCTCTCCTCCTTTCTTGAAGGCCGGGGACAAAGGGTGGCAATTGGGGGGGAGCTGTCTCAGAGACACCCACTTCATTGTGGTGTGCCTCAGGGGGCAGTTCTCTCCCCGATGTTGTTTAACATCTTTATGCGCCCCCTTGCCCAGATTGCACGGAGGTATGGGCTGGGTTGTCATCAATATGCAGATGACACCCAGCTCTATCTATTGATGGATGGCCGGGCTGGCGATGTCCCTGTAAATCTGGACCGAGCGTTACAAGCCGTGGCTGACTGGCTCAGGCTGAGCGGGCTGAAGTTGAATCCGGCGAAGACTGAGGTCCTTTGCGTGGGCCGCGGCGGACCGGGAGGGGAGATTACCCTACCAGCTTTCAACGGTGCGCCACTGATACCAGTGCGCAAAGTCAAGAGCCTAGGAGTGCTGCTGGAATCCTCTTTATCAATGGAGGCCCAGGTAGCTGCCACTGCTAGGTCCGCCTTCTTTCATCTCAAGAGGGCGAGGCGGTTGGCTCCCTTCTTGGAGCGCAGCGACCTAGCAACTGTGATCCACGCAACGGTCACCTCGAGACTAGACTACTGCAATGCCCTCTACATGGGGCTGCCCTTATACCGAACACGGAAACTCCAGGTAGTCCAGAACGCAGCAGCCAGGCTGCTAATGGGACTACCACGGTGGGAACATGCGCGGCCTGGGCTGCGGGATCTGCATTGGCTACCTGTTGTGTACCGTGTTCGCTATAAAGTGCTGGTTATCACCTTTAAAGCCCTATATGGCCGAGGACCTGCCTACCTAAGGGACCGCCTCTCCCCATATGTTCCCCAGAGAGCACTGAGATCTAGCTCTCAGAATCTTCTAACAATCCCTGGGCCAAGAGAGGCTAGACTGAAGACAACCAGGGAGCAAGCCTTCTCGGTAATGGCCCCTCGATGGTGGAATCATCTTCCAGAGATGGTACGAGCCCTGCGGGACTTGAATCAATTCCGCAAGGCTTGTAAAACATTTCTTTTCCAGCTGGCTTTTGAGACAGAACCTGGCTAATCTGATGTGTAGCTATTTAGCCATCTTGTGGATATTACAACTTACAGTATTTTTATAGCACCTATTTTTATCTATTTTATTCATTTTAAATTATTATGTAATTAACTATATCTAATAATTGTTATTTATATTGTTTTATCTAATTCATGGAATTTCCATGTCTGTGAGCCGCCCTGAGCCCGCCTCTGGCGGGGGAGGGTGGGATATAAAAATAAATTTATTATTATTATTATTATTATTATTATTATTATTATTATTATTATTAGGAGACAGTATGAACTTGAATTTCAATTCAGTCAGTGATATTCATAGAGCCAACTGTGTTCTGCCTATCAAGATTTTCCTAGCCTGCCTTCCTAATGTAGGTTTTTGCATTAGGATGAAGGATGAAAAAACTGCACAAATGGGCCATAGTCAGAAAGCACATCAGCAGCCATTCCAACAAACCGGAACCATTCCAACAAATAGGAACACAACACAACACAACACAAGCTCAAAACAAAGAGCCTAAATAACCACATGGAGAAGCATTATCATTTTAGTACACTGTATATATCCACTGAAAAGCTATATTGAAACTATACCATACAAACACTGTATGTGTGCATGCACGCTTCAATATATTTGGGGGGAATAGCTGCCAGGAAGGGCTAATTGGGAATCAAGATGCATAAGTAGCTGAGCAATAAATAAAGATAAGATTGGAGTAAAGCAGCTGGAAAAACCTGTGAATAGCAGCAAATTATCATACAGATCAAAAAAGGGCTAACAGATGTGAGAACTGTGTGACTTAGCATGTGTAGTCATATAAAAACCTGATATCTCTGTTAGGCCCTGGGGGTTCCATGTCCTGAGTGCTGTAATGACTTGTAATTCAGCAGTCTCCTGTTCTAGTCTGTTTTCTGAAATTCCTTTGTGATAAAACAGCTGCTCTGAGGTCTCACATTGAGTGTCCAGGGAGGCTGAAATATTCTCCTACAGGTTTCTCAATTTTGTCATTCTTGATGTCAGATTTGTGTCCATTTATCCTTTGGAGTCTGGTATGACCTGTTTGCCCTATGTAAAGAATAGAAGGGCATTGTTGGTATTTAATGGCATAACTAGTGGTAGATGATGAGCAAGTAATGAGCCTGAGATGGTATAGTTAATGTTGTGTTGTCTAGGTATATATGGCAGCAAAGCTGGCATCTGGGTTTACTGCAAGCTCTGGTTCCAGATTGCTGAATACAAGATACTACAACACTCAGGCCAATGGAACCCCCAGGTCTCAACAGAGTTATCAGGTGCTTATCTCGCTACACATGCTAAGTCACTCATTTCTTGCACCTGTTAATGCTTATTATATGTATGTTAACTTGCTGCTACTCACAAGTTTACAACTTTAATACAATCTTAGCTAAACTTATCAGTCAGTTACTTATGCATCTTTACTCCAATTAATCCTTCTTGCACCTAACTCCCACCACCTATATGCAATAGTTGAAGTCTGTTTCAATATATCAGAAGAAATGTGCATGCACATGAAAGCTTATACCAATAATTTAATTTTGTTAGTCTTACAGGTGCCACTGGAATCAAAGTTTGTTCTGTTGTTTCAGACCAACACAGCTATCACGTGAATCTATACAAATACTGTTACTGAAACCTACTTACAATTGCCACAAAATCACACTGATTTAATTTGGCCACAACAGGGTCAGTACAGCACCCATGTCAGGTATTTCATACATCCTTCACAAACACTGAGCAAGAAAGATAACAAAAGTTTATCAATTTGGCCACTATTTAGCAAGATAGTTTTCTATAGTTTACTGACCTGTAGAATCTTACAATGACACCAAATGAATTTAAAGATAATAAATATAAAGTATTAATAAGAAAATGTTTTAGCCACAAAATTAAAATGACACAGCTGGATATATAGGACAGAAATAAGGAAGTTCATAAATGGAAAATATATTATTGCTATAAAGCTTTGAAAAAGAGTGCCTAGAAATAAATGCTCTTTAGTACAGTATATCATTCTTATATTTAGTAACAGCTGAAACAGCAAGAATAAATGCTTCACAGAATTAACTAGATCACTTACTGTTTCAAGGTAAATTGGTCTCTGCACTCAAAAGGAAAGAACACTATCACAAATACCACCAATTTAATTTATTAATGTAATGAGATTTAAACTTTCCAAATGAAAGAGGTGAAAGCAGTCCAGCACACCTCCCCTCAACCTCAGTCATTAACATAAGAGTAGCATCATTTCTTAGCCAACACACATTTTGTGGCAATTTCCATAACAGTTTTATTTTCATTCTAACTGTATGTATGGTCTTGTATTTTCATAGCAAGTGTCTAAATAAAGGATCCCAGGAACACAAAACAGCCCTCTTACCAATGGCCAAAGCCTTGTTCAGTCTCATATCACACACATACACAGAGAAAAAAAAAATTGAAATATTATGCATAAAGAATGGAACCACAAAATGAAAGCATTTCAGTGACATGGAACACTAACTGCAAACAGTTTACTGCACGAAGGAACTTCTATGTAGCCATACTTTAAATATTTATCAAACTATTGCCTGTGCAGGTTTCCATTTTCACTTGTTTAGAGATTAACATATGTTGCATTAATTCTGTGTTTTAAGCCACTTCAAGAGCTAACCCTGGACTAGTGAAGCAAGTTATAATTACTTGAGAACAAAAATAATATAAAAATATCATAGTATTTCTATCAGTATTTAATTACTTATTTAATTAATTATTCAGAAGCAAATTTTCAAAGGCATAAACTCACCACTCTCTTCCTTAACTGGAACATTTTTATCTTATTCTATTCACAACCTGAATATAATGTCACTACTATGATATTATGGAGATTGTTATTACCTCCCACCTACTTCACTATGGTATCATGCTAAATAGGTAATTGGTAATCAAAAGCAGTGTACGAACAGACACTAAATGGGTACTGCAGTTTGTGCAGCTCTCATGGTCACCCATTAAGATGCAGGAAGGAGTAGGAATAGTAAACAGTGCCATCCTAAGAATCCTACTCAAATCTATTCAGCCAGGTTTATCCTGAAGAAAATATTTTCAGGATTACAATGGAACTCAAATCTGAACGGTCACTAAAGCAGCCCTTGAAACATCTAAGTGTCTAGAATATCATGCTTTAGCAGCAGCGGAGGTGCTGGGAAGACATAATAAATGGCCATGAAGCAATGCAACAAGACTTTTCTATCATGCTGTGAGGGGAAAGTACTTTATTAGAAGACAACACCATGTTGTTTGGTGTGGTGAGAGCCAGTTTGGTATGTGATTAAGTGTGCAGACTTTAATCTGGGAGAACTGGGTTTGATTCCCCACTGTTCCACATGCAGCTACTGGGTGACCTTAGACTAGCCCCAGTTCTGTCAGAGCTGTTCTCTCAAGAGCAGTTTCTGTTAGAGCTCTCTCACCCCCAGCTACCTCACAGTGTGTCTATTGTGGGGAGAGGAAGGAAAAGGAGATTGTAAACTGCTCTCAGACTCCGAGTGAAAGGCAGGGTATAAATACAATCTCTTCTTCTTCTGCCATGCTTAGAGACAGAATTTTTAAAAATAACAAAGATGCAGGGGAAGGTAGCAGAGCATCTGCTTGGCATGCAAAGGGTCCCAGGTTCAATCTCCAGCATTTCCAGTCAAAAGGATCAGACAATGAATGATATGAAATACTGCTACCTAGGACCCTAGGAAGCTGCTGCCAGTCTGAGTAAACAGTACTGCCCTTGATGGACTAATGTTCTGATTCAGTAGAAGGCAGCTTCATGTGTTCCTGGTGAAAGAGGTGATTTATTTATTTATTTATTTCATTCCGGGATTTATATCCCACCCTTCCCACGAGTGGCTCAGGGCGGCTTACAACAAACAATAAAACAATAAAATCGGAACAAAGTAATTACATTTAAAATCAAGCATTTAAAAACCTAAAAACCTTAAAAAAAATTTAGCATTAAAACTATACAGTAATCACAGAGATCTAGAAAGCTACATTTATCCAGTCAGGCGTAGGCTAACCGGAAGAGGGTCGTCTTACAGGCCCTGCGGAACTGAGTAAGATCCCGCAGGGCCCTCACCTCTTCCGGTAGCTGGTTCCACCACATAGGGGCCATTGTAGAAAAGGCCCTGTCTCTAGTTGTCTTGAGACGCGCTTCCTTGGGCCCGGGGATGTTGAGAAGATTTTGAGTCCCAGACCTCAGTACTCTCTGGGGAACGTGATAAGAAATACATTTCCCACACCTACCTTTTCTGACTTGCCCACCATTTCTGATATGCTGGTTGATTCCTCAACAGATCCATTTGTGGCCTATGTCCTATTCCTCCATCAGAGTAACAGATCTCCCCACACACCACTTTCATTAATATACTTATATCTACACTAGGAGTAAGGCCCATTGTGAAGAAAAATACAACAGGCTCTAGGAAGAGGCTCTGGGCGAGTGCCTGCCACCCTTGCTTTCTTCCAACCCACCCATGAAGGCATTGCCCCCACACCTCAAGGGGAGATAATGGCTGCCATCTAGAGAGCAGCGGTAAATCTGAGTGATCTCCAGTAGGAAATGGCATTGTACCTGTCTGAGGTCCTATCCCTTACCTTGAGTTGGCAACCCTATCTCCTTTCCTTTATCTCCCCTGTGACTTCAGCTTTCCATTACCTTCCCCCTCCCTGAAGCTTCTACATAGGAAAATGACAGTCTTTCTTCACCGGGGGGGGGGGGGGGGGCAAAGAAGTTTGCCTCATTCTCTTCTCCTCCCATGTGATCTGAACAACAACACTGTGAGGCAGGTTAGGCTGGAAGTCTATGCCTGGTCCAAAATCACTAAGTCAGCTTCCACAGCTTCCAGAACCTGGATCAGTCAGCTTCCACAGCAAGAACCTGGGTCTGGCAGAATCTCCAGGAATTTCCCATCATTTTGGAAAGGTACCACTAAAGGTCTCTGGGCAAGTGCCCCCTCCCACCCTTGCTGTCTTTCCACCCACCCAAGTGAAGGCATTCACTCCCCCCCAACTCAAGGGGAACTGACCTCTGCCATCTATTTGGATAGCAGTTGCAATTCCGAGTGCTCTACAGTCCTCTCCTGGAGACTGGCGGTTCCCCAGGAGGAAAGGCCTTTCCCTCAGAGGCCTGTAATAATCCCTTAGGGATTTCCTATCAGCCTGGAAAGGTACCACTAACGGTCCCTGGGCGAGTGCCCCCACCACCAGCCTTGCTCCTTCCCACCCACCCAAGTGAAGGCATGCACTTCCCCCCCCCCCCTTCAAGGGAAGCTGATCTCTGCTGTCTAGAATTTCCTAACATGGAGATGGCAACCTTGCAGCCTTTAAGGAAAAGGAGTCTTTCTTCACAGTGTGTGTGTGTGTGTGTGTGACGGGGGGAACCAAAGCAGCTGATATCATTCTCCTAATTTCTCTCCCCCCTTTGCTGAACAACCCTGTGAAGGCTTCCCTATCTCCTTCTCAGGCAACCATCTTGGGGCGAGGCTGAGGGAAGGAGGGAGAGAGGGAGTTAAAGGCAGTAAAGGTGGGACAGCCATGCCCTCTGAGGTGGAGCCAGGCTCCCTGGCTATTGCAGGGGCCTTCTGAGGCTGTGTGTGCTGGGAGGCAATCTGTGTGGGCTGTTGACAGGGCCTTTTGTGAGGCCGCAGGAGCTCTGCAGCCCTTGCTGAATCTAGTTGACAGAGAAGAGCTAAGAGATGTGGCTGTCTCTGAGGTAAGACTGCTTCTGGCAGTGTGTTCAACATTCCTGGGCCTGAGTAGGCGGGGCAGGGAAGTCAACCAATAGGATGCCAGAGACACTGACATGTGATGGGCCAATTGTTTGTTCTCAAAATATTAGCAAATGGCCTTCTTCAATTAGGCCATGGCAATAAGAGAATTATTACTATAGATTAGTATGAGATAGTTAGCAATTCATTTCATTATCAGGGAAGACTGCAACAGTTGTGTCTTTCATCATAAATTGATTTGGCAGCATGATTTTCCCATTATATCTGAAAACTGGGAACTGACAGAGAAGTGCAATGTGTTTCTTTGTAGCAAGCAACCTGAACTTGTGACCCACCATGCATCCTTCAGCTAGCATACAAAATTACAGGTTGTCACAGATGAAGAGGCTTGCTTTCAGCCCATCCCATTCAGCCATTTGGTTGATGCATTAGCTTGCAACTTGCAACATCTAACTGCAAGCTGTTTCCCCAAACAACATCTGCAATGACAACATACTGTAAAGAATGTTAGAGGTTCTGGATGAAATGTAATAGACAAATTAAATATGTTTTTGTACACATTATGACATTGCCTAGAAGCATTAAAGAAAAGATGGGGAAGAGAATCAGGGTAAGGAAGAGGGTGGGAGAAAAGACTGAAGTACAAGCACCACCAGCAAAATAGACAAAAACAGCTGAAACTTTGAAATAAATGGTGTATGGAGTCGCACATGGGCACCCTACAGAGATGTGACTCAATCTGAAAAGAGCCAACATCTCATATTAGCATATACCTTTTTCACATACCACTACTCAAGGGCTGACTCAATCTGAAAAGAGCCAACTTATCTCATATTAGCATATACCTTTTTCATATACCACTACTCAAGGGCTGAAGTTCAGTCATCGTACTGCAAAGGTAACAAACTAACCAGTGTTCTTTCAATGCTAATGCTAATACATCACAACATGTTCTCTTTTAAAAGGAACACTACAATAAAGGGCAAGCCACTGAATCTCATCAACAAGATGTGGCATTCTCCTGTTCCATACTTTTTATTTTAGTCAACATATACTGTACACAAGCATGCAAATAGTTCAGTGGGGTCTGATGAATGGATAGCTCTGTCTCATAACAGAGAACTGGAAGAGGTGGGTATTTAGTCCCTTCCTGATGAATAATTGATTTTCTGATATATGACTCAAAGTAGTAGTTCAACTGCTTAAAGTGACAAGGCACAAAGATCAATAAATATTTATTTTATTTTATGGAATTTATATCCCGCCCATCCTGCCAAGGTAGGCTCAGGGTAGGTAACAACATAAAAATCTATACATTAGTACATTAAAATTCTAAAACCAACAATAAAAGTACAATTTAACAGTTAGTTGACACAAGATGGCTATAGTCCATAGCTCTGCTCAAAACTGCTGATAGTAATTAATAGCACAGATGTTCCAGATAATAAGCAGTAAAGGCAGGTCAAGTCAATATACAGCAAGAGGGTCAAGCCAGATGTCCAGATCTCAGTGAAAAGCCTGGCTGAAGAGCTCTGTCTTACAGGCAAAGTGCCATCAGATGAGCCTTGCAACACCACAAATGCATATCCTGAAGTTTCAGAGTGTAACTCAGTAACAATAGTTGCTAATTAGCTCATTAGGGTTCCTCAGACATTTGATTTCTGTTCCTCCTTATCTGATGGTCCAAGCTAACTTGAAATACACTAGTTCTCCCATTCTCTAACCTGTTTATGTTTTATCCAGGTTTTTTTTTTTTTTTTGGTGGGGGAGGGTGTTGGGGGTACATTTGGAAGCTTGAAAAGCAAGATGAGCTTCCTATTACCAACCGCACCAACTGCAACCTCCAACAACTGAAGTGAGGAAGACCCTTGATAGGTTTTGAAAAGGGAGGGGGGGGAGCAGTTTGCTTTCAGAACTGGTTTCTGTATATTACACCTCTTACCTAAGCGCCTGGTAACAGACTGAAAGCTACCTAAATGCAACCAGGACAGAAAAAAGGGATTGTGATTCTGCCAGCATGATCCCCACATTCAATTCACTATAAGACTATAGAGTAACACCCTCAGGCTTGTCTGCATGAAAGAAATCCTGTTTTTAATAATACATGCACATAAGGTTTGAGAGCCTCTTGACAATCCTATTCACCCTCCCTACATGATTTCAGTAACCCTTGATCTGTTCTCTTAACTGTACTGTTGAGTAAAAGTTAAGGTTTGCAGGTGATCAAAGTGTATGTTGCCTCATCCTGTATTCAAAGTAAACCTGAGCCAAAGTGAAAAGAAACTTGTAGCGAGGGGAGGGGGAATCTACTACTGCGAGCCGTGTGGGTTTTTTACCATTCAACCACCTTGCTCTCAAGAGAGAATTCTCTGCTTTTCTTTGATAATTGGCATGCAGTGGCAGCTGATATTACAGAATTCAAGGTGCTAGGGAAAAAATTCATTAGACCCAAACAACCCATTTGAGGGAATGTTAAACAATACATGGTCTTATTAAAAACTAATGTTAATATAAAACAGAATTGAACTACAACAAATATTGCACTTTGTGCTTTAAAACATTTTAGTAAATACATGCTATATACAGGCTTTCAGGCATTAGCTCTATACAAAAATATAAATACTTTCACCATCCTGAAAGTACATAAGGCAATCACAGTTCTGGGATCAATGAGTTCAGAGTATGATATAATATATAGAAAAGTAGAAAACAGAACCAGCTACCCATACATCATCTCAAATTGTACCACACTATTAAATTAAATGGAGGAAGCAGTGGAATTTTGCCAAAAGCATAGCAGATCTGACCCCAGGAATTATACATATGAATATGAATTTCAAAAATATTCATATACATTACATGGAATTTGGTGGCATCAACAAGCCTGCAAGGATGAATACCACCAAAAGCAAAGGACCAATAGCTCTGATGGCTGTTGTGAAATAAAAGATCATAGTTATTTTTATTTATTTATTTTTATACTGCATCCTCTCCTTATGGTTTTGGAGCAGTTTACAATAAAGCATTCAACAATTAGCATTTAGTAAAATACATCTAAAGATTAAAACAACACTGGCTAGTAAAACACAATTACAACAAAGAATTTACAAAACATCAGTAAGCATAAATAAGCAAATTCTTAAAAACTAATCAGCTATTACCAGGTTACAGGCGGTGGTGCAGTTCCACAAAACTTAACTAAAGACCTAACAAAACAGGGTGATCTTCCATGCCCTGCAAACTTCAGGTCTCATCAGGGAGCTAATTGTCAGGAGATCCACAAGTTCACATTGCTTTCAGAACTCTTGCATGTTTGCCATCCGGGCCTGGTGATTTATCAGTTTTTAAACCATCAGTCATAGGACCTCCTCTCTTGTCACCTCAATATGACTCAGGTCTTTCAACACCCCTCCTGAAATCAGCGATTCTGGAGTGAGCAGGCACTTCTCATCTTCCACAGTGATGGCTAGTTTCCTACTTCTAATGTATTTGAAGAAATTTTTATTGTTGGTCTTTATGTTTTTTGCAATATGCTCCTCATAGTCCCTTTCTGTCTATCTTTCATTAACCTCAGTTGGACTCGCGTTCCACCGCTTAAAGGAATCCTTCTTACCTTTTACAGCTTCCATTATTTTGTTTGTTAACTATGTAGGTCTTTTTCTGTACCTATTTGTACCTTTCCTAACCTGTGGTATATATTTTATCTGAGCTTCTAGGATTGTAGTTTTAAATAGTCTCCAAGCTTCCCCAACGGTTTTGACCCTTTTATCTTTTCTTTCAGTTTCCTCTTCATATGCCTCCTCCTCTCAGAGAAGTTACCCTCTTTTAAAGTTAAAAGTGGTTGTGTTGGTCTTTTTGGATTCAGGGCTTCAGAGCGGAGATCTGCCAGACACAGGTTCTTGCTGTGGAAGTTGACTGGGTGATTTTGGAGCACTCACAGACTTTTAGCCTAACCCACCTCACAAGGTTGTAAAAAGAGAATGGTGTAAGCTGCTTTGGTCCCCCACCTCCCCACTGTGAAGAAATATTGTCATTTTCCTATGTAAAGGCTGCAGGAAGGGGGAAGGTGATGGAAAATGAAGTCAGAGGGGCAGATAAATGCAAAGAGATAGGGTTGCCAAATCCAGGTTAGGGAATTACTCGAGATTTAAGGGGTAGGGCCTGGAGAGAGAAGGGTTTGAGGAGGGGTGATACCTCAGACAGGTACAATGCTATTTCATCCTGGGGAGCCACTGTTACCAATCTCCAGATGGCAAAGATCAGTTCCCTTTGAGGTGGGGGGGGGAGAGTAAATGCCTTCACTTGAGTGGGTGGGAAGACAGCAATGATGGGGGGGCACTTGCCAAGAGCTTCTTTCTGGAGCCTGTTGTATTTTTCTTCACAATGGGTCTTATTACTAGTTTGCATATAAACATCTTAATTTCCCAGGCATGTTAGGCCCACAACTTTCCTCCTGTTGCCTCGGTGGACAACTCTAATCCATTGCACCCTGTAGAAATATCAAAAGAACCATTCAAAAAGTGCCACACAGCTAATTAAATTTGAAGTTCTATGCCTCATATGAGCTCATCATGCAACATGCCACTTGTGCAACCAAAAGGCATTTCAAAAGCAGTTGTGATATGGGGATCTTTCATTCAAAGGAAAGAAGTTTGAAATTCTATTGGACATCTCAAAGACTTTGAGTAAGCCTAAGTAGTTCTTTGGAGTCCACCTTGTTGCCTACTAGTTCAGTAAAATACACTGTTCCTAAAGGATGGGGCCAACAGAGCTGTGTACAGTGGTTAATTCTCTTCCATATAAACTTGTGGAAAAGATGGGGGGGACACCTAGAAATTTAAAACTTGTGCTTCTTTCCATTTATCAACTCTGTTCCCTATATTTACTTGAGAACTGTGTATGAAATTGCAGTATCAGCAGTCATAAATCTTAACAGCTTAATCCTACCCTATTAATATGCTATGATGGACCCCTGTCCACTTCCCTCCCTCAGAGGCTAGATTTCCCATCCATTTATCTGTTCCTTTTCACTGACTGAGCAGCCCTAGTAACATGTTTTCTTCTCCCCTGAAGAAACCTTGGATATCGCACCCTGTCAGTAAGATATATCTTGGGTATTTGCCCAGCGTAGTAACCTGAAGGAATGGATAGGATTGCCCTTTAACTAAAACACTTGAGATGCTTTAAAATTCAAAAATAACAAAAGGTTTCATTTAACATCAAGGGGAAAGGTCAGGTGAAATCAGGGGTTGAAACTATTGAGATAAAACTAGTACAAGTACAGACTTTTGTTCCTATATATCAGGCTAATAAGAGGTTGTCACGACCTCCGTCTTGATGAATGTAATGCTGCTACCATGAATTTATTTCCAAACACTTTATTTAATGTTCCCAACTGAATTGTGCCCAAGATCTAAGGCTTCTTCATTGGACTATGTGGTCCTGAGGATGAGACTCATATGTTTTAAAATCACAGGACTCCAGGTTAATATAGAACAAAATAAAACTTTATTTGTACAATAAGCATATTGGTTTCAAGATGTTTATAGCTTAGTTCTTCAGTAAATAACAACAACAAGTAAATAACAGTGACTGAGGTATCACTCTTTCACGTCACACACTCTTCACTCTCAAATCCTCCTTTCTCAAATCCAACTTTCTGATGGTTTCTGTCTCTCACACTCCTAAAATATTCTGACAATATTAGGTTTTGGCTCTCTATCTAGCCCTAATATGTCCACTATGTATTTCTACTTTTCATCCCTGGAATCTTAATGCTTTTCACAGCACTATATGGAATTCTAATAAGAAGACTGCTTCTCAGACTTTGCAGACTGCTGACTGACCACAACTGACTGTTAACTTATGTCACTCTGCTGAGAGTTAACTGCTGACTGACTTCTCTCTCTCCACACATACTTCTTGGCTCCACCCACACTCTCTCAAGTCACCAACCAATCATCCCATTCATTCCCCATCTTTCACCCTCCTTTCTCTACTGCAACTTACCAAAAATTAAAGGAACACACATATATAAATTCAAATCATTATAGAGGTTCTTCAATTATTTGCAGTTATTTAGATATTTATACTGAGAGGCTTTTGTTCCTGTGTTTTCTCAAACACTTCAGCACACTTTATTTAAGTACCTGAAAACTATTTTGGCGCCCAGAAAGCTGGCACCCTCTTCCCAGTACCCCAACCCCTTCTCTTTGAACACCAGTACTCTTCTTGAGATGCTCACTGACTTTTAAGGTTGCTAGAGGCAGTGTCTAATCACACCAAACCAGGGATGTCAGTATTCCTCAGAAATAACTCTCTAGAAGATCTATTCCCTTTCCTTTTGGCCTGAATTGGAGTCTTCTCTACTACCCAAGCCTTCCTCCAACTCTCCCCCAGTTCCCTGTCTGTGTTCAAACTGCTCTCAGCTAATGCTGAATTCAGACTGCATTCAGTCAAAGCAGAAATCTGACTCTGTTAACACTAAACCCTTTTTCTGTCAAGACTATTCTCAGTCTCAGTACATGTATCATCTCTGTTAGGGCAGGAATCTGACTGAATCTCCTCAGCATCCAGCTCTCTCAGTATTTTCTTTTTGCTCAGCTGATGCTAACCTATCAGATCACAGCCTGTCTCTCAAGGTTCTCTGGCTTTATGAAGAATTAACTTCACAGTCCTGTAGTAAATGTACAGCACTTTTAAGCCTCTTAAAAAGTGCAGTCCATCACATATGCTCACTACAATTCAGCTATATCAAAATTAATAAAATTCTAAATGCCTTAAACCATAAAAAGGTATTCTAGATCTGTTTTATAGATATCAGAGAATAGCTATGCTTGTTGTTGAATGATTTTTAAAGGTACAAATTATAATCAATCCTTTTAATTCTACATATGACATCTTTTTTCATCCTTTTAAACCCACTGAGGTCAATGAGATTAGACATGTAACTCTGCTTAGGAAGGAACTGTTAAACTAGAGGATGCCACCAGAATTCTAGTGAGAATGTAGCTGCTTTATTTAGTACCATCACCAGATAGAACAAGTTAAACAGCTTAATTCAAACAAGAAATTATGCATCATTTCTAAACCTCCAGCACTTCCAGAGCAACTCCAGGCTGCAGTCACAAACATCCATTAGACTGTTCCACAATTCAGAGCAAGCAAGTGGTTGTCAGTGCAGCCAGTAAATCACCTGATCCTATTACAAAATCAATTACTGCAGCACATTTCTATTGCTACACAACCTGATGATGGCAAGAGGATATTGGATAGCTGCTGCAAGGTCAAAAAACCCTAAAAGCATAAGAAATAGTGTCTTCTTAAAGTCCATATTGCATCTACTTTAAAGGAAATGTTTTAAATAAATGTGTATAGTTACCTTCTTTGGCTGACTGGGACATTCGATGGATAGTCTCTGCAACTGGTCTGATGTATGGCTGCAAGATAGAAGATCGGAGCAGCAGGTCGAACGGCCCAGCCTCTTCATTAAAGAAGAAATAATGCTGCAGCCACAGCCACACATTGACTTGCTCATTGGATGAGTTTACTCCTTAAGAAATAAGTACTGGACCACACACATTCAAAATTGGCTGACTGCCTCATTCTGCAGCTCCCTGGCAAAAATTGACACTGATAAAAAGAAAACAATTGTGTTCCTGCAAAGCTGATACCAGCCACTATTGCCAAGCAAAACTCACAGTTTCAAAGTGCATCTATGTGGCTATACTCTCAAAAAGGCAAGCCATACTGAAGCTCTCCACTGTCTTCTAAGAGTCTATAGTTCGTCTTGTTGTAGTACTTCAGGTTTGCTAGGATATCCACTATCCAACTTGTTCCCGCTCTGAATGCACAGTCTTCCAACAGCCAACAGAAAAGAGCCACACCTCTTCATGTTCTCTTCACCAATTCAAGATCGGTTCAGTATATGAAGTAGTACTGTTGCTGCATTGCTGACTGTATCAGACTGGTGGAAACTGACCAAAGCTGCTGAACCTTTAATTATCTAAAGTATACTGCCTGGGTAACTGCCAATTATAGTTAAGATAGAAAAAAATATTTTATGGCTTAAATTTGCAATTTCTACATATATCATAGATATATCTCTCACCTCAGCACAACAATTTTAGAAACAAAAAAGATGTTTAAAATCCTAGGGGGAGGGGAGTTGTAATAACATTACAACTTATGTCACTTAGCACAATAATACAAAGAAAAACACATTCCAACAAAACAGAGACCAAGCTAAAGCAACAGAAAATATAGAAGGCAAACAAAACATGAATTTAACACTCAAGAAAAGCTAATTTAGAGACAAAAGTTCACCAACTTTTTTCATTCAAACAGGGACTGGGAGAGAGGAGTAAACATGAAAGGAAGTAAATAAAACTGTTTTCAGTGTCTGTGAAAGCAATGGTATTTTTATGCTAAAATGAAATAGTTTTCTTCAGTAATATGGTCAGGTTCCTGAAATCACCTGTTTTGCTGATTATCAATTAAAAAAAACATGCAGATGTTTCCCAAGCAGCATAAAGTGTATGTATCAGAAGATGACATGCTGGGCTATCAGTTATTAAAGATTGTGCATTTATCACTGCAGCCATACACTAGAATACCCGAAGCCAGATAGTGCATATTAACACAGATGCTCAGCTTCATTACAGGGTAATCTGCCTTGAAATAACTGTCACTTACATTGATAGAACTATCACTAGTTGTCTACTGAATGAGTTTTACCAAAGGGTTAAGAAAAAGCAAGTGGCATGAGAGCCCCTTAAGCATTAATGTTGAAGCAAAACTTCTTGTTTTCACTATGCATCAAAAAGCTGTATTTCCTCTGTCTCCTCCCCCTCTCTTCTAGCCCTGGTATACAGCTATATGGAACCAGCTCTGCCTTTTTCTTCAACCTTGCTCTGCCCTTTTGATATTCACATTTATATTAAATCATTTCCTAGTAATATTTAAATGCAAGCAACCAATGCAAATTGAAAAGCCTTTTGTAGAGAAAGACTGCATGCAAACAAGCAAATAATGCAGTAACCTTTTACTCGCCTGCTGGAGGTACTGTCTGCTGCATAGAATTTTAAATCCTCATCTGCAGATGCAATTGAGCTGGTATTGCCAAGGACTTTGCTCTTCCTGTGCTGATTCTACACAGCTATTCATGGTGTGTGTGGGGGGGAAGAGAACATTACAAGAAAAACGTAAAGTAATATAAGATGAAATTACTCAGAGGGCCTGAAAGAGCCAACTTCTAAAAATCAGCTGCTGTCTTGCCCAGTCACATTTTTCAGCTCATAAATAAGCCTCACTGCTGATGTATGCTTGATATCAATATGCAGGATAGAAAAAAATCACAGAAAGCTAATAAAAAAATTAATATACAGAATTAACATGCACTGCTCACCCTTACCCTTATAACATCCTGGTGTCTTCTGAAGCAATTACATCGCAAGATGAAAGCTCATACAACCAAGTGAGACTTCTCTCCCTGCTCCACCCTCCATCCCCAATGGATCTCAGTTTGCAGAATGTTAATAAAGACTGTTATAATCATGCTGTATATTACGCCAAATAAAAATAACAGACCTCTTCTGTTTTATAGCCTACCAGTATATAATAAACAGCCAGAATCTCCTTAATGATAATTAATGGCTCATCATGCAAATGGCTAGTTTTCTTTTTCTTTTTTATTATTGCTCCAATATCATACCTGCCAAGAAGGTAGGAACTGAAAGGAAGAGTCTGTTTGGCCAGAAAAGAATAAAACAAGGTTCTAAGTTTTTAGAATTCAGAGTCCCAGGATTCTAAGTTTCTGGAATGCATCATCCCAGGGACATTATACTGTTAAGTCTTCAGGGGCTGATGCTGCTTGAGATAACCACTCCCTGTGTATGTACCTGCTTGTTTCTTACCTGTTCAACCTGTACATTTGTGAGGTATTTCAGTATCCTGATTGACCAGTGGCCTTTCTCTTCCCAAACAAAGCTAGAAGTTCCTACTGTTCAAGGAAGATGAGAACACTAAACAATACTCTCATTTTGTGAATAACAGTTCTAATATAAGCTTTATTTGTCCTTGGATTATATCAAGTGCCTATTAGTGTATCCAAGAAGCAGCTCTTGATTGTACTTAGTTTTTGTGGGTTAATAATTATCTGTTAAATCTGCTACAAAATGCATAGATAATTCAGTGAAATCTGTATTGCTCTTAACAAGAATGAAACACTAGCAGTAAAGGTTGTTATTAATTATTAATATGTCCCCCTCCCACCTTGTCAGTATCCTTAATGTACTATTGATTCTCAGGATGCATAAAGATGGAGTCAGTGACAGACCATGCATAGGACAATAATCCAGTAAAAAAAACATAGCGACGGTTTAGGTAAATATTTCTCAAAAAAAATTCAATGTCAGACTGTAGTGACAAATATGCAGACTAATTCTGCATTAAACATTTCAAGAAAATCTATAAATCTATTAAGCCATGTGTATATTTAGCCTATTTGCCCAAAACTGTTAAAACAGTCTGTCCTACTTTAAAAAAAAAATCCTGATCAAATTAGTGTAACATATGTTTCTGCAATAATATTATTTGTATGCAAATAATTTAATGCTACAGATGAAGAGATTGTTCATTTCTACCTCACTAAATCCTTGCCATACATAACATTTGTATCTACATGCTTCATCAGCACATTGTAAAATCATTGCTACTAAACTAACTATAGGCATGACTCTAGCATATTTAAAATGTAAAAAATAGTATTCCTTTTCATAGCGAGCCCACAAAGTCAGCGGTCACATTACAATTAAAATGTAGCTCTATTTCACAATGATATATACCAGTGTTTCTTTCAGTTGATTTTTTTTTCTAAGAATGTCAGTAGTCATATATAGGTTGCACCAGTTTCCAGCAATTGCCCCTCAAGACTTGGGAAAGCCCCACTAAGAGGTGCCAGTGAGTACCATCACAAAAGCACCCTGATACATACAAATCAGTCACAGAATGCAATTGTCCCTCAAATAAAAATAGTTAACTACATGATAACTAACTAAATCAACCTTATAGGTGTTCAAAACAGAAAACAGATTACTTAAATACCCACAAACATTGATGACCTTAGAACATAAGAGAAGTCATGTTGGATCAGACCAACAGCTAATCCAGTCCAACACTCTGTCATTCAGTGGCCAAAAAACCAAGTGCCATTAGGAGGTCCACTAGTGATGCCAAGAGGACCCCATTGCTGCCCCCCACAAGCACCAAGAATACAGAGCATCACTGCCTCAGACAGAGAGTTCCATCAATACACTGTGGTTCATAGCCACTGATGGACATCTCCTCCATATGTTTATCCAATCTCCTCTTGAAGCCGTCTGTGCTTGCAGCCGCCACCACCTCCTGTAGCAGTGAATTCCATGTGTTAATCACTCTGTGGGTGAAAAAGTACTTTCTTTTATCCATTCTAGCCCAACTGCTCAGCAATTTCATTGAGTATCCATGAGTTCTTGTATTGTGAGAAAGTGAGAAATGTACTTCTTTCTCTGCCTTCTCTATCCCATGCATAATCTTGTAAACCTTTTCTAGCTACAGAAGTTACCATTAAAACTATGTAACTGTACTAAAAAGGGGTAGAGATTGGAGACTATCAGTGGTAACAGTAAAAGGACAACCTACTCTCTGCAATGCAAAATGTCACAAATTATGAATATAGTAGTTAAAGGAAGTCACAATAAAGATTAAATCACTGGAAATGCTGCAGAATGAAACAAATGACTGCAAACATTTTGTCAGCCGTAACACAGCACCATCCCAATGCTGTCATTTTTAGAATTACAGGTCCTGCTAGCTTTTAAACAGTGTGCAGTTTAAGAAGCAGTGGCTTCCAAGCAATAACAGCAATCCTCCAAGACAGTGAGCCCACAATCAGAAAGCACATGATCAGGAGACAGCATCACTGTAACATTTACTGGGCTCTACCTTTTCAGATTGCAGGTGAAGGATTACACATTTGAACTCTCTGCCATTCTCAGTAACAGAGCTAAAATGGTCATGGAAAGATTATAATTTTTTCTTGACATTCTGGGCATTTTGTACTATTAATATAGGAGAGCAACATGCAAACAAACTCTGCTACCAACACCACTCATTACAGTATGAAAGATAAGATACTGTTGATACCATAAAGTCTAGGACTAACAGTAAAGGTCCCAAATCTACACCAGATTCACAACTAATTAAGTAAAAAGTTGATACAAATAATCTTGAAATAATTAGGAATAGTTGTCATGTTATTAAGAAATATTGGAGCAGCTTGTGCCAAAAGAAGAAAGTCTAAAGCCCATAACCACTATCCATGTAGTCCAGATCTCCACAAAATCTGCTGCCTGAAGTCACCTTGCCTAACAGCAGTGCTGGCCCTATCTCTAATCCTTATGCAAATGTAGGAGGCACAACACTAGTATTTACTTTATGAATTCCTTTCACAGGTAACCAAACATCATTATTTTCAACTTTAGAGTATGAGATGTTTGTAGAAATCTAGTTCTACAGAATGCACTGTGATTTCAGCTTCTACCTTTCTTAACAATCAAGGGGAAACAAAGGGGAAACCATCCCTAGCCTCAGCCAGCCAGAATTTTGACAAATCCACCTTCTACATTAGGAGTACTTATGAAGAATGAGAAACAAAAAACCTGTAAGTGGAAAGAGAAAGACAGGTGACAATATTGTGCAAATTCCCCCTGCATTTTGTAAAAAATCAAAATGTGTTAGTGCAAAGAGAGAGCTCCAAAAGTTTTCATTCATCCCTTGCTAATGGGACACTGATCCTTCCTCAGTTTTCTGGACACTTTCCAATGGCATCCTTACCATCTGTGTATAGCAATTCTGTGTGTACCAATTTATGAGACCCAAGAATCCTAAAACACATTTCTGAGACTTGACAAAAAAATGGCTAGAAAGAAAACTTGATACAAGAATGGCTAGAAAGACAACACATAAGTACAATAAGAGGAGTTTTGTGCAGATTTGCTATAGAAAACTGAAGGGAAATTTTGGGGAAAGCAAAACAGAATTCATTAATATTTGCAAAAAAAACAAACTTTGGCCTTACCCTGAAGGTTCTATCTATTTGAAGTAGAGTAGAACATCCTGATATTTAAGTACTCCTTCACCCACAATCTATGGAGGCAGGATTTTATGACATTTTCTTCCTGCCCTTAAGGAGAGGAATGCCTCCTTCAGTTCAGAAGGTTTCACAGCTTCCCATAGAAAACCATGAAGTGTGCTGTCAATTGTTGCTGCCAGCAGTAAGACTTAACCTGAAGATTAAACAAACACAAGGTAAGGCCAGAGGCCCAACCCCATTTCAGAGAATAAACAACATTTAACAATCAACAGTTACAGCGGGAGGGAGGGGGGAGACAATTGAGTAGCCATGTTGGTCTGAAGCAGCAAAACAAAGTTTAAGTCTAGTGGCACCTTTAAGATCAACAAAGTTTTACTCTGGGTATAAGCTTTTGTGCACGTGTACAGCTTATACCAAGATAAAACTTTCTTGGTCTTAAAGGTGCTATTGGACTCAAACTTTGTTCAGCAGAAAAAAAAGTTTAAGGCAATTGAGACAAGAGGGCTATTTCACTTACATCAGGGTAGGGCCAGGACATCCTCCTCCTCTACCCCAAACAGAAGAAACTTCCATGGCAAATCTGAAGTTCTTTTCTCTTTTGAGAAGTGGAGGATATCCTGATGTGTGGAATGTTACAAAGTTTTCCCCAAGACAGGAGGCAACCCTCTATATCAGTTCTCTCACAGCATCTTACAAAGGCCTGCCACCCAAAGGCCACCTCAGAAGCTGCATATGAGCTCATTTTGTAATAGCATATGAAGAAAGACATAGCTACCCATGCGGCATCTTAACAGATTTCCAAAACTGAAGCACTGCATTGAAAGGTGACCATAGTGGCTGCACTTCTTGTTGAGTGAGCTGTGATTACTTCAGGAAGTTTAAGTCTTTGAGAAGAGTAGGCCAAAATAATGCACTCTTTTATACATCTGCTAATAGATGCATTAGACACCCTTCTGCCCTTGGTTATAGCATCTGGTTGGCATGCAGAAAGTCCCAGGTTCAATCCCAAGCATCTCCAGTTAAAAACATCACATAGATGATATGAAAGACTCCTACCTGAAATCCTGGAGTGCCACTGTCAGTTTGAACAGACAATGCTGATTCTGGTAGACCAAAAGTCTGTTTCAATATAAAGCTGCTTCATAAGTTCAAAAAACAAATCAAACAGAGCATCTGATCTCCTGACAGAAGCTGTGCACTGGATGTAGAGACAATGAGCTCTACACACATTCTATATATACAAATTCATCTCCTTAGGGTGTGCTGGAATGGGACAAAAGGACAGGAGGTACACTTCCTGAGATATGTAAAATGCAGAATTCACCTTTGGGAAGAACAAAGGATCCAGAAAGAGAACCACCATATATTTCTGGAAAATTCAAAATCATTTAGTTATAAAGCTCCCATTTCTGAGTTTCGTCTGGCAGAGGTGATGGCCATAAAAAAAAAAAACCTTAAGTGTGCAGAAGCCAACTGATACCTCTTGCAGTTACTCAAATAGACTTTTTAAGTGCTTAGAGAATCAAATGAAGTCTCCAAGAAGGAAACTGGTGAACTACTGGTGGGCTGGAAAGCCCAGCTCCTCTGAGGAAATGCTTGATGATCAGGTGGTATAAGAAAGGACTGCCTTTGACTAGACAATATCGAAATACACAGGCTCCGGTGTAAAAATTGGAAATAATAACAATGAACTAGCACCAAAGGGAATATATCTAACAGTATCACAATTCTCTACAGCAATTTTCACAATAGTAACATCCAATGCACATCAACACTATCCATATTATAGCCACCTTTCTGGATTTCTGATACTGCCTTTTCAACTGCATCTTGAGTAGGGCCCATGCCGGAGCAGTTCAAAAACCTTCTAAATGGAATATACCGCACTGATATGTAAAAGTCCAGTGAACCTCTTGCAAAGAAGACAACAGAAATCCACAGTAAGTTCAATTATAAAAGAGAATATAAACGAGACCACTTTTCCCGGAATTTGACACAGTGTCAACTCTTCATCAGCCTGAACTCTCTTTATAATATCATTTTATCCAGAGAAACAACTTGGCTTTAATCTGTTTGGATGCTGAGAAGGCCTTCGATAATGTTCGTTGGCAATTTATGTTACAGCAACTGAAAGGTATAGAATGTGGTGAAAATTTTTTGAGAGCAGTAGAAACAATATACTCTTTTCAAAGAGAAAGGGTGACAGTGAATGGTGAACTAACAGATGCAATTAATATACAGAAAGGTACAAGACAAGGCTGTCCACTGTCACCACTACTTTTTATTTTATCTCTAGAGATACTGAACAATCAGATAAGAGAAGATACAAGTATCAAGGGAGCAGTGATAAAAGGTGAACAATATAAATTGAGAGCATTTGCAGATGATCTAGTTTTTATATTAGAGCAACCAATAGTGTCAATAGACTGTCTTATAAACAAGATTATGCAATTTGGTCACTGGGCAGAACTGAAGATCAATTACCACAAAACAAAATTTCTGACAAAGAATATGATGATGGAACAAATCCAATCTCTTCAGCAAAAATCACGGGTTTTGTATGAGAAAATCAAATATCTAGCTGTATTTATTTCAAATAAAGTGTAGCAATCTAAAAACAGACAATTATGATAAATTAGTCAAAGAAATTAAAAAAGAATTGGAAAAATGACATCTTGAACTTATCTCTAATGGGAAGAATAGCCTTAATAAAGATGAATATCCTTCCAAGGTTATTATTTTTGTACCAAACTATTTCAGTATTTCTAAATAGTGGTTTTTTTCAAGAATTGAATAAGATGGTTTCCAAATATGTTTGGCAAGGCAAAAAACCTAGAATCAAACTAAAGACGCTGCAAAATTCCAAATTAAGAGCAGGTATGGGCCTTCCAGACTGGCAATTACAAAGCTTCTGTGCTTTTGTGGGTAAAAGACTGGATATTACTGAATGACAAGAGACAATTGTTGTTAGAGGGACATGATCTTACTATGGGGTGACATGAATACCTATGGTATCAAAGACTTGAAGGACACTCCTACTTTAAGAACCATTGGTTTCAGAAATCTTTGTATCATACGGAGTCATGGTTAAAAATGAGAATTTACCAAAAAAATCCAAGATGGGGCTCCACAGTGGAAGCATTTACTCATCCAAATCTTCTAAAATCAAATCATAATTATAGGTATGATGACTTGTTGGGAAAAGATAATCAGCTGAAAACTAGAGAAGAGTTGGAAAATATGGATATTAAAATGAACTGGTGGTTGAGAATGCAAGTTGAATCAAGGTACGCCAAAGATAAGATGACAGGTTTTAACACAGAACAATATCCATTTGATAAAATACTTCTAGGTCCTCAAGAAAAGCTAATTTCTAAATTATATGCATATGTACTACAGATGAAGACACAAGACAAAGTCATAAAAGAATGTATGGTTCAATGGGCGAAAAACTTTGGTCACAATATTACATTAGATGAATGGGAGAGATTGTGGAAGTTCAGCATTAAATTAACTAGGTAGTAACTTTTAAAAAAAACTTGTATAAGATGTTTTATAGATGGTACTTGACTCCACAGAAATTGTGTAAGATATATACTAATATGTCTAACAAATGCTGGAAATGTACTAAACAGGTTGGTTCCTTTTATCATATATGGTGGACATGTGAGACGGTGAAAAACTACTGGATAATGGTTCATGACCTATTACAGAAAATTATGAAGACAGAGATTCAATTCAGACCAGAATTGTTTTTATTGAATATACTTCCTGAGGACTATTCCAAAGAAATGAGACATTTGTTGGCACATTTCAACACGGCAGCTAGGATTCTCTTGGCGCAGAAATGGAAATATCAGGAAATTCCCATGAGAATGGACCTAGTGGGAAAAATCCTGGAAACAGCAGAACCCATATCTCCTCTTTTCCTGTACTTTGTATTACAAGATTGCCTTTATTGGAATTTAATAGACACTTTAACAAAAAGATTTATAACATAAAATATCTAAAGGTTAATAATGCATAGTTTAGAGACAATAATATGTGACAATTTATGTATTTTAAGAAAGTATTGCAGATGTAGACCTGTACTTTTTGAAAGCATTTTTTATAGATTTGAACTTATACCTCTTTTTCTCCTGTACTCTGTATTGGAATTGTCAAAGACATTTTAACAAAAAGATTTATAACATAAAATATAACATATCAAAATGTCGATGATGCATAGTTTAGAGACAATAATATGTGACAATTTATATATTTTAAGAAAGTATTGCAGATGTAGACTTATATTCTTTGAAAGTATTTCTTATGCAGAATAAGACTAATATGTAATTCTACCCCTTCCCCCTTTTATTTCCTATTCCTAAATCAATAAAACTTTTCAAAATCAAAAAATATAATATTTCACAGAATCACAATATAATCACATTTGGGATCAATGCATGAATATTACTTCTCTTCGCACCTAGCTAGAAGACTAGAGGCAGAGCTGAGATCAGAGCTGCTACTTGCCTACAAAGCACGTTAGCTCTACGGCCTTGGTCAAGTCTGTCTTGTAGGAACGAAGGAAAGGAGGTGGAGACATCCATCTTAATTAGGGTCTTGCATTTCCTTTGGCATCTGATGAAAACCTTCCAGGTACAGCTATAGATCTTTTCTATTGACAGTCATCAGCCTCCCAGTATAGTCTTCAATAACCTAGATCTAGCACTCTTGCAACTACTTCTCCTGGTGGTCACGTGCAACCATGCTGGATCCAGGTAGCCTATAGGATCTTGGGATAGACTGTCTGGAAGGAGGCTGGCAGGTTAGACCAAAAGCAAAATCAGGTCAAAGAACCAAGGTCTCCTCAGATAATGTGGAGCCAGGAAGATCTCTTCTGCTCTCTCCCTTGAGTTTATTCAGAGCCCTGGAGATCATCAGGATCAAAAGAAAGGCATACAGTAGGCCATCCTAGAAAGGCACACATCCATCTTTTCCGCTTGTGGACAAAGGACAGGAAAAGAAGCAGGCAATTTGTGTTGAGGGGAGAGGCACACATAGGGCTGACCAAACCCATGAGTCACTTGTTTTGAACACGCCCTGGGACAGAAACCACTCCCTTTAGGCCAGGTGAGTTCAGCTGAGCCAATCAGTCTAAATATTGGAGGCATCTTCAATGTACTCCACTCAGAGTAATGCTAGGTGGTTTCTGGCCATTTTACTACCAAGGCTGATTCCTGCTGAAGCTTCCATGTCCATGATCACACATCTCTCTGGCAATTGACAGAGTAGTGGGCTACCCAACCTGAAAGGTTTGCTTCTGTGGTAATCAATAAGTCCATCTCTGGATGGATCTCTTGCCTTTGATCAGATGTGGAGTCCACCAATGAAGCGAATTCATCAAATATGGAATGACTCTCAGTTTCAAGTGGTGCTTGAGAGCAACTGACTGCTGGTGAAGAAGAAAGAACCACTGAAGGTCTCTGCAATGAACCTGAACTCACAGGACTGTGAAAATGGCTGCAATCATAGAGCCCAGAAGCTGGATCAGAAACATCAGGTCAACCAACTTCACAGCAATAACTCAACTTGCCACACTCATTAGCTTTGCCTCTTTTTCTGACAGCAGGAAGCTATGAGCCAACAAATACAGAGTCAAGGAACCCACAGCAGGACAAGAGGGGAAGAATGTGTGCCTATACAGAGATAACTAGATGAACAACAGTTACATGTAAGTACAACACTTTTTTCACTGTCATTATTCTGTGCCACATGGGAGACTAGGAAACTGACTTACCAGGTGGTGGGGTGAGTGATTTAATGGAAGATCAAATATAGAACTGCCATCTCCACCAATGTCTCCCTTCTTTTATTAACATAAACGTGTCTGCAGATTACAGTATAACATTGCTGCCCTGCAGATGTCAGCCAATGAAATGCCTTGTCAGAAGGCAGCATATATTGCTTGTGAAGTGTGCCCAAATCTGTAAAGGACACTGCACCAATGCCAGCTCATATGCTATTTTGATAGTTGAGACAATCTAGACATAAACTGAGTGGATGCAGCTTTCCCTTACAGGGGCTAGTAAAGCAGACAAATAATTATGGAGGAAAAAGAGGAAGAAGAGAAAGAAGAGATTGGATTTATACCCCCCCCCTTCGCTAGCCAAAGGAGTTTCAGAGCAGTTTACAATCTCCTTTCCCTTCCTCTCCCCACAGCAGACACCCTGTGAGGTAGGGGGGGCTGAGAGAGCAGAACATTTCTGAGTGAGTTATGACTGACCCAAGTTCACTCCAGCAGTTGCTTGTAGAGGAGTGGGGAATCAAACCAAGTTGTCTCATGTAAGAATCTGCACACTTAACCACTATACCAAACTGGAACCTTTCTGAGCTCACTTGTTCTCTTTAAATAAAATAATAAGGCATGTTTTACACCTAATGTTTTACATCTAATCTTCTGGTACAAAGCAAATGCTGGGCCTTAATACCACTTTTTGGTCAGGGAACTTTATAAACAGTGGTCAGCCCTAAGGGCTGTAATCTCTCCTATTCTCCTAGGAAAAAACACCTTTAAGGAAAGGTTTATCAAGGGAGCAGGTGGCTAAAGGCTCGACGGGAGGATGCATTAAATGAGTTAGTACTAGGGACAGGGATCACTGAGAACAATGGCTGTTGTAAGAGGGTACAAATTGTTAAGGTCCTTAAGGAACCTCCTCTTTGAAATCTCTTATGAGAAGACAAACTTCCTTTCCACTAGAGCATTAAAGGCAAAGATTACTGCTAAATGATAGTGATAAAGATGTGCTTTTTAATGACAGCAAATATTCCAAAACCAGTGATAGTGGACAGTTAGTAGGAGAGAATTCTTTGTCTTCCAACCAAAGGATAAAATGCTTCCATTTTTAAGAATAGGAGGGCCTAGCTGAAGATCTGCAAGCATTGACAAAAACTGACCTTACTCAGAAAAGGGTTGCTCTCTGGACTTAGCAACCAGGCAGTCAGACGCAAACTCTCCACCTCTAGAAACCACAATGTAGTGACATCAAAGATCTGCCAGCGATTTATCCTTTTGAGTGCCTCTTGAGTGTGATGTATTTTTTCGAGACTGTTCGAATGAGAGGACTGTAAAAAACACTCATGCAGGAGCAGGGAGACAAACTTGAGGTAAACTTATCTGGGAGAATCAGGTTTGATTCACCACTCCTCCACTTGCATCTGTTAGTGTGACCATGCGTCAGTCATAACTCTCTTAGAGCTGCTCTGCTTAACAACAGATCTTGGAGAACTCTCAGCCCCACCTACCTCACAGGGTGTCTGTTGTGGAAAAGGGAACAGAAAAGGGATGGTAAACTGCTCTGAGACTCCAAGTGAAGGGCCGGGTATAAATCCAATCTCTTGTTCTTCCTCTTCTGTTATAGCATCAGCTAGTTCACATCCATCCCAATTGTTCAGGGTAGCTCAACAAAAAAATTCTTCATTTTTTATAATTGTTTAATAATGTCTTTCCTCTTTATTTTTTTTTAGCGAATATTATAAACCTTTTACCTGCTTTGGCCTGCTGGTTTCATGCACAAAATCGTTTTGGTCTGTAGTTAAGTTCTGATGAGCTAATATTACTGTTGAACAATTGATTTTTTTTATTTTTTTATGTTTTTTCTATATTTTTGTCATAGAGTGTAATAAATATCTGTAATACTTTTGCTAAATGGAACTTTGGAGTACCCACCTGTTTAAGTGCTTGGGGGAGAGAGTTTATCCCTTTGGTTTGTTTGGTTCTGAATGTCAGTTGTAACATAGGTACAACAGAAGAAAAGCCTAATACATCGTCTGTTCTATTTATGGATCATTTTGATCCAGTTTCTGTGACAGATGTTGTCAAGATCCTGGGACATTTGAAAGCCACTGCACATACACTGGATCCTTGCCCATCCTGGCTGCTAAAATCATGTAAGGACCACATCAACAAACCTTTAGGATCTGTTATAAACCAGTCACTAACTCATGGCACCTTCCCTCAGCCACCCAAAGAGGCTATTATCTGTCCTCAAGTTTTAAAAAATCCCTCCAGAAAATTGATATGGACAATTATTGCCCACTGTTTAACCTACCCTTGTTGGGCAACACACTTTAGAAAGAAGTAGTGGACCAACTCCAACACTTCTTCAATATCACATCTTCTCTACATACTTTTCAATCTGGCTTCAGGTCATGTTATGGGACAGAGACAATTCTGCTAGCTTTAGTTGATGACCTCCACCTGAGTGTAAACGAAGGCCATGTGTCTCTGCTGCTCTTATTGAATTTATCTGCAGCCTTTTGCATGGTATCATACCATCTTGTTGAGGCATCTCAGAGGCAGAAGTAGGTATCAGGGGATGTGCGCTGAACTGGTTCAAATCATATCTCATGGCTTGGACTTAAAGGGTTACTTACTGGAAACCAGTGCGGGACCTATTTTGCAGGGTTCCACAGGACACAATTCTATCCCCCATGCTTTCAATCTCTATGTAAAGCCCTTGCGACAAATCATTTGTAATTTTGCAGTTAGCTGTCATCATCAGTATGCTGACATACTCAACTCTATATATCTTAACATAAGAGAAGCCATGTTGGATCAGGCCAATGGCCCATCCAGTCCAACACTCTGTATCACACAGTAGCCAAAATACACACCTCCTGTGGCAGTGAATTCCACATGTTAATCACCCTTTGGGTGAAGAAGTACTTCCTTTTATCCGTTTTAACCTGACTGCTCAGCAATTTCATTGAATGCCCACGAGTTCTTGTATTGTGAGAAAGGGAGAAAAGGACTCCTTTCTCTGCTTTCTCCATCCCATGTATAATCTTGTAAACCTCTATCATGTCACCCTGCAATCAACGTTCTTCCAAGCTATCTTTATCCAAATCTCCTGGTGATATGGTAGAGGTCCTAAATAGCTGCTTGGCTACTTTCTTTAACTGGTTAAAAGTAAGCAAATTGAAACTAAACCATGAAAAGACAGAGGTAATGCTGGCTGGGAAAGCAGAAATATTGAACAACATTGTTCTCCCCACTTTTGACAGAATTCAGATGGCCCTTGCCAATTCAGTTAAAACCTTTGGGGTTATACTGGATCCTGCAGTGATTTGGCCTGAGGAGAAAAAACATGGCCACACTCCACCACCACCCTTCTCTCCATGTACACTAGCACCATACTACAAAGGTTGTGCTATGTAGTCAGTAAAGCCCAACTGCTGGTCAGCAGATGGCAGGCTCCTCTGCAACCACAATTATAGTGTTTCCATGGTGGCAAAATCAAACTGCACCAACATATATACCCTAGATATGCAAGGGAATGTGCCAATGCATCAACCCTCTCTCTGCTGTAGTTTTCATAGTCTAGAGAAAATGGAAGCGGAGGGTTGTTTTGACAGGCAGGAACCCTTATTTTTAGCATAGGTAGCAAGGGGTCTCTTTCACAGGAAAAATCACAATTTGGTCCACAATTTGCTATCTTCCCTGTATTAAGCAGAAGGGTAGATTCTCAGGCCTCCAAGTGCATTCCTGTGTCCTCGCAGCTTGTTTGACTCACACAAGCCTTAGAAAAACCATATGCTGCCACCACTTTAGATATTAAAAGCTTCCTGTATATATTTTGTTAAATCCCAGTGTATGGGAACAAGATGGTATCTAACAAAGAAACAGTACCTCCATCTTCACAACTTTGCATCACCCTTCTTTTCCCTTAACCCATTTTACTGCTTTGCTTCTTAACATGTGTATTCAAACAGTGCCATCAAATCAATGAAAATAAATTATTACAGCAAATCACAACATGAAGAAAGAACTTGAGAAAGTAAATCTAAACCACAAATGATTGTCCATCCATACTTATTAAGGACATATATCAGTTATCTAAGGAAGTAAAAGGGTAGAAAGGGAGACAAAAGGTTATCTGACTTCCTGCATTTGGATCAACATGACCAACTGAAAATGGAAGTGTGTCGAGGCTATGAATCCATCTATTAAATGTTATCTTTAAAGACATGAAATATGCATCCAGCCCCAGTTATGATCACATTAACCTCTTTACCAGGACAATATATTTATTTTATTTGTTTGTTTATTTACTTTCTATTTATATCCCGCCCATTCCAAACGGATTCAGGGTGGCTAACAATCAGTATAAAACCAACATCTCAATTTCAAGTACAAAACAATAAGATATAAACAATTTACTATTTAAAACATTTTACAACCAAGTATTGGTGCTATACAGAATGTTAAAACATAGGTGGCTCAGGTCGAACTAAACCTTCCATTTATCTGTTGGTGGTCCTTCTGGTGGAATTGCCCAGTAGCATAAAAGCGACAGCCTTCTCTCCTAGTTGTTATAGGCCTTTTTTAAAAGTTCAGTTTTACAAGCCCTGCAGAATTGGGAGAGATCCCGCAGGGCTCTTATGGCCTCAGGGAGAGCATTCCACAGCATTGGTACTGCCACTGAGAAGACCCTGGCCCATGTAGCACCCAGTCTGCCCTCCCTTGGTCCGGAGATGGATAGTAGATTTTGAGTTCCCGAATGCAGTGCTCTCTGGGGAATATATGGGGAAAGGCAGTCCCTCAGCCATATATGGCTTTAAAGGTCAATACCAGAACTTTGAAACAGACTCAGTACACAATAGGCAGCCAGTGCAGATCTTTCAACACTGGTTGAATGTGCTCCCATCAAGGGAGTCCCATTAACAACCATGCTGCAGCGTCCTGCACTAGCTGCAGTCTCCGAGTCAAAGTCAAGGGCAGCCCCATGTAGAGGGCATTAGAGTAGTCTATTCGCAAGGTGACCATAGCATGGATCACCATTGCTAAGTCGCAGTACTCCAGGAAAGCAGCCAATTGCCATACCTGCCACAGATGGAAAAAGGTGGACTTGGCAGTGGTTGCTACCTGGGCCTCCAGAGACAAAGAGGGCTCCAGGAGCACTCCCAGGCTCTTGACCTTTGGGACCAGAATTAGTGGCACCCTGTCAAAAGCTAGCAAGGGGATCTCCCTTCCCAGGCCAAGGCAGTTCAAATAGAGAATCTCTGTCTTCATCGGATTCAACTTCAGTCAACTTAGCCTGAGCAAAGATGTCACAACTTGTAATGCCAGGTCCAAGTTGTCCAGGGCACAGCCGGATCGGCCACCCATCAATAGATAGAGCTGGTTGTCATCCGCGTAGTGATGACATCCCAGCCCATACCTCCTGACAATCTGGGCAAGGGGGCACATGTAGATGTTAAATAACTGTAATGATATTGTAGTGAGCCAAGTAAAGAAGACCACCACCATCTCCCCCCCTTTTTTTCTTCTCACTGCCATCATCCCAGCCCCTCTCTCTCTTGTGGAATTGCCCAAGGCTGATGATGCAAAAGAATACTAGTTTAGCATGCTAAATTGCCAAGACAGGTGGGTAAATAAATGTGCAGACTCTCTCTAATTAAACAACTTTATGCCTCCAAGGCATGGGGTGCTACAAGGCAGATCTAGGTGCACTAAGCAAAATAAAAAGGAAAGGTATTAACTAGGTACTTACAATACATAGCATACCTGGTCTTTGTTAGCTGTATGATGCTCCCCTCCCTGGGTGCATCTCCAGTCATATTTAACACAATTTCCCTTTGTCACCCTTTACTGCAAATGCACACAGGAGAGACAGCCCCAAAAGACCAACCAACAACTCTCTCAAGAAACCCTCCAAACAAAGGAACACCTCTCTTCTTTTCAAACCCCTCCACACACACAATCCTGGGGCCTTAAACAATCTGGGTTCTAGGTTCTGGGGTACAAGCCTGTCCAAACACAGATCCTCCAACCAAGAGGTGCTAACACATCAAAGGATGTAAAGGATGCTCTCTATCCAAAGAACACCTTTCCCAAATTCTCCCTGTTACAGAGATGTCAGTGTTCTCTTCCATCATCTTAACTGTTACAGCACTTCTTGGCCCCCTGCCTGTCATCCACAACAGAAACAGAAACTTGCAGGAATCCAAAAAGTAAAGTTTATTTAGTATAGGTCCGATTCTATCTCCCCTGCTGTTGTAGCATGCAGGAATTTTTCATTCCCTTGGATTATGATTTTCCCCCAAGCACAGAAAGAAAAACAAAAGCAGATCTATATCACATCAGGTGATAAGCTGGTGAAAAAAGCAAATGAGTATTAAATGAGTTCCTGCTGGACACCTCTCTTCATACTTTTCATTGCATCTATTAACAAGTAATGATGCCTACTAGTCCATGGTGGCAATACTCCAATTGTTCTGAAAACGTGGCCATACAATTTCATTATAATTATAGTCTGAGGTTAGAATTTAATCAGTCAAACTGCTCAGGAATATCAAAAGCATGAGGACACCCTCCTAACACAATAACTCTATTATCAGCACTCCATTTCATTTTGTTAGCTAAGGACTCTGAATCCAAGAGTACAACATTAGCTTGATATCTCTTCCACACAAAAAACTTCACAATCTTACAGCTAGCCCCAGGATCAATATTTTTAGGTATGCATGCTCAGAAACCTAACGAGAGTCTGTCTGAACACAGGAAGACTCATTTTAAGTTGTTCAACTATAGTCCAAGAATTGTGTTGCAGTTTTCCTTGTGCGCTTTTCTTCACAAAAAACTTTTTATTGTACTTTAGTAGAAGGTCAATGGCTATCACTTCACTACTTGAGCACAATGGTGAATTGAAACAAGAACTCATAGCTGTTTGGACCGACAAAGCTACCAGTATGTCTAAGCCAATAAAGCGATTTGTTCATTAAAGCAATAATAAAGCAACCTTTTGTTAGTCTATGAAACATCAGAAGCCTCAGAGAATGCATCTAACTGCAATATTTCTGGCTTTCCCACAAACTCTAGAAATGTCTGTTAAAACTAGTTCACTTCTTTGTACAGTTAGACTGAAGTGTACCAATTTCAATTCCATGATCTTGCTAGAAAACACCATCAGCAACACACAGTTAAAATGCAAAACCTGTCAGTTCAGTCACTGAACATTAGATTATTCTTGGACTGTTAAAATGAATTCACAGATTGCAAGGCTAGCCACTGCAGAGTAGTAAGGGAAGCACAAACTGCACCTTGCTGCTGCTTGACCAATTTCATGGGAATTTTTACTTGCTAGGAGGCAAGAACCAACTTGTTGCATTCAAACAGTGTGACACAAGCAGCTTCAGTCTTTGTCCATCCCATATTTTCCGACGGGCTAAACCAAAGGGATACACCCTTTTAAAAACTTATTTAGCACGGTTTTGTATATGTTTGTGTTTGATATTTTTATTTTTTTTACTTACTGTAAATGACATAAAAGCTAGTACTAAAATGCATATGTAATTCCAAATTTAAGAGCTATATATCATTTATGAAGCCTAGATTGGGGGTGGCCAAACTTGCTTAATGTAAGAGCCAAATAGAATAAACATCAGATGTCTGAGAGCCACAAGGCATGAATATTACACACATTTTTGTTAAAACTTATTACTTTCTTTGTGCTGAAAGATATGCATATGTATGCTATGACTTTACAACACAACCATGCTAGGAGACTTTAAAAAAAACAACTGGTAGCAGTTCTCATAAGACCAGCATGGAGAACAGTTAGGGAATTATTTTTTGGTACCAGAGGGAGAAGGAAACACACATATGTATCATATAAATCACTGACCACCACTTGTATCATTATGCATGTCTCTTTGCCTTGACACCAAGGATAGTAAATACAGTTCCTACAAGAGTTATGAAACTAAGGGGGAACCCTGCGCCATGCTCTTTAATTCTGTCCCTCCTTCCAGTGGTTCCCTTAGCGCTTGCGCTCTTTCCCCACTCTCTGGATGACCTCTGTGGTAATGGAGGAGACGACCTTGCAACCCTGCCTGTTTCCTCCTTAGAGTCTGTTTAGTGTAGTGGTTAAGTGTGCGGACTCTTATCTGGGAGAACCGGGTTTGATTCCCCACTCCTCAACTTGCACCTGCTGAAATGGCCTTGGGTCAGCCATAGCTTTCATAGGAGGTGTCCTTGAAAGGGCAGCTGCTGTAAGGGCTCTCTTAGCCCCACCTACCTCACAGGGTGTCTCTTGTGGGGGGGGGGGAAGGTAAAGGAGATTGTGACCACTCTGAGATTCAGAGTATAGGGCAGGATATAAATCCAATATCTTCTTCCTTTTTCCTTGCTTCATGCACAATGGAAATAGTCATTTACCTATAGGTCAGTGCTCAGAGGCTGACTGAGGTCCCAATGCTAAGCATGAATATTTGAGAGTAAGCCTGCATTAAGTTCCTCCTCAGCCTCCAGAAGCAACACAATATGTGTGAAAGAGCTGCATGTGACTCCCAAGCTGCAGTCTGGCCACCCCTGGCCCAGATCTTATAGAATGGCAGTTTACTCTCAGAAGAAAGTCTATAAAAGCTTGACAGATTCAGAGCAATGGATTATGGGCATTTGTGAATTCAAAATAAAAATTTATTTAAACAGGGCTTAAACATTCAACAATAAATTCTAAAAACTCACAAGCACATAAATCCCTTTTTCCTTTATTGTGGGGTGAACACAAATAAAACAGTATATTACATGCTTAGATAAACATGGTAACTTCCTGGCCACTGATGTTAAGCCATTATTATTTTCAGAAATTGACTGGGTATTCAAACATACACAGTACAATCCAATTTATTTGTTAGTTTTTCCATTTTTGAAAAATGAGAAGGGGGGGCACAGGAGATCCCAAAATAACCTAGACCATAACAGGCACCAGGATTCACCTCAAAGAAATTAGTGCAACTATCTTTCCAGCTCAACTAATTAGTGTGTGTGTGTAAGATGGAGTATGTAGAATTTAGAAAATTTAGGAAAAACAAAAAGCAACAGGGTCTGGGGAAAGGAAGTTACAAGATCATGCATGTTATGATGGGAAATACAAGCACAGAGGAAGACAAACAAATCACCTGTTGTACTATGAGTTGTTGAATTAGAGGTATGAAGGCTGGGGATGGGGGGGAGGAAATGTGCTTTTGACTCTTTACTCTTATTTTTAAAAAATAATGAAAATTTAGGGGGGCACTAAAAAAAAGACACCTCCAAATGAAATGTTTTCTCTTTTAACTAAGTGAAATGCATTTTAAGGCAAAGCCATTCACAGTCAAAATGAATAGCATGAAAAACAAAAATCTGATACCTTTCAGGATGGAAAATTTGAGAAAACACTGAAAAAGATTCAAGGGATTTTTTTTTGGGGGGGGGGGTTTAGACTGAAATTAAAAACAAACTTTTTATCAAAATATAATATGATTATTTTTACAGAATAATCATTCAGAGGGTAAAAATTAAGATACATGAGCTATAGTGGAATAGGGTGCAAGTACTAAGCAGAAAAGAGCAAGAGTCCAGTACAATTTAAAGACTAACAAAATGTTAGTCTTTAAGGTGCTACTGAACCCTTTCTCTTTTCTGCTGCTACAGTCAGACTAAAATAGCTATCCATCGTTAGGGATGGGCACAAACCAATTCATAAGCTGATTTTTTTGTGTGTGCATTTTGGCTGGTTTGTGGCTCGCAAAGTGATATTGTGGAAGGGTACCTAAAACGAACATTTCACGAACACTGATGCTGTTCATGGTGGTTAGTGAATGATTATATTACCAGAAAGACTGTCTTCACTCAATTAAACTGTTTACAAAACTCCAAAGCAATGGGGGGGCACACATACACCATCAGTGGTGATGGTCAAATAGCAGCTTACCAAATCAGAGTGTCCTTTATACATACTTTAGGTCTAAATTGTGAATATAGAAGGCATTTATCTTCAGCAGCTCAAGTCCTTATCTGTGGCAGTGTAGTAGTCGAAGAGACGAGGAGGATTCCTGTCAGCTTTGTCCGGCAACTTTTCTTTTCCTTATTTCTGTCTGGATGAGTTCAATGAGTCAAAATAAATGAATGACTTTTAGAAGAGTATAACAACTCAAACAAGTTCTAATTGTTCTTCTAGAGAAATAATTTTAAGAAGCTAGGGAGAATCTCTGTGGATGCTGCTACACTATCACTGTCATCTTCCCCTTGTCCTCTTATAGATAGCTAATTTTATGACAAACGTATTTCAGATTGATTTTGTATCTTTTATATGCTTATGATAAATTGGTGATGATGAAGAAAACCGTGTACTTCATGGCAGAATTCTGGAGCAGCCGGCAGTACAGCTACCTCTCCTTCACTGCACACTGGTGGCAACCAGAGGACTTGTCTGCCCAGATTGTCAGATCACAGCCCAGGACCCAGGAGGAGACATTTTGCCACCGTGTGACAGACTGCACTTTTTAAAAGGCTTAAAAGTTCTATACATACAACTACAAGACTGTAAAGGGTTAATTCTTCACAAAGCCAAACAGCCTTGTGTGACAGGTTGCTCCAGGAAATCTGATTGGCTGGCTGACCTGAGAAAATCTTGTGAGAGTTTTATACTGAAGAGATTCAGTCAGATTCCTGCCTTTACTGAGGTGTGTACTGAGACTGTCTGAGAAGAGCCCTGAACAAAAAGGGGGTTTAGTGCTGACAAGAGTCAGATTTCAGCCTTGAATGAACACAGTCTGAATTCAGCATTAGCGGAGAGTAGTTTGAACACAGAGAACTGAGGGAAGGTTTGGGCAGTAATGAAAACTTCCATTTAGGCCAAAGGAAAAGGAATAGATATCTAGGGAGAGAAGAAATTCCCTACCCCCATCAAACAGAGAATGTTATCTCTGAAGAGAACAGAGACTCCTGGTCCGGTGTGATTAGCAACTGTCTGTAGTGACCTTAAAAGTCAGTGAACAACTCAAGAAGGGTACTGGTGAAGGAGTTTGGGTACTAGAAAGAGGGTACCAGCCTTCTGGACACCAAAAGAGTTGGCAATTACTCAAAGTATAATTTGAGAAAACACTGGAACAAAAGTCTGTCAATACAAAGGTCTAAGTAAATGTGAATAACTTAAGAACCAACAGACAAACATGAACAAAAGTCAGTGTTTGTACTATTTGTACCTCAATAATTTCAGTCCCTGATTTTAAATGACCGTTCCCTTTGATGTTAAATAAAACCTTTTCTTATTTTTGGATTTTAAAAATGTCCCAAGTGCCATTCTCAAGGGTTTCAGTTAAAGTGTGATCCAGATCCTTCCCTCAGGTTTCTGGGCCTGAGCAAAAAGCCGCTGCATCTTACTGACACAGGGTGGGACAGCCAAAGTTTCTTCAGGAGAGAAGAAAACACATTACCAGGGCTATTCGGTCAGTGAAAGGACAGAAAAACAGAGGGAAAATATTATATCTAGGGGAGGAGAGTAGATGGCTCCATCATATCAAGCTACAAAGTCATTCTGCTCCATGCACACCTCTCCAGTGATCCAGGCTTGGCACTTAGGTGGGAAGATGGCTGCCTCTGCCAGCTGGGGGTGGGATCCCTCACACAACACATACCAGATAAAACAATATCTATCTTATAATACAACACCTACCTCACAATCACTTTTAAGTGGAAAACTCTGAAATCCACTGGTTTAACTGTCATGGTGTAACTTCGGGGAGCCCCTGTCAAAATCACATGTCTGCCTTTCAGAACCAGCTTTTGGAGACTCAAAGGGGCTGCAAGTGTAGGGAGGATGTTTGCTATGCTTCCACTAACTGGCTGGACAGGGGTCTTTCTGGATGAAGTTCCTCTGTAAGTTTAGGTATAACTGGCTTGTTCCTGAGCCGTTCCATAGACTCCAGTAACTGCAGCAGTATTTTTCAAAGAGAACACCAGGAAAACCTTTTCACAACTGGGACCCCAGAAATGCTCATGGCCTTGTAGGTGTGCACTTCTGACAGGTAGGGAGGGTCTGTGCTGCGTAAACAAGAAGCTTTGACTCCCTTCACCTGTTAGGTTACACTAATTAGGGTCAATGTGGAAGGTGGAAGAACACATGTCTGGCTTAATTGGCTTTGACAGCTGAGGGCCGAGGTGAGCTGTCAAGATTTTCAAGATCTGCTATGTCATCTTGATTAGTCCCTGTCTCTCATTGGTCAGTCCGGAACATCGGTGAAAGGCAGGATTGCTATAACTCTGCACCAGCTAAGTGTGAAGGTGAGAGGAAGCCTTGCCAGCTTGCCACTCCCTCTGACCATTCTTTCCTTTGTAGGTTGCTGGAATATTGCTGGCTGGAATGCCAAGACTGTACTTGTCCACATGGTAATGAACTGCCTGTCTGAGAATGTCTTGTTAGTGTTGATATTTTTATTTTGCACTGCCTTAATGTTTATTTTATCCTTATGACTGCTTTTTGTTAAACAATAAAAAGGCTTACTTTGTTACTGGTGCTGGTTCTGAGTGTTGCCCATTAGAGCTCTCCAGGGATCTGGTGGCCTTGACCTCGGCTATCTTAATCTATCTAACCAATCTTCTGGGTGGAGGAAGCAGTCTGTGTAGGCCTTATGGCAGGGTTGCTGACTCTCTCTGCAAGTAGAACCAGGTGAAGGTTCTCCTTTTCTCCCTCCTGGGATTTGTCTATAAAGGGAGTGGTGGCAGATTACCAAGAGGGCTGGGTGCTAAACCAGCCAATGTTTCCTGGGGTAACTCCCTAGCTGAGCTAGCCGGTAGAGGCTGAGTATAGCAAGGACTGGGAAACAGTTAAGAAACCCCTTCCATGATACCTCCTCAGCTTGTAGGTGTTGAATTCCAAGGGAGACCCTGAAAGTAAGAGTAAACTGAGGGGGGTGCTGGGGAGGTGGTACATGACAGTAATCCATCCCCATCTTCGAGAGATTATAAAAGAGCAGGCAGCACGGTGAAGGTCCCTGTGATTCTGGTGTGTTTAGCCTGCAGGGGGTCCATTCTATACACTTTCAAACCTGTGTCTGACATTTTCCCTAAAAGCGCTATCCTGGCTTGACCTTAGTCCTGTTGAGTTTGCACTGCCACAGTGGCATTGATTCTGCTGACACATTGCAAAAATGCCCCCCCACCTTCAATTACTGAGAGATTCCCTAGTTTGACCTTAGTCCATTGGAAAATATGGAGAATAGGGCACCTTCTTTGGGTGGCCATAACTTGGACCCTGTAAATTCAATCCTCAGCAAACTTGGAGGACAGGTAAAGGAAAGACAGCTGGAGATATGCTGCAAATTTAGTTTCTAGCTTGCACAGGATCCATTCTATGCATTCCTGAACCCTCTGGATCTGCGTCTCATTTCCCCAGAAAGCACTTTCCTGGAGACACTTTCTCTGGGGGGCTGTAATTTGGAACTCATACATCTAATAACCACCAAACTTGGAGGTCAGGTAGAGGAGAGTCAGATGGAAATCCCAGTAAGTTTGGTGACTAGCATGCCAGGGATGTACTCTACCATGTTACTAATTTCACACACTGAACCAGTTTGTGAAGCACCAAAAAAGTTCATGGTGGTCTATGGTTCACAAACTATGCTTGTCATAAAGCACAAACCCAAACATATTTTCTTGGTTTCTGCCCATCCCTACCCATCTTGATGTATCAGTAAAGTAAGTTTAGGTTTGACAGGAAAGTGAGCACTGAATACATTCACTTCCCCCCACCCACCCCCAAAGTTTTTTTCTCCACATCATCAAAGTAGCTAGCCATTTTACATCTCTACATTGAATATACTAAGACCCTAAATATATTTACTAAGGAGGAAACGCCACTGAACTCAGTGGGACTAAATTGAAAGTGCGTACAGAATTGGATGCAAGACAGCAAATAGACAAATCACAAGCTCATTCATATATTCTTATATTATAGATTAGACAACAACTGAATACATGAAGTGACAATACCAGATACTTCATTAAAAATCACAAGTTCAAATTTCAGGGAAACTATCCAATAAGGGAATTCATCCTAAAAAACTCACGCACAACTGCATTAAACTTTGATCTAAGAAGGTTATTGCTCTAGACAAAGTTCAGCCAATTATAGGTACGGAGACAGGTACGGAGGAAGCACCTGCCTCCTCCGCAAACCCAGCACTTCACGAGCGCCGGCTGCGGAGGGGACGCCGTGCTTCCTCCATGCCTGTCTGCCTGGCTCCAGCTCTGATGCTTAAAGCAAGCGCCGGGATTGGAGGGCGGAGGGAGCGATCCTGGCGCTTGCTGTAAGCGTCAGAGCTGGAGCCAGGCAGACAGGCACGGAGGAAGCACGCTGCCCCCTCCGCAGCCGGCGCTCGCGAAGCACTGGGTTTGCGGTAGGGGCAGCGTGGAGCGATCCCAGCGCTTGCTGGAAGCAGAGCTGGAGCCAGGCAGGCAGGCGCGGGGGAAGCGCCGGGATCGGAGGCGGAGGCAGCGGATCGCCCCCCAGGAGGAAGGTGCGTCCTATGGTCCGGAGCGTCTTATGGACCGAAAAATTCGGTATATACTATACACATCTATCACCAGGGCTTTTTTGGTAGAAAAAGCCCAGCAGGAACTCATTTACATATTAGGCCACACCCTTGACACACATTAAAAAGCCCAACAGGGACTTGTTTGCATATTAGGCCACACCCCAACACCAAGCCAATCAGAACTGCATTCCTGTGCGTTCCTGCTCAAAAAAAAAAAAAAAAAAGGCCCTGTGTATCACTAAGTTGCTTAGACTACAATCCTAAACAGATCTACTCTTAATTCTATTAAGGTCTATTCAATGGGGCTTACTCCCAGGAAAGTGCTCTTAGGATTGCACTCTTAATGTAGCTTATTCCAGTGTAGGTTTGTCATTAAGGTGCCACAAGATTTTGCTTTTGCAGCCACAGGCTAATACCATTATCCAGGATATGCAATTCACCAAGCAGCCAGAACTTCATATGAGAAGACGTTCAGTCAGAATTTCCAATAAACAAAAATGCTATTTGGATAAGGTACAGTGATACGAGAAACTCTGGACATAGTTGCTGAATTTCAATAAAGACTTCTTAATGACTAAGCTTCAGATACTAGGTTGACGCTTCTATTGTCAGAATATGCTACCTGAAATAAAGTCTAGTTTTACTGACAACATTTAATCACCCATTCAACACTGCCAAAATCCCAGCACTTCTGAAGCAGAATTTGTATAAATTAGCTTTAAACTCAGAGTTGTTTACAAAGAGAGTTTCATTTCTAAGGAGACTACAAAAATAACCTTGCAGCACAAAGGCTGCCATTTTCACAAACGCAGTGTGTATTAGTGTCTACACACTAATCCCCTCTTAGGAATACATCAATTGAGATAATTATGTTGCTTAAAGTTCACAAGCCAGCTTTGGGCAAGTCACTCTCTCTCTCTCAGCCTAACCTACCTCAAAAGATTCTTATGAAGTCTAAACATTGCTCTAAGCTCCTTGGAGGATGGTAAGAACATAAATGTAGTATACACATTCTTTTTTTTTTCAAAATAGTTTATTCAGTAACAAGGATTCAAATATAGGAGCACAAACGAAAGTAAAACAGGGTTAATTTTCTTACCTACCCCCACTAGTTCTCCTGTACTATATAATTTCACAGCTTCCCAGAATCTACTTCTCTGTTACTATGTGGACTACAATCCCAACCTCAGTCAAAGCTACACTCTTCAACTTAGCCTCACTCCAAACACTAGTATTTTCTCCCACTTTTTACCCTTGCACCCTTTCCATAAAGTTGGATTTTCTTTCCAGTCACAATCTCATTACATATACTATTCTTGGCAAGCCTCCAACTTTGTTCCAAAACCCTTCTTGACTGTACAGTTTCCTCCAGCAAACTGCTATACAGCTCTCTCATTTTCTCATGAGGAAGAAAAAGGGCTGCCTATAAATCCAACTTGTTTTGTCTTCAATGAGAGCAAACTTTGAAGCCAGAATAAGAACTTGAGCGTTAGAAAATTCAAAAACATTAAAGCCAAAAGGTATCAAAGATTTATATTTAGCAGTAAGGGCAGAGAGTGAAACAAGTGCTTCACATCATATCACAATGCTACAATAGAAGGATGCTGTTAAGCCAATCACAGCTTAACAAGACAAATAGAAACCAGATTCAAAATAGGAAAGAAAATAATCTAATGGCTCACACAGGAAACTGGGTAAACCTCAAACATATTGGGAGATGAGTTACATCTGCCATATGTGTGCACACAAGCCAGTTATGTGGTATGCCAATCTCCAACCCACTCCCTGACAGGTACACATTATGGATAAAATGCAAAGCATTTGCAGAGACAAATATTTTCCCACCTTCCTCCTCCTCAGCAGTCCCTTGATCCAAGAAGTTAGTGCTGGGGATCAGAGGAAACACATGGACTAAATACCATAAATCATGCAGTGAAGAGGGGAATTAAGAAACTAACCCAAACTACTGCTTCATCTAATGCAGCAAGTGCAGCAGAGCAAGTGTTCTACCACTGCAGCCAAAATGTAGCAATTTTGCCCAAATTTCCCTCCTCAGTGCTGCCCCCCATGCCTTGCACCACTTTATTTATCCCATTTTACCTGCCTTTCTCCCCAACAAGCAGGGACCCAAAACTGCTTATATCATTCCTCCAGTTTATCCTTACAACAACCCAATGAAGCAGGTCAGGCTGACAGAAAGACTGGCTCAAGGTCACCCAACAGGTTTCCATGGCAGAGTGCAGGTTCAAACATGGGTCCTCCCATATCCTAGTCTAACATCTGAACCACTACACTACACTGGCTCCAGGCTCCTTGGATCCCCAACACTGGGCTGAGAAAAGGAGCCATTAGATGGACTACTAGGGGAAAACGGGAGAGAGATGCACCTCAGCGAATGCCATTCTGGGCTTGTTTTCACAGGATCCAGCTCTATGTATTATCAAGTATATATGCATAGTAACACTGCTGGAATCTCTCCTCTACTACCAACATGACAAAAAGTTATCTAAGAGTTAAATCTAACGCACAAGTTATTTTCAGGAAACCATTCACATTATTCCAGTCAGTTTAGTCTGAAATCCCAACTTTAAACACACAATTTTATACCCTAGGAAAGTTTCAGAATTGAATCGTATCAACAACACATTGCCACTCATCAAGTTCAAGAATGAATCTTTCTGTATTTTTCTCTGGAATTCATTATTACCAATGCTTTGTTACTTTACTGCTTGAGATTGCCTCATTTGAAAACAATCATCAACCAATTTTTCACTTCTCACACTTCTCACATTTCTCAAAGTTTACACCTCCAAACAGGTTCTCAAGAAAAAATTGTTTCCAGTACTCAGGGCTAAAAACTGAAATCAGTGGCACACTGGTTATCTTTAAACTAGAGATTAAGGGAAATTGTTCAATGGAAATTCACATCAGAGTAAGATCCTGAAATAATCAGTACTCAAGGCATCTTCAAGATGCAAAGTATTACCTTGAGATTGCTCCATAAAAGAACCAACCATTTGCAGACCATCATTTTTATTTAAGAGTTTATTGCAAATAAATGTATCTGAATTTAAATCCAGGGGAGAGGGAGTGACCACATAATATAACAACCATCATAGGTGCATACAGCCTAACTACTATAGGAAATTTATTCAGAAGTACTTTGCTTTCCTGGTACGTATTATGGCCATATAGAAGATGCTGAAGTCAACTAAATTTTCCAAATATTGTCTGCTTTTAAAATGTTCCTGAAAAAGTCTTCTCTGTCATTTATAGCAAGATGCAAAGGACCACTGTGCTGCTGAGCATTAGAGGACTTAGGACACCTCTACCAGCTTCTTCCTTCTCTCTATAAACTTTGGTATTAAAAAGAGAACATAAACCAAATCACATGAAGGAATGATGACAGGAATCTGTCAACAAACAAAAAAAAATTAAAAAGAAAGCTACAAACTGTTAGAGAGTAAGTTCACTCCAGACCCAAAGGTAAGATTCCAAGTCTCAGTGCTTGAGACACAGCTTTACAGCCCCTGTCTTATAAAAGTGCTTCTGAAAGTTATCTCTAGAGGATACACAAGGACACATAAGTTCAGAACTGAAGGCCACAATGGAAATACAGCAAAAGTTAGAAGGCCACACTATATATTGTAACCACGTGTGATTTTCATAGTTTCCCATCAGATACCTAAATATGGCTGACTGATATATCCCATTTATTCTAAAACTCTCTTCTTCTGAAATCACTATCCACAGAGCAGAAAGTTTTAGATTTTGAAAAATCACAGAAATAATCCAACAGCAGAAGCCTTTTCTTTTTAAGCTGAGTTTTATTTCACTGCTTGATTTATCATTATACTATTATAAACAGCTCTCATTCACACAAGATAGTATTTGCTTTAAAGAAGCAATTATTCTAGTTGCAGGAAAGAGGCACATACCAAAAACATACCACCTACTCCCATGTAACAGAAATATACACATACTTCTCTAAATTCTCAAGCAACATATTTACTTCACTAAGTCTGTGCTGACCAGATAACTGCCCATTAAAAGATTATTAGACATTATCAGATTAATGCAACAATGGCAGAAGAATCAACTATGAAGCAGTAATTGGAAGTTTTGTTGCACAGTGGAAGTTACATAACTGTACAGAAAATGAAAGAAAAATATTTTTAACTAATGAGGTAGTAGCAACATTTTATTTTTCTGTTTGTTACTTAACCTTTCCATAAAATATACACACAAGTGTGTTGCCATGCTCTAAGAAGTCTAGAAGATAAAACTGGCATATGATGTCAGGTTCTCTCTGGCTATCCCATGGATAGCCAAGGTGATCTTTCAATGCATCTAGATCCCTGTCAGCCCTGTCCCCTTGAGAGATTCACTGGTTAAATCACCCCAAAGGCTTAATTCATTAGGACTATTACTTGACATACAACTATCCATGCAACACTGCCAAGTTAGACCATTGGGGCCCAGGAACATCTTTTCTGAACTAGCAGAAATTCTCCAGGGTTTCAAGAAAATGTCTCCCTTAGACCTGCTGGATGAAATATTGATTTGTGGAGACCAGGAGTCAAACCTGGGACTAAACAAACAAAAAAAGCACATACTATATCATTGTGCTGCAAGTAAATCCAAGTATCAAGCAGTTTTGCACAACTCCTCAAATGACCCTAGCAGTTTTGAACTTGCCAGTTTTGAACACTTATTTCCCCTGTGTTTAGAGTAGCATGGTTAAAGTTGTCAGAATCATACGAGGAACAGTCACACAATCTGCTTACTTCCATACAGCCATGCATTCAGCTATGTGGGTATATTCACTGAGCAGAGATAATTCAGAGGCCCTTTCAAGAAACTTCATTAAAGTATACATGACCTATGAAGCAATCTTTAACCCACGATGTAAAGATGACAGTTTGTGGGTATGGAAGAGAATGAGCATCTGATCCCTTCCACTACTGCCATCGTAATTTCCCAGACTGTAACAAAGAGGGTCACTGAAAAAAAGGTCAGGAATTACGTTTCAAATAATTTTTATTAGTAACATATGGCAATATATTCAATTTCTTATATCATTAATAACTACTTTTTTTAAATCCCATATATTACTTTTACCTACCCCTCCCCCCTTTACTTGACGCCCGCCGGTGTACTAAATTCAAAACATCATTTTAAAAGGTACCCCTAATTAATAAGACCCAAAGTTCATATCTTCCCCCACTTATACTTAATCATTATCAAAGATTATCCAATGTCCTTTTATTTTCCATTCTTTTTCTACATATCTTCTGAACTTCTTCCACTCCATCTTAAATACTTCTAAATCATAGTCTCTTAAAGTTCTTATTAACTTATCCATTTCACTCCATGTCATAACTTTAACAATCCAATCCCATTTCTCTGGTATTTTTTGCTTCCACAACTGTGCATAAAATGTCCTAGCAGCTGAGAGCAAGTACCATAAAAAAAAGGTCAGGAATTAAACAGTGAGTTAATTTCCAGTATTTTATTACTAGACCAGCTACTAGCCAACTAACTGTTCATTCATTTCCATCAAAAAAATCAACATATTGCAAATTCTGCTTTGAAATCTGGGTATTCCAAATCTCATTATAAGCTACCCTACATCAAAAATGTGATGAAGTTCTGTGGCATGATTTTTCATGGCTGAATCTGCTTTATCAGATAAATTTGGTAGGTACCTCTAGCAAAAGCTCAGGCCACAATTTTTTTTAATCTTAAAGACAACTAGACTCTTTGGCTCAGCTGAAACCTAACAAGCTATGGGTTCACATACTCCCTCTTCCCCTTCCCTTGGGCAGACTACTCCACTCCTTACTCACTAGTTTGCAGAAAACCACCATTCACGGCTGCATTTTAATGAGGCAAGCCACAGTCTATACAACCAGAACTGGAAATCACAAACTTTGGTTTCCAGTTCAGGCTTGCCCTGTTCAGATGTAGCAGCAAACTATGGCTTACAAACTAGAATACTATAGAAGGAATCTGAGCAAGCAAAGAAGAAAAGCAAGTATGCAAGCTCTAGGCTCATTTGTGCAGTGTGGAACCACTATCTTTACCAAACCTCACTGTTTTAGATTCCTTAGCAAAAAATATAAACTATTCTACTCTACTGGAGCATATTAAGAAAGCAGTTGATCAAAGCACTAAAAATATAACTGGGGGGGGGGGTCCACAATCACACTTACTTTTGTTCTGTTCCTGTTGGATAGATCAAAGGGGGGGATAACTTCAAATGACAAAGACAAAAGTATATACCTGGAAAGAGAAAATAGCACAAGAGAACAAGACAACAGTAAAAGAACTGGAAAGAAGGAGCCACAAAGCCCAGATCGTAACCAACATTTCCAAGATCTTTAAGGAACTCCCAACTGCTACCTGCTAGGAGCAATATCTTGTCAACAACTCAGTGCACTAAAATACATGAAAGTTCATAAAATGTCACAAATTACAAAACTTCCTGAAATAAATATCAGCTAATCTATTCAGCTTTTTTTGTTTCTGCTGTAACTAAATAACAAATTTAATTGAGAAATGACATGCTGAAATATGTAGCTCATGCAAACTTAGACAGCAAACTAAGATATGCAATAAACAATATTTCTGTAACACCGGGAAAAGATTTATTTTGGGACAAAACCAGAAATGCTTCAACCACACATGTACTTAAAAATGTTACTATTTCAAAACCCAATTTATTTACAAGTAAACATTTTCAGGATTTTACTCAAAAACTGGTATCAGGCACTATACTGGCCCACACAGGGCTGAATGGAATAAAACAAGAAACAGTACTATAGCCTGGTGGATATAGCTTGACCATTAGATGTTCTGCATTCTGGATAACACAATTCAGTGCAGAATGAATATATATCAGAAGCTATAAGGTCCACTAGAGTTCCCAGATAATAAAAGGGCCATCAAACTGAAACCGGATATTTTAAAAAGAACTTCTACAGAATAGAAGTAGTTTTATACCCCCCTCCTTTTCACTACCCAAAGGAGTCTCGGATCAGCTTACAATCACCATCCCTTCCTCTCTCCACAAGAGACACCCTGTGAGGTAGGTGGGCTGAGAGAGCTATGAGAGAACTGTGATAGGCACAGGGTCACCCAGCTGGCTGCATGTGAAGGAGTGGAAAATCAAACCCAGTTCTCCAAATTAGAGTCTGATGCTCTTAACTACTACACCATAGCTGGATCTCACAAAGAAAATAATCAGAATGATCAGTACAAAGAAAATCATAACTTACAGTGGAATCCTAAGAATGCTTTCCTTGGAGTAAGCCCCATGGAGAAAGCCCCACTGAATAGACCCAAGTAGGATTTTGAGAAGACCTGCTGAGAATTGCTCTCTTAGGCACTAACAGACTATTTAACTTTGATGCAACAAATAAATATTTATGTGACACATTAGTTATTTTTGATCCAGGTGGGTAGTCATGTTGGTCTGAAGCAACACAATAAAGTTGGAATCCAGTGGTACCTTTAAGACCAACAAAGTTTTATTCAGGGTATGAGCTTCCGTGTGCATGCAGACTTCTTCAGATAAAATGAAAGAAAATATTCAAGCATATAGACAGAAGCTGAACAGCAAATTAGCATATAACATTTTCATCACGTTATATTCTAATTTGTTCAGCCCCTGCCTACAAGTTTCAATGGTTTTCTCCCATTTCATTTTAACTGAAAAGTCTGCATGTACATGAAAGCTTATACCTTGAATAAAACTTTGTTGGTCTTAAAGGTGCCATGGACTCTAACTTTAATATTTCATTATTATGAAAAATAACTAGTAGAATAAAGGAAAAGGCAATGGAATAAGCACAGTCAGAGGGTAAAAATACAGAGATACTAAGAGGAAGAAATACCAGATGCACAAAGAGGCAAAACCCAAGTGAACAACACTGCTGTCTTGAATAAACATACTGGAGGATACCGTATTTCAATGAAGACCCAATTCTAGCTGTTGAGATGTGGGGGGGAAAAGAATAATGAAAGTCACAAGTGAATGGACACTGTGAATATAGGAAAAGTCAGGGCTTTTTTTCGGGTCTGGGTAAAAGTCGGATCTACACGGATCTTCATGAATTCATATGATTTTTACATTGAAATGAAATCAAACCACTTTAATCCTGTAGATTCTGTCTTAGACTATAGGCAGGACCACAAAAATCATGCCTCCACGAATTCGTGGCGCCTCAGCAGTGCAAAAACTGGCTTCCAAAGCACGGATCCTCATGAATTCATATGATTTTTATGGTGAAATGAAATCAAACCACCATCATGTTGTAGATCCTCTCTTAGACTATAGGCAGCAACAGAAAAATCATGCCTCCACGAATTGGTGGCGCCACAGCACTGAAAAAACATGTTTCCAAACCACGGATCCTCATGGATCCTCACGATTTTTGCCTTGGGCCACCACAAGATAACCAGCCAATCACATATCATGTCCATGGGCAGATGTTGGACCACAGAAATCATGGATCCACGGCTTCGTGGCAGCACCAGGGACCAAAAACTTACTTTTGGACCACGGATCCTCATGGATCCATGTGATTTTTGCTTCGGATCCCCCCAAGCCCTCCATCCAGTCACATATCATGTCCATGGGCAGAGTTTACACCACAGAAATCATGGATCCACGGCTTCGTGGCAGCTCCAGGGACCAAAAACTTGCTTTTGGACCACGGATCCTCATGGATCCACGGGATTTTTGCCTTGGATCCCCCCAAGCCATCCATCCAGTCATATATCATGTCCATGGGCACAGTTTACACCACAGAAATCATGGATCCACGGCTTCGTGGCAGCACCAGGGACCAAAAACTTGCTTTTGGACCACGGATCCTCATGGATCCACGTGATTTTTGCCTTGGATCCCCCCAAGCCGTCCATCCAGTCATATATCATGTCCATGGGCACAGTTTACACCACAGAAATCATGGATCCACGGCTTCGTGGCAGCGCCAGGGACAAAAAACTTGCTTTTGGACCACGGATCCTCATGGATCCACATGATTTTTGCCTTGGATCCCCCCAAGCCATCCATCCAGTCATATATCATGTCCATGGGCACAGTTTACACCACAGGAATCATGGATCCACGGCTTTGTGGCAGCACCAGGGACCAAAAACTTGCTTTTGGACCACGGATCCTCATGGATCCACATGATTTTTGCCTTGGATCCCCCCAAGCCGTCCATCCAGTCATATATCATGTCCATGGGCACAGTTTACACCACAGAAATCATGGATCCACGGCTTCGTGGCAGCACCAGGGACCAAAAACTTGCTTTTGGACCACGGATCCTTATGGATCCACGTGATTTTTGCCTTGGATCCCCCCAAGCCCTCCATACAGTCACATATCATGTCCATGGGCACAGTTTACACCACAGAAATCATGGATCCACGGCTTCGTGGCAGCTCCAGAAATCAAAAACTTGGTTATAAACCACGGATCCTCATGGATCCACGTGATTTCTGCTTCGGAACCCCCAAGCCCTCCATACAGTCACATATCATGTCCATGGGCACAGTTTACACCACAGAAATCATGGATCCACGGCTTCGTGGCATCTCCAGAAATCAAAAACTTGGTTATAAACCACGGATCCTCATGGATCCACGTGATTTCTGCTTCGAACCCCCAAGCCCTCCATACAGTCACATATCATGTCCATGGGCACAGTTTACACCACAGAAATCATGGATCCACGGCTTCGTGGCAGCTCCAGAAATCAAAAACTTGGTTATAAACCACGGATCCTCATGGATCCACGTGATTTCTGCTTCAGACCCCCCAAGCTCTCCATACAGTCACATATCATGTCCATGGGCACAGTTTACACCACAGAAATAATGGATCCACGGCTTCGTGGCAGCGCCAGGGACCAAAAACTTGCTTTTGGACCACGGATCCTCATGGATCCACGTGATTTTTGCCTTGGATCCCCCCAAGCCATCCATCCAGTCATATATCATGTCCATGGGCACAGTTTACACCACAGAAATCATGGATCCACGGCTTCGTGGCAGCGCCAGAAATCAAAAACTTGGTTATAAACCACGGATCCTCATGGATCCACGTGATTTCTGCTTCGGACCCCCCAAGCCCTCCATACAGTCACATATCATGTCCATGGGCACAGTTTACACCACAGAAATCATGGATCCACGGCTTCGTGGCATCGCCAGAAATCAAAAACTTGCTTTTGGACCACGGATCCTCATGGATGCACATGATTTTTGCCTTGGATCCCCCCAAGCCATCCATCCAGTCATATATCATGTCCATGGGCACAGTTTACACCACAGAAATCATGGATCCACGGCTTCGTGGCAGCGCCAGAAATCAAAAACTTGGTTATAAACCACGGATCCTCATGGATCCACGTGATTTCAGCTTCGGACCCCCCAAGCCCTCCATACAGTCACATATCATGTCCATGGGCACAGTTTACACCACAGAAATCATGGATCCACGGCTTCGTGGCATCTCCAGAAATCAAAAACTTGGTTATAAACCACGGATCCTCATGGATCCACGTGATTTCTGCTTCGAACCCCCCAAGCCCTCCATACAGTCACATATCATGTCCATGGGCACAGTTTACACCACAGAAATCATGGATCCACGGCTTCGTGGCAGCTCCAGAAATCAAAAACTTGGTTATAAACCACGGATCCTCATGGATCCACGTGATTTCTGCTTCAGACCCCCCAAGCTCTCCATACAGTCACATATCATGTCCATGGGCACAGTTTACACCACAGAAATAATGGATCCACGGCTTCGTGGCAGCACCAGGGACCAAAAACTTGCTTTTGGACCACGGATCCTCATGGATCCACATGATTTTTGCCTTGGATCCCCCCAAGCCATCCATCCAGTCGTATATCATGTCCATGGGCACAGTTTACACCACAGAAATCATGGATCCACGGCTTCGTGGCAGCGCCAGAAATCAAAAACTTGGTTATAAACCACGGATCCTCATGGATCCACGTGATTTCTGCTTCGGACCCCCCAAGCCCTCCATACAGTCACATATCATGTCCATGGGCACAGTTTACACCACAGAAATCATGGATCCACGGCTTCGTGGCAGCTCCAGAAATCAAAAACTTGGTTATAAACCACGGATCCTCATGGATCCACGTGATTTCTGCTTCGGACCCCCCAAGCCCTCCATACAGTCACATATCATGTCCATGGGCACAGTTTACACCACAGAAATCATGGATCCACGGCTTCGTGGCATCTCCAGAAATCAAAAACTTGGTTATAAACCACGGATCCTCATGGATCCACGTGATTTCTGCTTCGAACCCCCCAAGCCCTCCATACAGTCACATATCATGTCCATGGGCACAGTTTACACCACAGAAATCATGGATCCACGGCTTCGTGGCAGCGCCAGAAATCAAAAACTTGGTTATAAACCACGGATCCTCATGGATCCACGTGATTTCTGCTTCAGACCCCCCAAGCTCTCCATACAGTCACATATCATGTCCATGGGCACAGTTTACACCACAGAAATAATGGATCCACGGCTTCGTGGCAGCGCCAGGGACCAAAAACTTGCTTTTGGACCACGGATCCTCATGGATCCACATGATTTTTGCCTTGGATCCCCCCAAGCCATCCATCCAGTCATATATCATGTCCATGGGCACAGTTTACACCACAGAAATCATGGATCCACGGCTTCGTGGCAGCGCCAGAAATCAAAAACTTGGTTATAAACCACGGATCCTCATGGATCCACGTGATTTCTGCTTCGGACCCCCCAAGCCCTCCATACAGTCACATATCATGTCCATGGGCACAGTTTACACCACAGAAATCATGGATCCACGGCTTCGTGGCAGCTCCAGAAATCAAAAACTTGGTTATAAACCACGGATCCTCATGGATCCACGTGATTTCTGCTTCGGACCCCCCAAGCCCTCCATACAGTCACATATCATGTCCATGGGCACAGTTTACACCACAGAAATCATGGATCCACGGCTTCGTGGCAGCTCCAGAAATCAAAAACTTGGTTATAAACCACGGATCCTCATGGATCCACGTGATTTCTGCTTCAGACTCCCCAAGCTCTCCATACAGTCACATATCATGTCCATGGGCACAGTTTACACCACAGAAATCATGGATCCACGGCTTCGTGGCAGCTCCAGAAATCAAAAACGTGCTTTTGGACCACGGATCCTCATGGATCCACGTGATTTTTGCCTTGGATCCCCCCAAGCCATCCATCCAGTCATATATCATGTCCATGGGCACAGTTTACACCGCAGAAATCATGGATCCACGGCTTCGTGGCAGCATCAGGGACCAAAAACTTGCTTTTGGACCACGGATCCTCATGGATCCACGTGATTTCTGCTTCGGATCCCCCCAAGCCCTCAATCCAATCACATATCATGTCCATGGGCAGAGTTTGCACCACAGAAATCATGGATCCACGGCTTCGTGGCAGCATCAGGGACCAAAAACTTGCTTTTGGACCACGGATCCTCATGGATCCACGTGATTTCTCCTTCGGATCCCCCCAAGCACTCCATACAGCCACATGTCATGTCCATGAGCACAGTTTGCACTAAAGAAATCTTGGATCCACGGTTTCGTGGCAGCGCCAGGAAACAAAAACTTGGTTTTGAACCGCGGATCCTCATGCATCCACATGATTTCTGCTTCGGATCCCCCCGAACCCTCAATTGAATCACATATCATGTCTATGAGCAGAGTCTGCCGCACAGATATCGTGGCTCCACGGCTTCGTGGCAGCACCAGGGACCAAAAACTTGCTTTTGGACCACGGATCCTCATGGATCCATGTGATTTTTGCTTCGGAACCCCCCAAGCCCTCAATGTAATCACATATCATGTCCAATGGCAGAGCATCTACCACAAAAATCATGGCTCCACAGCTTCGTGGCAGCACCATGGAACAAAAACTTGGTATTGGACCACGGATCCTCATGGATCCACATGATTTCTGCGTTGCATTCCACCATGATTTTTGGCAGACCTTGCACCACAGAAATGACAGGTCCATGGCTTTGTGCCGGTACCAAGGAGCCAAAATATGGTTTCGAAGTGCAGATCCTTCTTGATCTTAAAGTTATTCGCGTTGGGTCAAGGAAAACTCGACTTTATACCACATGTAATATCCATGGTCATAGCTTGCTGAACAACTATCACACATTCACATTTTTATTGTTCACCACACTCATTATCCATCCAGATGTCACGTCTATGTCCAGCGTTTGCAAACTACAAATTGGATTTCGAGTACCTTGTATGCTGTCACGGTGTGCTTACATACTTTGAAACACTTAATCTTCATGAATTCTGTGACTTTTCATTTTTGAATAGTTGGGCTCATCATGCGTGGTCCGCCTGAGGTTTCTTTCACATCACACAGCACGTCCATGACCACAGAATAACCCACGAAAACCTCAGAACACTGCCAAGATGCCAAACACTGCTTCAAATACTTTGTGGCTTGTGCATTATGACATCACACCAATGTCTACAGGGTGACCAAACAAAAAAGTATCTGTAATGGTTCTACCTTACCATGAACACCACAGTAACATGAGAAATCAAAATAATGTCCATACCTTTCACTGCAAATAACTGCATTCTGAACTTTCAGATGCCACCGAGTTGCAAAACTATCCAGATATTGTAATGGTCTTATCTTTGACTTCAAAACATCTTGCTCACTAGACAGAGGCCACCAAATTAGAATAATGGAATCATAGAGTTGGAAGGGACCTCCAGGGTCATCTAGTCCAACCAACCCCCTGCACAATGCAGGAAACTCAGAAACACCTCCTCCTAAATTCACAGGATCTTCATTGCTGTCAGATGGCCATCTAGCCTCTGTTTAAACACCTCCAAGGAAGGAGAGCCCACTACCTCCCGAGGAGGAAGCCTGTTCCACTGAGAAATTGCTAACGGTCAGGAAGTTCTTCCTGATGTTGAGCTGAAACCACTTTTGATTCAATCTCAACCAGTTCTGGTTCTGGTCCTACCTTCCGGGGCCACAGAAAACAATTCCACGCCATCTTCCATATGACAACCTTTCAAGTACTTGAAGATGGTGATCATATCACCTCTCAGCCGCCTCCTCTCCAGGCTAAACATGCCCAGCTCCTTCAACCTTTCTTCATAGGACTTTTCATTAATAATTATTTTCATTAATAATGAAAAGCTGTCATCTCTCTTACATTAATTCAACTGTAAATGGTTTAAGGGGGACATTTTGTTATTTAGGGGTGAGTTTGTCTTGTACTCATTAACATAGGTGCAATCACAACTGTTTATGGTCAACAGATTTTTTTAATGTTGTTCAGTCGCACAGTCGAGTCCGACTCTTTGCGACCGACCTCATGGACAAAGTCACGCCAGGCCCTCCTGTCTTCCACCATCTTCCGAAGTCTGCTCAAATTCGTGTTTGTTACATCAGTAACGCTCTCCAGCCATCTCATCTTTTGCCGTCCCCTTCTTCTTTTGCCTTCTGTTTTCCCAGCATCAGGGTCTTCTCCAGGGAGCACTCCCTTCTCATTTGGTGGCCAAAGGATTTGAGTTTCAGCTTCAGCATCTGACCTTCCAGGGAATAGTCTGGGTTGATTTCCCTTTCGACTGACTGACTGGATCTTCTTGCAGTCCAAGGGACTCTCAAGAGTCTTCCTTAATGCAGCCTTCTAAAGCAGGAGTCTCCAAACTAGTGATGCCTATAGGTGCCATGGTGCCCAGGAGCACCTTTCCTGGTAACAGTGGAGTGTTTTTCTTTAAAATCAGGTGGCAAACTGTGCCCAGCTTGGCTTTTGATTGGTTGTTGTACATTTGATTGACTGTGTGGATTTTGGTAGATGTCGCTTTGGCAGCAGCTGCCTCCAACAGTACAAGGATATTCTCTGTGTGACTGAAGGTAAAACGTGGCACCCATTCTTTTGCTGGCTTTGCCCCTGCAGCAGTTGTTTTGTGACAGCTGTTTTATTGGTTGCAGCCACCATGCTGTGTCATGATTCCAAAGATGAAGAAAGGCTTAGGGAAGTCGCACACCCTTGTTCTACATGCTGTACTCTTGGCTCGCCAGGTCATGCAAAGCCAGTATGGTGTAGTGGTTGGAATATTACATTAGGATCTAGTAAACCTAGGTTCAAATCCTGACTGCCATGGAAGCTTGCTGTGTGACCTCAGGACAGTCATGCACTCTCTGCCTAACCCACCTTGCAGGGTTTCTGTGAGCATAAAATTGGAGGACAGGAGAATGATGTCAGCCCCTTTGCTTTCATTGTGGAGAAAAATGATACATACACGAAGCCAGCAAACAAAGGTAGTTTTGGAGACTAATGGAATGAGATGCAAAAGGAGAATCCATCCCTGAGTCCTCCCATATACATGTGGAATGTGGGGTGTGGCTGGGCCTTTTCCCTCATCAAATTGGAGAGCATATGACTGAGGACAGAAGTGTTGTCATGCATATGTTATATGTATCTTGATGGGACACCTTGAGAGTGAAACAGGGTCAGTGGCAACGGGTTGACTTTTTTCCATACATCACTTGCCTGCTCAGAATTAAAACTTATTGAGTCTTCTTTTAATTAGAATAAAAACATAGTGACTTTGCATAATCTGTGGTTTTCCCATGAAAGAGCAAGCTGTGCACTGCCTTCTATGCCTGAGGGCAAAAGAGCTTCATAGGTTGGTTTCTGAAACGAGACTAGAGATTTCAAGGCCTGCTCTGTTGTGTGATATTCTGATGAATCCCTCTCTCTCCCATTAGCTTAACCAGGATTGGATGATGTTCCCGAATCACCATACTTTTCCTTACAGATATTCAGACTGGAGTACAGCTACCTATTCTTTGATTTAGTGCTTTTGGGAAGTGTACAGAAATGACAGCTGCTCTTACGTGAGCTCTCTGGATGTAAGTGGGGGCAGAATATAAGGATCATGCTAAAGTTACATAAAAACAGTTTTGTGGATGGCTGGCCTATTTATAGTTCCTATTTACAGTTCTGGGTTTTATTTTCAAAGTCTCAAACAACTGCAGGATGCTTTTCTGAACCTAGTTGCATATTCATTATAGCATGGGGGAGACTTATCTTTGCAGTACTATGTATGAAACCAATCTAGGGAGCTTTGTGGACCACACGCTGAACATGAGTCAGCTGTGTGATGTGGCAGCCAAAAAGGCAAACACAATTTTGGGCTGCATCACCAAAAACCAAGTGTTCGCATCATGTTCAGTGATTGTGTCACTTTACTCTGCTGTGGTTAGGACCCTACTAGACTGCTGCGTTCAGTTTGGGGCACCACAGGTTAATAAGGAAATATGTCCAGAGGAGGGCAATGGAGATTATGAGGGACATGGAGACCAAGTCCTATGAGGAAAGATTGAAGGAGCTCGGTCTGTTTAGCTTGGAGAGGAGACAACTGTGAGGTGATATGATCACCATCTTCAAGTACTTGAAGGAATGTCCTATAGAGAATGGTGCCGTTGCCCCAGGATGTTGGACCAGAAACAGCAGGTTTAAATTAAATCAGAAGAGTGTCTGGGTAAACATTAGGAAGAGCTTCCTGACAGAGCAGTTCCTTAGGCTTAGGGGAACAGGCTTCCTCTTGAGGTGGTGGGCTTTCCTTCCTTGGAGGTTTTCAAACAGAGGCTAGATGGCCATCTATGGCAATGAGGATCCTGTGAACTCAGACAAATCATGAAAAGAAGGGCAGGGGAGATACCTGTGAACTCCCAGCATGGTTAAGGGGGGTGGATGAGATCAACCTTGAGGTCCCTTCAAACACTATGATTCCATGAGTCTGTGATCTGTTTGGAAGAGGGCAGAGGGCAAACAATACAACTATGGGGTTGGTGTGCCTTTTATGTGACCAAAAGCAACAGAGTCTGTGAATGTTAAGTCTACAGAAAGGATTGATGAGGGGGGACATGAGAACACTTTGTGAAATGATGTATGAGGTAAAATAGTAGATAATCCCACCTCCAGCCCCCCCAACCCCATGGGTAAAACTATTGCTTAAAATGTGGAATATACTGCAAAAGCAACATCTTTAAAAATCTCCACAGCTACTCAAAACTCCAGTATCCTGATAGAAGCCTTGCTGGGAAAAAAGCCATACCTGGCCCCACCCACTCTCCAGGAACAAATGACCGGTGCCAGGAAAAGTGTTGGCAGCCACCATGGCATGCCCAGGCACCACTATTGCGAACTTTTGGCTAACCACGTGCCTCATTTTTTCTGATCATGTGAACTTACACTGTGTAATTTGCCTTGAGTTTCAGGGAGAAAAAAGGACTAAGCAGAAAGTAAACAAAGATATATATATTCTATGCTTGTTGGCCCTTGTGAGAGAGGATGATGGACCAGTATATTTATCTAGCTATGCTCAGTTTATGTTCCTCCCATATCCTTCTCCGTTACCCCTTCCACTGGAAATATTGTGGGTGCCTATACAGAACAGCCTTCTCAACAGTGGAACCCAGTCTCTTCAACTCTCTCTCAAATGAAGTTTGCATCAATCCCTAACGCCCTCCTGGAGTGCTCAGTTGATTCAAGGAGGTTGGTTGTGTTTGTTGTCATTTGATAATTTTTGATGCTGACTTGGATTGATCGTTAGTTGCTTTAGGGATTATGTGAAGTTGAAAGATTACATATTACCACGTTGACAATGATAGTAAAGCATGTAATGGTTCAATATGAGAACATTAGTTTTGTTAAGGCTCCTGCTCTATTTGAGGTGCAACAACAACAGCTCTGCTTGCATATCTGAGTGGATCTAGTCTTCTTACTAGGGTTGCCAGGGCCAACTCAAGAGATGGCTGGGAACTTTGGGGGTGGAGCCAGGAGACTTTGGGGGTGGAGCCGGGAGCAAGGTTGTGACAAGGATACTTGAACTCTGAAAGGTAATTTCCGCCACTGCATTAAAAGGTACTGCACACCTTTTAAATGCCTTCCCTCCATTTGGAAATAATGAAGGATAGGGGCACCTTCTTTTGGAGCTCATTGGATTGGAGCCCCTGGTCCAATGCTTTTGAAACTTGGATGGGTTTTTGAAGAGAGGAAACGGATGCTGAAAATTTGCTGCCTCTACATCAAAAAACAGCCCTCCCCAAAGCCCAAAATACCCACAGATCAATTCTCTATTATACCCTATGGGAATCGATCTCCATAGGGGATAATGAAGTCCCCAAGAGACATTTATTTCCCCCTCCCTGCCCCCCCCCCGCTTTCTGATGACCCTGAAGTGGGGGGAGGGCCTCCAAACTGGGGGATCTCCTCCCCCCCCCCCCGGGATTGGCAATCCTACTTGTTACTATGGAAAGTGAAACTAGTGAAGCTTTAGTGAACTGTCTCTTTAAGGGGGCTGAGATTTGGGTGGAGCTCAGTTTAAGGAGCCAGGTCTTCAGAATCCAAGCTGGAGGTGCAGAACTGGTGAGAGATATACTTTCAGTCTATTTCCAAAGTGTGTGCAAGGAGGCAGATTCAGTTTATGTGACAGGCTTCCAAAACTCTTTGGAAAGGGGAAATCTTCAGGATGGTCTTATATTGTAAGAGAAGCAACCCTTTCACAGTAGAAGAAGCCCTTCATATTCTAACTCATCCTGATTATCAGAAGACTATAACTAATCCACCATGCAAGCCTCAGGGTGGTGATGTCTTCCTGTATTCTTTCAGTGGCTCTCCTCATAAAAAAGATGATTGGCGCTGTGATCAATATTCCTGGATCAATTGTGGTGTCAGACTATGGCCAAAGAAGGATCCAAAGTTGAGAAAATTCTATCATAAAATCAAAGGTGGTTCAAGCACAGGCAACTTTGTAAGGCACAGTTATACACTGCTTGAACTTTCCTGTGAAATTGTCCTGTTACACTACATTGGAGATGAGAAGGAGTTCAAGCCACTTCCTCATGGCAATAGAAAGAAAAATTTGAAAAGATCACATGTACGGACCATGCCTTCTGTCATAGGACGTATTACAGATCACAATGCTAAGCCTTCCAAAATCTATCAGGACCTCTGTAACAAACCTGTAACTGACTCAACCAGTATACCTGTATCTCAGCCACGAAATCTGGAGCAGATAAGAAACAAACTTAAATTTGAAAGACAACGTACACGAGTCAGCCATGATGATGTGTACAGTATAATAGAATTTACAGAACTCCTTGAAGGCTTCATCCATGATTACTCCCTGTATCCAGCAGTGATTGTTCTTATGGGCCTACCGGATATTTTATCTGAAATTGGGAAAGTTCTGTTGCTGAAGACTGAATTACCAATGCTTTTCTCATATGACACAACATTTCAGCTTGGAGACTTCTACCTATCTACTTTGATATTTCAAAATGTGCTTTTCACTGAATCACCATTGATTCCAGTGATGTTTATGATACATGATAGTAAGCATGAGGAAAATCACAGAAGATTTTTTGAAAACCTTTCAAAGCAGTGTCCTTCACTCAATTCAGAGAAGGTTGTCATGGTGTCTGACAGGGAGAAAGGAATTTGTAAGGCTTTGGATCGTGTTTTGCTAAAGATTCACAGAGTGCTATGCTGGAATCACATCCGCAGAGACATCATGTTTTGGTTGAAAAAACATGGCGCCAAATCTGTAGATACCAAGATATACCTTACGGACTTTTTTGACCTCCTGAGGTCAAATTCTGAGGAGGAGTACACAGTCAAACTAGAGAAACTCAGCAGAAAGTGGAGCAGAGCATTCGTAGATTACTTTGATGAGGAGCTGCACCCAGCTATAATCAGTCATGCTGGTGCCTGGATTCTAAAGAGACTGAACATCTATAACGAAAAGAGTGGAATCACAACAAATGTTTCTGAAAGTTTTCATGCTGCTCTAAAAAGACTTGCACAATGGAAAGAAATGTCCATGGAAGCAATGGTGTTAGCATTATATGCAATGCAAAATTTTTACTGGAGAGAAATTTTACGTGGACTATGCAACACTGGAAACCTTCATTTGCGATCTCAATTTCTCAGACACTCGAGATCACCAGAACACACCATCTTCCCTCATATAGCTTGTGATCCATCTGAAATCATGGATCTTGTACAAAGGGGAGAACTTCCACGACCCAAGAAAGATGAAATCTACGAGAAGGACCCATCGGTTTGTCAGGTAGTCCTTGCAGATTTCACTGTGCTAAGCAATTTAACAGCCACTTGTCCACAGCTTGGTGTGTTTGTGGTGAGGGGTGTTAAGGATAAAAATTATGTTGTTTCCCTTTTCCCCAAAGAGAGCTGCTCTTGCCCATCATCCAGGACTTGCTATCATATCATAGCTGCAAAAAAAGCTATTGGCATGCCACCAGTACCCGGGAAGCCTCGCCGGCTGCAGCTCACACAGTTGAAGCGAAATAAAAGGCAGAAGACTAGATCAGGAAGAAAGTTCCCCAGACTTCAGGAAAACGTCACTGTAGCTGCTGCAGTAGATTCAATGCAGACTGCCACGGAGTTAGATTCCTTAAAAGCAGATCACCTTCTGACCATGACACATCTAGAAAGCACCCAACCTCAAATGACCTCCACTCCAAAAGGCGTGCCAGAAAAATTGACAGTGGTCACTATTGATTCTTTGGATAATAGTCCCACATTCTCAGTTCACAGTGAGAAGTGTGCAGACACATCAGAGACCTATAAATCAGTTCCCCCATGGCACAACTGTACCTTCAAGATACTCAGTCTTCAAAAAAGGGGGCTTGTTGCCTCCGTTGCCAACATCTGTGTGTACGACTACGACATAGACACACTGAGGGGATCAAAGTGGATAAATGACCGCATAATTGATGCATTTCTAGCCTCAAGGGTGATCATGGCCAAGGAGATGGGTCATGATGGAACAATTTTCACACTAAGTTGCCACTTCATACAGACCTTGCTGTGTCGAAGACTCTCTGTGCAAACTCTGAAGTACTGCTTGAAATATGGAGTGCTACAGAAGGATGTTTTGATCATTCCAGTTAATGACAGGCAAGTCCACTGGATACTGATAGTCATCATATTCAAATGGAAGACCATGCTCTACCTGGACTCCAAACATGGATTGAACCACTCAGTGATTGAAGCCATAACATCCTTCTTATGTTGTCTGTATGAGATGGATTTGAAATGTTCGTATAGTTTTGCTGACTGGTCGTTTTTTGCACCAACTGATATACCCTGGCAAGACAACTCCAGTGACTGTGGTCCTTTCACATGTTCCATTGCACATGTGATTGCTTCTGCCACCCAACTGAATTTCACACAGGAGGATATGACTGCAGTTAGACCCTGGATTGCAAAAGAAATAATCCAGTACAGTGGGAAAACATATCTGGAAAGAAAAGACAAATACATTCCACTGGAAATTGCTGTTGTCACTCACAAGGAGAGAGAAATTTTGAAAGAGAGTGGCATTACGGTTTCCAGATCATGTCCGGAGGGATGGAATGACACACTTAAGTATTGTGTGGATATTTTGCCTTCTTTGTTTCAGGGTCGCTGGTCACAGTGCTTTCTGAAGGAGGGTTGCATGAAGCCCAGCAGTGACTTGACCATGGTTTACTGTGAAGGAAAATGCAAGGACTGGTACCACTGCTTTTGCATAGGCATGGACTCCAAAAATCTACCACAAATTTTCATGTGTCCAGACTGTCAATCCACAATGGCCAAATAGAGTTTGAAATTGTTACACAGGTAGGTAACACATACCACATAAATTATGTGAACAGGTAAATCCACACACATGGTCTTCAGCATCATAGCTGAGCTGACCCCTTTCAGTGTATCTTGTATTTATGGAGAGTTTACCTGATTTTCAAAATTCATTTCGGGGGAATTATGGTGCAGTGTTCCATGGTAGAGGGGATTCTAAAGTGCTACAGTGAAACTTCCTAATACCAGTTTTCTTTGTGACTAATGAGGCAATGTAGAAACACCAAGTTACATCCTTCTATGCATGATCACGAGTGCAACCTTTCCTACTGGAGTTCTGCTTGTGCACCCGAGAGATATACTACACCACACACAGAAAGTCTGCAGGTTCTCCCCCCTTAAAGAACAGCTGGCAATCACTTTGTACAATGTCTAGCTCCAGTGGAAATGTCAGTCAGGATGCAAGGGTCAGCATGGTCCGGTTAGTAACACCACAAGTGTTCGGGCTCCAGCACATGTGGAAATCAGCTGGATCCAACCTCTGGTTTTGAAGTAATATTATGAGTGTTCTGGAGATGCAGGGAGGCAGATAAACTGTAAAGGGTAAGAGGAAGGATCATACCTTGACTCCAACTCCTGTGCTATCAGCGTGTGTGTTGATCAGAGCCAGTGCACCCTGCAGGTGCACCTAGTGTTAGTGCATGGGTTACATCCATGCCTTGGAGAACTCTGGAAAGCACAGAGGCTGGATGGTTTGGAGAGAGCCCATGCACATATCCATTATACATGTTTAGGCATTGTTCAATAGTGAAGCCAAAAATATCTTTAGGATTAAAGCCCTAATCTCCACAGATGACACTGAGTGGCATGAGGAATAAAACAAATGCTGGCCCTCTTTTCTGTAATTGGAGAGCCAGTTTGGTGTAGTGGTTAAGTGTGCGGACTCTTACCTGGGAGAACCGGGTTTGATTCCCCACTCCTCCACTTGCACCTGCTAGCATGGCCTTGGGTCAGCCAGAGCTCTGGCAGAGGTTGTCCTTGACAGGGCAGCTGCTGTGAGAGCCCTCTCCAGCCCCACCCACCTCACAGGGTGTCTGCTGTGGGGGAGGAAGGTAAAGGAGATTGTGAGCCGCTCTGAGACTCTTTGGAGTGGAGGGCGGGATATAAATCCGATATCTTCTTCTAATTGCAAAATGAAATAACATTCTAGATTCAGCATCTGATAATAGACAAGTAGTTCTACTGCTAGAAAAAGAAATCAATTTGACAACTTTGCTGCAATAATCTTAGAAATTTGTGGGACTTTCTTCCAATTAAAGGTTTACAGGCTCTTAATGCAGAAGACAAATCATGACTCGTTTCCAGGGCTTTTTTTTTAAAAGCAGGAACTCCTTTGCATATTAGGCTACACACTCCTGATGTAGCCAATCCTGCAAGAGCTTAGAGGGCTCTTAGTATAGGTCATTCTGTAAGCTTTAGGAGGATTGGATACATCAGGGGTGTATTGCCTAATATGCAAAGGAGTTTCTGCTAAAAAAAAACAAACTCTGCTTGGTTCCATTACAATCACAATTTTAAATGTTAGTACTGAAGCAGTGCTCATGAGTTTGAGTTCGTGACTTAAGCTTTGACTGAACAAGATGCTGTGTGATTTCCTATCTTGCTTTTCAAATGTCACTATGATTCAGCAGCACTTTGAAAATGCAGTATGGAGATATATTACTGAGCAGATGGGAAGCAGGTCAATAACTTCCCATAACATCTTGGTATGGATTCCCACATAAGGGACAGAAAACTTTTAGGGGCCACATTTTTTTTGAAGTACGGAGACAGCACGGTATCTATGAAAAATGTGAAGCAAGTTCGTGAATTCATCCCCATAGAAATAATAATTTGTGGTGTTAAGGTTGGTGATGAGCAGGACCCTTTCCCATTTTCCCACACACAAGAACACAGAGTTTGCTCTTAATGGGATTGAACAAGCAGAGTTTCTGTGGTCAGAGTTCCTGCACAAGACATCAGCAAAGTGCCTTTGAAAAAACTCAGCTTCTCAAATGCATCATGAATCTTCCACTTGTGAACGTTGGAGTTGGAAGGCATAGAAGGTGCTGGTACTCACCTCCCTCCTCACAACCCCAGCCCCAGTGGTATCAAGGCATGTTTCTAGAGAAAGATGACAGTCATGATTATGACTATTACATATTATTTTTAATAATAATATAAATGAAGATGATAATCATCATCATTATTTAATATTATTATTTATTTATAGATGGTATGACCTGAATCAGTGGGTTGAAATTAAACCAGAATAGTTTCTGGCTCAACATTAGGAAGAACTTCCTGACCATTAGAGCAGTTCCTCAGTGGAGCAGGCTTCCTCAGGAGGTGGTGGCCTCTGCTTCCCTAGAGGTTTTTAAACAGAGGCTGGATGGCCCTCTGACAGCAATAAAGATCCTGTGAATTTAGTGGGGAGGTATTTGTGAGTTTCCTGCATTGTGCAGGGGGCTGGACTAGATGACCCTAGAGGTCCCTTCCAATGCTATGGTTCTATGATTCTGTTATTTACTGTAAGGCAGAGTCACAGACAGGAGGTATATACCAATATAAGAAGTGTAAACCAGAAGATACAATCGGGTATGCAGCGATGTTCCCTCTAAGTTGCAGTCTTGTGAGCAAAACTTCTACTTTAAGAGCTACTGGTATTAAAGTTATGAGCTACTGCATATATTATTGTGCTCTGCGGCTATTTTTCCTAAGCCAAGACAGAAATGTGTGAGCTGGAGGCTAAAAATCTGTGAACTAGCTCATGCTAACTCTGCTTAGAGGGAACACTGGTATGCAGACTGCTTGACCAATCCCCTGAATACCAACTTCTAGATTAACAATCCACTCAGGTGTGACTGAGGAGGATTCAAACAGCACCATCATGATTGATGTAACTCCCCTAACACTCATCCCTAACTCCTATGGTCTAAATGAATGGGTCATGGAATTGCCCAAGTGTGGCTTGATGATGCTTCTAACCTGGGGTGAGGGAATCATCCATCCCTGTAGCAAACTGCATGTAGAACATGATTTTGTACAGAGTGCAGAACCACTTCTTCTCACAAGCAACCAAGGTGAGCCACTGAGGCACTGGCTGCAGCACTAGAGCAGGCAGTGTGGTTTGAACACCAGGTGGAGGTCAGAAGGATGTAACTCTTTCTGAGTCCTCGTTGGGGAGAAAGGGGGGCTATCAGTGAAGTAAAGGTCTCTCAGAGCAACAGAGCTGCCAGCTGGGACTGAGGGAAGCCCACTGAGGACCTTGCTCAATTCCACTGTGCTTTGGCTCGCTCCCTGAGTGTACAGCCACTTTTGTCTCCCCGGCTGCACACCTTTAGAATAGTAGCACAGTAAAACCTTTACTAGAAGATGTGGGTGGGTGTCACTTAGGCCCAAAACATATCTTAGCCCCCCCTCAAGGAATCACCTTTTCAGTTGTAAACCTCTCCTTGATGCTACAGTGACTGCACCTTTATGAACAGTTATTTCTATAATAGACTCCCAACTGTAGATGGTTTGGGGGGAGCACCCACATGATCTTATGGTCTAAGCATGATGTCATTGTCCTTTACCTGCCCTCATTGTGCTCTTACCCTAATCTGCGAAAGTGATGGCCAACTGATGTTTCTGCTGTCCTGCTTTTAATGTTACTGCCACAACAGCAGCCTGAACAACTTAAGTGCCTTTCCCAGTTTTCAATGCAAGGTCAATAATGTGCAGATAAAATAATTTTCTAATCATTAATGTTATGAAGCATCTCATGAAAAGATTAAACAACTCTCTGGAATATAAAGAAGGAATGAGAAATGTGAATTCAGCATATAATCCTGTTTATTACACTTTCAGGTCTCCATATAATCATGTGAACAGAAACCTCAGAAGGCTGTGTGATGCTGGTGGCACATTGCAAGATGACCAAAGCAAAAACAAGAGTTGTGCATATTTGATCTTTTGAAGTGTTACAGAAATATTCAAACCTTAGTTTTCTGATATCCATCACAAGTTCTGATTGTCTCAGTTCTCTCCTCCTCCAAGTGCACTGTTCTAGTGCAACCCATTTGTTCTTATTATTAACAAAACTGTATATAAAGGTGTCAAAGTTAAAGTTTAAAGATTCAGCTTTAATACTGTGTCTCTCTTTGTATCCTTTCAGCGAGAATGCTTAAAACTGTTGCCAAGGAATACAGGTGGTCTCTGTGTATTGTGAAAAATTCCCAAATTAAAGTATAGATGGGTATGGACAACCATCTAGTCCATAATCTGCTTTCACACAGTGGCCATACAACTACACTGTGTGCCCAACAAATGCAGTAGAGACACAAAGTTCTGTACCTGGTACTGCCTCTTGGCACTGGGTTTCAAAGGTTTCTTGGCTCTGTATATGAAAGTTCCCTTCATTTAAATTGGCTAGTAGCCACTTATAGATCTCTTCCATGTCCCCTTTTGAAGCCTTCTTTGCCCGTGGATATCAGTCAATCCTCAGGTGGTGAAATCCATGGTTATGTCAGTCATGGAGTAAATTGGTGCTTCTTTAAGTTGGGTGCCCCTGAGTTCAGTATTACGGCAGGGGGAGGAACAGTTATCTCTATCCACTTTCTACACTCCATGCATAACTTTAAATCCTCAATCATGTCTGCCCCCGCTTAGTTAAAGTTTTCATAGACTGAACATTTTCAAGACTCTTCAGCCAGTTTGCTGTAGTGATTGATTGCATGGACTCTTATCTGGGAGAACTGGATTTGATTCCCCACTCCTCCACTTGCACCAGCTGGAATGGTCTTGGGTCAGCCAGAGCTCTGGCAGAGGTTGTCCTTAAAAGGGCAGCTGCTGTGAGAGCCCTCTCCAGCCCCACCCACCTCACAGGGTGTCTGTTGTGGGGGAGGAAGGGAAAGGAGATTGTAGGCCACTCTGAGCCTCTGTCCTTGAAAGGGCAGCTGCTGTGAGAGCCCTCTCAGCCCCACCCACCTCACAGGGTGTCTTTTGTGGGGGACGAAAGTGAAGGAGATTGTAGGCCGCTCTGAGCCTCTGTCCTTGAAAGGGCAGCTGCTGTGAGAGCCTTCTCAACCCCACCCACCTCACAGGGTGTCTGTTGTGGGGGAGGAAGGGAAAAGAGATTGTAGGCTGCTCTGAGTCTCTGTCTTTGAAAGGGCAGCTGCTGTGAGAGCCCTCTCTAGCCCCACTCACCTCAACAGGTGTCTGTTGTGGGGGAGGAAGGGAAAGGAGATTGTAGGCCGCTATGAGCCTCTGTCCTTGAAAGGGCAGCTGCTGTGAGAGCTCTTTCAGCACCACCCACCTCACAGAGTGTCTGTTGTGGGGGAGGAAGATAAAGGAGAATGTGAGCCGCTCTTAGGCTTTGAGATTCAGAGTGGAGGGTGGGATATGAATCAAAGTCACTGCTGGGCTTCATGCAACCCTCCTTCAGAAAGCACTGTAAGCAGCGGCCCTGAAACGAAGAAGGCAAAATATCAGTACAATACTTAAGTATGTCATTCCATCCCTCTGGAATTGTTTTCTGTGGCCCCAGAAGGTGGGACCAGAACCAATGGGTTGAAATTAAATTAAAAGAGTTTCCAGCTTTGAGTGTGGTGGACCAGATGGAGTTCATGGCCCTTTCCTACTCTGTGGATCTGTAACTGGTTGACAGATCGCACCCAAAGAGTGGTTGTGAATGGTTCCTCATCCTCTTAGAGAGGAGTGACAACAAGTGGAGTGCCTCAAGGATCTGTCCTGGGACCTGTTTTGTTCAATATCTTTACCAATCAAAGTTTTCAGGTTTTCACGGCTGGTAACATCATTAGGGTTTGTAGAATCTTTCGGGCTCAAGTGCTGTGTTCTACTGGAGAAAGTTTTCCTTACAGCTCAACATTAGGAAGAACTTCCTGACCGTTAGAGCGGTTCCTCAGTGGAATAGACTTCCTCCTCGGGAGGTGGTGGGCTCTCCTTCCCTGGAGGTTTTTCAACAGAGGCTAGATGGGCATCTGACAGCAATGAAGATCCTGTGAATTTTGGGGAAGGTGTTTGTGAGTTTCCTGCATTGTGCAGGGAGTTGGACTAGATGACCTGGAGGTCCCTTCCAACTCTATGATTCTATACAATTCTATGATTTTAGTGTAGAACAGGGGTGGTCAACGGTAGTTCTCCAGAAGTTTTTTGCCTACAACTCCCATCAGCCCAGCAAGCATGGCTGATGGCTGGGGCTGATGGGAGTTGTAGGCAAAAAACTTCTGGAGAGCTATCGATGGCCCCCCCCTGGTGTAGAATGTCAGTTTGGGGACACTGCTAAACCAGGAATAAAGGTCTACTGTGAAATTGTTTTCCAACATTCCTATCTTCTCATAAGAGGACCCATGAGGATCCGTGCCGCAAAATCATGTTCTGGATCCATGGTGCTGCCACGAAACCATGGATCCATTATATCTGTGGAGCAAGCTCTTTCCATGGACGCAGCATGAGATTGGATGGTGAGCTTGGGATGAGCCAATGCAGATATCATGAGGATCCATGAGTATATGTGCTTCAAAGCCATGTTTTCGCTCCATGATGTTGCCACGATGCCAAGGATCTATGATTTCCGGGGTGTAAACTCATGAGGATCCATGGTGCAAAACCAAGTTCTTCTTCCATGGTGCTGCCACGAAGCCGTGGATCCATGATTTCTGTGGTAGAAGCTCTGCCCATTGACATGATATGCGATTGTATGGTGAGGTTGGGGGGATCCGAGGCAAAATTAATGAGGATTCTGGAGGATCCGTGGTCCAATACTACATTTTTGGTCTCTGGCGCTGCCACGAAGCCGTGGATCCACGATTTCTGTGGTGAAAGCTGTACCCATGGACATGATATGTGATTGGATAGTGAGCTTGGGGTGGCCCAAAGTAAAAGTCAGGAGGATTCATGAGGATCCGTGGTCCAAAAGCAAGTTTTTGGTCCCTGGCGTTGCCACGAAGCTGTGAATCCACGATTTCTGTGCTGCAAACTCTGCCCATGGCATGATATGTGAATGGATGGAGGGCTTGGGGGGATCCAAAGCAAAAATTATGTGGAACCATGAGGATCCATGGTCCAAAACCAAGTTTTTGCTCTTTGGCGCTTCCACAAAGCTGTGTATCTATGATTTCTGTGGTGCAAGCTCTACCCATGGATATGATATGTGATTAAATAGTGAGCTTGGGGTGGCCCAAAGTAAAAATCATGAGGATTCATGAGGATCCGTGATTCAAAACCAAGTTTTTGGTCCCTGGCGCTGCCACGAAACCGTGGATCCACGATTTCTGTGGTGTAAACTGTGCCCATGGGCATGATATGTGACTGTATGGCGGGCTTGGGGGGTCCGAAGCAGAAATCACGTGGATCCATGAGGATCCGTGGTTTATAACCAAGTTTTTGATTTCTGGAGATGCCACGAAGCCGTGGATCCATGATTTCTGTGGTGTAAACTGTGCCCATGGACATGATATACGACTGGATGGATGGCTTGGGGGGATCCAAGGCAAAAATCATGTGGATCCATGAGGATCCGTGGTCCAAAAGCAAGTTTTTGATTTCTGGCGCTGCCACGAAGCCGTGGATCCATGATTTCTGTGGTGTAAACTGTGCCCATGAACATGATATATGACTGGATGGACGGCTTGGGGGGATCCAAGGCAAAAATCATGTGGATCCATGAGGATCCGTGGTCCAAAAGCAAGTTTTTGGTCGCTGCGCTGCCACGAAGCCATGGATCCATGATTTCTGTGGTGTAAGCTGTGCCTATGGACATAATATATGACTGGATGGATGGCTTGGGGGGATCCAAGGCAAAAATCATGTGGATCCATGAGGATCCGTGGTCCAAAAGCAAGTTTTTGGTCCCTGGCGATGCCACGAAGCCGTGGATCCATGATTTCTGTGGTGTAAACTGTGCCCATGGACATGATATGTGACTGTATGGAGAGCTTGGGGGGTCTGAAGCAGAAATCACGTGGATCCATGAGGATCCGTGGTTTATAACCAAGTTTTTGATTTCTGGAGCTGCCACGAAGCCGTGGATCCATGATTTCTGTGGTGTAAACTGTGCCCATGGACATGATATGTGACTGTATGGAGGGCTTGGGGGGTCCGAAGCAGAAATCACATGGATCCATGAGGATCCGTGGTTTATAACCAAGTTTTTGATTTCTGGAGCTGCCACGAAGCCGTGGATCCATGATTTCTGTGTTGTAGACTCTGCTCATGGACATGATACGTGATTCGATTGAGGGCTTGGGAGGATCCGAAGCAGAAATCACATGGATCCATGAGGATCCGTGGTCCAAAAGCAAGTTTTTGGTCCCTGGCGCTGCCACGAAGCCATGGATCCATGATTTCTGTGGTGTAAACTGTGCCCATGAACATGATATATGACTGGATGGACGGCTTGGGGGGATCCAAGGCAAAAATCATGTGGATCCATGAGGATCCGTGGTCCAAAAGCAAGTTTTTGGTCGCTGCGCTGCCACGAAGCCATGGATCCATGATTTCTGTGGTGTAAGCTGTGCCTATGGACATAATATATGACTGGATGGATGGCTTGGGGGGATCCAAGGCAAAAATCATGTGGATCCATGAGGATCCGTGGTCCAAAAGCAAGTTTTTGGTCCCTGGCGCTGCCACGAAGCCGTGGATCCATGATTTCTGTGGTGTAAACTGTGCCCATGGACATGATATGTGACTGTATGGAGAGCTTGGGGGGTCTGAAGCAGAAATCACGTGGATCCATGAGGATCCGTGGTCCAAAGGAAAGTTTTTGGTCCCTGGCGCTGCCACGAAGCCGTGGATCCATGATTTCTGTGGTGTAAACTGTGCCCATGGACATGATATGTGACTGTATGGAGGGCTTGGGGGGTCCGAAGCAGAAATCACGTGGATCCATGAGGATCCGTGGTTTATAACCAAGTTTTTGATTTCTGGAGATGCCACGAAGCCGTGGATCCATGATTTCTGTGGTGTAAACTGTGCCCATGGACATGATATATGACTGGATGGATGGCTTGGGGGGATCCAAGGCAAAAATCATGTGGATCCATGAGGATCCGTGGTCCAAAAGCATGTTTTTGGTCCCTGGCGCTGCCACGAAACCGTGGATCCATGATTTCTGTGGTGTAAACTGTGCCCATAGACATGATATGTGACTGTATGGAGGGCTTGGGGGGTCCGAAGCAGAAATCACGTGGATCCATGAGGATCCGTGGTTTATAACCAAGTTTTTGATTTCTGGAGCTGCCACGAAGCCGTGGATCCATGATTTCTGTGGTGTAAACTGTGCCCATGGACATGATATGTGACTGTATGGAGGGCTTGGAGGGTCCGAAGCAGAAATCACGTGGATCCATGAGGATCCGTGGTTTATAACCAAGTTTTTGATTTCTGGAGCTGCCACGAAGCCGTGGATCCATGATTTCTGTGGTGTAAACTGTGCCCATGGACATGATATATGACTGGATGGATGGCTTGGGGGGATCCAAGGCAAAAATCATGTGGATCCATGAGGATCCATGGTCCAAAAGCAAGTTTTTGGTCCCTGGCGCTGCCACGAAGCCGTGGATCCATGATTTCTGTGGTGTAAACTGTGCCCATGGACATGATATACGACTGGATGGATGGCTTGGGGGGATCCAAGGCAAAAATCATGTGGATCCATGAGGATCCGTGGTCCAAAAGCAAGTTTTTGATTTCTGGCGCTGCCACGAAGCCGTGGATCCATGATTTCTGTGGTGTAAACTGTGCCCATGAACATGATATATGACTGGATGGACGGCTTGGGGGGATTCAAGGCAAAAATCATGTGGATCCATGAGGATCCGTGGTCCAAAAGCAAGTTTTTGGTCCCTGCGCTGCCACGAAGCCGTGGATCCATGATTTCTGTGGTGTAAGCTGTGCCCATGGACATAATATATGACTGGATGGATGGCTTGGGGGGATCCAAGGCAAAAATCATGTGCATCCATGAGGATCCGTGGTCCAAAAGCAAGTTTTTGGTCCCTGGCGCTGCCACGAAGCCGTGGATCCATGATTTCTGTGGTGTAAACTGTGCCCATGGACATGATATGTGACTGTATGGAGAGCTTGGGGGGTCTGAAGCAGAAATCACGTGGATCCATGAGGATCCGTGGTTTATAACCAAGTTTTTGATTTCTGGAGCTGCCACGAAGCCGTGGATCCATGATTTCTGTGGTGTAAACTGTGCCCATGGACATGATATGTGACTGTATGGAGGGCTTGGGGGGTCCGAAGCAGAAATCACGTGGATCCATGAGGATCCGTGGTTTATAGCCAAGTTTTTGATTTCTGGCGCTGCCACAAAGCCGTGGATCCATGATTTCTGTGGTGTAAACTGTGCCCATGGACATGATATGTGACTGTATGGAGGGCATGGGGGGTCCGAAGCAGAAATCACGTGGATCCATGAGGATCCGTGGTTTATAACCAAGTTTTTGATTTCTGGAGCTGCCACGAAGCCGTGGATCCATGATTTCTGTGGTGTAAACTGTGCCCATGGACATGATATATGACTGGATGGATGGCTTGGGGGGATCCAAGGCAAAAATCATGTGGATCCATGAGGATCCGTGGTCCAAAAGCAAGTTTTTGGTCCCTGGCGCTGCCACGAAACCGTGGATCCATGATTTCTGTGGTGTAAACTGTGCCCATAGACATGATATGTGACTGTATGGAGGGCTTGGGGGGTCCGAAGCAGAAATCACGTGGATCCATGAGGATCCGTGGTTTATAACCAAGTTTTTGATTTCTGGAGCTGCCACGAAGCCGTGGATCCATGATTTCTGTGGTGTAAACTGTGCCCATGGACATGATATGTGACTGTATGGAGGGCTTGGGGGGTCCGAAGCAGAAATCACGTGGATCCATGAGGATCCGTGGTTTATAACCAAGTTTTTGATTTCTGGAGCTGCCACGAAGCCGTGGATCCATGATTTCTGTGGTGTAAACTGTGCCCATGGACATGATATATGACTGGATGGATGGCTTGGGGGGATCCAAGGCAAAAATCATGTGGATCCATGAGGATCCATGGTCCAAAAGCAAGTTTTTGGTCCCTGGCGCTTCCACGAAGCCGTGGATCCATGATTTCTGTGGTGTAAACTGTGCCCATGGACATGATATACGACTGGATGGATGGCTTGGGGGGATCCAAGGCAAAAATCATGTGGATCCATGAGGATCCGTGGTCCAAAAGCAAGTTTTTGATTTCTGGCGCTGCCACGAAGCCGTGGATCCATGATTTCTGTGGTGTAAACTGTGCCCATGAACATGATATATGACTGGATGGACGGCTTGGGGGGATCCAAGGCAAAAATCATGTGGATCCATGAGGATCCGTGGTCCAAAAGCAAGTTTTTGGTCCCTGCGCTGCCACGAAGCCGTGGATCCATGATTTCTGTGGTGTAAGCTGTGCCCATGGACATAATATATGACTGGATGGATGGCTTGGGGGGATCCAAGACAAAAATCATGTGCATCCATGAGGATCCGTGGTCCAAAGGCAAGTTTTTGGTCCCTGGCGCTTCCACGAAGCCGTGGATCCATGATTTCTGTGGTGTAAACTGTGCCCATGAACATGATATATGACTGGATGGACGGCTTGGGGGGATCCAAGGCAAAAATCATGTGGATCCATGAGGATCCGTGGTCCAAAAGCAAGTTTTTGGTCCCTGCGCTGCCACGAAGCCGTGGATCCATGATTTCTGTGGTGTAAGCTGTGCCCATGGACATAATATATGACTGGATGGATGGCTTGGGGGGATCCAAGACAAAAATCATGTGCATCCATGAGGATCCGTGGTCCAAAGGCAAGTTTTTGGTCCCTGGCGCTTCCACGAAGCCGTGGATCCATGATTTCTGTGGTGTAAACTGTGCCCATGGACATGATATACGACTGGATGGATGGCTTGGGGGGATCCAAGGCAAAAATCATGTGGATCCATGAGGATCTGTGGTCCAAAAGCAAGTTTTTGGTCCCTGGCGCTGCCACGAAGCCGTGGATCCATGATTTCTGTGATGTAAGCTGTGCCCATGGACATAATATATGACTGGATGGATGGCTTGGGGGGATCCAAGGCAAAAATCATGTGGATCCATGAGGATCCGTGGTCCAAAGGAAAGTTTTTGGTCCCTGGCGCTGCCACGAAGCCGTGGATCCATGATTTCTGTGGTGTAAACTGTGCCCATGGACATGATATGTGACTGTATGGAGGGCTTGGGGGGTCCGAAGCAGAAATCACGTGGATCCATGAGGATCCGTGGTTTATAACCAAGTTTTTGATTTCTGGAGCTGCCACGAAGCCGTGGAGCCATGATTTCTGTGGTGTAAACTGTGCCCATGGACATGATATACGACTGGATGGATGGCTTGGGGAGATCCAAGGCAAAAATCATGTGGATCCATGAGGATCCGTGGTCCAAAAGCAAGTTTTTGATTTCTGGCGCTGCCACGAAGCCGTAGATCCATGATTTCTGTGGTGTAAACTGTGCCCATGAACATGATATATGACTGGATGGACGGCTTGGGGGGATCCAAGGCAAAAATCATGTGGATCCATGAGGATCCGTGGTCCAAAAGCAAGTTTTTGGTCCCTGGCGCTGCCACGAAGCCGTGGATCCATGATTTCTGTGGTGTAAGCTGTGCCCATGGACATAATATATGACTGGATGGATGGCTTGGGGGGATCCAAGGCAAAAATCATGTGGATCCATGAGGATCCGTGGTCCAAAAGCAAGTTTTTGGTCCCTGGCGCTTCCACGAAGCCGTGGATCCATGATTTCTGTGGTGTAAACTGTGCCCATGGACATGATATATGACTGGATGGATGGCTTGGGGGGATCCAAGGCAAAAATCATGTGGATCCATGAGGATCCGTGGTCCAAAGGCAAGTTTTTGGTCCCTGGCGCTGCCACGAAGCCGTGGATCCATGATTTCTGTGGTGTAAACTGTGCCCATGGACATGATATATGACTGGATGGATGGCTTGGGGGGATCCAAGGCAAAAATCATGTGGATCCATGAGGATCCGTGGTCCAAAAGCAAGTTTTTGGTCCCTGGCACTGCCACGAACACGTGGATCCACGATTTCTGTGGTGCAACATCTGCCCATGGACATGATATGTGATTGGCTGGTTATCTTGGGGTGGCCCAACGCAAAAATCATGAGGATCCATGGTTTGGAAACATGTTTTTTCAGTGCTGTGGCGCCACAAATTCGTGGAGGCATGATTTTTCTGGTGCTGCCTATAGTCTAAGACAGGATCTACAACATAATGGTGGTTTGATTTCATTTCTCCATAAAAATCATATGAATTCATGAGGATCCGTGCTTTGGAAACCAGTTTTTGCATTGCTGATGCGCCACGAATTCGTGGAGGCATGATTTTTGTGGTCCTGCCTATAGTCTAAGACAGGATCTATAGGATTAAAGTGGTTTGATTTCATTTCAATGTAAAAATCATATGAATTCATGAAGATCCGTGTAGATCCGACTTTTACCTTTTTCCCTTTTTTTCTGGAAAAAGAGGTACTGAAAAATGAAGGGGAAACAAGGGTGCCTCTCACTAACTTTCAAACATTTTTTGAGGACTTTGTTTCCCCAAAAAAGTTCCAGAACTCCATTCCTCCGCATTCCCCCAGAAAAAAGGGCCTTGGGAAAAGTTACCCTTCAACCCACATGTAAACTACCGTTGAATCATAGCTTTTGTTATTTGCATCAAGTTATATACTTTCACAGGCCAAAGTGGAGATTGTGGAGATTCAGAATCCAACTCAAATACAACATTCCAGTTTCAGACTCAATAACTGCATGTTACCTTTGGTCATCCTGCTTTGAAAGATCAGCTTCAACAGAGGTGAGGCAGTGGAGCTTGCTTCTAGTATTTTGGACTCCTGAGAATCAACTCAATGCTTACTATTAAACAAGTCCTAAGTTCATCGGGACTTCCTGCATGCAGGCACATAAGACTGTAGCATATTATAAAAATTGCTTTACTCAGTTAAGCATTATTGCATCTTAGTAGGAAAGGGTTGGGGGCAAACCAAGATTCAAACATGTATGTCAAAACACAAGAGCAGTATCTTTGAATCCAGACTGTACACATACATTTACTCAGACCGCAGAGTAATTTTCCAGAACTTCTGCTTAAGGAAGAGAAAGAAAGGATGACTTTAACAGTCTTTTACAAATCTCTTTTAAAAATCACTGCTCACCAGATGAAAGGATTTGAAAATTTTAACTACTCTCTTTGCAGAAGAAGGGGGGGCGTGAAATATAGAACGAGAAAACTCTCGGCGCAAGTATGATGTGCCAAGACGTTTCTTGATTGGCGCTCGAAAACCCCCCTCACCTCATTAAGCTATCCAATTTAAAGCCCTCTGAAGATACACACCAATCGTTTCCGCCGACGCTGAGAAGGGGGGGGGGGGGGGCTTCCTTGCCGCGACTAAGAGGGAGGGTCACTTAGCGCAGCAGACCGTGCAGAGCGCCCGGGGACGTGAGGCGCATATGAAACAAGGGGCAGCGGCTGCCCTTCACAGCGCCCCAAGAACCGGCAGAACATCTCCTCAAGCACCCTCCTGGCTCACCACCCGTTTCCTTTGCACTGGAACAGCACAGGGGGGCCGCCAGAGAGGGTCTGAGACCACGTGCAGGACCTGCAGAGCCCCGGGAAAGGGACTACAACCGTGAACCGCAGCGACGATCCCTCCACCCCCCTAGCCCCACCGGTTTTACTCACTTTGGGAGCGAAAGCAGCAGCAGCAGCGTCCGGTTGGGTTTCCTGCTGCGGCCGCGCCTGACCCGGGAGGAAGGGGGGCGAGGCAGCCAGAACTTGGGGGCGTCACAGCAAGTTGGGCCACAGGGAAACGTCGAGTCGCGAGTCTTTCGAGGGAAGGATCCAGCACGGATCACCGAAGCTCTCTCCGGCTCCAGGGGGCTCAGCAGCGCGTCCGGGGTCGCCTCACATGGAGCCACCGCCGCCTCCACAGAGCTGCCCGCCGCTTCCCCCCGGGGGCGGTCCAGCCACCCCGGCCTTGGAGGGGGAGGCGGCGAGTGGGTCGGGCCGCGGCCCCAGCCCAGCTCTGGCTCTCATGCACTTTCCGAGTCACTGCAGTAGGCGCTGCTAGGGCCCCAGCCAGGCGGAGGCAGCGCGGAAGCGGAGCCGGGCGGCCAGGCTCAGCGCCGCTCCCGCCCCACTCCCAGGCATGTGGGTGACTGAGGCTCCGCGTGCGGTCCAGTCGCCCCGCCGGGCAGAGGCGGGAACCGGGGCGGGTAGCGGGAGAGCCGCTTCTCTTCCTTGGGAGAAGGACAAGGAGCGGAGCCACGGCACGGTCCGGCGGCGAAAGGAGCTCGGAGAGCCGCTTGTTTTCTGTCCCTCACACACAGTCAGCGATGGGAGGGTGCAGGAAAAGAAGGGACGGCCTGTCGGCTGTGGCACACGAGGATGACATCAGCGTCGCCTGGCAACAGCACCCCTTCCACCCGCCTTCTCGCGGCTCATCGTGATGACGCGCAGAGGATGCTACGCGAGTTGGATGACACGGGGTGTGGCCGCTGAGGAACGTAGAGCAGGACGCGGGAATGAAGTCGGAGTGAGGGAGAAGCAGGAGGCCGCCCCGTCCCTAGCTTTGCGCAGGCGCAGACTGGGAGTTTGGCCGTATGTTCCTCGACCTTTGCGGGATATTGACACGCGCAGAAGATATTTATTTTTTCTTGCGGGTTGGCGAGGAATTTGACACGAGGTTAGGGGCTGCGAAAGTAGGCCCACGATGTTTTATGTCGGGGTGGGAAAGAGACAGCATACAGCTGAACCATGGTGACCATAACTTTCTAGTAAAGGCTAATTAAAAAAAAAAAAGGTAAAGGTAGTCCCCTTTGCAAGCACCAGTCGTTTTCGACTCTGGGGTGACGTTGCTTTCATGGCAGACTTTTTACGGGGTGGTTTGCCTTTGGCTTCCCAGAGTCCACTTCAAAAGCATGACGTGTTTACTCAGTCTGCACTGCAGATACATGCATGGCGGGGGAGTGGTGGAGGCTGTGGTTAGAAGGCCATAAAATGCAAGAGGCATATCTGTAGGGAAGTATACACAGGAATTGTGGCCATATGGACACCATGAGGTCCTTCGTGTTATATATCACGTTTTGGCATACTGCCTTCCAGGCTTCACCAGCTCTACTTGTTGAAATGTTGGATCCTACATTTATTGCCCAGGATACAAAGACACATGATGAAGCTAAGCAGTTTAGGCTTGCCCTTGCCTATATGAGAGAGCTCTTTATGGATCTTTGGAATGCTGTCTTGAGTTGTTCCATAATTAAAAGTAGGATGTGAATATAATAATATATAACTCTGCCATGAGATCAACCTAGAGAAAATGTGGGTTGGGTCTGGCACTTTTTAAAAAAACTGAAGAGAAAATATATAATGTGTTGCCTTTTCTTTAGGTTGGTTTCATGGCAGAGTGGAGATTGAACCTGTCTCTCACATCCAAGTCCAGCACTCTAACCATGGCACCATGTTGGCTTTTCTTTTTCTATCTAGCAGACATTTAATATTCCAAACAAGAATGAGAGAACCATACAACTTAAAAATAATGTGAATATTTGCAATTTTAATTAACATTTTGTATAGCGGTCTTGGACATGTGGCCTTGTTTTGTGATCTCATCATAGTTAAATTATTGTTCCATAACATAATAAAACTGTCCATCTGAATACATCTGTGGTCCCCATCCCTAGTCAACTTGTGTGTGTGTGTACAGAGAAATAGATAGTCTAAAAACACCATCATTCTTAAATTTATCTTCAGGATTCCTAGTACTCATAAAATTGTTAAAAATCTTGCGTGTAATGTAAGCCTAGAACACTTGGGACTCACCATGCAGACTAGCCCACCAATCATGTACGGTGATTCATTGGGGGGCTCATTATATCCAGTTTTTCTGCCTACCTTGGACTGTAGAAACAGGACTGACAGTCAAGTGTGTGTTGTTACAGGCAGTGCTATAAGTCTCTTATTTTGATGGGGAAATTACTAAGACTTGGTAGAGCAAATTAGCAGCGACAATCTTTACTTTCAATAATAAGGAGTTCAGGTTTTCAGTCAAGAACAGTCCAAACAATTGTATCTTTTATAGTGTTTACTTAGAATATGTAATAAGATTCATACACACACATCTCTTTGTACAAGCAAAAGAGAGCCTAAGATAATAGAGGTTATCGATAGAGGAGTTCAAGGGTTGTTGAATCAGGTAATATTCACCTGATCCAGAAGAGGAGACGTCTGTTCAAAAGGAAAAATACACGGAGAGGAACGCAAACGACCAGCGTAACGCACCCTTTAGACCCAATTACAGGAGTAACGGGTGGTACAGACTGCAAATGGCGCCCTACAGAATGCACACCCAGGTGGGTTTCTGACCCACACTATATAGGGATTCAACAGATGGGGGTTACCAAAGGGGCTTTGATGCTTCATAGATGGCTATCTTGAATCGCTATGTTGGGAAACTGCGCATTTCGCTAGGATTATAACCTTGGAGGGACTGCATAATTTGTTACCGAGTTTTGTCTTACACTCGGAAAAGGGATCAAAGACTTTAAGGGTAGGATCAATCAAGTTATGCATTTGATTGGATTTAGCAAGGTAGAGGTGATAGAGGTCTCCCGTTTGGGCGGAGATGCTGGAGGGGGAATGGGTGAGACTGCGCTGAGCTACAGACTGCAGGTGCCAACCAAACCAAGCTCTCTACTGTACAAGCTCTCTATTGTAAGCCGCCCTGAGTCCGCTTGCGGAGAGGGCGGGATATAAATGTAAAGTAATAAATAAATACTGGGTCCACTCCACCTGTTTAGATGGAGTGTTGTCTTGGCCTGTATTTGGTCAGACTCCATTTTGTTTACCAGAAATAGGAGACCCCCTCTCTTTATTTGCACTGGGGTACTCCATTTATATCAGGCAGCACCTCTCAGTAACAGTGTCAAACTCTATAATAGATGGCTGAGAGGGTATATTTGGCTTCAGCAGCAGTATTCATTCCATAATTCATAGAGAGCCACAGTCAGAATTACCATCAACCAAAAGGGACACATTTCCTCCATCCCTGGCATGAAATCTGTACCTCAGAGATCTTCAGGCTTTTCAGCATTTCTCCCCTAACATCAGATATGGCCTCATATGGGCCCATCGCTATGGTGGGGAATCTCAGGGCTGCCCCCCCCCTTAATTTACAGACACACCCCACAAGTTTCTCTACCAGAAAACATGTTTTTAAATAATTATTTGTGTATCAATCAATTCAGTCACACTGTGCCCTGCCCCAAGATTAGCCAGCTGCTGGCCAGTCCTGCACCGCCTTCTGCAGTCTTCAGTCACTGCAGCCTGCTTGTGATTAGCCTGCCGGACTCCCTTCTCTCTGCCAGCACTGTCCAGGTTGGGCACCTGGGACAAGGGGAGGAGGAGACTGACAAGCCAGAAAGAGGGAGCATGGTGCATGCTCCAGCCATATCAGGGAAGGACAGGCAACAGGTAGTGCTGAGCCAAGAGTGTGCTGCCTGAGAAGATTTGAGGTGTCCAAAGGGAGAGAGACAGACAGAGGGAATGCCGCAAGAGTGGCTCCACTTGAAGCGCATGTGCCAAAGAACTGGGGGACTGCAACAAAGACCCTCCATCCTTTTTTTTTTTAGTGGGTTTGCTGGCTGTGCTAGGGGGAGTAAAGGCAGAGCATTCCAGCCATGGTGGGTCTGTGGCACAGGCACACTTCCCTCAAAGAGCCTCCCACCTCCTCTCTTCTCTCGAGTTGGTGCAAGGAAGCATGCATGGGGAGTTGTAAGTGGCATTGACCACTTACAATGGCTTCCCTACAAGCTAAAAAATCCTGGCTATGGGCCTGCTTATACTGCTTTATCTCCAGATTTTTGCTTGTATTTTTGTGTCTTCCTTCCCCTTCCCTGGGTTTTTTTTTAAATGTAGACTACTTTTACCCTGATCTTTTTCTGGAAGCTGGTTCTGAATTGCCTTTTTCTTCATGCGTAATGTTTCTTCCAGTTTTCTTTGTCCTGCCACTCCCACCCACCTCCAGCCACTGTTCAATGACTGGACCACTGTCATCTTCAAGCTGCTGCTCCCTCTACCTCCCCCCCACAGCAAAGATGAGTCATTTCATTTTAAAAAAAAACACTAATATTTCAATTTATTGATATGCTGTTGTAATAACAGGTCAAACAGGTTCTCTGAATTCCCAGGGGGTTTTTTTTAAGTCCATCTCTATCTCCTTCCCTAATGGAGGCACAAGGGAAAAGGCACGTCTTCGTGACAGAAAGGGCTGGATGCATGTGTGGAGGGGAATAAATGGACTCCACAACTGTGAAAATGCAGAGGAAGGGCAGACATACAGAAGAACCATGCTCAAACCGATTCCAATGCTAGTGGATCAACTGCCAAGAAAATCAGGACTAAGTTGAGCATGCAGAAAAGCCCTCAGTTTACCCATTCCTCTAGGGGCTGTTTCAAGATGGGAATCATGCAAACTGCAAGCCCCACCAGGCAAAGGCCTTGTTCACTTTCCTGAAATATGGGACAACTGCTGCATTGGGAAATGGTGCTCAGAAGACTCAGAGGTGGTGTCAAAGAGTCACATGTCACTCCCAAACCAGTGACTCATTGGTTTAGGGAATTATAACCTATAGGTCTGACTCAGTGAGAAGCTATAGATACCACCAAAGCTATCCCAAACGAAACTTTTAGTTCTGTGTTTTGATCTTGCAATTTGTTCTGATGGTTACAGTATAAAGAATTGTTGCATCCTTAAACTTTGAGTCTCCCGCTGTTGGCATTGAGTATTAACAGTGGACAGTGACACTGAAAAATGAAGAAGTCATGGTAGTAGATTGCCAGCATTTTTCTGTAATTTTAACAGTAGCCTGACCAGGCCTCATTTGGGCTGGAGCTCACAGGGGCAGAGCTCTGGAACCTCTAAATGTTATTGTGCTCTTTCTTTCTTACCACCACCCGCTCCCCTCCCAAAAAAACCCCTTGCTTCTGGGCTCCATTGTTCAGACTCCCTGTGAGAATTTTGCTGAACACTAAGATATGACAAACTTTTTGATATATTTCCCCACAAAAAATGGGAAAATAACCAAAACATATAAAGCAGACAGATGGAAATCTTCATCATGCCACTGTGGCCACATAGGAAAAAGTAATTCAAAAGTATGAGTAAGGTTTTATTATGACAATTATAATTCAAGAAGCATTTTAAGGTAGATGCTGAGCTAATATAATTTAGTACACCATCTGGTGATGTCAGGGGTGTGTTGCATATGCAAATGAGTTATGCAAGTGAGCTCCAGCACTTCTTTTTCTACTAAATGACCCCTAAACATGACTAGGCTTCCCAACCCTCCCGCCCTGGCTGGGGACCCCAGGATTCCCAGCCTCTTCTCCCGCTCCCCCAAAAACGGAAGCGGGGGGAGGGGGGCTCTTCTCCGCTCACCATAGCTGCTCCTCCGAGATGGGCTCAGGCTGGGCCCATCTCGGAGGAGCAGCTGAGAGGGGGTGGGGAGGGGGCGGGACCCAGGGGCCGGCGGGAGTGGCCGGGAATGGGAGCTTCCGAACCGGCCGCATCCGGTCTTGGCCCGGCCCCACCAGGGGGAGGTGCTCCGCTGGAGAGGCTGCCGGAGGAGCACAGCGAGCTGGAGTGTGCTGCGCCGAACGACCCAGCAGCCGGGCGTCATTGGGGAGTGTTGAGGAGGAAGAGGCGGCAGCAGCGCAGCGGGGGCCCTGCGGCAGCGGGCAGCCAGCCGGCGGGACCGCGGAGAAGGCAGGAGCTGCAGCAAGCGTCGGCCCGGGTCTCTCGCCTCCCCGCGCCTTCGCTGCTGCCCAAGCCCATGAGCCTCAACGAGCACTCCATGCAGGTGCTGTCCTGGCGGAAGCTCTACCTCAGTCGGGCCAAGCTGAAAGCCTCCAGCCGCACCTCGGCGCTGCTCTCCGGCTTCGCCGTGGCTGCTCCTCCGAGATGGGCTCAGGCTGGGCCCATCTCGGAGGAGCGGCTGCGGTGGGGCGGGGAAGAGGCGGCTGGGGTGGAATCGGAGAAGGGGAGGGTGGAGGGAAGGAGTTCAATTGTACTTGTCACACCCTTGCTCCTAGCTCCACCCCAGTGTCTCCTGGCTCCACCCCCAAAGTCTCATGGCTCCATCCCCAAAGTCCCCAAATATTTCTGGAAGTGGACTTGGCAACCCTAAACCTGACCCATGGAAACCAAGCTATGTGAAGTTTTTCCCAGTGCAGAGGTTACAGGAAAAGCTGTTTCTGACAAGTTCCCTGTCACTAAATGATATTGTTGTCCTAATCTATCATCCCCCATGATGCACAATACTATATAGACTGCCATAATCAGAAAACAAAAAGGCAGTTAGATGTGGGCAGACTGGGGGGGGTGGTGTGCTCACTTTGTGAGAAGCTTAGGAGGGTGCTGCCACTGAGCATTGCAGTCTTCCTCCTGCCCATATCTTACAAAGTCTCCTCTCTTCTCACATCTGCCTGCTCTCTCATAAAGGTGAGCATGTTCACTCAAATTCAAACAATTATGAAAGTGTCTCTTTCACCATCTTCAGAGGATCTCTTCTTACATAAATGGACTTTAACACTTCACTCACATACACTCATTTCTGAGTCTCCTTCCTATTGTTTGCTGCAAGATCTGTTATAGCTAAAGTCTGGAAATCTACATCTCCTACTCTCCCTATGTGGCACAAGAAGCTGTGGGATTTATATATTTTAGCAAAACTTATTGATAACATCAAAGCCCTTGAGCATCCCACTTCACCTTTGTATTTCTCCTCCATCTGGTTCCCTATTTTAGAGTACTTGTTGAATCAGCACGAATGCCCTTATATAGTCAATTATATGAACCTATGGTAACTTCTTCAACTGACATTTTTGTACATCTTGATTTCAGTGTATGTTATCCTTTGTTACAACGAGCATACAATTGGTCTGCTCTATTTTTGCTGTGTAATTTTACATGCTATTATTTGATTTCAATTGTTGCTGTTATGCTATCCTCTTTAAGATCTGGTTTTGTATTGGTGAATGTTTTTTTCCCCCTTAAAATTAATAAAAATGTTATTTTTTTTTTTTAAATGAGCATGTTGACTAGGCAATGCAGCAACAGGGTGATGGCTCTGCCTGTCTGGCCCTACCCTATATCCGAGGCCTCCAGACCTCAGCAGAGAGTGAGAACTGGTGCACTGCCATATATGTACAGGGACCAAAATAATTTACATTACTGCCTCTTCCCATGTAATATTCCCAGTGTTTATGTTCAGCAGAAGCCTTTCTGTATTTTAAAATTAATTATTTTTGAGAGGCTTGAAAATATGGGAGGAGATGGCTTTCCCTCTTTCTTATCGAACTGAAAGGGGAAAAGAATCTCAGGCCACATTTTGCCTGTTTGTATATAGACTATCTTGCTTATATCCAGAGTGGGCTTATTTATTGCATTTATATCTAGCCTTACTTCATTTATACCTAGCCTTTCTCCCCAATATGGACATCAATCTCTCCTCCACTTTATCTTTACAACAATCCTGCAAGATAGGTTGAGCTAGGAGTGTGATTTGTCCAAGGCTGTAAGCAAGCTTCCTTGGCAGAGTGGAGATTCGGACATGGAGTCTCCCAGATCCACACAGGCTAAATGCACTTCTTTTCCAGATGTATTTGAAGATCCTTTTGTCATGCTCTTCACAAGAAATCTGATTAATATGCAGCACATCTTCTCACAACATCTCAAACTCTGAATGTGGCTTGGTCTCTAATACTTAATCCACCTATTGTTTCAAAATATATCCAGTATGTTTTCATGAATAAGATTTAAACACAGTTGAGGTGTGGTAAAAAGGCTAAACAGTCTACATTTGATTTTTTTGTTGTTGTTGTTTAAGTCTAAAGGTATTTTCAAAGAGCTGGTTATGCCCTTGGACATATAACAACTTGTGATGCTTGCATGAGCTCATTATAACTTGTAATTGCCAGTCACTCTCCGGGTTCTGTCTTTCTCAGCTTTACTACTTGAAGCTGAAGCGTTCCCTGTATAGCGTTTCTTAGATAAAAATGATTCCCCAGTTGACTGATTTATGTTATTTCTGTGCTTCTTGTCCAGAAACAAATCCATTGAAGCAGTTTTGAAAAAATAAAATACAATAAGAAAGCAATGCTATAATATGCATGTACAAAGACATATTGCAACACAATTTGCAAGAATTTGAAGGATTTCTTTTTTAATGAACTTTTTTTTTAGTTTTCAAGGGTGCTGCTTGCCACGTGATCCAATTGCAATCCAAACAGAGGACTGATCCCTCCTTTCCTCTTTTTGAGAACTCAGGCTTCTGATATCAAGTTTGCTGTATGTTAAAATTATTTTTGTCATAATTTTACTGTAAATCTGTTAGCAAACAGGTCATTTCTCTGCACATTGTTGCTGCAGTAGGCATGTTTACTCTTAAGTCCTAGTATTCAGTTGGACTTGTTCCCAAGTATGCCTATATAGTCATTTGACTGGAAGAATGTAAACCAATATATTTGGTACAGTTGGGATGGTTTTACTTGGTACTCAACACTAAAACTGTTTGCAACATCATCACAGAGGAGTCCATTGCTAAAAGCTGATTTAAATGAATGGTTTGTTTTCTTACCAAATGAAACTGACTATTTTATATCCGCGACACAAAAAATGCATTCACTTGGAAATATCATGCACTGAACATCTCCCCAGTCCAATGCTAATGTTGCCAGGTGTATTTATGCTGATGGCTGTTTAATATTGGTATCATCTAATAAGCTCTAACACATGAACTTTATCTTCATTCTGCAGACTGCCTGGCAATGCCTAAACCTGTTACTGTTCAATTAACATACTGAAAAGCTTTGCTCAGAGGTGTTGCCTAATCCATTAACAATTCAGCAGGGAAAATTACTGAGTATGGGAAGTTTATTTCCTAGGCTAACTGGCAGAAACATGTTTATGACCATGTGCAGTTTGCAGAGGTGAAAAGGGGACAATGTAAGGAAAGGAAGGAAATGAGAATTCTGTAATTCACAGCATTCCATGGGAAAGAGAAGTAAACATCTCTTGTGTTACTGATAACACCCTCACATTGAAGGGGCAACACAGTGGATGGTATTCTTTTTCACATGACGGTAAGCCTGGAACAATCAAGCAAAAAACAATCAGAATCTTGTCTCTTAAACAGGTTCAGACATTGCTGGAGACCGTCGCCACCTTGCCCTGATACTTATGAGAAACACACACCCATGTTTAGCAAATTAACACAGACAAGTGTTGATGGAGATTTTTAAAGATTAAGAAGACTTGAATAGTTTGCCCTGATGAAAAACAAATTCCAAAACCCTTTGATTTCTACCAGGTCCCTCCTCCATTCCCAAGATTGGATCTCTGGGTCAATCCATGTTTATGTTTGTGATGGAATGGCCCTGGTTTGCCTACCAGACCCCGTTCCCCTTTTTGGAGGGAGCTATTTCTCCTCCGGCCACTTGGGCTCACTGCCACCACCTGCTCAGTCTAGGGGTTCGCATTGAGAGGAACAGGACTCCCAATCCCCTTCTCCAGCTCTGAGGCCAGGCCTCAAGGTCTTCTGCCACCCTGTACTTGGGTATCACAGAGACCACAGCACTTCTTCGGGGAACCCCTGGAGGACTGGCACCTTATCCAACCACAGGCCTTCCCCCTTTCCCCGGGGCCCCCTTCATAAAGCGTGGTCTAAAGCGGTTGGGGATCTATGTGGTACAAAGTTTGACTGCCAGCATTCAAAACAGTAAAAATATTTAATTAGAAGAGAAAAAGAAAAGAAAAAAAACAAAAGCAGTTGCATGTAAAAGTTTAGCACAGCACCCAAGCAGCAATCAGAATGACAAATAAAGGGTGGATTTAAACGCATCCTCCCGTCCCTGGTCTAAACTTGCCCTGCCTTGTAGATGACTTACTCGGTCTGACTGCCTGGGGTCCTCTTCCTCTTGAGTAGGCCTCTCCCACAGTCAGGAGCCCACAGACTGACAACCTCTCTCCTTGAGGGCCAGCTGAGAACTCACCTTTTCCCGCCTCACTCCAATAAAACAAAAGAACTTCCTGCCCCTCTAGGAGGCTTTCCCCCTAGAGTTGATGGTTTAACTCCGGAATGGAGGGGGGAGTGAAGGGAAGGCTAGGCCCCAAAGCCTGCCTAGCAGTTTCATGTTCCCTCCCAACCAAGCACCACCATTAACTAAGATGGCGTTTCTCCATATGAAATTTAATTAAATCCTGATTGTGCACTACAGGGAAAGGTACCCCATAAATTTGAAATGGGATAACTTCATGTTTGCCATCCTGAACTCCTTGCAGGAAAAACAAGTTACAAATTAGATGAATACATTTATCAGTTGTATAAAAAGGTAACTTACTGTAGCACAAAATGTTATTTATTGCCTATTTATTACTTTCATTACACTATATAAACTGATTAATAATATTCCAAGCAGGATTTCCCTCCCCCCTGGAAAAAGAGGTGCTGAAATTCTCAAGAGGGGAATTAAGGAGAAACACACAATTATTTGAAGCAATATTTTCATGCACTATGGACTTACCTGTACTTTAAAGCAGTTTCCAGACTTTAGACATGTCACCAGCTTTCTCAGTTTTTTTTCTGGTTCTTGCTTTTGGTTCCTAATGCTGAATGATGACCTTGAAGCAACTGTACTTTTAAACACTTTGTTGGATCAAAAACTGTCATGCTCCCTCAGTTCCCCCCATGAACTTTTAGATATTTTTTGAGAATTTTGTTTCCACAAAGAGGTTTCAGAACTCCATTCTGGTGTGTTCCTCCAGAAAAAAAAGCCCTGCCTCCAAGGCATGTAGCTATTTAATCCCTTGCTATCATGGAAAGCTTCTTTAGGAACAAATCTTCATGGAGAAGAGGGTATCAGAAGTGGAAGAGAAAGAACGGAAGTGGGTGGCACATTCTGAGATAGAGAGGCAAGTTACATTAGAGCTCATGCTCCACAGGAATTCATATTCATCATATCCTTCTTCTGCACAACATATCCTTTGCCCATTGTATCCCATGTACTACTTTGCCATTAATCAAGAGTGAAAGTTGAAAGCTTTATTAAACACTGAACATTATGCACATACAAGTAGATGGCTCACACAGGAAGAATCAGTATGCAATCACAGTTAAGCCAGTTCTGGCTTAACAATCTCTCTGAATTTTTGAGACTGTTAACAAGCATGTGGGCAGGGGTGATCCTGTGGTCAAATTTTGAAAAACCCTTTAGACCAAGAGTGTCAAACATGTGACCCAGGGGCTGAATCAGGCCCTCAGAGAACTCCTATCAGGCCTCCAAGCAACTGGCTATCACCTGCTTCATTCTTTCTCTCTGGCTTCCTTCTGCATAACAGCTTGCTCAATTGCAAAGAAGCTACAGAGCAAAGTCTCTATTTTCTCCATTGGCTGAGGCTCCTCCCTTGGGGAGGAAGGAGTGAGGGAGAGCTTGCTTTGCCAGGCTCCCTCAATTGTACAGCAGAACTTCTCTTCCTTTTATTGGCTGAGGCTCCTCCCGCTCCTGGCCCCCTGGGAAAGGAAGGAAAGAGCTAGAGCCTCCTTTGCCCAGTTCCCTGGACCCCATGGAAGAGATACAAAGAAAACACCTTTAAGACCATCGAGTGCTAATGTTTTAAGCCCTGCAGAACCTAGACCAGTTCCGCAGGGCCTGCAAGACCATCTTCTTTAAACAGGCGTTCACCAATGACTAAATTAATGTTTACCGCCAGATTAATAATGTTTACCGCCAGTATCAGATCTAGGAATGTTTTAATCATTGATTGGTTTTAATGTGAATTTAATATGAATTTATTGTTTTATTATTGTGTTGTTCACCTTAAATGTTGTTAGCCGCCCTGAGCCTGCTTCGGCGGGGGAGGGCGGGATACAAATAAAATTTTACATTACATTACATAAATTAAAAAAAAATTCTTTGTGTTTGTCTGTGTCCTTTATAAAGTTTATATCTCTGCTACCAAATATTAAATGGGCACACGAATAGCCTGGCCTTACATGGCTTGACCCAATAAGGTCTCATTTATGTCAGATCTGGCCCTCATAACACATGAGTTTGACACCCCTGCTTTAGACAGTAAAGAAGACAGCTCCTCTCATGATCATGGGTTACAAAACAGAAAACAAGGTGGCAGTTAATAGACAATTCTCACAAAATTGGGAAATAAATAGTGGGACCCCCTCATTAATGTATTAGGATCCATGCTATTTCAGTTGCTTGTAAATGACATGAGGTTAGGAGTGAGAACATTTAAAGATCACATAAAATTGTTCAGGGCTACTAAAAACTGATGATGCTACCATTTTTGCAAAGAACATGTTGGAAAATCAAACATACTCTGCTTCTCAGTCCCCCTGACGATTTCTTAACAGTATAAAAACAATAAGTTTTTCCAGTGGTTTTGCATCTGCACAATTGGCAGCATTTAGCATGGCAGCTGGCTAGCCAGCAGCACTTGGCATATGCTCACCATTTACTGGGTAACTTGGATCACAGTGTTTCAGAGGGTAGCCTCTTTGAACTGCAATAGAACACAAGAAATGAATGCAGTAGCACCTTAGAGACCAACAAGATTTTCAGGGGATGAGCCTTCAAGAGCCAAAGTTCCTTTCACCACTTTGACTTTCAAAAGGTCATACCCTGAAAATCTTGTTGGTTTCTAAGGTGCTACTGGACTCTTACCTAGTTTGATTACATCTTGTATGTAGTCGGTTTACATAGGAGAACCAGTGAGGCGTAGGGGTTAAGAGTGTCAGACTAGTATGCAGGAGACCTGGGTTTGAATCTCCACTGGTTTCATGGAAGCTTGCTGGGTGACCTTGGGCCAGTCACCCTAGCTCAGCCTAACCTATCTCACAGGGTTGTTGTGAGGATAAAATAAAGGAGAGGAGAATGACGTAAGCCACTTTGTATCCCCTTTGGAGAGAAAGGCAGGGTATAAATGAATTAAATACATAAATTTAAATCAGCTACATTTTGAAAGTGTGTGCTTCTTTTGAATGTGCATAATCAATAGCATTCATTAATGTTAGTGCATGCTTGGGACTTCCTAGAATAAGCTATAGTTCTTAAGAGGCAGTGCAAAAGTTTGTGATGTATTTATGTACAAATTTAAAACACCTAGCTAATGCTGTGGGCCAGAGAGATTCCTCCTTCTTAAGTGAAGAAGCCAGCTATTCAAAGGAAGACATGAATGAGCACCTAAGGAGGCAGCAGATACACCTTCAGGAGCCTCCTGTGATGTGGAGAAGGAGACCCAAAAGGATGAGTCAGCACCTTTACCCTAGGATAGTGTTTCCTTCTGACTTGGAACAGAACCCTGAACCCTCTACCCCAGAACCTGCTGCCACATCGCAGGTCTCTCCCTAACTGATCCCTCAAGCCTCTCAACACCCTGAACCACCTTAGTCCCATCACAGTAATGAACAGTAACACAGCAGTGCAAGAACATGCATGCACAATATAGTTGCAGTAGGATTTAGAACAATTGCAAGTATATTATGAAAGATAATGTTTTTCTACTGTTTGAAGCTGCTGGCTGCAATTATACTACAAACTCATGTTGTGAGGTGTAAACCTTCAGGAAAGTCACTGGCATATATGCAATATCACTGATGTAGGAGTATTAGGGTGCCCTTGAAATGGCTTACCTCATTTCTCCATGGTTGGGGACAGAGGGTGGTGCTAGGAGAGGAAGTGTCACCCTAATACCCCCTAGAATGTGGGGCCCCTCAAAGGGGTTATCCTTTCTCTGGTGCTTTTTAACATCTATATGTGCCCCCTTGCCAGGCTGGTACAGAGTTTCAGGCTGGGTTGTCATTAGTATGTTAACGACACCTAGCTGTATCTGTTGATGGAAGGATGGTCAGATAATGCCCCATCTATTCTGATGGGAGGGCTGGAGGTTTAAGGAATCAGTTAAGGTCAGCTGGGAGGGTAACTAACCACTATGAATTTTTCCTGTCGCCTTCACCTTCACCTCAAACACACAAACTAAAATCCTGTCAGAAAAGTAACTAGGCACCAGATGTTTTTAAAATCAAACCAAAAGATATATTTATTGATTTACAAAAGGCAAGGGAGGGGGTAAATTAAAAGTCATTGGTTTAGCTTAACAAATCAATTGGCAGGCAGGGGTTCAACAAAACAGACAATCTCTAAACGCCAGAGATGTTGGCAGGCTCAAGATACATAAAACTATCTAACAGTCAGATACTTAAACAGGCAGCCTTTTTTGGGAAACACTCTATACAGAGAAAGTTTATTAAACCCTATGCTCAAGCTTCTTAAATCATAACAATAAGAAAGGATCACACACTTTTGTCTCTCACACAGACTTCTGCCAAAAATATTCCCTCACAAACTCACTCTCACTGGCATACAGCCACACTCCAGACTTTAGAGTAATGCTCCAGGACTCACACCTTTTAAGTGCTATCACAAGCCCCTCAATCCTGTCTCAGTCCCTCCCAGCTAATGTCCCAGTATGGCTCTTGGGATTTCTTCTTAGCCACAAGAATTTAGTCTTTCCTTCAGTGTGTTTGAGTGTTCTTAATTGAACCAGGAGTCTGCCCTGACATGCTGACAGATCTCCTCAGAGAGTTTTTCCTCACAGAAGGTACCTGGTTTTGCCCTCTTCTTCCACTCAACTCTCTCACAGATAGAAACCATAATATTTATTTGTTTATTTATTTAATTAATTAAATTTATAATCTGCCCTCCCTGGCGGGCTCAGGGTGACTAACAGCAGCAAATAACCATATAAAACATTAAAAACAGATTACACAATAAAATCAACCAATACAGTTTACAATCGTTTAAGACCAAGATGTGTGTTTCTAATTATTCTGAATGATCTTGCTTCACTTATGGTGGGTCAGTGGGATTATCGGTGCCGTGGGGAAATAGCTACCTCCCTTCAGCCTCTAAAGGCAAGTTTAAATAATTCTGTTTTACAGACCCTGTAGAACTGTGGCAGGTCCCACGGGGCCCTGATGTTTTCAGGTAAGGCATTCCACAGAGCCAGAGCTATTACTGAGAACGCTCTGGCTCTGGTGGTAGACAGTCAAGCATCTTTCGGTCTGGGGATCTTGAGGAGATGTTGGGACCCCGAACAAAGTGCTCTCTGGAGCACATATGGGGAGAGGCGGTCCCGAAGGTAGGCAGGTCCCAGGCCATATAGGGCTTTAAAGGTTATAACCAGCACCTTGAAGTGAATCCAGAATGCCATGGGCAGCCAGAGCAATGTTTCCAGCACAGGTTGAATGTACACCCATACAGGTAGCTCCACTAACAACCTGGCTGTTGCATTTTGCACCAGCTTCAGCCTCCGAATTTGGGTCAAGGGCAGCCCTATGGAGAGGGCGTTACAGTAGTCAATTACAATAGTCAGTTCTCAAGGTGATCTTCGCATGGATCACTGTTGCCAAGTCACTGCGCTCCAGGTATGGAGCCAACTGCCTTATCGGTCTAAGTTCTGTTTAACAAGGAACTCAGCCCACAGACTGTCTCAGGTCCTTCCCAGTTGTCTGTCACAACTGATCTCCTTCAGTACTGAACTGAACTCCTTCATTACTGCAATCTGAATAGTTGTGATTATTACTGTTGTATTTTTTAAAAAAAAAATATTTAACCTGAATATATATATTTATTGGAATGTATTTATTGAATGTTGTCAACTACCCTGAGTCCCATGCAGGACAGGGTGGTCTATAAATATAAATAATAAAATAATAATATACCCAGTAGTGTCCTAATTTTGCTATTAAATAGGCTGCATTGTCATTTACAATACCAAAACACCTAGAAAAGCACTAGCTGGATCAGTCCACCACCTGGAGCAGCAAGTGGATCTGGCATGTATGACAGAGACCTGGGTGTGGGAAGGTGACACTGTTGCCTTGATCCAGCTTACCCCACCCGGGTGAAAGCCAGCCAGGATGGTATCAGGGACTCTCTGGGTGATGTTGTCAACTTATCCCTTTCAACAGGGACCTTCCCAGAAAAATTGAAGGAGGCAGTGGTTCGTCTGCTTTTGAAAAAAACCAAAACACCATTAGACCCTAGGGTTTTGGCCAATTTCGAATTTACCATTTTCGAATTTACCATTTCTGGGTAAGGTAGTTGAGAAAGTGGTGGTGGAGCAGTTACAGGTTTTCCTGGATGAGGCATCCGCCTTGGACCGGGCCATGGGACGGAGACTGTCCTAGTCGCTCTCACAGATGACCTAAGACGGCACTTGGATCAAGGCGGGTCAGCACTGCTGATACTTCTGTCAGCAGCATTTGACACAGTCGATTACAACCTTATGACACACTGCCTCACTGTCGCTAGAGTTCGGGGGGTGGCCTTACAGTGGTTTTCCTCCTTTCTCTGGGGATGGGGACAAAGGATGGTGCTTGGTGAGCAGACTTCCTTGTGGCATCCACTTATATGTGGAGTGCCGCAGGGAGCCATTCTCTCGCCAATATTATTTAACATCTCTATGTGCCCCCTTGCCCAGATTGCCTGAGGTTTTGGGCTGGGTTGCCACCAGTATGCTGATGACACCCAGCTCTATCTGTTGATGAGTGGCTGGCCAGTCGCTGCCCCTGACCAGTTGTCTGAGGCATTGGGAGCCGTGGCTGCGTGGTTACAACAGAGCCAGCTGAAAATGAATCCAGCTAAGATGGAGGTCCTGTACTTAAGTCGGGGTGGGGTGGGTATGATCAACAAGCTTCCAGCTTTGGATAGTGCCAGTCCAACAGTTGAAGAGCTTGGGAGTGACCTTGGATGCCTCCCTTTCCATGGAGGCCCAGATCACAATGGTTGCCAGGTCTGCCTTTTGTTATCTTTGACAGATTAGGCAGCTAGCACCACACCTATCCCCTCAGGACCTGGCTACAGTGATCCATGCAATGGTCACTTTCAGACTAGACTACTGAAACTTGCTCTATGCTGGCTTACCCTTGAGACTGATCCGGAAACTGCAGCAGGTGCAGAATGCGGCAGCTCGCCTGCTGACTGCACCACCTTTATGAGTGGACATTCGGCCAGCGCTCCACAGTCTGCACTGGCTGCCAGATCCGCTTCAGCTTTTAGTTCTAATGTTTAAAGCCTTACGCGGCCTGGGACCAACATACCTGCGGGACCTCTTCTTTCCATATATGTCCAGGAGGTTGTTACGTTCAGCCTCCCAACATCTGTTGGCTGTCCCCGGTCCAAGGCTTTTTCAGTCCTGGCTCCAACCTGGTGGAATCAGCTCCCTATTGAGATCCGGGCCCTACCTGGCTTATTAGCCTTCTGTAGGGCCTGTAAAACTGAGCTGTTCCGCCAGGTTTTAGCTGAGGCTGCGGGCATCTATTCTTGATCTGGTTGACCTCCAAGGCCAGCACTTTCATTTGTGCTAGGAAATAGAATAAAAACTGCCATCTCTATGAGATATCATGATGTGAGACAGCTAGGCTGGGCAATATGTGATGACATGGTAATCTGAGTGCTGTTGAGTTGTCTGTTTATAGAATGTTTTTATTGTATTTTATTGTTTTATCATATGTTGTACTCTGCCCTGAGTCCTACGGGGAATGGGTGGAATAGAAATATACTAAAATAAATAAATATATTGTCCAGTTTGGGGTTTGAAGACATTTTGCCAATTATGGCACCAAAGGGCTCTTCTAGTAACCAAGAGATTCTTAGATTTGAATCCAATAGCACATTAGAAACCAACAAAATTTGAGGGGTATAAGCTTTTGAGAGTCAAAGTTCCTTCATCAGGCTTTCAAAACACCCACCATCTAAGATTACACCCCAAAATTGCATTCACTCGAACTACACTCTATCCATGTAAAAAGGTAAAGGTAGTGCCCTGTGCAAGCACCAGTCATTTTCGACTTTGGAGTGATGTTGCTTTCACAACGTTTTCACGGCAGTCTTTTTACAGGGTGGTTTGCCATTGCCTTCCCCAGTCATCTACACTCCTCCCCGCCCCCCCGCCCCCGCAAGCTGGGTACTCATTTTACCGACCTCAGAAGGATGGAAGGCTAAGTCAACCTGGAGCTGGTTACCTGAACCAGGCCATGAGCAGAGAGCTCCAACTGTAGTACTGCAGCTTTACCACTCTGCACCACGGGGCTCTTGCTTCTATCCATGTACAGGAGCACAAATCTAAATCATAGTTGACAGGAAGCAGTAAGAGAAAGGATATATCAAGCTTCCAGTACATGACTCTTGAAAACTTATACCTCCCATCTTATTTCTCTTATTCCACTCTAACTGTTCTACTGTCAACGAACATGGCTACCTTCTGAAACTATCTTCATGGAACAGATTCTTGGAAACCTACCACACAAACAACAGTGCTATTGTACCTTTATTCCTTGTGAACATGGAGGTTCTGGCTAAGTTAAGACATCACAAATAACTTTGGCTTCAATTAAGGTTGCCATCCCACAGTTGAGGACAGGGGATCCCCCAGTTTGGAGGCCCTTCCCCCACTTCAGAATTATCAGAAAGCGGGGCGGGGGGGGGAAATGTCTGCTGGGCACTCTATTGTTCCCTATGGAAGAATTGATCCATGAATATCTGGAGCTCAGGGGGAGGGGGTTGAGGTAGAGGCACCAAATTTTCAGCATAGCATCTAGTACCTCTCCTCAAAAGAAATGCCAAGTTTCAAAAAGATTAGACCAGAGGGTCTTATTCTATGAGCCCCAAAAAAGGTGCCCATCCTTCTTATTTCCAACGGAAGGAAGGGATTTAAAAGGAACATGATCTCTTTAAATGTGACAACCTAAACTCCCCTTGGAGTTCAATCATGCTTGTCACAACCTAGCTCCAGGATCCACTCCCCAAGTCTCCTGGATCCACCCTCAAAGTCCCTAGATATTTCCTGAGCCAGACCTGGCAACCCTAGGCTTCATGTTTAACTATGTTTAATTTGTGAAATCAGCATTGACCTCAAAAATCATTAGTCAGATCTTTGCTTTCTTTGTTAAATGATGGTTTTGACACCTTTACTGTATAACTTGTCAGAGCTTGCCAGAGAACAAACCAGAATTAAGCCAGGAAGAAAAACATGAAGTCCTCTCTCCTATCAATAGGCATTTCTAAATTATGTCAAATTTAAGAACGGCTATTGATACTTGAAGTTGCAATTAAGAGTTCATCATTACCTCAGGTTTCCAGTGTAATGTACTGAGTTGCGAGACGGGTTGAAGGCAACATCAATCTCGAACACCAGATTATTTAATACTGGAATATTGAAGAATTGATTTAAGGAAGGTAGCATAGTACATACTGAAGTGAGCTTTATGTGTTTTTATGTATTTTATAGGTATTTTATATATTTTATTGTATAATTATAATTATTAATGTATTATTAATGTATTTAAATTGATTTTGTTGGTTTTTATGTTGTAAGCCGCCCTGAGCCCACCTCAGTGGGGTAGGGCGGGATATAAATTGAATAAAATAAATAAATAAATAAATAAAACATGCTTTATTTGGTGGTACATTACAAGAGAGAGAACACGCGGGCCGGGTCCCGCTTATATACATTACCCGGAACTGCCCCCCAGTCTGACCAGTCCAATCCTGGTCAGTCAAACTTCCCGCCACAGATCTTGATGGGCGGGGCATCTGACGGGCTACATCCGGGGACCCGTGGGGTCTCCTCTGTAGCGATCGCCATGTGGTACATCAGCTTATGTTTCAAGACATAACACTCCTCCCCGCCTAGTTCAGGACACATAGTCTTGCAAGTAAGCGGGGGACTTGCGTTCCCTGGTCAACCTCCTTGGGGTTACTTGAGCAGTCGCCGGGGCCACGGCTGCTGCAGCGGATGAGGCGGTGGTTTCCCCGCTTGGGAGTAACGCCGGCCTATGATTGTCTGTGCCCTGCTGCTCTTCTGGTGTAGGGTTTTCGCCCCCGCTCCGGTGTGGCCCTTCTGCCCGATCGGTCGGAGCGGTCGGCAGGGGCGGGGTAGCTCTCAGCGGCGGTGCGGCTGCTGGTTCCTCCTCGTTCCGTATTGCAGATGGCTCTTCCGGCAAAGTGTGGCGGCGCATCTGATCTATATGCCTCCGCAGAATTTGGCCCCCCTACGTTGAGACATCGTAGTGGCAGGACCCCGTCATGCACAGCACTCGATCAGCTACCCACTCGGGACCACTAGTTCCTTGCGTATACCGGATCCCCCGGAAAGAACCCCCTAGCCGCTTCCCTGATCTCAGGAGAGCTGCGGAGATCGGTGGCCTGGTCAGGATGCAACCGGTCCAGCCTTGTGATCAGCTTCCTTCCCATTAACAACTCTGCTGGGCTCACCCCTGTGACTGGGTTGGGGGTGATTCTATTGTCGAATAGGAAGGCGGCCAGGCGATGGTCCTAATCACCCTGTACTATGCGTCCTAGGGCCTCTTTAGTGGTGCGTACCATCCGCTCTGCTTGGCCGTTGGTGGCCGGATGGAAGGGGGCGGACCGTATGTGTTTTATTAGGTATCTCTGCAAGAACTCCCGGAATTCCTGGGAGGTGAATGCGGTCCCATTATCTGAGACGATGATGTCAGGAATCCCGTGTGTGCAAAGGACCCTGCGCAACGCTCGGACTGCCACCACCATTGAGGTGGAGGCTACCGGGATAACTTCCAACCACTTGGTGTAAGCGTCCACCAGAATGAAGAATGTTTGGCCCTGAAATGGCCCCGCAAAGTCAATATGTAACCTAGACCACTGCCTCCTATTGGCTTCCCAGCGGTTCCCAGCAGTGGACCGGGGCACTGGGCGGTTTGGGCCGGGACTCCTGGCAGGCTTGGCACCTTCGAACCCACCCCTCGATCTCTTCATCTATTCTCAGCCACCATACATAACTGCACGCTACAATCCCGGGATGAGTCTCGTGTAGGGCCTCCAGCACTTGTTTCTGCAATGGGGGGGGGACTATCACCCTTCTTCCCCAGAGAAGACACCCCTTGTGTGAGGAGAGTTCTTTCCTGCGAGATGTGAATGCCCTGAATTCTTCGGCCTGTTTTCCCTCAGGTCATCCCCTCCCCACCCAGTTGAGAATCCGCGCAAGTATTTTGTCCTGCCCCGTGGCCTTTGCTACCTCGGCGGCGTGTAGGGGTCTCTCCGGTAGTGTTTCAATGAGCATCACATGGTGGGCTGGGGCCGGATCCATGGAGGGCAGCGAAAGGTGACTGTGGGTGTCCGCGTGACCCATCGCCTTGCCTGGGCGGTGGACCAGGGCATATGAGTAAGAGTTCAGGAACTGATTCCACCGCAGGATGCGCTGTGACAGAATCTGTGGCGTCTGGCGGTCTGGGGCGAGGAGTCCCAGGAGCGGCTTGTGATCTGTGGTGATCGTAAAATGTCTACCGTACAGGTAGTCATTAAATTTATGCACCCCTGCCACGATTGCCAAGACCTCCTTATCGATTTGGGCATAGTTGCGCTCTGCGGGGGTCAGGGTCCTGGAGTAATATTCTATCGGAACCTCCCTCCCGTCCGAGAGTTGGTGACCCAGGATGGCGCTCACCTCGTATGGTGATGCATCGCATGCTAAAACCACCATCATCAAAATGGTGGAGCACGTTATTGGATACGATGAGCTCCTTGACCGCCTGAAAAGCGGCTGCCTGCTTCTTCCCCCAGACCCATGGGGCGTTTTTATCTAAGAGCCTATGTAGGGGTTCTGCTAAGGCCGCTTTGTGGGGCAAGAACAAATGATAAAAATTTATTTATTTATTTATTTATTCAATTTATATCCCGCCCTACCCCACCAAAGCAGGCTCAGGGCGGCTTACAATACAGAATGCTAACAGTAAATCAGTTTAAAATACATTAATGATTATACAATAAAATACATAAAATACATAAAAATACATAAAATTTAATAACCCCAAGAAACTTTGTAGCTCCGCCCTGCATGTGGGGGCCGGGGCCTCCACAATGGCCTTGGTTTTGTCCGCCGTTGGGTGGATCCCTGCAGCATCCACCGCAAACCCCAAGAACTCCACCCTTGGCACCCCGAGGGAACATTTTTCCTGCTTAACTTTCAGTCCGACCGCCTGGAACCTGCGGAGGACCTCTCGCAGCCGGTTGCTGAACTCCTCCACGTCTGGTGCGGCGATCAGAATGTCGTCGAAAAACGGTTGCACCCCGGGGATCCCTTTGAGGAGAGAATACATCAAGCTCTGAAAGACCCCAAGAGCCACACTCATCCCAAATTGCAACCGTCGCACCCTGAAAGCCCCCCTGTGGGTCACTATGGTCTGGGCTTCCGCCATCTCGGCGTCCACTGGAAGCTGCTGGTATGCCTGGGCCAAGTCCAGCTTCCCAAAAATATTTGACCCTGCCAGGGCTGCCAAAACATGACTGACTACTGGGATGGGGTAGGGGTTATCTTGTAGTGCTTGTTTATGGTACACTTGGTGCTGGTTGGTTTCTCCATCGCTCATGGCCGCTGGGTCGCTCTCGGTCCCGTCCCTGGTGGGCGGCATAGCTGGTGCGTCTCCTCCTCCTCTGGGTGGCTCTGTGCCATCTCCTCCTGGTGGATGGCTTCTGCCCTCGAGTTGTTGAAAGATTTGGTGGCTCTCTCGAATGCTGTGGCCTCGTTGAAGGCGCCCTGGAGGGTGAGCTCTTCCTTTGCAAAGAGCTTCTGCTGTAGTCTTTCGTCCCTCAGGGTCCAGGCGAAACAGTCCCTCAGAGCCTCTTCTAGCTTGTCAAAGCTACAGTTTCCCGCTATTTGGTGGAGAGTGGCCAGGTATTCGGCTGCCGTCTCTCCCGTCTCTTGGTCCCTCTTGTGGAAGAGGAATCGGCGGGCGATGATTGAGGGCTGGGGCAGGAAGTGCCCGGTGAGGAGTCGGACTATCTCCTCATACGTCTTCTCCATGAGTCTCGCTGGGGCCGAGAGTCCCTTGGCGATCTCGAATGTGGCCTCTCCGCAGACTCTCAGAAGCACGTCTCTTTTCCGGCTGTCGTCCGTTATCATGTTTGCTCGAAGGTAGCAATCGACCCGCTCCGTGTAGGCCTCCCACCTCTCCGGTTTAACGGGGTTGAACTATTCGAGGCGACCCGTCGCTCCGCTTGGGTTAGCCATGGTGGCTGCGGCGGCTGGTGCTTCCGTTTCCCTGGACAGCGTGCCTTCTCCGTCTCTGGCCAGCTCCGTGAAGGTCCTCTTTGGGAGTTACTTGGCTAGGATCCCACCTTCGTCACCACTGTAATGTACTGAGTTGCGAGACGGGTTGAAGGCAACATGCTTTATTCAGTGGTACATTACAAGAGAGAGAACATGCGGGTCGGGTCCCGCTTATATTTATTACCCAGAACTGCCCCCCAATCTGACCAGTCCAATCCTGGTCAGTCAAACTTCCCGCCACAGATCTTGATGGGCGGGGCGTCTGGCGAGCTACATCTGGGGCCCCATGGGGTCTCCTCTGTAGTGATTGCCATGCGGTACATCAGCTTATGTTTCAAGACATGACATCCAGATAGGGACTTCTCTCTATTGTCCACTGTTGTGTGGACAACATAGATTCCCTAGGTAAAGATTTAGTCCATCATGGCTTGTGTGAATTCAATGAGCTTCCCTGAATGGTAGAAGCCTTCCTCCTTCATGTCCTGGGTGTGAATTAGTAGCTATTGTCCTGCTCTGGCCAGTGCCTTTAGCATAACTAAGAGCTGACATGCTCTGTGTTGGGAGCTTGATGGCTCCTTTCCTCCACTTCCACCTTTCTGACAACTATGAGTTTGCAGCTGGGCTCCTGTACGTGGACAGAGTGTAGTAAAAATGAATGCAATTTGGGGGTGCAAAACATCCTTTTGTATGGAGGCCATTTCTCCAAAACCACAAATCATATCTCTTAGAACTTGAGATGCAATTCTTACCCACCTTTTAGATTTCATGGCATTGGGCCTGCCATACTGAGCAAAAACTGTATTTCTATTTGGGAAAACCAGGAAAGTAAGAAGAGCTAAATGAAGGCTTAGAAAGTGTAGTTGTGTATCCTTTATAAATTATGAAGGAGCAATACAGGAACATATTTTCCCTTGCAGGCCACTTATGACAGCTGAGTCAATATTAACCCTATAGTTCCTTGACAAGAAGGACAGCAAGTGCTCCATTCTAAGCAGAAGCATTTGTGCTGGAAACTTCTGAATTACAAATAAACTCTTGTGTTTTAAGAAACTGGCTGAGGGATATTGGTTTGAGACCCATTTTTTTCTTAAACAATGGATTTCAAATACAGTGTTTTCTTTTCCCAAAGGGTAAGCTGAATGTATTCTAAGAAATAGTGAATTATTTATGGGTTTCATAATTATTCTGTGGCTGCGGTTACTTCAGATGTTGGCCTTGCATTGTTCTAGCTTGTTAAAAATTTAATAGTAACAACAAAAAAGAAAGGCATAGAAGTCCACTTCTTCTGATACAATGTTGCAAGATGTGCTCCTGTAAGGTATTCACATAGTCACAGATTATTTACACTGGAGAAGTCCCAAAGGACACACAGTGAAGGTTTCAAGGCAATTTACACTAGTTACTTGAGGTTATTCTGTACCTCCTCATAAACCTCTTGAATAACTTTTTCCCCCTTAGCTCCTCTGGACACAAAGAGCAGCTAATTATTTTCTTTCTGGACTTGTTTACATTGCTAGTTTTTTCCAAGTTAATAAAACCTTAACTCATTTCACTCTAATTTATTTGGGCATCAGGATTTCATCAGAGCCTTGAAACAAGTTGAAAGTGAAGCTGTGAGCCCCTAAATAATCAGACTCATCTTGAATTATCCCTTTGACCTAATTATAAGCGGTCATATAACAGTCATATAGCCATTATCTAAGGAATGCAGTTGTGTGTGGACTTCAGAATCCCCTGAAGATAAAAGAATGAGTTGAAAATGAGATAGAAAAGATACATGGTTAAAATATTGCAGAATTCTTTAGCCTGTTCACAAGGGTTGCATAATCAGGATAATGAGGATGGATGAGCATCTGTTTTGATCTCTGATAGACAAACATATCCTCTGTATTTTAATTTCCAATGTCTAGGCTTTACCATGGTTTCAAAGTAGTATCTGAAATATAGCAAATCCCTCATAACTGGTAAAGTATTTAAGAGATATAAAACACAGTGAAGGGAAACAAAGGACAATTCTCTTTCACAAGTCTTTGGGTAATGGCCTTTTGTTGCTTACAGTCAGCGCCCCAACCAGTAGCAACTATTCACCAATAACAGTGAGAATAAGATAAAGATAAAAACCCAGTGGGAATAAAAACACAGGAGTTAGTCCCTGCAACAAACCTCTGTGCCACCTGAGTTTTCATATCTAAAGTAACTATCACAGGACTCAACAGCATTATCAACCATATCAGTAAGGGTTCACTCACTTCACATCCTCTATTCAGATGTATGCTATCATTTGCCAGTAATATTATGCTATTACTGGACTGTCTCTAAGCAAGAGAGGAAATGGAAACAAACCAGACATTAAAAAACACTCAGAACTGATCTAACATGCAGCCAAATGATAGATGATAGCAGGGCTTTTTTTGAGCAGGAACGCAGTTCCAGCCGGCTTGGCCGGGGCTCCAGCTTCAAAAAAGGTCTCTGGAAGAGGAAAGGCACTAGGCAGCCACTTGCCCCCAAACCACACGCTCTGTCCTTTCTGCTGCTCCAGCCTTCAATGGGCTTGTGAAGAGACTGAGAGATGTGGAGCTGCCCATGAGTGCCCCCTCCTGGGAGATGCTGGGCCTTTGCAATGGCAGCCAAGAATCATTTTGTTTTTACATCGCCTGTGCTGCAGACAACACTTCTCCTTGTGGTTTTTTTTTTTTTTAACACTTTCCCCAATGTTTTAAATGTATAAGGTTTTTCTGCAACCCTGAGCATCCTCTCAAGTTTGCAGAAATATTTCTCATCTTTTTACATGACTACGTTCTGTGAATTTATCAGTCTGTGTCTAGGGCCATATTCAGAATTACATATACACTGTACAATCCAGCTTGAGTCCCAGCAAAAAAGGCAGACTACAAATAAAGTAAGAGTAAAGTAATGATATTATGTAGGGACTGCATCTCCCAGTATGCTGTGTGAAAACTCAGTAACATGAATTAACTTAGTAACATGAACTAAAATGAACATCAAATATCAAATTATTTATAAATGACTGATTGGTTTGCTTACTATTAAAAGAATTGAGGCTGCGGAGCAATATAGAGATGACAGGTCTGTGTTCTTTGGGGGGCAAAACAAGGCCTCTCATTGGGCTGTGTCAGAACACACATCCATGAAATGCAGCTGATGGCACTGTACTGTTCTGTGTCAATATGAGTAAAGTATCCGACTGAACAGGTGGCATTACTTCTGGTGATGTCATGGGGAGTGGCATAATATGCAAATGAGTTCCTGCTGGGGTTTTTTCTACAAAAAAAATCTTGGATGACAGAATGGCTATAAACAGTTTCAAACTGCAGACATGAAAACTTGCATTTTTAAATACTTGCTGAGTAAAAACTTCCTGCAAATAAAATATTAGCACATAATTTTAAAAATTTATTTTGACAATATTGAATGTATATGCCATATCACCATAGACTTGTTTGCAATGGCTGATAAAGTTCAAACAATGCAATTAAATCATACAAACAGCAACATAATGAATCTACCTACCTACCTACCTATCTACCTATCATCCATCCATCTGTCCGTCCGTCCGTCTGTCTGTCTGTCATCTATAAAATTCTCCTATGGTGGTGGCCAAATGGAGCTCTCCCATTGGCTTACAGGTGCATTTCATCCACTTGACAAATAACTGGCCCATCACAACTCAGTCGGCATTTCTGGCCTTCCATTGGCTGACTCCCCTGCCCCCATCTACTGCAGGCCTAGGAATGATGAACAGACCACCAAAACAGTCTCATCTCAGAGACAGCCATATCTCCAGCTCTTCTCCGTGTCCTCTCTGTCATTCAGCCTCATGAAAGGCGTTGCCAGCACCAGACTTCTGACACCCCATCACTGACCCACACGGATGGCCTCCCAGCACATTCAGCATTCAAAGGCCACAGATATAGTCAGGAATCCATCGCCACCATAATGCGACTAGGCAGCAACATCTGGTCTCTCTGGGAACATTTCCTCAGAGGCTATGGCTGCTCAGAGGCTCTTTCCTGTCACTCCCTCTCTCCCTCCTCTCCTCAGCTTCGCCCCTAGCCACAGGCTGTTGCTAGGCAAACAAGGCTGCTTCTGTCAGTAAAGGGAGAGGCCTCAGGTGAATAGAATAGCATACAGTCCACCCTCCAAAGCAGTTATTTTCTCCAGGATGGGAAGAGAGATCTGTTGTCTGGAGTTCAGTTGTGATCCCAGAAGATCTTCAGGCTCCTCCTGGAGGTTGGCTGCCCTAGGCCTAGCAGCACCCTCTGGGTGACTTGATGTCACCTGACTGGCATGTCTTAACTAGGCCTGGCTGCTTGCTGCTGTTCAGCAGCAGCCATCCTATGACAGCCACTGTGACTTAGCAGTAGTCAACTCCAGGTTGGGAACTGCCTGGAGATATGAGGGGTGGAGCCTGGAGAGGGTAGGGTTTAAGAAGGATAGGCCCTCATACAGGTATAATGCCATACACTCCACCCTCCAAACCAGCAGGCTTGAGATGAGAATCTTGACCAGTGATGTGGACAGTGCAGGAAAAGGGAGTCCTCCAACCTTAATATAAGTGTCAAGATTGGGCCTGCTCAGTTCTCCTCAAAGGATGACTAAGCTCAGGCAGACCCTGCAGTTCCAAATCACTTTGACTCCCAGGATCTATCAGAAGACAAGCTGCCAAGCCATAAGCCCAGACTGCCCATGAGCAACAGACAGACTGCCCATGAGATAGAGTGTTACTGGCATCTCATGGTCACCCCAGAATTCCAGGAATGGAGAAAACAGAGTCCAGGCAGAAGCTCAGCTAAGACAGCAGAGTGCACAACTGGCTGCTTCAAGGCCCCAGAGGCCCATGAAGTGTTAGAAGACCCAGAACCACTGTGGGACTGGACAGGGTCCAGTTGTAAGTGCCTGCAAACTTCAGGCTACTGCTACAGCTGCAGGCACCAGTTCCTATAAACAGAATCAGTTCTCCTGTGGTGTGGTAGAATCAACAGCTTTCATAGTGCCTGTCTTGATTTTCCTTCCCAGGAAGGGAAAATGGTTTCCCACGCTAATTCAACCCAGATCAAAGGTTTTCTGAATTCATTAATTTTACTATTCTGCTATTGGTTTTTAACTTTGTACCACTTGGCATTCCAAACCCCACCAGTATATGTGGTTCTGCTTATTGTACCTCATTCCTCGTCCGAAGAAGTGTGCATACACACGAAAGCTTACGTTCTGAATAAAACTAAGTTGGTCTTAAAGGTACAATTGACTCCTATTTTGTTCTACTTCAGACCAACACAGCTGTCTATTTGAATCTTCCCTTCCCAGGGTACAAGCAGGACAATGGTAAGATACCAGCACATATAACTGTGCCTAAAATAGAAAAGACAGCCAATGCAGATCTTTCAACACAACAGCCTGGCCTTTTCAGTTTGGACTGAAGTTCCCAAATGGTTTTTAAAGGAAACTCTAGTCTACATAAAGCAGGGCTGCCAGTCTCCCAGCTTTGTTTTGCTCTTCTTCACACACCACCATGAACCAGCCTAAATTCATAATGAACTTCAGTTCATGAGCCAGTTCAGACACATCTTTAGTAGTGATGTCCACAGGTGTAGATAGCTTTAAAAGAGGATTAGACAGATTAATAAAGGATAGGTTTATTTGTAGCTGCTAGCCCTGGTAACTAAAAGGAAGGTCCACATTTAGAGGCAGTCAGCCTGTTAAAACCAGTGACAGCAGATAACATCAAATGAAGGCCTTAGCTTCTATACTCCATTGTTGGCCTTCCAGAGGAACCAGTTGCCCCCTGTGTGACATAGGATGCTGGGCTAGATAGACCACTGGTCTGATGCAGCAGGACTCTTCTTATGCTATCTTATGTTCTTATGTGTACCCCACCTCCCTGTGCACTCTTCTCCCACTTGCAAGCCTGCCTTCCACCTATGTTACCTGTACCTTTTCCTGGCAGCACCAGCCACCAGGATCACCACCACTGTGTATCATTCACATCCCTTTCCCTAAAGACACTGGACTAAGAGGAGTAGGTGATGGAGCACTTCAGGCAAACTATGCCAACTTGAACCAAGAGGAAAGGTAGGGTAAAAGTTTTAAACAAGTAAACAAATGACTAAGCAGATGGGGGTCAGAAGAAGCAGATGGGGATGCAGACATACAGACAGGTGATTGGGGACATGTATGGGTGGGCCCCACCAGAAGTTTGGGTTTTGGCAACTGGTCCATCTCCGGATATACTGACAGCAGACCTGTAATTATCAAAGTCAAAATTGTGTATTCTGACTGGCAGCAGTTCTCCAAGTTCTCCAAGAGAGCCAGTTTGGTGTAGTGGTTAAGTGTGCAGACTCTTATATGGGAAAACCGTGTTTGATTCCCCACTCCTCCACTTGCACCTACTGGAATGGCCTTGGGTTAGCCATAGCTATCGCAGGACTTGTCCTTGAAAGAGCCCTCTCAGCCCCACCCACCTCACAGGGTGTCTGTTGTGGGGGGAGAAGACATAGGAGATTGTAAACTGCTCTGAGTCTCTGATTCAGGGAGAAGGGTGGGGTATAATCTGCAATTATTCTTCTTCCTCCTTCATGGTATCTTTTTTAAGTCTTGGTCTCCTGATTTCTTTGATGCAGTATCACTTTGGGCTGATGACTTATCCAAGGAATACAGCATTTTTAACTATTTCAAATCCTTTTGTGAACCTCAGTAAGTCATTATTTTTGTCTTCTTGATGTTCAGACCATATTTTGCATTGGTCTGGATTATACAAAAAGTCATAGCTGAGTTTCACATTCTCAGATAGATACCAGAAAGATATCTCTCTCTCTCTCTCGGCTTGACTTCGTGAACGAAGATTTAAGAAGGGTGCAGTAGTCCACGTCTGCTGCAGGCTCGCTGGTGGCTGACAAGACCAATGCGGGACAGGCAGATCCAGCCACAGTGGCTGCAGGGAAAAGTCTGATTTGGGGTTGGTGCTGTAGCAGTGCGATTCTTCCTCAATCTCCTTTTGTCCTCAAGACCAGCTATGCGTACGTTCTCAAAGGAAGAGACAGCCTGGTGGATGGTGTGCCTCCATGCTTTGCGATCTGAGGCTAGGTCAGACCACTGGTGATGGTTGATGCGACAGGTGCCAAGGGATTTCTTCAAGGAGTCCTTGTACCTCTTCTTTGGTGCCCCTCTATTTCGATGGCCGGTGGAAAGTTCGCCATACAGAGCAATCTTGGGAAGGTGGTGGTTTTCCATCCTAGAAATATGCCCTGCCCAGCGCAGCTGCGTCTTCAACAGCAGTGCTCCGATGCTTGTAACCTCCGCCCTCTTGAGGACTTCAGTGTTGGTCACAAAGTCACTCCAGTGGATGTTGAGGATGGTGCGAAGGCAGCGCTGATGAAAGCGCTCAAGGAGTCGCAGGTGATGACGGTATAAAACCCACAATTTGGAGCCGTAGATGAGGGTTGTCATCACAACCGCTTTGTAAACATTGATCTTTGTGCCTTTTTTCAGATGCTTGTTGCTCCACACTCTTTTGTGCAGTCGGCCAAATGCACGGTTTGCCTTTGCCAGCCTGTTGTCAATCTCCTTGTCGATCTTGGCATCTGAGGAGATGATGCACCCCAGGTAGCTGAACTGCTGGACTGTCTTCAGTACTGATTCACCCACAGTGATGCAGGGAGGGTGATAATCTTCCTGGGGTGCAGGCTGGTGGAGAACTTCTGTCTTCTTCAGACTAACTTCTAGGCCGAATAGCTTGGCAGCCTCTGCAAAGCAGGACGTCATATGCTGCAGAGCTGATACCGAGTGGGAGACGAGTGCAGCATCATCAGCAAATAGTAGCTCTCAGATGAGTTTTTCCATTGTCTTGGAGTGAGCCTTTAGTCGCCTCAGGTTGAACAGGCTGCCATCAGTGCGATAGCGGATGTAGACACCATCATCATCATCTAGATCTACTGCGGCTCTTTGAAGCATCATGCTAAAGAAGATTGTAAAGAGAGTTGGCGCGAGAACGCAGCCTTGCTTTACACCTGTGCCTATTGGGAAGGGCTCCGAGAGGTCGTTGCAGTGTCTGACTTGGCCTCGCTGGTCTTCATGTAGCTGGATGATCATGCTGAGGAACCTTGGGGGACATCCTAAACGTTCCAAGATTTGCCACAGGCCTTTCCTGCTAACGGTATCAAAAGCTTTGGTAAGGTCGACAAAAGTCACATATAGACCCTTGTTCTGTTCCCTGCATTTCTCTTGGAGCTGCCTGAGAACAAATACCATGTCGGTGGTGCTCCTGTTAGCTCTGAAGCCGCACTGGCTCTCTGGGAGGAGTTCTTCTGCAATGGTGGGCACCAGTCTGTTCAGGAGTATTCTGGCAAGGATTTTGCCTGCGATGGAGAGCAGGGTTATCCCCCAGTAGTTGGAGCAGTCTGACTTTTCCCCTTTGTTCTTCTGTAGAGTGATGATGATTGCATCACGAAAGTCCTGTGGTAGTTTGCCTTGTTCCCAGCAGGTGACAAGTACTTTGTGAAGTGCGCTATGTAGTACTGTGCCCACATGCTTCCAGATCTCTGGTGGGATTCCATCAACTCCCGTTGCCTTGCCACTTTTCAGTTGCTTAATGGCTTTAACAGTCTCTTCTAGGGTGGGGATCTCATCCAACTCTGTTTTCACTGGTTGAAGTGGGGTGAGGTGGATTGCTGAATCTTGAACTACACGGTTGGCACTGAAGAGAGCCTGAAAATACTCCGACCACCGGTTCAGTATGGATGCCTTGTCTGTGAGGAGCACTTGGCCGTCTGCACTACGCAAGGGACTCTGAGCCTGATATGATGGGCCATATACTGCCTTCAGGGCTTCGTAGAACCCTCTTAAATCACCAGTGTCTGCACACAGCTGGGTTCTCTCTGCAAGCTTGGTCCACCACTCGTTCTGAATGTCTCGAAGCTTGCGCTGGAGTTTGCTACATGCAGCGCGAAAGATTGCTTTTTTCCCGGGACAGGAAGGCTGAGCAAGATGTGCTTGGTAGGCAGATCTCTTTTTCGCTAGTAATTCTTGGATCTCTTGATTGTTCTCGTCAAACCAGTCCTTGTTCTTCCTTGTGGAGAACCCGAGGACTTCTTCAGAGATCAACAGGATGGTAGTTTTTAGGTGTTCCCAGAGTGCTTCTGGAGAAGGGTCTGTGGGGCAACTGGGGTCCTCAATTCTTGACTGGAGTTTTGCCTGGAAGGCAGCTTTAACTTCGGCTGACTGAAGGCTGCCAACCTGAAGCTTCCTCCGAGGGATACCTCCTCTCCTGGGTGTGGGTTTAAAGTGAAGACGGAGATTGCAGCGTACAAGACGATGATCCGTATGACATTCCGCACTGGGCATTACTCGGGTGTGTAAGACATCTCGAAGGTCTCTCTGATGCACCAGAATGTAGTCGATAAGGTGCCAGTGCTTGGACCGTGGGTGCATCCAGGTTGTCTTCAGGCTGTTCTTCTGCTGAAAGATAGTGTTGGTGATGGTGAGCTGGTGCTCTGTGCAGAATTCTAGCAGGAGGCGCCCGTTATCAATGCAGGTGCCAATGCCGTGTTTGCCAAGTACTCCTTTCCAGGCTTCCGAATCTTTACCTACTCTGGCATTGAAATCGCCAAGGATGATCACCTTGTGTCACGACCCAGACCTGCAGGCAGCGACGGGCAGCTTCTGTTGCCCTGGCAATCGGCCAGGACGCGGGCTGCCGTCTGTAGTGCTTGCAAAGGGAGCTCAAGCGTTATCTTAACAGTCCTAATTGGTCCTCACCATAAATCAGTCCAGCCGAAGGGAGTAGCAAAGCACGGTGTCAGGAATGCAAAGGGTCAATAACCGGGGAAAGCAAGCTGAATATATCCAAAGTACTTAGCCAAGTCGCAGAGTCAAAGCAGGGTCCAGTGTCCAGTCCAAAAGTCAAGCCGGGTCGGGAACAGACGGGTTTGCTCAGCAGGCAAGAGGGTGCAGGGCGTGGTCACGTCCGAGGGTGATCATTTGTTGCCAGCACAGTTTGTACTGAGGCCAGGATTCCAGATATACTGTGCTGGCTAATTAGCTTGTTAGTATTCTGGGCTCAGATCCCTCCTAGCACGCCTGCGTGCCTCTCTACGCCTGTTCCTGAACTCCAGCCGTCTCCTCTCGCGTAGCCGGTCTCCAGGTGGTGGTGATTCAGGAGGGGATGAGCTAGTGCTTGGTGTAGCCTGATCGGTTCCAGGTGGCCCCTGCTGCTGGCTTGCTCCTTCGGGACTTACGTCCGATGTTGGTAAAGGCATCTGCACAGCAGGGGCTGGGTCTGAAGCAGGCACCTGCTCCGAGTCAGCAGGGGCAGGCATGACACCTTGTCCTCTGTAGGGGTCTTCCATACGAGGTTGCGTAGATCAGCATAGAACTTGTTCTTTTCTGCAGGATCTGCTTGAAGGGTTGGGGCATACACACTGAAGAGTGTTGCATGCTGCTTGTTTTGAAGTGGGAGGCGCATGGACATGATGCGATCTGAGTGACCTGTTGGCAGGTTTTTGAGTTTGGAGGCAATGGAGTTCCTGACCATGAAGCCAACGCCAGAAAGGCGGCTCTCAGCCTTTGACTTACTCGACCAGTAGAGGGTATAGCCAGCACCATGTTCTTGAAGACTACCTTCCTCAGGGAAACGGACCTCACTGAGAGCTGCTATGTCAATATTCAACCTGAGAAGTTCGTGGGCAACTAGAGCAGAGCGTCGTTCAGGGCGACCACTGTCTACTGTGTCAAGCATGGTTCTGATGTTCCAACACGCAAGCTTAAGTCTTTGCACACTTTGTGAGGCAGGTACATGCCTTTTCTTTGTTGTTATTTTTTGACCGCAAGTAAGGATGCCCGTTGACCACGGCTAGCCAACTGGGGTGGGGGAGACGAGCTTTGTTTAGGCCACCTTTTCTAGGCCCCTCCCCGTGTGGAGCAAGCAGTGCTGTCCCTAGATAAGGCTGCTTGGTCATTCAGGGTGCTGCCGAAAGATGGTTTCGTCTCCGGGTCAGCATCAGGCGACCAATACCCTGAACCGCCTACATGCAGGATCGGGACTGCGGCTTCCAGTGGCATCTTCCACCTGCCGTTTCGCCCCTTGCCCATCGCTGCAGGACTTGGTGTGTTGTGGGTTGTGGATGTGGATGTGCCCTTCAGGCCTGCGCAGAGGAATTTTTAGGTGAAGCACAGTGTGCGCAGTACTGGCTCCACCCTTTCACCTTGGGGTCATCTGCCATGGCCCAGTAAGCCGGGACGCCGGCAGCGAGTCCTCCAGGTGGTAGGTGTTACATTAACGAGCTCTATCTGCCCGGGTTTGATGTTAGAGTTTTCCTTCTCTTGGCTGGCGAGGTTGGTGAGCCCAGCCTGCCCATCTGGTTATAACGCCGTACATTCAGTCGCACCATGACGTGGCAAACTCTGTGAGAAATGGGGGGGGGGGACCAGCGGGAAGGTGTTGCCACGGATGCAGTAATGCAGGAGAGGCCATTGCAGTGACCATCTGCCAGGCATAGCCGGACAGTGACCACGCGGCGTTCACTACACCGGGAAGGAGAGGCTATGTATTGCGCATACACTTTCCCTGGGGGGGCAGGATACCCAAGAGGGAGCCCACCCCTCCCCCCCACCAGAAAGATCTAATAAGGATCTAATACACTTTCTCCTTAACCTTAATTCCTAGGTTTCTATTCTTTACTATTTCCAAGCTGTTTCAAGTCTTTACTATTTTCTGCCAGTAATATGGTGTCATCTGTATATCTCATATGTTAATGTTTCTTCCACTAATTTTCACTCCACCATCTTAACCCAATTTTCATATGATATATTCTGCATATAGATTGAACAGACGGAGATAATATTCATCCTTGTCTGACACCGTTGCTCATTTGAAACCATTCTGTTTCCTCACATTCTGACCTCTTTTACAGAGTAAAGGCTGTGCATCAAAACATCCAGATGTAGCACATCCATTTTATTTTTCATTGGTCTGGATTATACAAAAAGTCTATTCCTGAGTCATAGCTGAGTTTCACATTTTCAGATAGAGATACCAGAAGGATCTAATATCAGAATACCTCAGAGAATTCCAGCAGGTGACAGAAGAGGGGCTTGAATAACAAGATTTTTCTCAGTTTAATCCATCTGGTTTGGTGGCATGTATCCACACCCATAAGTACACCTGCTCCATGCTAATAAAGAAATTAGTAAAGGGGAAAGAACCCTGTCTTTGGATATAGAGTAATAATTTTTGCCAGTAATTTAAAGTCTGGGCAAGGCCAGAGGCAGATGGAGAAGAGGGAACTGGAAACATCTAAGGAGCAGAATAGAACATAGGCTGAGTGTTTGTCCCTCCCTTTCTGCAGGTAATTTAAAGTCCTGGTGTGGCCAATGGTTATGAGTAAAAGGGGTCTTGGCTCTTGGGCTCTTAACCCATGTTTTGTAGCTGTTGGTCTGTGTAAACTGTGGTGGTGGTAGAACTGAGAGGCAGCCTGGGGTGTCCTTGTGGTTTCTCATCTGCATCAAAGATGTAGGGGAGCCAGCTAGGTTGTACATTTTTATTTAAATTGTCTTTTGTGTACTGCATTTTGTAAGCTGTTTTGAGTTCCCAGAGTGGGAGGAAAGTGGGGTGAAAATATTTAAATAGTAAGAAGCCTTGAAAAACACACTACTCTAAAGTTACTCAAGAGAAATAGTTGAGGGTGAAATGAAAAGACATTTTTCCTAGTGGCAGTAGTGGGAAAAGCAGTTGTTTAGAGAAGGTTGAGAAGTGGGGGAAGGGCTGGAAAAGGAAAAGTGACATCAATGAGGTCTAGAACAAAGTTTTGAGTCCAGTGGTACCTTTAAGACCAACAAAGTTTAATTCTGGGTGTAAGCTTCCATGTGCATGCACACGTCATAGGATAGTGTGCACGTATACAGAAGCTTATATCCAGAATTAAACTTTGTTGATCTTAAAGATGCCACTGGACTCAAACTTCATTTTGTAGCTTCAGAACAACATGGCTACCCACCTGAATCTATTAATGAGGTCTAATAAACTGGGGCCTTGACCAGTTAGAATTAGGTAAAGTGGGGGAACCTGAAGAACCAGTTTTACTATAGACTTGCAACTGCCTAATATGCTTGCCTCTCTAAGAAGACAATTACAAAATGTGCAGTATTTACAAATATGGGTATTGCCTCTGCTTAAAAAGTCAGAAAGATTGTAGTCAAAAATTAGAGGCCTCTGCAATTTACAATTGTAGCCAAATGACCATAATACAACAATTGTATAAATATTTAATTTGTGTATTGTATTTGGGATTTTCCCCTTGAAATCTGTGATCTTCGGGCACAGATTTCCTGACCCATGTGACTTGGCAACAATGTAAATGGATGGTTCCCCCCCCATCTCTTTTGCCTTCTTGCCTTTATTTTCCTCATCATGTAGGGTTGCCAACCTCCAGGTAGGCCTGGAGAGCTCCCTTATAATTACAATTGATCTTCATATTACAGAGAATAGTTCCTTTAGAAAAAAATTGCTGCTCTGGAGAGTGCACTCTGTGACATTGTTCCCCTCTCCTCCCCAAATTCTGCCTTCTCCAGTCTCCACCCCGTGATCTTCACAAATATCCCAAACCTGAGCTTGCAATCCTGTCACATTGTGTATAAACTTTTCTGTTGCTGTATGCACAATATAACCCCACATTTTTCATTAAACAACAATTGATGCAACAGTAATAATTTCATGACTACCAAAGATAAATAATTAATTATTTGATTACCAAAATAGCCCCAAATTCAATCTGCTTTCATGCAAAGATTTATTATTTAATTTTTCTCTGTAATAGTCATAATGACTAGTATTTGCTGTTTAGTCTTGTATGGACTCTCAGTACATTAATTATACTGTTAATTATACTGTATAAGATTTGATGTTTTAAGGTTTTAAGGTTTTTAAGGTTTTAAATGTTTTGACTATTTTAACTGTTTATATATGTAAATGTTAATTCAAATTCTGTTTTATTGTCTGTTGTGAACCGCCCTGAGCCATCTTTGTGGGAAGGGCGGGATACAAATCATTAAATAAATAAATAAATAAATACATTTGTATATCAGGATGGGTGTGCTGAGACTTGTATTGCTGAGGAAGCTTCCTGCCAGAGAAGGCAGAATGAGAATATAACAGCATCCATTTAAACTGAATTGCTGAATCTTCCGCAGTGATCCAGACATTTCCATTTGTCATTCCGCACTGTAGGAAGAAGCTAACCTGTGAATTAAAATAGATGTTGAATAGTTTTATTTCAAAGATCTGGTGATACAAACTCTGCAGAGGGCTGCACTCGGGAATCCCCAAACAAAGCATGATTCCTAAAAATATTATATATGCTTATTTTTATTGTGTTTAATTCTAAGAGCAGAAATGTTTTATTGACACTTGGCAAATATTGATATTGTTAGGAAGTGATTACATTTTGTGTGTGTGTGTAACAGCTGCAGAAACTGCAATAACTTGCAATGTGCTTTTTTCAAAATCAGAAGGAAATATAAATCCCAGTGATGCTAATTAGAAAAACAGGGAAGATGAATGTTACTTCTCTCTTCTCTCCATGGAGGAATAGCAGTGAAAGAATTAATGTTTAAAACACTGCATTTGGATGCCAAATTCAAAATAAATATCATTTCTGATGTTTTCAGAAGGATTCCTCCTCTATGAAAAAAATATGTGAGGAAGGTATGTTTGTATATATTTGAAATGTTTATTAATTTTTTTAAAAAAAATGTGAGAATCATCTCCAAGCAGCCCAGTGTTTCTAATGCCAAGATCAAAGAAGTCTGGGAGAATGTACATTTTTAACACAGAGCTGAGTTTGATGATTATATACAAAATTAGCAAGCAGTGGTAGTCAAATGTATTGCAGAAGAAGAAGAACGTATATTTATACCCTGCCCTTCTCTCTGAATCAGAATCTCAGTGCAGCTTACAGTCTCCTTTATCTTCTTCCCCCACAACAGACTCCCTGTGAGGTAGGTGGGGCTGAGAGAGCTCTCACAGAAGCTGCCCTTTAAAACAGCCCAATCCCATGGTTAGTCCAAAATGGCCATCTGAGGAGCCCCTGCTGGTGTCTATGTAAGCTAGTCTTCATGCTGTGTTAGATAGGGGGTACCATACCAATACCTAAAGAAAGTTTAAATAATATGAAATGTTAGAACAGTAATGCTTATTGCCTGGACAACCCTAGCAACAGCACAGGTTCCTTAGCAACTGCAATACTTAAGCACTCAATTAGCAATGCCTCCAACATGTGATTATTCCTCAGGAGCACCTATATCTCTGATTACTACCAGGCACAAGAAGTAACAACAAATGTACTTAAAATGCACCACTTTCTGAAATTGGAAGTGGAATGTATTTAAGAGCTGCCTGTTGGATTTTGCTATGAAGTTTGTATCTTTATTTATTTAGAATGGGAAAGTCTCTTGGCTCCACCTCCAAAGTCCCTAGATATTTCCTGAGTTGGACCTAGCAACTCTAGGAATACCCCCTAGGAAAGAAAGGATTAATGCACACCCACAGCCATATTGTAGCCATTATCCAAGCCAGAGTTGGACCTGGCAACCCTATTTCCATCTGGCCCTATAAGATCATCAGATTCAGGCAGGCTTGAGTTTTAAACAATGGTAGCTTCAGCTGCATCAGGGGAGGCCAGATAGTTTCACCTCAGCTAGGCTTCCCAATCCCCAGGTCCCAGTGGGGGATCCCCCATTTTTACAGACTTCTCCCCGCTCCCAGCCAGCTGGCCGGTGGGGGAAGCCCCGCCCCCCACAATCACCATGTCTTTTTAGAGCTCCTGCAGGTCTAGGGTTGTCAATCCCAGGTGGGGGCAGGGGATCCCCCGGTTTGGAGGCTCTCCCCCCGCTTCAGAGTCATCAGAAAGCGGGGGGGGGGAGGGAAATGTCTGCTGGGAACTCTATTATTCCCTATGGAGATTTATTCCCATAGAAAATCATGGAGAATCGATCCGCAGGTATCTGGGACTCTGGGGGGACTGTTTTTTGGGGTAGAGGCACCAAATTTTCAGTATAGCATCTAGTGCCTCTCCCCAAAATACCCCCCAAGTTTCAAAAAGATTGGACCAGGGGGTCTAATTCTATGAGCCCCAAAAGAAGGTGCCCCTATCATTCATTATTTCCTATGGAAGGAAGGAATTGAAAAGGTGTGCCGTCCCTTTAAATGTGAGGGCCAGAACTCCCTTTGGAATTCAATTATGCTTGTCACAGCCTTGATCTTGGCTCCACCCCTAATGTCTCCTGGATCCCCCCTAAAGTCTCCTGGATCCACCCCCAAAGTCCCCAGATATTTCTCGAATTGGACTTGGCAACCCTATGCAGGTCCGTTTTTAAAATATGTGCCTTTAAGGCTGAACAGGAAGCAGGAAAAAGGAAGGGCTTCGGATAACGGCCCCTCCCTTTGTTTTGCTTTTGTTTTGTTTGCAGGAACAAGACCCAGTAAGTATTTGTGTGTTAGAGAGAGGGAGGGGGCAGGGGATTCCCTGGTTTGGAGGCCCTCCCCCTGCTTTAGAAAGCGTGGGGGGGAGGGAAATGTCTACTAGGCACTCTATTATTCCCTGTGGAGAACGATTCCCATAGGGAATAATGGGGAATTGATCCGCGGGTATTGGGGCTCTGGGGGGGGCTATGTTTTGAGGTAGAGGCACCAAATTTTTAGTATAGCATCTAGTGCCTCTCCCCAAAATACCTCCCAAGTTTCAAAACAATTGGACCAGGGGTTCCAATTCTATGAGCCCCAAAAGATGGTGCCCCTATCCTTCATTATTTCCTAAGGAAGAAAGGCATTTAAAAAGGTGTGCTGTCCCTTTAAATGTGATGGCCAGAACTCCCTTGGAGTTCAATTATGCTTGTCACACCCTTGTTCCTGGCTCCACCCCAGTGTCTCCTGGCTCCACCCCCAAAGGCTCTACCCCAAAGTCCCCAGATATTTCTTGAATTGGACTTGGCAACCCTAACCTCAGCAGCTAATAAAACTGAAGCTTATTAAAAACAGGTCTATTTCATGGCTATGGTGAGAGACAATGGCTATCATTGCCTTCAGTTTGGTGAGGTCTTTGGTGAGTCACAGTTAAAACCCTGAAAGATATTAAAAACCTTTCTTTCTGTAAGGATCAGTGTATCATTTACATCAGGCTTTGGAGAGATTTCGTCCCATCCAGAAATGGCTTTGCCTTTTGTTAAAAAAAATTAATCAACCATTCATTGCAGTGTCTTCCTTTAATATCAGCTGACCTTTTGATAGCTTGAATTTTGTTTCAAAGCATATTGCTAACTTGTTCACTTAGACTTAATGCAGATATTTTTGCATTTATAGATGCAATATACCAGCAGAAGATGTTTCCCTGCTTTGACAAACTGTAATTTCAGTCCTCTTTGCAATATGGCCATTAGCTAAAGCTTCACCTTTCACCACATGAAATGGTGAGTTTATGTAGGTGCCCCAGAAGATGGTCTCTTCTTTGGAAGCTACTGAAGGAATTAAGCAGGTCACTGCCCTAAAAGCAATACTGCTAAAGAATGATTCGGCGGCACAGTGCATAATTTTTAAAAAATGAGATATGCGGCAATTCAAAGAAGCTTGAAAGTCTTACCCTTTGAGTAGAAAGCCCTTCCCCATAATCCCAAAAGTGTGCCCTCTCAATGTGGATAATCAGTTGTAAAGGATTCAGCACATGTTTAGAAGCATTTTTTTCTATTATTGCACTACAAGGGCTCTATCAGTTTAATGCGCTGAAAAACCCTTTGGAAATAATCCCATTCTCCCCTGCATGCATCCTCTGATTCTCTGCTCTTGCAAGCTTTTCATTGACCACTGACCTGTATGCTTAGTTTACTTCAAAGTCCCAAATTTTGTGCTTCTCTAATGTGGCTTTGGTAGAAAGTATACTAGGCTCTCCAACTGTCACTCACAACCCTTTGCTTATCTGTTGCTACAGAGTGGGTGGATAGCCAGAATTCAGAAAACTGAATGTGTCAGTAGACTTAGGAATTTGAATTCCAAGGTCAATGAACAACTTTTGTCAGATTCAATTTCTTCATCTTCCAAAGAACAATGTCTTGATATGAATTGTTGTAAAAGCTAGCAAATAGGAACTGGCAGTAAATATTTGGTTAAGTATACATGTGTGTGACATGAACAAATCCTAGAAAGAAAAGCAGATTCTGGGGCAAAGCTCAACTCTCAAAGCTCAACTGTTGCTCATATGAAGCCATGGAGACCAGCAGATGCTCTTAAATCATGTCTACGTAATGATTTTATATTGCCATGTGCACATTACGATTTTATATTTTATACAGCAGAAACTCATTTGCATATTAGGCCACACCCCCTGACATGACTGGAAGTGACATCACCCGTTCAGTAGCTTACTTTCCACATATTGACACAGAACAGTACAGTGCCATCAGCTGCATTTAATGGAGGTGTGTTCTCACACAGCCCCATGAGAGACCTTGCTTTGAGAACCCCCCCCCCCCAAAGATGGAAAGAGAGAGCCACATGTGGTGGAGCGGGCAGGGGCAGGCTCAGCAGCTCCTGGGAGGGGGTGTTCCGTGTCTCTTGCACTCTTTGCAAGCCCTTTGGAGGCTGGAGGCAGCAGAGAGAACGGAGCGCACAGTCTGGGAGTGTGCCTAGTGTCTTCCCTCTGCTGTAGAACTTTTGTTGAGCCAGAGCCCTGGCGAAGCCACTCAGAACTACATTCCCATGCGTTCCTGCTTTTAAAAAAAGCCCTGGTCTTGATAACTGTGTGAGAATAATACCCCTGTTTCCAGAACATCGTAGTCACCCGTTTGGTTGCAAGGGTGCCTGGAGACTCAACTCACACACATCTACCAAGAGAACGTGGGTTTTGTCTACCAGACTGGAAGGGACTTATGAGTACTAAGAGCCACAACGTTACAGCAGAGCTCCGTGTCTCTTGAGGAGGGCTGACCAGGAGAACAGATGGTTTCCAGTCCCTCCGCATGATCCCCATCTCGGCCATAGCAGTGGGAGAAGGTGCACTGCCAGGAACTGTCCAGGCAAGCAGTTTCCAGTCTTGACCATAGAATCCATCTTGGGAGGCTAACGCCACCAGCAGCTATCTTCCTGCAGTGCCAGACTCCATATCAGCGAAGCGGGAGGCTCACGTACTCAACAGATGTCACCTATGCATAAGACCATCAAGCTTATCTTAGGCATGGATCCTGTCAGACTGCCTAAGCCTTTGTCCAACGGAACTCAAGACAAAGACTGGTGCCAATAGAAGATCGAAGAGGAGGAAGAACATCTTCACCCAGAGCCAAGTTTCTTTGCATAGACCAGGTGTTACCTAGGTAGCAATTTGGCCACCTATTGTCAACTTTTTAGATAAGTTTGATAGACTTAAGTACCCCCCACCTTAATAATTTTACACATTCTTTCCCTTAATGGTTATCCTGGAGCCTCCCCCTTGGCCCATTGTTACCTGGAAGTCCAATCAGGTAACTAAGGCCAAGTCTGCTCATTGGCTAGCTATGAGCATCCAATCAGGGACCGCCAATTAACTGGCTATTGGCTACTGCATAAGTCCAACCCTTATGGTCACTGCAGAGTCTCCCCTTTTTCTGAGGTCATGTACCAACTGACCACCTGTCATCCGCCCCTGTACCTCCCATCCCCTAAGGGCTCAAGGTAGTCCTTATACCTGTGACCCAGCTCCCCACAGGTGTGCATCTAGCAGTACCCCAATTCCACTGTCTAGATACATCACCGATTCTTGGCCAGTTGAGGGTCCCTTCCCCCTAGTTCTCGTTCGTTGCCATTGGAGCCTTCCTTGGACTAAGATTGGTAATTATCACCCTGTTTGTCCATCCTTGTGTTATCTCTGAATTTCTCTCTATTTTTCTTAGGACTGTATGTATGTTTTATGAGTTTATTACCTTGTATGTGTGTCTATATTTTTCTACAATAAATTTTTAATTGTTTTACTTAATTAGTGTCCTTGGCAATTTTAAGCAATAATTTCTGGATGTGTATCCTGTATACATAGATTCAAGATCCTTTTTAAGCCAGGTTCCCACCTGTCAATTCCTCAACCTCGTTTTGAGGGCATGTTGGCTTATAACTGAATGATTTTCATTTCTTCCTTTCAAAAAACCCTTGGGATTGTAACTGACTAAGGTGCCACACATTTTTTATTAAGAATTCTTGATCTTCAGGATTAGATATATGATGGTTTCCTTGGGTGAAAATCACTACAAACTTAACAACAGCATATTTAAAAGGGTGAAGGTAGTCCCCTGTGCAAGCACTAGTTGTTTCCAACTCTGGGGTGACGTTGCTTTCACAATGTTTTCACGGCAGACTTTTTACGGGGTGGTTTGCATTGCCTTCCCCAGTCATCTACACTTTCCTCCCAGCAAGCTGGGTACTCATTTTATCGACCTCAGAAGGATGGAAGGCTGAGTCAACCTGAGCTGGCTACCTGAAACCAGCTTCCGCCAGGATTGAAACCAGCTTCCACCAGGATCAAACTCAGGTCATGAGCAGAGAGTTCAGACTGCAGTACTGCAGCTTTACCACTCTGTGCCACGGGGCTCTAACAGCATATTTAGATGCACCTTAATTTGCTATTCCAAAATGAGCTAGCTAAGAATACATTTTTAAATGTAATAGTAAATCAGTTAACCATATTCCAAGAAAATGATAAATCAGCTTATTCTAGAGTTTTGGCAAAGTTTTATGCATGTTATTAATATATTGCCATAGTTAATGTATTGTTATACCCTCCTGATTTCTCTTGTAGCAATAAGCATAGAGTTTATTTTTCTTTTGATCCCAGAGGAACAGAGTTTAACAATGCCATCCTAAAAGGTCTGCTCAGAATTGTACTCATGTCTATTGTGGACAGTGCCTTTGTAATATTTGCTTTATATGCAAATCCACAAGCAGCAAATAAGCAAAGAGAAATAGGCAAGGCCCCTGTACACCAAAGTGATTTACCTTAAACCCACAATCAGTTCCAAGCCTCTCTGTCTCTGACTCCTTCTCTTTACATTCAAACCCTGGAACTCACTCCAAACTATTCCCCACCAATTCTGAGGGATGTCAAATTCCATTGGCAGCAAGGGAGAATTTTGTATGCCATAAATCAGCACCCATTTAGACAATATCAGCATATAATTCTCTACCAGTAAGCAATTGGCCTACCAAAAGATGGTTTCTTTGGAAATAACTTATTTGTACATTTACATTAGATTTCTTAAGGTCGATTATGCATGGACATCTTACTGCAGATTTTCAAACAGTAAGCTTTTTTAAGCCTGGCTTCGAATTCTGTGCCCACTGTATGCAACATTTGTTCTCCACTGGTGTATTTATTCCGCAGCTACGATTAAAAAAAAAAAAAAACACCCTCACTTTTCTAAATTGGGGTGAACATTACTTGTGACGTCTGTGGTGTAGGGTTGCCATTCCCCAGGTGGGGAACAAAATACAAAAGGAGAAATCACATGAATAATGGGCAACCGAAAACCTCTAAAGGTATATGTGATCAAAATTATTAGGCTGTAATATCCATCCTATGTATCAAAAATATTTAATAAAAAATGTCTCTTCAAAATATCTCACATACGAATACATAGATCAGTTTCACAGTAAGACTGATATATCTTCAAATCCCATGAAAGGTAGATCGCTACAGGATTGCTGACTTGTAATTCCTGTTTCATTTACCAATTTCTTCAGGTTTGGGGCTTACTATAAAACTCAGAAATGAATCTGTACTCAGTTCTATTTCATTTCCAAGGTACCCCAAGGTCTCCACAACAATTCTATAGCCAGGAAAAAAGCTCCGTCAGGCTAGCTTTTTTGCATATAGCATATGCAACAATAACAACACAACACAATGTGTTTTGTATTCTAACAGGACCAAGTTGTATTAAAGCTATACTGCCTTTTCATGTGAGGAGCTACAGAATACAAAAAGTAGCTCTATTTAAATAAATCAGATCATTTCAATTTGATGTTATTTATTCTAAATATCAAATAGCATATGCAACAATAACACATTTGCTACTGATATTTCTGGATGTTACTCAAGCAAGCTGCCTTTATGTTGCAACAGATGTTACATGCTGTTTTTAAAGCGTAAAATAATTAAAAGGTGCTGCTGCCCCATCGTTCTTTAAACAATGTGCCATAGTTCTCCAGCTGTCAGAGGCAGTTCAAACACACCTTTTTATCGTCAGCTTTCTATGAAAGATGTATCTGATGTTTCCAGTCTTCTCAGTATTTACTTCTTGTGTATGTGCCTTTCCACTGAGGATCAAAGCAATATAAATGGGGTTCATTTTTTATGGCCCAAAGACTGCCTTTCTGGTCATCACTTCCAGGTGATGTCGAAGAAGAAGAAGGCTGCAGATTTATACCCCACCCTTCTCTCGGAATCAGAGACTTAGAGAGGTTTACAATCTCCTATTTCTTCTCCCCCCCACAACAGACACCCTGTGAGGTGGGTGAAGCTGAGTGGGCTCTCCCAGCAGCTGCATTTTCAAGGACAATTCCTGCGATAGCTATGGCTGACCCAAGGCCATTCCAGCAGCTGTAAGTGGAGGAGTGGGGAATCAAACCTGGTTCTCCCAGATAAGAGTCCACACATTTAACCACTACACCAAACTGGCTCTCCAGTTTGCACCAGTCACATTGGGCACTGGTGGAGATCTTCAGGGTTCCCTCTACTGGCCAATTCTGTCCTGGCAGGTTGGAGGCCCCAAAATCAGGGGAAAACCCACCCCTAGCAGGAGGCTGGGGACATGGCCAATGGCTGGGGCTGATGGGAGTTGTAGGCAAAAAACATCTAGAGAGCTACCGTTGGCCACCCCTGCTATATATAACCTACCTTTCTTTGTAGGTCAAGACAACTTACAATTCATTTAATAAAATCCCAGCATATTTGGTTAACATTGTTTTAAAAAGAAAACTCACAGAATGCCTGTGTCTCAGTTCCCGAACACCCTCATATATATATATATTTAATCTTAGAGTGATCTCCAAACATGTCCACAGATGACACCTCCCCTTACTTCCCATTTGATAAAGTGGGAGTTACTACAGAAAAAGTTGTTCCTAAGTAGGTTTAGCTGAAAGGTAGGATTTGTTCATGGCTATAGAGTGAACTTGGGAAGAAGAAGATGATATTGGATTTATATCCCGCTGTCCACTCTGAAGAGTCACAGAGTGGCTCACAATCTCCTTTACCTTCCTCCCCCACAACAGACACCCTGTGAGGTGGGTGGGGCTGGAGAGGGCTCTCACAGCAGCTACCCTTTCAAGGACAACCTCTGCCAGAGCTATGGCTGACCCAAGGCCATTCCAGCAGGTGCAAGTGGAGGAGTGGGGAATCAAACCCAGTTCTCCCAGATAAGAGTCCGCACACTTTACCACTACACCAAACTGGAAGGAAGGCAGCTATAGCCTGATCTCATCAGACCTTGGTTGTTAAGTATGGTCTGTACTTGGATGGGGGCCCACTAAGGAAGGCTCTGCAGAAGAAGGCAATGGAAGGCCATCTGCTTCTCCCTTGCCTTGAAAGCCCCTTCCTAGAGTTGCCATAAATTGCTTGTGACTTGACAGCACATACATATGAATCCAGTGAACTTTGTGGCTCAGCAGGAGTGTTAAAATTAGAACTCTGCAGTCTAAGTGCTACACTATTGACTATCAGAAGGGAAAAATTACAACTGTCTAAGAAGGATTTCATGGTACACTTGCATGTTTTTACCCATTGGGTTTGTAGCAGTTTGAGAGGGGCAGGAAAACAGTATGAGGGAAAATTAAACAGACATGCGCACCACAGTGTCATTGCTCCGATCAAATTAAAAGCCACCTTGCAGCTGCCTTAAAAATAAACACTGGGAGATCTCCTACATAATAATATTTAGTTTTCATTTTCTAGTCTATAAACTAAACACATGAAACTGCCTTACACAACACTAAATAATGCACTTTGCAACTGGATTTTTGCTATTCTTAGACAGTAAAAATCCAGTTGCAAAACACATTATTTAGTGTAGTGTGAACACACCCACTGATCCATCTTGCCCAGTTCTATGCACTTTGACTAGCAGTAGCTTTCCAGAGGCTTGGGGAGGGATCTTGTTGTTGGGCAGTAGATTTTGGAACTTAAACTAAGTTGTGTGCTTTTCCTTCCTAAACTTTTCTAACATACAGGCACTTCTCCATGGCCAAGACAGCAGTGAAATTTGAACACAAGTTCATTTGTAGCACCTTGTTACAACAGAAAGACAAAAAGTGGGTTCAGATTTGGAACTCACCCTTTTTAAAGAGCAGAGCTATAAATATTCATACACAACATTTTAAACTCCTTTCACGTTGGTATTTGACTCCTTTAAAAAAAATTCGAAGTAAACTTAACAATAATGCAGAATGCTGGAAAGGGTGCGGTAAGGAGGGTAACTTTCTTCATTGTTGGTGGCTATGCCCTGAAATTCAAAAGTATTGGGCTCGGTTGATAGCGAAAATATCTGAAATAGTTGGTTGTATAGTACCTTTAACGCCAGAATCGGTACTTTTAAATCTCTGGCCAGATAGTTTTTCCACTCCTCAACGCAAAGAGCTTATTGCTTACTTGATACTGGCAGGTAAAATTTTAGTAGCTCAGAAGTAGAAAAAAACTAGTCTTCCTACTATGGATGAATGGTTTGCGAAAGTCAGGGAGCTTATAGCGCAAGATAAATTGTCCACACAGCTTTTAATCATGGAAACACCGAACTATAAGAATAACTTCATTGAAAAATGGTTTCCATATCTTGAATATGTGAACTCAATTGCCTCTGCAGAAGAAATATTGCCTCCAGAATTGTTGAACTTTATTGTTCTGTAATTGATTGATCTATGCTTGTTCTTTTTTGTAAAACCAAACTTTGATATAACTTTTGTATAAGCTTTATTTAAGTTCTTGTTCTTAACATTTTTTTGTTACAATAAAATTGAAATTTAAAAAACAGAAAAAAGAAATGTTGTGCATGTTTGAAACACTTTATTTAAACTGTTTATTACATATATTAGCCATTAGCAGTTTATAAACATGTCAGGATTCAGACATCACAATTTGTTTGTGACATGCATGAGCCTGAAATCCTTGGACTTGCACATTGCTTCTTAGGAAGTCTTCAGTCTTGGCACGAAGTGCAAGAGAGATCTTGTGCTCTACCAAGAAAGAAGACTTCCCAGTTTCGGAAGTCTATGATCTAATTATGATTTGTTGGGTTGTCCAAATTCATGCACTTCACCAAACAGAAGGTTGTTCCTTGCCCACAAATCAGCATTCTAACCCATGAATTACTGTAATTCCCATTTAGAATCCCAGTGTGTGGTCATGAAACAAACTGCAATTTTCTAAGAATGCAGGCATTGTCGGCAATAGTGGTTGGATCAATGACTTCCTCAAACAAACTGTCTTCACTCTTCACTCCACAGTTAAGAGGATGGGGATTTCATACATAACTATCATTAACAAATTGTGGGTTTTTGTGACATCTGACTGAAACCTTAAGGAACATCCAAAAATCCCATTCAAAAGATACTGACTAACCTATGTAGAACATTTTATTTTGTATAGAATACATTTTCCCCTTGAATTGCTATTATTTTCAGCACCATAAAACAGTTTTGGCTAGCTCCTTTATCTGCATTGTCCTTTCCAGTAGCTATAGACTGACTTTCGGATCTTGCAGATACAGACCATTCAATAATAAATTCACCCTTACGTTGGAGGCACTGAGGAAAATTAAAGAGATTATTCACTTAAATATCATAATTATTTACAGAAATAATGCAGTCTGGTAGCATCATTATATTTCATAACATAGTGTTGATAACCTTTTTCAATTTTTAATTAATAATACATCTGTGAGATAAGCATTTATAAGCATTTTGAAGAGATTAACATTCTTACTTTTATTTATGTGCTCAGTTTGTTATTACTATATTCTTGTGTGTGTGTGTGTGTGTGTGTGTGAATAATGTATGTGTTTCTTTAATTATAGAAGACAAGTAAATTACTCCTATTATAAAATGTACATTTACCTTCATCCAGTACCAAGTTACCGGTATAGCAAGAAAGAGGCAATGCAGAAATATCTAAGAATATTTGAGGCCCATAATTACTTTCAGAAATGCTGCTGCTGCCTCTTTCCCACATGGTAAATTTCTTGATGGCCCTAAATCATTCAATATGTCCATAAATCCCACTAAGGATATGTCAAACAAATAATCAGAATTTATCTTTCTCAGAAACAGTCATTGGCATTTGTGTTAAACTGGCAATGAGAACTGCTTGTCGTTTTAGAGACCCAAATGGTGTTCCAACCCTTCATGCTGGCAGGATATTTGGTGTTAGACTCAAGTGACTGAAAATGGCCCCTTTCAAACAACCTATATAATCCATTTTAGCTGCTGGTTGCTAACAGATTTTTTGTGTAATTTCAGACACAACCATTTAGGCTCCTGGCTGTTAACAGATTTTATTTACCTTTTCAAACAAAGCCATTTGTGTCCCTTTTGCAAAGTGAGGCTGAGCCAGTTGGGGATTTTTTTTACTCTTTTCTTCCATTTTCAGGTATTTTTTGTGCTTCTGAATCTCTAAAATGATTATAGCACTTCTGAAAGAGCTGTTCCCCCTCCATGCCACCCTTTTTCACAGCACGTTCTATTTCAGCTTTTTCTTTTCTTTTTTTGAACATTTAAATTTTTGCACTGTAGTGCTAGATGAATATAGCTATTTAGTGCTATAATGACACTGTTCAGATGTCATTTAATTGTTCTAGTGGTCTAGTGCTAAAGCACAAAGAATGTTAAAAGGGATGGGGGGGAAGTGATGTGGTTTGAAATGGGCAGAGTATTTCAGACACTGCTTATAAACAGATTTAAATATGCTGTCTAAAACCTCCCCATGTTGCATTACCAAGAATCAAGCCAGCAACAGATAATAAATGGTTTAAAACAGCAATGTGAAAGGGGACAATGTATTTATTTATTTATTTATTTATTTATTTAATGGACTTATATCCCGCCCTTCTCACCGAAGTGTCTCAGGGCGCTGAGGTTCCAAATGCCTCAAGAACTGTTTAACCAGGAGAGCCAGTTTGGTGTAGTGGTTAAGTGTGTGAACTCTTATCTGGGAGAACCGGGTTTGATTCTCCACTCTTCCACTTACAGCTGCTGGAATGGCCTTGGGTCAGCCATAGCTCTTGCAGAGTTGTCCTTGAAAGGACAGCTTCTGTGAGAGCTCTCTCAGCCACACCTACCTCACAGGGTGTTTGTTGTGTGGGAGGAAGGTAAAGGAGATTGTGAGCCACTCTGAGACTCTTGAGATTTAGAGTGGAAGGCGGGATACAAGTCCAATGTCATCATCTTCTTCTTCATGTTTTCTGTTGCCTGATCCTAAAATATGCTGTTTTATATCCCCATTAATATCTGCACAAAAGGAGATTGAGGAAGAATTGTACTGCTACAGCACCAACCCCAAATCAGACTTTTCTCTGCAGCCACTGTGGCCGGACCTGCCTGTCCCGCATTGGTCTTGTCAGCCACCAGCGAGCCTGCAGCAGACGTGGACTACTGCACCTTTCTTAAATCTTCGTTCGCGAAGTCAAGCCGAGAGAGAGAATATCTGCAATATCTACATCATTCTTCTCTTCCATTTTATACTTGTAACAAACCTGTGATGGAGATTAGGCTAAGGAAGAGTCACAGGCTATGAAAGCTTCCATGACATAATGGAGTTTCAAGCCTGGGCCTCCTGGATCCTAGTCAGACACTCTAACTACTAGACCACATCGATATGTGAGCAGGGCTAAATCCAGTGTCTTCTTGTACAACACTATTCTTTCCATGGTGGAAAGTTACTGGATGGTGGAAGGCAAAGAGTGTCAGCAGTAGCCTTATTCACAACAACCAGAATATCTGTTGGAAATAAACTCAGGTATGGCCAGTGAAAAAAGTGGAGCATCCCACACCTGCCCATGCTGTTTTAGAAGTGGCTCTAACTTACAGTCTGTTATGGTATCCTGTCGCAGGAGAAACTGGTACATCGTCTTTCTATATACTGTTGCCAGATTTCTAAGAGGGTTAAAATACAAACCCTTATCTTATTTACATACTCACAGAAATCAGATCTGAACTTTTTAAAAGTGAGAGATCAGCCACCCAAACAAAGCAGACTGATTTAAAATAGGCTAGGTGGCCACAATACTTATTGTATGTAGCTCCTCATGACCATTTTTTCATGCACATACTCTAGGGTTGACTCAACAGCTATTTTTCCTGGCTTGAATAGAAAGGTTCAGGACTTCTTTTGAGCAGGAACGCAGTTCCGGCGGGCTTGGTGTCAGAGGATGTGGCCTAATATGCAAATGTGTTCCTGCTGGGCTTTTTCTACAAAAAGCCCTGTACAAAACAATGGTGCTATCAGGGGGCATGGCCTAATACACAAATAATACACAATTTTTTTGGTAGAAAAAGCCCTGGGAAGGTTAAATGAAGAGAGTAGGATGATAGTGAGATCAGGCAGCTATGTGGTTACTGAGGAAGCTACTCAGAAATTGAGACCAATTTCCCACTCATCCTATGCCGCTCTGATGTTCCTCTTTTCAGCACAGCATCCTTCCAATTTCCCACTATCTGCCTTGGGGCTTCAGCTTGTGTCAGCATTTTTGCACAGCAACAAGAAACTGGTTTTTAGCTGTTTCTGTTTACCACGCAAAAACGCTGACGCAAGCTGAAGCCCCAGGGCAGATAGTGGGAAATTGGAAGGATGCTGTGCTGAAAAGAGGAACATCAGAGCGGCGAAGGATGAGTAGAAAATCGGTCTGAATCTTCTGATCTTTTGTTACCTAACCAATGGAACTTGAGTTAAAGTCAGCTAGGCACTCATTTCAAGTTGTCTCTAGGTAACATGAGTACACACACAGCAAAGCCACAGTAGAGGCATAGCAGGGGAAAATGTCCAGATCCTTGCATTTGGAAAACAAGGGAAATATGACACTTTGTAAAGAAAAAGGTATGCAATAGAAAGTGAATTACAGGCCCATGGGGCCTTGGTTCTTATCGAGGCTGTGAGGAGAAAGGAAGGGGAGTCTAATCCTTTACCACACCCACTCACTACTTCAATAAAGCTTACTGCCACATCTAGAGGCAGTAAACTTTCAAGCCACTTCTAGGAGGCAACATCAGGGGAAGTTCTTGGCTTCTACTCTGTGCTTTTTGGTTGTCCAGGACAACTGGTAAGCCACAGTGTAAAAAAGAATGTTGGACTTGGTGAACCACTGGTCTGATCCAGCAGGGCACCACATACATAAACACTTATCAGATGCCACATCCCAAGTAGTCTATTCTTTGAAAATACAGCCCATGCCAAAATTCATTTGTGCAAGGGGAGAGATAAGCTCAGAGGAAAAAGGAAGATCCATGTGGTAGGCAAATATGGAGCTGTTTAATATAAAGGGAAGTCACCATCTGTCGCTAAGCAAGGAAAAACTGCATTCAGTGGGAAAGTAGATTCTAGGTTCTGTAAATGAGCCAAGATTGCATGACAAACCAGACAGAGAGAACCCCTGGGAAATCTGGTATAGGGTTTTCAATCATGCCTCAGAAGCCAGCTAGTATTATTATCTATGCAACAGAAAAGAAGCCAACCCCAAGGCAGAGAATGACAGCTCAGCCTGACTGTGCAGGAATTTTAAGACTTTCTCTTAGTTCTTTTGTATTTTTTCTTTTGTTTGTTTATCCTTTTTATAATATAGCAGGAATGTTACTCATTCTGCAAGAGGCACTGGGGTTTAGGAAAGGAAGGCCTCTGCTATTTTGGCTGTTGAGCTAAAGTTGCTCCTCAGCAACTGAATCCCTCATAGGAAAATAAAGCATATTCAGAGTCTCTCTCCTCTTTCTTATGACACAGCCCCAGCCCCCAGCGTCCATGCTTCTTTTGCATTTTTCATTACAAAAAACCCTTCAAAATACTTAACAAAGAATTAAAAGACTTCTGGGGTAGAACCATGCTCTGTAAAGAATAATTTGTAGTATCAGAGAAAAATGTGTTTTGTCACTGCATATCAGATTTGTCCCAAGATTTTTAATTTATTTATCAGTACAAGTCCTATATGAGATATTACCATCATTACCAAAAGGAAGATTAAGAATGTTATATTGATAGTACTTAAATACTGTGATTCATTCAATGAAGAGCAAAGGATTTCAAAATCAAGGGAACATTTGTATAATGAGCATTTTTACAAATAGACCACCCATATTCAAGGGAGAAAGTCAATTGCTCTGAGAAATGTCAAAAGGGGGGTTGTTTTCTACATGTGCCTTCTGAATTGCACAGCAGTAAAACTTAGCTTCAGGGCCTTCGTTCTGCAGAACTGATGCTGTCATTATGATGAACAATACCAACAGGAACAGCCAATTGTGTTCATTTCGGTCACTGGTGAAAACTGAGATTCATATCCTGACCATCGAGGATCTCAAGAATCTCTTGTGTCTCTTCTTTTAGATCATGTAGTGCCAGCTTCATGATTCACAGTCACTGTGTAAATATAATTGAAAAATAATTAAAAAAATAAAATAATGTACCATAACATTTGGGGTACACATTTTTGAAGTACATTTTTAAATTACTTGTAATAAGTAATTTCTTCTGTGTGGTTACTCTTAGATGAAACAGTTTTGATGCCACTTTGGTTCTACATGAGTGCTAAGGTGTATTAATTGGTGTAAAAATGTACACATACTTATCAAATTCTCCTTAACATCAAAAGAAAAGAGATGTTATCTTTCTTCAGTATTAGTTGCCTTCATCATAAAATGTCTGTCTGCTGAAATGATTATTTTGTTTGCTTAAAAAGGTAAAGGTAGTCCCCTGTGCAAGCACCAGTCTTTTTTGACTCTGGGGTGATGTTGCTTTCACAACGTTTTCATGGCAGACCTTTTTTTACGGGGTGGTTTGCCATTGCCTTCCACAATCGTAAAACAGCACACACTGGCAGAATAACAGATTGTTCCCTACTCCAGTCTGGTTTTTCCCATGAGGTATTGCCAGGTTTGCCAGCAGGAATGAATGATTCATCTTTAGTTCACACATAGCTCAAATCTCACCGAATGCATAAGGTTGTTTCTATAACCAGGTCACATAGTCAACTGCTTGGGGCAACAAAGGCCAGCAAGAGGCTTAAATCAAACTGATACAATCCTAAGCAGGTCTACTCAGAAGTAGGTCTATGTTATGCAGTGGGGATTTCTCCCAGGAAAGTGTCTTTAATAGGAAGGTATGTGGATTGCTTTGCTTAGCCACTGTACTTGTTTACATGAATTTACCACTGAAGTACTCTTTAGATTAGGGTTCTCTCTCTCCTTTCGACTGGAACCTGAATGTGAACTGAATCAACCTGAATAAAATGTTTTACTTTTTGCAATATACTTCTTGGGAGATTTATTTACTGCACTCAACATCATACTTCTATGACTAGGCAAACTCTGCTGTATTAAACAAAGAGCCCAGTATTTACAAGCTAATCCTGGGCAAACTGCATCCTCACAATCACATCTGGAATAGAGAAATCTCATCCACTTTGCTTTATCTCCCTGAAAACTCTGGATTCCTTTTCATTAACCCATTTGTGTTGTTCATGAGTGGGGAAAATAGCAAAATAGGGCTTTGCTCGGTGTGGTAAAACACCTTGAAATGGCCCTGCTGGGGTACGATTTAATATATGTGATTCCGTTGTCTGAGGAGTTGCAGATTTTTTTGTGTCCATGTAATACCTGTGGAAGTGACAACCTGGATATCCTATAGTATCTTCTTTTATGCATCCTCCTCATTCTTTCTTACTCACTCCTTCTTGCCACCTGCTCTTTCCTGTTCCATCCACTTTTTCCATGGACCAGATATAACTCCGTGTCTTCCCTGTGATCAACTTAAGGTCATTATTTCCTTCCACTGGCTATTTTGACATGGGATTTTCACTTTTTTTGCCCTACATTCTGTTTTCAAGGCTGGAAAGCAGAGGTTCTCCTGATTTCACAATGAAGTCCTATTCCAAACACATTCTTAACATCAAACCAACTAGACTAAACCATGTATAAGAGACTATTTCCTAACTCTGCTAAGTTGTTTCCTATAACTAACAGTTTTTTTTCTTCATAATCTTTTGATTTTTACATTTTTCTGGGGAGAAATTTACTGATTATTTAAATTGAGTATCAGTGAGACTACGGAAGAGCCAATGGAAAGTGCAGGTTAAAACTGCCTGTTTAAGTCTGTTATGTAGCAGAGACCTTTATTCTCACATCTCGTGCTGGCAAACTGGTTTTTACTTGACATTGTCTTTGTCTTAGCTCAAAACACTTGATTCTAATATAATGTAATAAATTGCATAGGACTAAAATTATATAATTCATAATAAGGTAGAGCCACCTAGTGGTAACAATCATTCTTCCATCCACATACACCCTTTCCCCCCCACACACCAACCTTTTATCTACACAGTGTATTTTCAAGGACCAATCAACATTATATACACATCTCTTGGAATCTTCTACCTGAAAATGTATTGCTGGAAGGTTCCCAGTCACCCACCAATGCATAAAAAGAAACCCAACCATGATGATTCTTTTAATCAGGACTTTTTTGTAGAAAAAGCTCATAAGGAACTCATTTTCATATTAGACCACACACTCCTGATGTCACCATTGTTTCACACAGGCTTTTTTGTAGGAAAAAAAATTAGCAGGACCTCATTTGCATATTAGGCTGCACCTCTCGCTGCCAAGCCAGCCAGAACTATGTGTTCCTGCTCAAAAAAAAAGCCCTGCTTTTAATCACCATAATAACGTTTGTGATTTGATGCAGTTATATTAGAAGGAAGAGTCTGGAAGGCAGAGGAGTTGAAGGATCAAGGCTCATTCTAGGGTGGATACCACATAAGGTTTTTTTCACGATAAGAAAAATCAGATTTATAAGGACAATCTTTTCTTGTGAAGCAAAAGATGTTTAATCTTAGCATGCATACCTGAAGCAAAGTCTCATTTAAATGTTTATAAGTTTATGTTAGTTGGCCAGAAATATAAATGCTCATTAGAAATAATCTCCTGCAAGAAGATATCTTGAATATCTGCAAGACCATGGTCAGTGTGAATCTAACCAAAGAGAAGACACTTTAACTACTAACAGATTTATTAATAGGAATAAGGCCCCTTGTGGAGAAAAGTACAATGGGCTCTAGAAAGAGGCTCTGGGAGAGTGCCCCCCTTGCTGTCTTCCCACACACCCAAATGAAGCATTCACTCCTCCCCTACCTCAAGGGGAACTGATCTCTGCTATCTGGAGAGCAGTAGTAATTCTGAGTGATCTCCAGCCCGCACCTGGAGATTGGCAATAGTGGTTCCCAGGATGAAATGGCTGGTTTGGGCTGGAGTGTATGGCATTGTACCTGTCTGAGGTCCCACCCTTCCTCAAAGCCTACCCTCTCCAGGCTCTACCCCTCAAATCTCCAGGAATTTCCTAACTTAGGGTTGGCAACCTTATCTGCCCCTCTGACTTCAGCTTTCCATCAACTCCCCCCTTCTTGCAGCCTCTATGTAGGAAAAGGACAGTCTTTCTCCACCATGTGGGGGAGACCAAAGCAGCTTACATAGTTTTCCTCTTCCCCTGCCCTGTGATCTGTACAACAACCCTGTGAGGTAGGTTAAGCTGAAAGCCTGTGAATGATCCAAAATCACTCAGTCAGCTTCCACAGCCAAAATCTAGGTCTGATAGACCCCCCCTCTGAAGCCCTAACTCTTATGCCCTCCTCAAACTCCGCCACAGGATCTTCAGGAATTTCCTACCAACCTGGAACTGGAAGTCCTAGTCAGGACTGACCCCAATGAGTTCTCCCTCAGAGGCCTTTAGTGATACCTTTCAGAGAACAGTCTCTCTCTGATAATGTTGTTGGTCTTAAGCACAGGACTTTAATCTCTCTGTCTTGCTTTCCCTCCCTTCCTCTTTGTATCTGGTCTGCTGCCAACGGACACCATTCCCACCCCCCTATCTCTGGCTGTTTCCCTTCCAAAGAAGACAGAGACTGCGGTCACACTCACCATTAAATCCATCCCTAACCCATCGCTATTATACCCCGCAGCTTTTTACAACGAATTTCCTGATCAGACATCGCTCCATCCTTAGGTTCTAAGCAGCGTTGGTCCCATCGTTGGTTGATCAGAGGTCTCAACCGGACCTCATTTTTTGAGATGGCATTCCACACTCATGCAAGCGCAGTACCGTGGGATATTGTGCTTGGCTTTTTTTTTAAAGGTGCCAGAAAAGGTAGGCAATCTGACACCCCCCCCCCCCCCAATTTAAACACCCGGCCAGGGAGGGTAAGCCCAGGAGTTCTCTTTGCTGTCTCTCCACCTGGCAAAGCTGGGTTATCTTCCTCCCCCCCCCATTTAAATGGGACAAAAGGGTAAAAGCCGGAATGGGCCGGAACAGGCTGGAATGGGCATCAAACAATGTAGACTGTCACAAAAAATGAACACCCCGCCAGGGTGTTTAAATGGGGGGGGGGGGGGAGCACGGGAACTCTCTTTGCTGTCTCTCTGCCTGGTGGGGATAAGGCAAAGGTGGCCGATCTGACTTTTCCTCACATTTAAACACCCCACCTGGGTGTTTAAACAGGGGTGAGAAGCCCGGGAACTGCCTTTGCCATCTCCCTGCCTGGCAGGGAGACAGCAAAGGTGGGCGATCTGCCTCCCCCCCCCCATTTAGGAAAGGTCCCCTGTGCAAGCACCAGTTGTTTTCGACTCTGGCATGACACTGCTTTCACAAAGTTTTCATGGCAGACCTTTTACAGGGTGGTTTGCCATTGCCTTCCCCGGTCATTACACTTTCCCCCCCAGCAAGCTGGGTACATATTTTACTGACCTCGGAAGGTTGGAAGGCTGAGTCAACAATTGTTGGCGCAATGACATCATTTGGAGTGGGCTCTTGCGGGGAAGCGGATGTGCGCTTGCAACGAGTCAGCTACAATGGAGCGTTCAAACATAGAAAGTACACGTGGGAGTCGTTGGAAGCATTCTTATTCCGGATTTAATATACTATCAAAAAAGTCTGCGTCTCAGTCATGGCAGTTCGGGACACAAACAAGCCAACAACCATTGCCAGATGCTGATGTTTGGACAACCGCATAAAATCTGACATGCATCTGGCTTTCATCCATGTCCATCTCATCAGTTTATGTGCGTCTGACCTCGGCCAGAGGAAGGCTTTCTCTGGTTCTTTCCCTACTCCTTACTCAGCCAATCAAGGGAAAGACTTTCTCTGGCTATTTCCCTCCTCCTCCCTCCCTCAGCCAATCAAGGGAAGGGTTTCTTTCTCTTCTCTGCAAAGTAGTGCAACAGGTAGCTCAGCCAATGGGAGAACAGGGAGAGCCAGCAACTGCTAGAACCAAGGTTGATTTCCTTTTACTGACAGAATCAGTTTGGCTGGCTAGCAAAAGCCACTCGATTGGGAAAGGAGTAGACTCAACCAGTGGAATGCAAGTACTCTTGATTGATGGTTTGATGGGCCAAAGGTTGATGCAGCACAATCCCAACCAATGAGGGAGCTTGGTTTTGTCAAGATAAAACAGGATGATAAAATAGGGTGATATGCTTTCCTGGGCTAAAAATCACTTTGTGAAATGCATAAAATGATCAGAAGAATGATGCAAGATTATAAAATGCAAACTGAGACATTTCCATTCCAAGCTTTTTTTAAAAGATGCAAAGAAAGAATTTTGACTGTTCACCCATTCCCATTGGCTGTAGTTGATTAAACATTAGCCTAGTTGTGTAAGCAATTTAACTTCTGCCGTGGCTAAAGAAGGTGTCAGTTCTTTCAACCAGTGAACTCCACAGAGGAATTCCAGAGAGAAAGAGCTGAATTAGAATTCAGCAATAGACTTCATTGTATCACCAGAAGATTACACAGAGCTGATAAGAAACAGTATAATCAGCACTTCACAGCTTTTCTCTCCCTGGTTTCTCAGTCACCAGAACAGATTTTGTACATCTGACAAACTGTCTGTCGCCCATGAAAGTTAGAAATCTTTGAAGTGCCACAATAGTCTTTTTTTTTTCTAAAAGAGACTAATATGGCGGCCTCATTGGGATTAACGGAGAGGGAAACAAAATCCCTCTCAGGGCTAATCTTTGTGTTACAAACTCTTCCTCTTTGTTGGGGGATGACATGAGGACTATGTATCAAACGTGCAATGTGAGTCTTGTGCCTCTCAGATCCACACAGATCCTTCTGTACTTATGACCCTGGTGTGCAAGGAGAAGCTGCTTCAGCTTCCCTCCCGCCATGCAATTTTCACAACCTCAAGCTACCTCATGAAACCACTGTTGGCTCCACTGTAAAACTGTGATATTGGCTCCATTGTAAAATTTTGTGGCTACAGGTAATTATGTAAAGAAACCAACAGTGGCTCCACCAGTGCAGTTTGAGGATATGAAAACTATGGGCCCCCAGGCTGGTTTTTCCCCTCAGTTTTCCCCCTGCTCACAGCCCTTGGAGCCTGCACACGCAGCCAGCAACTGAGCCACTCTTTGCCCAACTTGCCTGGTGCGGCTGCTGGTGGTGTTGTCACCAAGTTTGCCTCTCTCTCTGCCTCTCCCCCGCAGCTTTGCCAAAGAGGCTTTGGAGAAGGGGCCTGCAGGCTGCAGCGGGGGCTGTGGGCAGCAGGGCAGGTGCTCTGACTCTGAGATAAATTTGCAAGGCCCCCCCCACAAGATTTTGACTGCCTACGGGCCTCCGCAGGGTTTAATCCGGCACTGATGAAAACTGACACAGGTAAGGAGCTAAAGGTGCCCCAAGCCACAGGTCATGATTGTTATCCTATGAGGACATCAGGAAGATTGTCCCAAGTGGGACTGAAGTTGTTATGGAATTCTGTCCTACGTTAAAAGTGACAGAACTATGTTGTAAAATATAACAATAGGTGAAATAGATTGTGGAGTTAACCATAAAGCAGAAGAGACCTTTGTTCAGTCTGAGATCCATTAAAATTGACTGTGTCCTTTTTGGAAATACAACTGGAAGACTGTAAGTACCTGGAGTTGGCATTCAGGTCCTTTTCTTCTTTCACAGGAGGTAGGTATTCACATTCAGCTAAGAAAAGATTGAAGACAGTGGAACTCTTAGCCTTGGCAATTTTTGGAATGTGTGTTCAATTTGAATAGCAATAACCACATGGTAGACTCCTGGAGGACATCATTTTTTATTTTTAATATTATGCTTAAAGCCTTTAGCCCATTTAAAAACCTTTGTGAATGTGTCGGAAGCCATAGTAACCTTTGTTTTATTTCTATGTATATAAACACTGCCCATCTCTAACACTTTGCCTTTGTCACAAGCTAAAAATAAAATGGATAATAATAAATGACCCATCATACAATTGTTTGTTAACACATCTGTTATTCTGCTGGATTATTCCATCTGGCAAGTATCTATGTTGTTATCCTATTAATGCCGTTGCTGGGTAGCACCCATCAAGTTGCATCTCTTTGAAGACCGCTGGCAAGGTCAGTGCCCGTTCCCACCATCCTCTACATGTAAAAAGCAGCTTGAAGTGTTTGTCCACTTACTGAGAGCCCTTCTGGTGGCACTTCATAGCACCCAAAGATTAGTGTGGTGAAAAATGAAATAATCCTAAATGCCACTGGGTGGGTTTGGGCATCACACGAAACAAGGGTTTAAATAAACTTAATATGGTTAATGTGATTGTCCACATACAGGCCATGCCAGTACAGTTAGTTAAAATGTATCAATCCAGGATTTGAAACCAGAGTGTGAAGTTGGTTTATTAACATGGGGCGCTTTCAGACATGCTGGCAGAGGTGAAGCATGTGCACCTCATGGCATCTTCTGCCTTTGGTTCACATGCTTCAGCTGGTGGTGAAAGATGCTCTGTGGCTGGGGAGCAATGTCAAGGCCACTTGGGATGCTGCTCGCCTAGAGTGGCAGTCCTTGCTTGAGACCTGGTGGCATCTGCCCACTTCTCATGCAACATCAAGTCTGCCGGTCTGCTGTGTGAGAGGGAGGGGGTGAGGAACTCCACCCTATGCCATGATTACATGTTTACTCTTACTGCAGAACTGAAGCTTTGAGGCAGTTGCTAGCTTGACACCACCCAATCAGATTAAAAACAAGTCTCTCATTTCCAAATCTAATATGGGCATTAACTAGATCACAAAGGCATCGTCAACATTTCCACAGTCTCTGGCCCCTTTGGTTCCTGTATGTGTGTTATGTGTATACACTTCTTTTTTCTGTCAAGCATGTTGTGGCCCTTTTCAACTAACATATAAACAGCACATGCCTGGTGTCAAAGAGCTTGCAGGTAATGTGCAGTGAACATGGCAAGGAAGCATGGAGGTCAGAATGAGGGGCTAGGAGTCACTGTGAGAATAACTGGACAGGCAGAATTCCCTTCCAGATTGGACAATAATCACAAGTCATTCGATTAACAAAGAAGCAGAAGGTTGCACCCCAGTTTATGGAGAGTAAGGGGGCAATGGAAAGACTGAGAGAAGGGGATGGTAGTCATAGCAACATGCCTGCAATATCATCCTGGTGACAGCCACTGAATAAAAAGTTCTATGAGATGTTAGAAAATATTTTTAGGCAGACACAGTATACCACAAACTCTTAAATATTTAAAACATGCAACTACCTTGTAGAAGCTGCTTTATGCATTTAAAATATTACAAAGCTTTTCACTGAAAAAACAAAACTACAGCATATCAAATGGACATTTTTGCTGATTAACACTTGCTTTAAAATAAGCATCCTCCATAATATATAAAGACTAATTCCTTCCCTGGCATTTGCTTCTGCTGCTATTTTAGTATTTCAGATGAAAATATGTTTCAGAAACTGAGCCAAGCCAAAGGGGGATGGGAATCAGAGACAATTGCACTAGAAAGGAAAAGGACTGGAAGTCGGCTAGGATACATACCATTTCGTTTCAAGCTGTTCATCCATTTATCGAGTTCTTCCATCTCTATTTCCACTACAGAGGGAGTATCTTCTTCAAAAATAGGACTGAATAAGAAAATAGAACTATGTTTTGAACCATGTTAAGAACTATTTTCATTCAGTCTGATTTTTTCAATATGGCTATGTCTGCCATATATTTAGACTGAATTTAAGTGTTTGGCTGTTGGTGCTGGCTTTGGAGAATGCATCAATTGTTATGCATTATAGAGCTAATCTACTGCTCAATGGAGCAGCAGGAGCAAAATTGGAGGGAATCTTGACATGACGGTAAAACCCATAGAGTTTGGTGTGAATCCTAGAGTGTCATCCTAATGTGGTGACATAACTTCTGGATTCATGTTGAAAATGACATTCTGGCATTGGCACAACACTAATAACCAGGGCTCTTCCTCCACATCTCTCAGGGATAGCCAACACTGGGCTGGCAACCACAGGCCCCAACTTCATACACAGTCCTTGCCACGTGACATGAGATCTTGCCAATACCTGAAGTGGAACCCTATTCAAGTAAATTCAGGATAGCGCTTAACATCTCAGTTATAATTTAAATATATGCCCATACTACAGTTCCTTATCAATACAGGACTGAACCATTGCTAGAACTATATAGAACTAGGGCTTTGTTTGTAGAACAAGCCCAGCAGGAACTCATTTGCATATTAGGCCACCCCCACATATCACCCTTGTTTCACATAGGGCTTTTTGTAGAAAAATCCCAGCAGGGACTAATTTGCATATTAAGCCACACACCCCTGATACCAAGCCAGCCGGAACTGCGTTCCTGCTCAAAAAAAACAAACCCTGTATAGAACAAGGGTATGTCTTCCAAATAGTGGCACACCAGTGACTGGTCTCTGCAGTTTTCCTGATTACATTTTAGGTTGCACCCACACAGATAATTTTTTTTCTCCATGTCATCTGCAGGAAGCCCCTGCAGTAAACAGCAAGATCAACATGATTTTGTACACAAAGCATACATGACTAATTTGACTTCTGGGTTTTTTACCCCCTTTGAGACAGAGAAAATAAAAACCTCCTTTATTTTTTTCTAAAAGGAGAAACTCCAGGATAGCTGCACATTCAAAACAGCAGGGGGCAGCTACTGCCATGTGCCATTTCCTACCCTTTCTCTGCTGAAGCTTTTCCCCCTTTTCTGCTGAGCCACATTGTAGCCTTACAAAGGGCTCAGTGGGGAAACAAGGAAAGGAAAGGGAGTTGGGGGCCAAAGGAAGGACCACTGAAAATGCATAAGTGTCTGCATAGATTGGGGTGGAGCAGAGATGGGGGAATACAGCCATTAGCAGAGCAAGAATGGGGCACATGGACACCTTTTCTAGTATCCTGGTATCTCCTGCTTCTGCAACAACAGGGACAGGTTGTTGCTGTCCTGTGTATGTACATCCTTACAAAACTATGTTTTGCCCTGTACTTCCTGCATTTCATGGCCCTGCTATTTGTGGTTTTCCCCCGTACATCCTACATAAAATAACAGGACAGTAAAGACCCACCCATGGCATCTGAAGAAGTAGGCTCTTATCTACAAAAGCTGATGCTTTATTAAAGTGGAGTCTGAATAGCACGAATAGTTCAACTGATTAACAAGAGTGTATCAAACACCAAATAATAAAGAGAATCTCTATACAGCTTACCTTTTACAGTTTTCACTTCCTGATTCTTCTGAAATGAAAAGAAAATGTACTTAAAGAGAACTTGTAAATAATTCCTTTTTAAATGTGGAAAAACAAATAATTTCTAGTCTGAGAAGTAGGCATCACATGCTAATATATTATATACTCAAGCAGCATAATAGTAAAATAGGGAAAATATGCTCAAAGCATTTTGGTCTCTCAAAACTGACCCTTCCTTCTCTGTGTATTCTGAGATAGTGAATTTACAGAATAAACACAGGCTTTATTGTCTGTGTTTGGGTGCCGTGTACTGAATATCAAATGGTAAAATGGTACAGGGGAAAAAGCTTTCTACACCCACCGATACAGTGTCCAGTCTCTGCCCTATTCTCACAATGCTGCTATTTATTTAAAAAATCTCACACAAGAGTCGAGGTACTATTCTCACATTAGTCTACTCTTAACTGTAACATCCACTCTCCAGTCTTTTGTAGGGTTGCCAGGTCCCTCTGGCCACCAGTGGGGAATGGGGGATAGGGTTGCCAGATCCAGGTTGGGAAACTTCTGGAGATTTGGGAATGGAGCCTGGGGAGGACAGGGACCTCAGTATGGTACAATGCCACAGAGTCTGCCATCCAAAGCATCCATTTTCTCCATGGGAACGAATCTCTCTAATCTGGAGCTGAGCTGTAATTCCAGGGCACTTTAGGGTTGCCAATCCCCAGGTGGGGGCAGGGAATTCCCTGGTTTGGAGGTCCTTGCCCTGCTTCAGGGTCATCAGAAAGTGTGGGGGGAGGGAAATGTCTGCTGGGCACTTCCCTATGGAGAACAATTCCCATAGGGTCTCCCATAATGGAGAATTGATCCACAGGTTTATGGTGCTCTGGGGGGGCTGTTGTTTTTTGAGATAGAGGTACCAAAATTTTCAGCATAGCATTTGGTACCTCTCCTCAAAACACCTTCCAAGTTTCAAAAAGATTGGACCAGAGGGTGCCCCTATCCTTCACGATTTCCAATTGAGAGAAGGCATTTAAAAGGTGTGCAGTCCCTTTAAATGTGATGGCCAGAACTCCCTTTGGAGTTCAATCATGCTTGTCACACCCTTGCTCCTGGCTCCACCCCCAAAGTCTCTTGGCTCCACCCTCAAGCCCCCTGATATTTATTGTATTGGACTTGGCAACCCTAGGGGCATCCCCAGGTCCCACTTGGAGGCTGGCATCCCTAGTCTTTTGGTTTATAAATGCTACTGTTAAGATGAGAACCAGTGCGGGGGGGGGGGTTGTAGAAAAAGCCCAGCAGGAGCTCATTTGCATATTAGGCCGCACTGCCTGGTCCAGGCAGATCTCCATTCCTGGGAGCTCCAGCAGAAAATAAAGAGCCCTGGTGAGAACAATGTTCTGCAACCCACAACAAATATCTGAAACCCACTCACCATAGAGATGGCTCACTCATTTGCATCCCTGGTTACTTTGTTTACTTAATGTGAACTAGGGTTGCCAACATTCAGTTGGGACATGGAGATCTTCTGGAATTATTTCTAACTGATCTCCAGACTACAAGAATCAGTTCCTTTGGAGAAAAAGGTTGCTTTGCAGGGTGGATTCAATGAGATCTCTCCTCTTTCAAAACCCCCCAGTCTCCAGGTTCCACCCCCAAATCTCCAGGAATTTCCCAATCCAGAGCTGTCAACAGTATTGTGAACCCTATTTCCCCTGTATCATGTTGGAGGGTATATGCTGCTGGTATGTACAACAAGAGATTAATAAGAGTGCTGCCATATCTCTCTTCTCCACCTCCTCTTAAGAAAGGAAAAGGAAATGAAAAGTCCCCTGTGCAAGCACCAGTACCCTATGCAAGCACCTCCTCTTACGAAAGGAAAAGGAAAGGACTTTTTACGGGGTGGTTTGCCATTGCCTTCCCCAGTCTTTTACACTTTTCCCCCAGCAAGCTGGGTACTCATTTTACTGACCTTGGAAGGATGGAAGGCTGAGTCAACCTTGGGCCGGCTACCAGCTTCTCAAATACAGTACCAAAGATAAGGCATGCAAGGACATGGATGTATTGCTTGTTCCTATAATCCACTTGAAAATGCTTCCAGTAGGCCTTTTTCGAGGCAAGCCTGCATGTCTTGAGCCTCAGCAAAGGCATAAACCAAGCAAGCACTGAGGTAACAGCACATACTCCTTCTATTCTGGGGACAGCAGGAGCAAAATATTGTTTTCTTCAATTGGAATAAAGTTTAAATCTAGTGGCATCTTTAAGACCAATAGAGTTTAATTCTGGGTATAAGCTTTCATGTGCATGCATCCTTCAATTAAGCTTATTTTGTTGGTCTTAAAGGTGCCACATGTGTGAGAAAAAGACCCCTAATTTCAGAACATCGTAGTCACCCATTTGGTTGCCAGGGTGCCTGGAGATTCAACTCACACACATCTGCCAGGAGAACATGGATTTTGTCTACCAGAATGTAGGGACTTATGTGAGTACAAACAGCCACAACATTGTAGCAGCACTCCGTGTCTCTGGAGGAGTGCTAACCAGGAGAACAGATGGGTTTCCAGTCGCTCCATGCGATCCCCCTCTCGGCCATTGCAGCAGAAGAACGTGCGCCACCAGGAACTGTCCAGGCAAGCAGCTTCCAGCCTTGACCATAGAATCCCTATGGGAAGGCTAACATCACCAGCAGCTATCTTCCTGCAGTGCCAGATTCCATTACAGTGAAGCGGGAGGCTCACGTACTCAACAGATGTCACCTATGCATAAGGCCATCAAGCTTATCTTAGGCGTGGATCCTGCCAGACTGCCTAAGCATTTGTCCAACGGAACCCAAGACAAAGACTGGTGCCAGTAGAGGGATGAAGAAGAGGAAGAACATCTTCACCTAGAGCCAAGTGTCTTTGTATAGATCGGGTGTTACCTTAGGTAGCAATTTGGCTATCTATTGTCACCTTTTTAGATAAGTTTGATAGACTTAAGTACCCCCACCCCAATAATTTCTCCCATTCTTTCCCTTAATGGTCATCCTGGAGCCTCTCCCTTTGGCCCATTGTTACCTGGAAGTCCAATCAGGTAACCCGGGCCAAGCCTGCTCATTGACCAGATATGGGCATCCAATCAGGTGCCCCCAATAAACTGGCTATTGGCTACCGCATAAGTCCAGCCCTTATGGTCATTGTGGAGCCTACCCTTTTTCTGAGGTCATGTACCAGCTGACCACCTGTCATCTGCCCCTGTACCTCCATTCCCTAAGGGCTCAAGATAGTCTTTATAACCTGTGACCCAGCTCCCCACAGGTGTGCATCTAGCAGTACCCCATTCCTACTGCTTAGATACATCCCCGATTCTTGGCCAGTTGAGGATCCCATTCCCCATCGTCCTCATTTGTCGCTGTTGGAGCCTTCCTTGAAGACTATGATCGGTAATTATCACCCTGTTTGACCATCCTTATGTTACCTCTATGCATTTCTTTCTATTTTTATTAGGACTGTATGTGTGTTGTATGTATCCATCATCTTGTATGTATGTTCTATATTTTTCTACAATAAATTTTTAATTGTTTTTATTTAATTAGTGTCCTTTGTGAATTTAAGCAATAATTTCTGGAACTGGAATCCTGTATACATAGATTCTAGATCCTTTTTAAGCCATAGGTGCCCACCTGTCAATTCCCCAACCTCGTTTCGAAGGCATTTTGGCTTACACTGGCCTCAAACTTTGTTCTGTTGCTTCAGACCAATTCAGCCACCATTGTACTCAATAGGGAATAAACTGGGGTGGCAATTGAGCCCATGATAGCATAGTGTACAGTAAAAAAATGGTAAAGGTAGTCTCCTGTGTGAGCACCAGTTGTTTCCGACTCTGGGGTGACATTCCTTTCACAACGTTTTCATGGCAGACTTTTTACGGGATGGTTTGCCATTGCCTTCCCCAGTCATCTACACTTTCCCCACAGCAAGCTGGGTACTCATTTTACCGACCTCAGAAAGATGGAAGGCTGAGTCAACCTGGAGCCGGCTACCTGAACCCAGCTTCTGCCAGGATTGAACTCAGGTTGTGAGCAGAGCTTAGGACTGCAGTACTGCAGCTTTACCACTCTGCGCCATGAGGCTCTTTTAGCATAGTGTACATCTAAATTAAAATCTTTTTTATTCCTCTACTATAGTCTAAGGGGATGCAATCAAGTACGTTTAACTGAAATCAAAAGGACATTTCCAGACAGATATATTTAGGAAGGTTCGTTACTGGTAACACTTCAAAGTTCAATATAATTTGGTCTATATTTTTCCATCAGTGAATTTCAGATAGTTTTATCTGTAACTACTATAGAAGTCCTCAGACTCAATAAGTTAAAATCAGTGAAATGTGGATGCTGTGGATGAAGAAGTCCCTTACAACTCAACACAGCCTGTTTTTAAACACACACCTGCAATGATACAACCATATTGCAAAAAAAACCAACAGGTCTGTTCATGCATCTGTATTATTAGAGAAGGACGGGGTGGGATAGAAGACATGAGCATGGACATCCCCCCATCTCTAGTCTTGGGATTTTGACAGTGCTGACCAGGGCTTTTTTTCTGGAACTCTCAAGAAGGAGAACCCCATGGGTGGCCCTCATTAACTTTTAAACATTTTTTGAAAATATTGTTTCTGCTAAGAGGTTCTGGGACTCCTTTCCACTGCATTCCCCCAGGAAAAAAAACACTGCTGCTTTCCTAAGGAGAGTTGCACTATTCTAAATCCATTTAATTAGTGGGTTTAGAAGGGTGTGACTCTATTTAGGATTGTACTGTAAGCCTGTGTATACATATATGCATTTTGAGGTGATATTTGAGGAACCGAAGGGAGAACTTCAAATGTGACTGACCTAACCTTTAATGAGTATAGTGATAGGAAGGCAAGTAAGGGAGGTCAATCTCAACAATGCAATGTAATGAAATCAAAATCACGCAAATTCAAAAAGTACAATGGAAAGCAATTAAAGTGTTCCTAGTGGTAAGTGGTCACATTAGCTAGATAGATCCTCCCACAACTAGTAAAAAGCAGAATCTGCCCAAAATGAAAAAAAAGGAAGAGGAAGAACTCAGGTGGGGGGAGGGGACAGAGTTACAGCAAAAGAGTAAATGGGGTCAGATGGACTGGACAGGGTGGGGAGCAAAGAACTGGATTTTGAGTGAATGGAAAACAACAAAAGGGTGTAGCATGACTGGGCTTTGGGGAAACACAGGAGAAACAGACTGGGCAATCAAACCAGGCTGAAATACAGGAGAAATAGACTGGGCAATCAAACCAGGCTGAGGAGAAGCAGTGGTATGCTGGCCAAGAGGAAAAGGGAGAAGGGAGAGGGGATACATTGCTAGTGGACAACCAGGTATCTCCAGGGTGAAACTTTGAAAGAGGGAGCGAATGAACCCAAAAAACCACAGATGAGGATCTGAAGAGCTGGACTGAGGTTGACTCGGGGTGGAAGGGCAGTCTGGAAGTAAAACTGAATTTTAAAAGGCTGGGTTAAAAGGGAGTCCTTGTTTTATATCACAAATATGCCCCATCTCTACCACTGAAGGTAACAAGGTTTTCCGGTTACTTGGGTCACTCCAAGGGGGATACTAACAGAGCAGGAAATGAAGTTATCCTGCTATTTAAGGGCTTGATTGATTTACCTGGCATGTCTATATTGTTCTGAAAATTCCCTAAACAGACTGGAATGTCAGATTATTGTCCTACAAGCACTGGTTACTCATTTTGGTCTGGATGCAGGAAGATCCCACGGAATCATAAAGTAAGCACTTTGATGAAGGAGCATGACAGTTTCTCACAGTAACCTGCCTGTCATGAGATGACATTTTATTTAATCATCATGATGCTGTGACTTAATCCAAATGGAAGTCTGCCTTCAGAGGCATGTAAAGATTTGGGGAGATGGGGTAATACTCCCCATATCCTGGTATAACCAGGAGTTGCGGCGGTTGAAACGGGGACTCAGACGACTAGAGAGGCAATGGCGGCGTACTCGAGACGAAGCGATTCGAACATCTTATAGAGAGTTTATGAAGTCCTATGAGATGGCAGTCAAGGCCGCAAAGAAAGCATACTTTGCGGCGGAGATTGCGTCCGCAACTTCGCGCCCGGCACAACTGTTCAATACAATTCGGACCCTTACAACACTGCCACAGGGCAGACCAAATTCTAATGAATTGGAAATTGGCTGTGAGGCTTTTGCGAATTTCTTTGCGGATAAAATCGCATCGCTCCGTTCCGACTTCCCTGCCATATTAGATACAGCTAGCGAACCTGAGGCTCCGTGCCTGTCTTCGGATTGTGTTCTGGACGGCTTCGGCGCGCTCAGCCTGGAAGAAGTTGACAGGATCCTCCTATCTGCACGCCCAACAACTTGTAAATTGGACCCATGCCCCTCTTGGCTTATTAAGACCTGCCAGAGGGAGCTAAGATATCCTATACGGGATATCATAAATAGATCCCTACTGGAGGGGCATTTTCCATCAGCGCTCAAGGAGGCGGTGGTCCGTCCCCTCTTGAAGAAAACAACGTTAGATCCAGCCGAATTGGCACACTACCGGCCGGTCTCGAATTTGCCCTTTTTGGGCAAACTTATTGAGAGGGCAGTGGCGTTGCAGCTACAGAGTTTCCTGGAGGATGCTTCTGTCCTTGACCCCTACCAGTCTGGTTTCCGCCCGGGCCATGGGACGGAGATGGTGCTGGTCGCCCTGGTGGATGACCTTCAGCGGCATCTGGATCAAGGCAGCTCGGCGGTGCTGATGTTGTTGGACTTATCGGCAGCGTTCGATACGGTCGACCATCGGCTTCTGGCGTGCCGCCTTGCCGACGCAGGGATTCAGGGGCTGGCCTTGCAATGGCTTTCCTCTTTCCTTGACGGTCGGGGATAAAGGGTGGCGATTGGGGAGGAACTGTCCCAGAGACACACGCTTGATTGCGGGGTGCCTCAAGGGGCGGTACTTTCCCCGATGTTATTTAACATCTATATGCGCCCCTTGCCCAGATTGCCCGAAGGTATGGGCTGGGTTGTCATCAATATGCTGATGACACCCAGCTCTATCTGCTTATGGACGGCCGGCCCGCCTGCGCCCCAGAAAATCTGGACCGGGCGTTACAGGCAGTGGCTAGGTGGCTTAGGCTGAGCGGGCTGAAGCTGAATCCGGCGAAGACAGAGGTCCTTTGCTTGGGTCACTGCGGCCTGGGAAGGGAAATCCCCCTGCCAGTTTTTGACGGCGCGCCGCTGACAGCGTCGGGCAGGGTCAAGAGCCTGGGGGTGCTATTGGAGCCTTCTCTGACGATGGAGGCTCAGATAGCAGCCACTGCCAAGTCCACTTTCTTTCACCTTAGGAGGGCGAGGCAGTTGGCCCCCTTCCTGGAACGCGACGACCTAGCAACAGTGATTCATGCTACGGTCACCTCGAGGTTGGACTACTGTAATGCCCTCTACATGGGGCTACCCTTGTGCCAGACCTGGAAACTGCAGTTAGTGCAGAACGCTGCTGCCCGGCTGCTACTAGGGCTCCCAAGATGGGAGCACATTCGGCCGGGGCTCCGGGATCTGCACTGGCTGCTAGTAATATTCCGAGTCCAGTACAAGGTGTTGGTCATTACCTTTAAAGCCCTATATGGCCTAGGACCTGTCTACCTTAGGGACCGTCTCTCCCCACACGTTCCCCAGAGAGTACTACGCTCGGGTTCACAAAACCTGCTGGTAGTCCCTGGGCCAAAGGAGGCCCGCCTAAAATCCACCAGGGATCGGGCCTTCTCAATAGGGGCACCTTATTGGTGGAACCAGCTGCCGGAGGAGGTGAGGGCCCTGCGGGACCTAGGGCAGTTCCGCAGGGCCTGTAAGACAGCCCTCTTCCGGCAGGCCTATAACACCTAACTGATAATGAGAACATCTCTGGATGGAACAAAATGCTTCTATAGACCGCTGGTTTTATCTTATCTTGTTTTATTAATTATGGTTTTAATTGTATTTGTAAATGTTTTAAATCGAATTGTATGAATTATTATGCTGTGAGCCGCCCTGAGACACTTCGGTGAGAAGGGCGGGATATAAGTCCACTAAATAAATAAATAAATATCCTGACCTACTTCTCCTTCCTACTCAGAAAACAAGTAACTTGTATGGCATGCAGGAGAAGTTGGATGCAGAAGTAGGAGGCATACATGAACACACATGTTCTCTCATGTTGCCTAAGCATGCACCTGTGAGTTCATGTTGGTGAGGGCTGGGGAAAACTGTGAAAGACTCCTCTCTATACAGGCATTGCATTATTTTGAACAGTGCTTGTATTCTGTATTATAAGGAAGTCCAGGTGATTTTTCACATTTTCCAGGGTAACTATTAAGGGCAAGATGGCATAAAATTAGACATAACAGGATAAAAAGCCAGAAAGACAATGCTGTTTAACCTGAGTAGAAATTAGTAGCTGAGGTAAATTCAGTACTGCAGCTCTGGTGCATTAATATTCACAGCATAGCCTAACAGTGAACAGGAGACTGTGGGCAATGAATTCCTTGAGGCTCCCCTGTTCCGGCAGTGAAAGCAACATAATGAGAAGTCAACAACTGCTATAAAAATTGTTTGCTTCACCACTGTCTTATACTGTACATGTGCAGTGGACCTGTTTATAAATGAAAACTACAGGAGATTTCAGCGAAAGGGCAACGCTTCAAAAACTCTAAAGTCTGGAAAAGATTTTAAAAATCACTGGTATTGCACAACAACAAAAACTGATTAGAGACTGATTGCCAGGGGAGACATGGGTGGACAAGATGCCACATGAGATAGACAGGCGCAACCACATCCAGCGGAGGTTAGGATGTGGTATCTTCATGATGCCTTCAAAAGGACAGAAGGGAAATTGTTTTGTACCTAACAGAGTATAAAATAAGGTAAAAAGGAAGAAGGAAATGGGTCATAAATGGGAATACAGTGCATCAGGGCTTTTTTTGAACAGGAACGCACAGGAATACAGTTCCGGCTGACTCGGTGTCAGGGGTGTGACCTAATATGCAAATGAATTCCTGCTGGGCTTTTTCTACAAAAAAAGCCATGCAGTGCATCATTTTCCTAGCTGATACACCTGATTTAAGCATATCTTCTCTATAAGGGAAATATTTTTAAAAGGCCCAACAAGAATACATGGGGCTTAAAATAGTCTCCAGACTGCACCACAGTGTATGATTCAAATGGATTGTTGACATTTAGCCTACAGTGACAAATACAGCATATATACCTTTGTTTTACAGCCCTATTACCAGAGAGTATCTTATAAAGAGTATATAGATACCACTAGCAGAAAAAAATCAACAGAAAGCAAATGTTCAAAATTTTCCCTAGGGTGCTGCATCTAAGTTGGCATGTATCCAACCATGCCATCCCTTGGTAGGGTTCCCAGTCTCCCGCTGGAGGTAGGGTTTTCCCCAGTTTGGGGGGCCCCACCCCACCAGCACAGAACTAGTCCCTGGGGGGTGGGAATCCCTGCCCCCAAAGAGCTCCACTGCGTGTTACATGCCCAGTGTGATGACATAATCTGGAAGTGGCATCAATGCACCAGGCACATTGCACAAGGGACACTCAAACAATATGGGGGGAAACTCTATGATGCCATAGAGTTTTAACCAGGCCTCACATTCAGCAGGAGCTCACAGGAGCACAGCTCCTGAACCTTTCTGATGGTTCCCCCTCTTCCTCCCCACCTACCTTGTCCATTGAATAGTAGGTGCAGCTGCATAACAATCCCTGGATTAGGAGAGTGGGCAGCCAGCCAGCCATCAGGGGCTTTGCCACGCCCCCAGCAGCTCTCATTAACCCCTGGAGAAGCCTACACCACTCTTTCTCCACTTCTTATGTGATTTTGGGCAGCAGGTGGCTTGCTGAGCTTTTGACTGGAGGCGGCAGCCCAGGAGAGTGCCAGGTGAGCGAGGCCTGCTTTCTTGCATCAGGTTGCTTTTGGCTGGGGGGGGGCATATGATAATGAGTGAGCTCTGCCACATATTTTTTCTACAAAACGACCCCTGGTTTTAACCCCACTTGCTAGAGCATCCCCTGAGTGATGTGTTGAGTGTGATGACATCAATTCCAGATGATGTCATTGTGCTGTGCACACAAAGCACACACAAGGATCATCCCTCACCTAGAGCCAGGTAGAACCTGACAACCCTATCCCTTGGACAGAATGGCAGTTCTATTTGGAAAAGAGAGGGCCATGATTTCTGCTGATTCACATCTTCTCCTTTGTCCCCTACATTGTTCCTGAGGATCTGCTGACCCTAGGAACAAAATTTCAGAGCTGCAGCAGGAAAGAGGAAGTCCCACTCAGAATCAGTAGAATGTCAGATACATGCCAATATTGTTATCCTGTCCTTCCTTCAAGATAGCATACATGGCTCCCCTTCACCTCATTTTACCCTCACAACAACATTGAGAGGTAGATTAGGCCAAGGACACGTGGGACAGTGACCTACCAACTCAGGTTGCCCCCAAGTTCCCCCCCACCTTCCTACTGTTGCCAGCCCTGAGGGAAATTCCTGGAAATTTGGAAATGGAGCCTGGGGAGGGATCTCAGCAGAGTGTAATGCCATGGAGTCCATCCTCCAAATCAGCCATTTTCTCCAGGGCAACTGAGCTGTGTTGGTAGGAGATAGGGTTGCCAGATCCAACTCAAGAAATATCTGGAGACTTTGGGGATGGAGCCAGGAACAAGGTTATGACAAGCACAAGTAAACTCCAAACAGAGTTCTGGCCACTGCATTTAAAGAGTCCACACTCTTTTTAAATCTCTTCACTTATTGGAAAAAATGGAGGATGGGGCACCTTCTTTTGGGGCTCATCTTTTTGAAACTTGGATTTTTAAAGAAGAGGCACCAGATGCTATGCTGAAAATCTGGTGCTTCTGCCTCATAAAACAGCCCTCCCCCGAGCCTGAGATACTCACAGATCAATTCTCCATTATATCCTATAGAAATGAGTCTTCATAGGGTATAACGGAGTGCCCAGCGGACATTCAAACCCCATCCCCACTTTCTGATAATCCTGAAATGGGGGTGGGGAGCCTCCAAAGCACAGGACCCTCTGCTCCCAGCTGGGGATTGGCAACCCTAAGTGGGACTGATCTCCGTAATCTGGAGATCAGCCAATTCCGGGAGTACTCTAAATCCTACCTGTAGAGTGGCAATCCTATCGCTTCCTCCTCTTGTCCTTGTTGGACAGTCAATGAGTTGGCAGGTTGCCGAGACTTTCTTGTCTTTGTCTCTAGCTCAGCAATATGTAAACTGTCTAAACACAATTGCAAAAGGAAAAGTTGCATTAGATTGGCACCCCCATAGAGACTGGTGTTCCCCTTTTGTACAACTGGAGACATGTTCCTAGAATATCATCTTCTGCAGTGTTTATTTATAATAAAATAAAATTTAATAAAAGGAGCTATCATATATTGATTCTAAAAATTCTTTCTAATCACCTGTCTCCCCCATTTTTCCCAATTTCAGGTTATCCTTTCAAAATCCACCAAATTTAACTCTCCATTGCTTTTCAATATAGTCCTGAAACTTCTTCCATTCATCTTTAAATTTTTCTGCATCACTATTTTTCAAGATTCTAGTAAGTCTATCCATTTCACTCCAATGTAAAGTTTTTAAAATCCAGTCCCATTTATCTGGTATTTCAGCTTGCTTCCACTTTTGTGCAAACAATGTTCTTGCAGCTGACAACATATATCACACAAAAGTCCTGTCTTGCTTCGGAAAACTTTCCATTTGTAATCCTACCAGAAAGGTATCTGGTGCCCTTTTAACTGCATATCCCAAAATCTTTGACATCTCTTGTTGAATCATTTGCCAAAATTGTCTTGCTTTTTCACATGTCCACCACATATGGTAAAAAGAGCCTTCATGCTTTTTACATTTCCAACACCGATCAGATGCCTGCTTGTTCATTTTTGCTAACTTCTTAGGTGTCATATACCACCTGTATTGCAAACAGTTTTATTTCATATTATTACATGTTGATATTTTTATAGAGTTCTTCCATAGGTGTTCCCATGTCTCCATTGAAATTTCTTTATTCATATTTATTGCCCATTTAATCATTTGAGATTTTACTACTTCGTCTTCTGTAGACCATTTCAATAACAATTTATACATCTTTACAATCAACTTTTCATCTTCCCCTAATAGCACTTTTTCCATTTCTGTCTGATCTTGCCTTATACCTGTAATCCTGATATCTTTATCCACTAAACTTTTAATTTGTAGCATCTGGAACCAATTAAATTTGTCTTGCAGTTTTTCTTCTGCTTTTAATTCTACTTTGCCACCCTTAATTTTTAGCAATTGTTTGTATGTAACCCATTTGTCTTCCTGTGAGTCAAAAATCCATTTTATAACTTCCATTGGTACAATCCACAGTGGTTTCCTCTCATCACCATATTTAAAATATATTTTCCAAGTATTCAACAAACTTCTTCTTATAAAATGATGCCGGAAAAAACCATCCATCATCTCCTTCCCATAATACAAATATGCATGCCAACCAAATAGATTTCCATGACCTTCTAACGCCAATAACTTCTGGCTGGATAAGGTTATCCAGTCCTTGAGCCATACTAAACATACTGCTTCATGATATAATTTAAGATCCAGCAGTTGAAAACCTCCTCGTTCTTTCACATCAATTAGTATTTTCCTTTTGATTCTTGGTTTTTTTCCCGCCCATACAAATTCAGAAATCTTTTTTTGCCATTTATTGAATTGTTTAACATCTTTCACAATAGGAATTGTTTGGAAGAGGAACAACATTCTTGGTAAGACATTCATTTTCACGGCAGCTACCCTACCCAAAAGAGACAAGTTCAGTTTATTCCATTTCAACATATCAGCTTCAATTTTACACCAAAGTTTATCATAGATATTTTTAAACAGATCTATATTTTTCATCGTGATCTCTGCACCCAAATATCTTACTTTCGAGGTGACTTCACATCCATTTGCATTTTGAAGTTCTTTCTGTTTGCACAATAATACATTTTTACTTAAAATTTGCGATTTTTCTTGGTTTAAAACAATTTTATTCCAGTAACATATGGTAACAATCATTCCTTTGCATTATTAATTACTTCTTTTTATCTATCCTATATATTACTTTTCTAACCTCCCCTCCCCCCATTACTTGACCCCCGCCGGTGTTGTATACTTAAAATACCAATATTTAAAGGTACTAATAAAACAAAATTTTCTATTTTTCTTTCTTTTAAGACTTAATCATTATCAAAAATTGTCCAATGTCCTTTTATTTTCCACTCTTTTTCTATATAACTTATAAACTTCTTCCACTCCAACTTAAAAGTTTCTAGATCATAGTCTCTTAAAATTCTTGTCAATTTGTCCATTTCACTCCACGTTATAACTTTTATAATCCAATCCCATTTCTCTGGTATTCTTTCTTGCTTCTACAACTGTGCATACAATGTCCTAGCAGCTGAGAGCAAGCACCAAATTATAGTTCTATCTTCTTTTGGAATTTTTTTCCTTATATAATCCCAACAGAAAAGTCTCTGGAACTTTCTTGATTTCATATCCCAAGATCCTAGATATTTCTTGTTGAATCATCTGCCAATATTTTTTTGCTCTTTCACAAGTCCACCACATATGGTAAAAAGAACCTTCATGTTTTTTACACTTCCAACATCTATCTGGCATCTTATTATTCATCTTTGCCAACTTTTTAGGAGTTATATACCATCTATACATCATTTTAAAATAGTTCTCTTTAATACTATGACATGTTGAAAGCTTTATAGAATTCTTCCAAAGATATTCCCAAGTTTCCATCTGTATTTCTTTATCTACATTAATTGCCCACTTAATCATTTGAGATTTCACTACTTCATCTTCTGTAGACCATTTCAAAAGCAATTTATATAATTTTAAAATTAATTTTTCATTATCTCCAAGCAGATCTATTTCTGTTTGTTCTTTTCTTATTCCGTCAGTTTTAATGTCTTTTTCCACCAAACTCTTTATTTGTTGCATTTGAAACCAGTCATATTTATTATTCAACTCTTTCACAGTTTTCAGCTCTATTTTACCGCCTTGAATTTTTAATAGCTGATTATATGACAACCACTTTTCTTCACCCACTTCAGCCGTTATTTTTATCACTTCTGCTGGCACTATTGATAACAAATCTTGTTTTTTTGAGTTTTACAGCGCCTATTAAAGTCCCAAAGCCAAGATTTCACCCCCAGCCTCTGTAATACAGCTTTACTTCTTTGCAAATAGTTCCAAATCTTTGTTTCTTTAGTTTAAAAACGTTCTTTTAGACCCGGAATGAAAGATAAGAATTGTACCTTATCAAGTGTCCAAAACTTCCTTACACCGATCGTTCCAATCTTCAGTAGTCTATAGTCCATAGAAAGTTGGGGTTGGGTGAACTTATGTCAACTTAATGACTCCCAAAAGCCTTTGTAGACGTTGTTATGCAATTTTTCACAGGAGATTCTTCAAAGCCGAAAAGGAGCCCTAGCGGGACTCCTCGCCAGCCACAGTTAAACTCCTCAAAATCTTGCAAGCATGTCTTGGACTCTTCCCATAACTGGGAGGGTAGACAGCAGGTGATAAAAACACCTTTTATGTCCAGCACAAAGACGTTGGTTCACTCCACGAAAGGGAGATGCGTCAGTTCCCCATCTTTCCAACTCCAGAAGCCAGGGAAGACTGTATCTTTAGTGTTTGACCCTTGTGTTCCATCACAGACTGCCTCGTTTATATTGGCCGCTTTACTCTTCACTGCATACTTTCTAAAGGTTGTAGTCAGCATTTGCTTTTCTTTGCATTTTATGACAGAATCATTTGAATGGGAAACTTGCAGTTTCTTGGATTGCATTCTTCTTCAGTTGTCATTGAGGCACACAGTCACATGAGTCTCCTTTAACTTTTTTAATGTTAGCAAGTAGCAATGGCAGTCACTCCGGTTACTTCAGACGACCATCATGAAAATGTTAAGAATAAAATTCATTCTTCTGAGAATCATGTTTTTGCTTCTTTCTTTATTGAAGATGCCTTGCAGAAATCCAATGTTTACTTAATAAGGAAAAATCATGAGAAATGGTCAATGTAAAGTATCTATGGCCTAAAACCCCTTAGTGAAAAGCCAGAGAATCTTGGTCCAGCTGTCCTGGGGTATGAGAGAGAAGTGGAGAGCAGTAAGAAGTGCAGCCAGACAGACTCATTGAGATTTCTTGTACATACTGGAGTTATGTTTAGCCAGATAATTATTGTTGAAGGGCTGTAGGTGGGGAGAAGTCAGCAATGTGTTTGGCTCTAACTGCACTGCTCTGCATATAACCTGCCAGGCACTGAGGACTTGGGCATGATTACAGAGTTCAGCTGAAGGCTGGGCGCATCTGCTTATTTTGCTCACTGATGCCAAACTTCGTTATTTGTCTTCTTCCTTACTGTAGCCAACAGCGACCCTTTCTCATTCATATGAAGCCTATTAGATTGGGGGGGGGGAGACTTTGGGGCACTGCCTTCTCTACTTCTGGGGACCAACAGGATCAGAGTGGCTGGTGTCCATGTAATACTCATGACTAGACCATTCAGAGGTGGTCCTAGAGCCAGGGTGGTATACTGTCTAGAGAGTCAGACTAGGATGTGGGAAACCCAGGTTCAAATCCTGCTCTGCCATAGAAGCTTGTTGGTTTATTGTGGGTCAGTCACTCTCTTTCATCCTAACCTACTTCACAGGGCTGTTACTATGAGGATAAAATGGAGGACAGAAGAATGCTTTTATAAGCCACTCCAGAGAGAAAAAGCATAATATAATTTAAATAATTACATTTTAAATGTGGGGTTCGAGAACTGCTCTAAAAAATCTGTGACAGAGGATGCTGTTTTGGAAAAAACAATAAATATATCCATGAGCTGAAAGAACATGAGGCAAATAATAATGATAGTAATAATAACACCAATAACATATATGGTTAAATACAATGGAGAAAAAGGTGAGAATTCTCTGTGGTAAAGCACAGATCCAATTTAAAGATAACATTGGAAGGATTTGAGCCTGCTTTCCTCTACTTATGGTCCATCTCATATCTCCCCAAAACATTTTACCTTGTTTGTGTTGTTTCTGTTTGCGATGTCTTACAATGAAAAAGATTAGTAGAACCAGCAGGACTAACACTAGGGCTGCAGGGACTCCAAAGATCACAGCAGGATGCAGACCTTCAAGCCAATGATCACTCGTGTCCTCTATTTTTGTGGTGGCAAAAGTTCCAGTTTCTGTTAGTGAGGTGGTAGTCTGCAGGTGCGGGTCATCATTTGTCAACAACACAATTGTAGAGTGTCCCAGTGTTACTTGAACAGCTGTTGGTGGCATACCTGAAGATTCTGGTTCTGCCAGTTCAACAGCAAAGCCTGCCAAATAGATGCAAACAATTTACAGCTTTTATTTGAATTGATAAAACTGAAAATTATTTCTAATAACATGCTGTGGGCTCAGTTGGGGCACTCAGTGCCTCTTGCCGGGCACGAGTGCACAGCAGACTAAGGGCTGGGTCAGGGCTACATGCTGTCGTCCCTCTGCAAAGAACTTCACCAACACTTGAGGAACAATTAACTCTGTTCATTCTCTCTTCAGGTACAAGTCTTGCTCTTCTGCCTTCCTAGTCCCAAGACAGTGTGGGGGGAGGCAGCTCATTTCTGCTCCCTGGACTTTCATTTTATGAGCCTACTGCCTCCACCATCCATCCCATGCTTCACCTGACCATGGCCTTCAGAAGAAGATATTGGATTTATATCCTGCCCTATACTCTGAATCTCAGAGTGGTCACAATCTTCTTTACCTTCCCCCATACACAAAACAGACACCCTGTGAGGTAGGTGGGGCTGAGAGAGCTCTTACAGCAGCTGCCCTTTCAAGGACAACTCCTACAAGTTGCCTTTAGAGCTCTGCCTAACATCTGGACATGTGTGGACAGTTCAGTCTGTCTAGTTCTCCACTCCTTTCCACCCCAGGCCCTTCTCAGTCCTAAAGGAATGTGCTTCCCACCAATAATGGTTGCTACTGCCAGCCAGCACCCTTCTGATCATGTGGGTCCCTGGCCACACCAGGCCTGTAGCTACAGTGGGGCCCGGGAGAGACCAAGCCCATCCTTTCAACCCCCCCCCCCCGCTTCCAAATATATGGCCACTCCATTGCAGGGCCCCCAATCTGTCCCCCTTGCTCACCACTACTCTGAACAAGTAGGAACACTGTTGCAGGTCTTTTTGCTTTTTTCTCTCCCCTTCCCTAACACACCTTGCAGAGCAAAGGGGGGAGGGGGAGAGTCAAGAGGTCTCTGTCTCTCTGAGAGAGGGGCATATAAGAAAGGGGTTGGGGAGCACAGCTGCTGTGCCTGCCCAGACTAAAAGGGATTAGTTTGTGGAACTCATGGCAGCTTACAGTGCAAAGAGCCCTGGGCTGTCAAACCGGGTTTCCCCCAGCCCCCCAAAACAAAAAATCCTGCTGTGGGGCCCACCAAACATGAAATCCTGGCTACGGCCCTGGGCTACACCCTGCCCGCCAGCTTGCCCAATTGCTCTATGGTCTCCTCCTTTCCTTGGAATAGTTCTCCACATCCTTCCCTTACTGCCTCCTCCTTTCCACGGTGCCACACCAGCTCCCCTCCTGGCTACACATTAGGGTAGCCAACCTCCACGTGTGGCCTGGAGATCTCCCACTTTTACAATTGGTCTCCAGCTGGCAGAGATCAGTTTCCCTGGAGAAAATGGCTGCTATGAAAGGTGTAGTCTATGGTATTGTCCTTGCTGACAGCCCTCTCCTCCCCAAACCCCACCCTCTCCTGGATCAACACCCAAAGTCTCCAGGTATTTTTCAATACAGACCTGGCAACCCTACTACATGTGCAGGTTTTTTATATTTAAAAAATTGTCATTGTTTCTTATTTATCTTCTGCTGAAGTACTCAAATACTATCCATGACAGGGTTGCCAGATCCCATCCAGCAACTAGCAGGGGATGGGGAAATTTACAAAGAGAAAGAGAAAGGTCGAGGCTTTGTTGTTGGGATTACACGGGAAGTGACATCATCAAGCCAACAATGTCTGGGTGATGCTCTGGTCTTTGGGCAAAAACTCTGGTAAAACTGGTTTCTATCATAGAGTTTTTTGCCCAAATGCCAGAGTGGCACCTGGACATTGCTGGTGTGGTGACATCACTACCTGTGCAACACCAGCAACAAGGCCTAGGTCTTCTCTTTTTTCCTGATAAGTCTCCCCTGTTTGCCAGCTGATCAGTAGCTGGGAGTTGGGCCTGGTGCCAGGAAATCCCACCCTCAGCAGGGGTCTGGTAACCCTAATCCATGACTACTTGGCTGTCTGAAAACTGTTATCAGCAATGTGACCACCGCCTGACTGTATCCTCGCAACTCTCCAGTTTCTACAATCGTTTGTGTGTCCTTTTTGGAACTAAAATTATATCTACAAAGACTTGTATTAGGACCACTAAATGCATAAGCAAATAATCATGAGAAAGGGGCAAAGCATGAAGGGTCCAAGTAAATTACTTTTTAGTATTTAGGATAATTAAGTGCAAAGCAAACTAGGCACAACTCCAAAAGGCAATGATGCAGCTGTAACTTGGAGTCTAGTAACAGAATGGCTGGAAGATTTTGTGTTAAACAAATACAAGATAGCACAGTGAGAAAAATTACCCTGACAAGTCATATCAAGAGTGGTTTCTAAACTTAACTATTTAGAGCATCATGGCAGACAATCCTCTGAAACAATCAGCCTTTGTGATCTAGAAGTTGCTGGAAAGGGAGTGCAAGCTAGCATCTGAAATTGACCTGAGATGGCCTGTCTTTTGTACCACAGCTTTTTTGGAAATATGGAGGAAAAGAAATAATTCAGACTTCATTGATCTGATCTTGGAGAAGTGATTGCCTACATCTGCCTACTCGTTGATTGCTATAGTGCAATACTTGGCTCACAGCTATTCCAGAGTAATCCCCAAGATGACTGTTTGGAGACAAATTTTTATTTATTCCTGCTGCCTCTGCTGGTCAGTGGGCTTAAAAGGACGCCAACTCAGCTCCTCATGCGAAAACAGAGAGAAGGTCCGGTAGCAAAAGGGCTCTCCACCTGGAACAAGCCTATGTATAATCGGTCTTAGTTTCCCATTCAAATGGCTCTAAAACATCACTAAATCTTAGCAGGCTGTTTTTATGTTCTATGCTAGGAGCTCCATGGCACAGTGTGGTAAACTGCAGTACTGCAGTCCAAGCTCTGCTCACAGTCACAACCTGAGTTCAAGCTGGGTTCAAGTAGCTGGCTCAAGGTTTACTCAGCCTCCCATCCTTCTGAGGTTTGTAAAATGAGTACCCAGCTTGCTGGGGGTAAAATCTAGATGACTGGGGAAGGCAATGGCAAACCACCCCATAAAAAGTCTGCCATGAAAACATCGTGATGCGACATCACCCCAGAGTCAGAAACGACTGGTGCTTGTACAGGGGACTACCTTTACCTTTAACATGTTCTACAGCAGAAAACACATTCGATTATGATAATGTTGTTGTTGTTGGTGGTGGTGGTGGTGGTGATGATGATGAAGAAAACTAGCAATGTGTTTATGTGGGTATTTTAGCAGAATTCCTGATATAAAAAGAGGCAACAGAGAAAAAGCAAGCATTCCATTAATACATATGTATATGCTGTAGGAACTACTGGGAAATGTGTTTCCTGTTGTGTTTTTTGTGCAGTTTTACCATTTGGTTTAGGCCAAAATCAGAGCTCCTGAAAGCTTTTTAAAAAAAACATGTTTGGTTGTATAGACTGATAGAGGCCAGAAGAGGTTCCATAATTCTCTCCCAAGTATCATGTTCAGAAGGCATTCCAAAAGCTTGATGTGATGTTGGCGGGATGTAAATATTTGTTCCTGCTTTCAAGAGCAGAACATATTTGGGACACTTTATAAATTAATTGCTCCCAAAATAACTTCAGTCTAAACTGTTTCCCTCACCCAGTTGTGCTGCCAGACTCCTAGGGAGGGACCTGGGAGACAAAAATAAACAACAGTTGGCAATAACATGCCAATATTATGGTTAAAGAGCTCAGAAGTCTGCAGTCCGCATGCCTATGCTGGCATCTTTTCAGCCTTTATTGGACAGTGATGTCATTGTGTCAAATGAGGTCACCCAGAAGTGTGAAAAGTAACTTCACCACAGACTTTTTTACAGGAGGGATCATTCTGTTAAGATGTATTAAGGAAGGCCTGTTCTACACTTACAGCAGAATGAGGTGGTAATGAAGAGGAAGACTGCTGACGTGGGAGAATACTGTACCATTTCAGATGGCTAATGAAGGACTTCATATTCCAAAGACCCCCTCTATTAATAATTCCTATTAAAGGCACAGGCCTGCAAAAGGCTAGGCTAGAACCTTTCTTCTTGATGTGCTACATAAGGGCACACCAGAAATATAAATCCTACACCTTCAGTTTGGAGTCTTATTAGTCTGCTGCTGTAATCAAGTTTACTTGATTAAACAAACTTAAGGTCCCTCATTAGTTCTGCCAAGCTCCTCAGGTCCTACTACCTGCCACCGCTCAGAAAGTGGTATGGGAGTGAAATAAAGTGAAAGAAAGCATCCTCAAATAATCACCAGGAGTTGATACAAGAAGTAAAATGGGTAGCTCTAGGAATTGCTAGAAACTCTATGGTGTTTCCTAGAGCTACTCTTGTCACTTCCTGAATCAACTTTTGGTGAGTACACAAAGTTGTCATTTTTCTCTCTCATGATGCTGTGTCCTAGGGCTGCCAAGGCCTCCCTTATCTTTGGAGGCATTCAAGAGAGGGAGGGGGATGTCCCCAATGTGATGATGTATGAAGAAGTGACATCATCATGTTGGGGACTGGCACCCCATGTGCCTGAACTTCAAGTGGCTTGGAGTTCAGGCGCGCATGCACGCACGCACACACTGCTACTTGCAAAAAAACCCCATTTAAATGATCCCTTTAAATGCTTTTTGCAAGAAGGAGAGGGCATGCCTGCATTCAAAGTGGTGAATTTGCCACTTGGAGATCAGGTGTGCGGCCAGTTGCCACCCCTCTCCCTCCCCTCCTACAAGATTTAAAGGGCCCTCCAGCTGATCAGCAGGCCACATGCTCCTACCCATCAACTGGAGGGCCCTTTAAATCTTACAGGAGGGGAGGAAGAGAGGTGGCCACTTTGGAGGGGGGGTCAGGCTTTCCCTGCCAACCAGCAGCAGGCAGAAGCCCACAAAATCAAGGGATTCCTTACCCCCACCTGGGGACTGGCATCCCTATATGCCCCCCTCCCCACACCACTCTCTTGTCGGTTGCCAAGCATTACCTGGCAATCCTAATGCAGTATGAAGCTGCTGAAAAAAGGACACTCTCACTGCCCCAACAAAAAAGTCCCAAAATTTTTTCCTTGGCCCTGAAGCAAGCTGCTAATCTCATACTGTAAACAACCTAAAGCGCATACGTGTTTATATCTAAATAAATCCACACATTCAGACCAAATGGCATGATAGTTCACATTTGTTCCTTGTCTATTAAAAGCAACTCTTTATTTAACTGAAAGATCTAACTTTGCTTTAGTCCATATTTCAGTATGTTGCTTTCCAGTTTTGAAGAACCATTCATATAGCTCAAGATGGGTAGCCATGTTAGTCTGTCTACAGCAGTAGAAAAGAGCAAGAGTCCGGTATCATTTAAAAGACTATTAAAATTTGTTAGTCTAAGGCTTAGCTATCACTCTACTGCTTAAATTCACTAACAGTGTTTCATTTTCTACAGGCAGCATTTGCTTTCAGCCTCCATTGCTAGTCTTGTTTTCAATTCTGCTTCATATTTCTCTTTAAAGATTTTCTGCTATCTTCTGACAGACTTTTCCTCAGCTTTAGATGTATGAAACTTAGAAAGTATTTCTATGTAGCAAGTTAGGACCTGCTTCAGACAATTGCCTTGGTAGCCTTACCACCTCTGAATCAACTGAGTCACAGGTTTCTCATTGTTGAGAAGTAGAATAGAACTTTTTAAATTAGAAGACTGAGAAGATGCGAGAATATAAGACAGAATCAAGAGAATGGGTGTGTATTATAAAGAACGAGGCTGTAAGAGCTTGCAAAACCCCGATACAGGTTTTACTCTACATTTAAATGGATCTTACAAAATGAAACTCAAAATAAATTATAAACATTACCATAAAGGTAAAGGTAGCCCCTATGCAAGCACTGCATCATTACCGACCCATGGAGTAATGTTACATCACAACGTTTTCTTGGCAGACTTTTTGTGATGGGGTGGTTTGCCATTGCCTTCCCCAGCTGGGTACTCATTTTACCAACCTCAGGAGGATGGAAAGCTAAGTCAACCTTGATCTGGCCACCTGAACCCAGCTTTCCCTGAGATCAAACTCAGGTTGTGGACTGCTGTACTGCAGATTACCAAGGAAAATAAATTGGTTAAATAATTTCACAGTCAAATGCAGCAGCTGCAGGAGTCTGACGTCACATCTTCTGTGAATGGGGTTGTCTGCCTCCAGACAGAGTTCTTCCAGAATTATACCTGATCTGACTAAAACAATTTTTTAATACTTTTTCTCTCCTGAGGCCTCTTTACACTGTGAGGCTCTAAACTGTAGCTTATCTAGTTTATCACTGACTCTGACTCTTTCTATCATAGTGGAGTCTATGACTGTTTCCCTGCGTCCTGACCTCCAGGGGATCAACTCTTGAAAAGGCAAAGTAAGAAAAGATACATACAGGTAACTTATATACTTTTATTTTGGTCTGTGTTCTATCATTTTTTCATTCCTAACATTTCACCATTAAATACATTATAGTCATGTATTGCTTAGTTCTGTCTCTTAATCATTCTGGACTTCATCATTTTGTTGCTAGGGTTGCCAATCCCCAGTTGGAAGCAGGGGATCCCCCGATTTAGAGGCCTTTCACCAGCTTCAGTCAGGGGTATCAGAAAGTGGGGGTGGGGGAGGAAAATGTCTGTTGGCACTCCATTATACCCCATGGTTCCTGGAGAATCAATCTGTGGGTATCTGGGGCTCTAGGGGCTGTTTTTGGAGGTAGACGCACAAAATTTTCAGCATAGCATCTGATGCCTCTCTTCAAAATAACCCTCAAGTTTCAAAAAGATTGGACCATGGGGATCAATTCTATGAACCCCAAAAGAAGGTGCTCCCATTCTTTATTATTTCCAAATAGAGGGAAGGCATTTTAAAGAAGTCTTGATTAAACAAACTTAAGGTCCCTCATTAGCTCTGCCAAGCTCCTCAGGTCCTACTACCTGCCACCGCTTAGAGGGTGGCGTGGGAGTGAAATAAAGTGAAAGAAAGCATCCTCAAATAATCACCAGGAGTTGATACAAGAAGTAAAATGCGTAGCTCTAGGAATTGCTAGAAACTCTTTAAATGTGATGGCCCACTCCCTTCGGAGTTCAATTGTGCTCATCACAACCTTGCTCCTGGCTCCACCCCAAAGTCCCCAGATATTTCCTGAGTCAGACCTGACAACCCTATTTAGTAATTTTAATCTTTTAAAGTTTTCCACCCTGATTTTGAATATATAGATCAGTTGACCTGACTTTGATGTAATGCAGTTTCATATGCTTATATATATGTCATACAGTATGTGCTCCTGCTTTTCCAAGATGAAAACAGGGAGGATTGTATATTATTGTCATCAGGAACACTTTGCAAGGCCTCTGCCTCCAATATTCCACTGCTGCAAGCTCTGCTCCACCTTGTGTAGAAACTGACTCTATCATAACCTCCCTTGCACTCATTTAAAAACAAAGAGCACATTTGTTCCTCTGCTTAACAATACAGTAGAAAGGCAAGGTGGGTTCTGAAAGAATATCTCCACCCCATTCAGAAATTTTTCTTTTACAGGGTGGGAAAGAAACTGAACCCTGAAAAATGACAAATCATGAGCAACATTTCAGTGTAACACCCACAACAACAAAAAATAGGTGCGATGATTTACTTGATCAAGGTACCATTCAACCAGAACTGTGAGGCACATCATGCACATCAAACTGTGTTTGAATCTACAACAGGGAATTAAAATCAGGAAACAACTCCATAGGGTGATAGAAAAAATGGTTGACTCAGGTTGACTTCTTAACTGAAATTCTGTTCAAGACTGGGAAAACACAAACAAGCAAAAACAAACTAGAAACTGAAACAGGGTAATATCTAAAGAGCAACAGATAAATTAGTGATCTTCTCCTGTCCTTTCTGTTTCTTGTAGGCATTGCACTGCAGGAATTGATTTGTGTCATTACAGTAACAGCAACTTCAGCAGGGGTGGAGGGAGGTTAATTTGGGGACACTTCTACAAGCCTGAGGATGATGTTCAAGAGGTGGATGCTAGACCCAGCTTGTTCTTTCCCTTCTCCATGACCTCAATATAGTTCTTGTTGCAGCACAAAGTGGCTCCTGCTCTGTTCTGAGTTATCAGCCTCATGCTGCTGGCTCTCAGATCCCAAATTTCAAAGCTGCTTCCATATGCTCCCCCCACCACTTCAGCTACCAAACTGCAGCACTTAGGAGAACATCACACATGGTCCCTTCCTTGTTGTCAGTCAGCACTTTACCAAAGCTGCTTTTCTTTGATCTTTTTGGGAAGGGCACAACCCACATCAGTTCCATATTCCTAACCTCATCTCCATGTAGCTGCCATATTCTCCAACAAGCTACTGGAGGGCTGTTTTCTGACTTTGGAAAAATGGGCAATTGCTAGGCTTCTATAGCATGATAATGTAGCCACCTACTAGGTCCTCTGAATTCCCAGCTTTCTTTTCATTAAAAAAAAATATCTTTTTCATGGTGGAGATACCCTTTCACCCTTATATCTCCATAACAAAAAAGGCTAGAAACTTTTTTAAAAAAAAATCAAACCTGGACATTCAAATAAACTAATAGATCGTGGCATTAAACTATTCTAATATTATTGCACTACAACAATATATTGCACTACAACAATCAAGAAATTACTGCCCTCCCAACACTCCAGCAGGAACATACAATGCAGGGGGTTTTTTTTTAATTACCATTGCACAGATATTATTTCTGGCAGAGAGCAATTGCTGTCAACCAAGTGATTTATTTCTAAAGATTAATAAATGAAATCCCCACGTTGGAGCAGGGCACTTGGTCCCTTGCCATGATTTCTGTTGTTGATTATGATGTCTGTCTGGGAAAGGGGAGGAAAGATTCTGAATGAATGTCATCATTTGCTACCAGCCCCGTAGCCAAAATATTTTGGGTGGGGGGCCCAGGGGATAAAATTTGGTGTGGGGGGCTTAGGGCTTGGCTGCTTCTTCCAGCAGCCAGCCGCCAGGCCCCAGCTCACTCTCTTGCACTCTCTCTCTCTCTCACTTGCTGTCACTCTCTCTCACTCACTTTTGCTGTTGCTCTCTATTCTCCTGCTTTCTCTCACTGTTGCTGCCGCTCTCTTGTGCTCTCTTTCATTTGCTGTCTCTCTCTCTGTCGCTGTCATTTCTGCTGTCACTCTCTCTGGTGCTCTCTCACTCACTGTTGCTCTCTCTCGTGCTCTTTCTTACTTTTGCTGTCACTCTCTCATGGTTGCTGTCACTTTCTTGTGCTCGCTCTCACTTGCTGTTGCTCTCTCTCTTGTGCTCTCACTTGCTGTTGCTCTCTCTCTTGTGCTCTCTCATGCACTCTCTCTGTAGCTCTTGCTGTCACTCTCTCTCTCCTGCTCTCTCTCTCTTGCTTTTGCTGTCGCTGCCTTCTCTCTCTCTCCCATTCTCTCTCATATTCACTGTCGCTGTCATTCTCTCATGCTCTCTCGTTCTTGCTCTCTCTTGTGCTGTCTTGCATGCGTGGTGGGGGGGGGAGATAGCCTGGGAATGGAAGGGCTCTACACAGAGAAAGGGGGTTTACAGAGAGCGGCCTGCCCGACCCCCGCCCCCCTAGCTATGGGTCTGTTTGCTAAGTGTCTGAGTGAGCCTGGAGGAGGTGGAGAAGGAGGGCAACCAGAGCCAGCCTTTCTGTGCTACAGCTTGCTGTTGGGAGATCGGAAGAGATGAAAGGCACAAAAAGAGCAGTACTGGAGAGCCTGGGTCCTGATCGTTTCTGCAACAATGCACACATATCTCCATAACAAAAAAGGCTAGAAACTTTAAAAAAAAATCAAACCTGGACATTCAGATAAACTAATAGATCGTGGCATTAAACTATTCTAATATTATTGCGCTAGGCTCACCTCCTAGGGGGATGGGAACAAATGAGAGACGGCTGTTACACTGGTATCTTGGCACTACATTTTCATGGCAAAACAAAAACATATAGGTAATGGAGATTTAAACTCTTGATTTAGCATTCAATGCTAATCTCCTATGGCCAAATTTAAAAAAAAAAGAATGGTGGTTGTATAGCAATGAAGGAGAGGGATGGCAGAAAATGGGTGAGTGGGTGGAATGACTTTGAAGTGGGTGGAGAAGTAGGCATCAAGGGGGAGCAAAGGGGAAGGGAGAAATCATTCTGCTCTAAAAATCATTTCAACTTAGAATCAAACTTTTAAAAAACTCACCACAATAGTGCTCTTTGAAAATGCAGGGGGGGAGCAGACTGATAGTGAAGTAAGCGCTAAAGGGAAGAAAACAAATGCAGAAACAAAATATCCCCTAAAGTTCATGGGTGCTGAAGGTGACAGGAAACACATGTGTATTGTAGACCTTAGTTGCTGTAGGCCTTCCTAGAGGGAATGTTAAGCTGTGATCCTAAACTAAGCATGGCACCTGGAAGGAAGCCCCAGTGAAATTGGCAGGATCTTTTTCTGAATCAAAGCTCTTAGGATTGGGGTGCATATTTTTTTAAGCAGAAGACAGAGCATCCTTAGTAGGAGATATTTTAAGAGCTTTTAGGTCTGAAGAGCTGGGTGTCTTCAATTCAATCTTGATTGATAACCTGCATTGTTTGGTTTTTGCTGTTGTTATTTAAAGGTTTCTTGGCCTTTGACTAAGACCAAGTATAGTATGCATGTAGTATAGTATTTTTAATGGTTCTGATAAGAATAGCATTCATAAGCTGCAATCACTGAAAGAGTAGGGTGCCAATATTTTTTAAAATAATTATTCAGAGATCACCTAAATATTGTCATTTCCCCAATCATTATAGTCCAGCTACACAGCACTTCAAGAACATTATCCAAATTATAGACAAGAGACCAACTTGGGACTTCCCTGTGTTTAGCATTCTCATAGTGAGACAGTTGCTTTCTTCTCAGTTCTTAAAAGTTTGTCTGTTTTGTGCAGAAAAAGGCAAATTCACTTATATTTCAAAATTCAGTGGTCAAGCCAGTCTTCTTTGGAAATCACCTAAGTGAGAACCCCCTTTTATAGTTTCATTTGCCTTTAGAATGTCTTTCAAAACAACTTCCTTCCTTCAGAAGAAAGTTTAAGTTGTATATTTTGCCTGAAAGTGGTGGTAGCAACACACCTAGATTGCTGGACCTTCACATCCTCTCCCTGATGAGCTGCTTTGCCAAATGCTCTCTCCTTACTAAATGAGAAATGGAGTGAGAGATTCCATCATGCAATCTTTTGCTAGGGCTGGACAGGCCTTCTGTCAAACACCTAAAAAATGATGATGTTTATGTTTCAGAGCCTTTTGTGAAGACTTAATGTGACAGATGATGGGTTAAATGCCATTCCTCTGCAGCAATTCTTCTTGTTGTGTTGTGTTGTCTGGAGCTTGCAAGATTTTCTCTTCCTAACTCACATCAGTTTTCATTAGGAAATTCTTATCTCCTAACTACATTGTTTCAGTCTGCAGCCTTATTTATCCACAATTCTACCAAGATTTACATTGTTCTCATTCATGGAATTTCCAAGACTGGTTGTTAAGTTACAGGTCCCAGTTTAGAATATCAGGTACTCAGTCTGAATCCCACCAGCAGCTTTTACATGACTGCAAATACTCCAGCCATCCAAGCCATAAGCATATTATTATCAAGGGATGGCTTCTTTGATTTGATACCATGAAAAGCATATTGCTGACTGGACTAAGAATCCTTTTCAGAGGCTGTTGATAGCACAACCCTTTGAGGGGAGAAAAATCTTTTTGTAAACATCATGAAACCCAGAGATTGGAGAAATTATGAAAACAAACTTCCCTCCTCATTCAGGGACAGCGTTGCTGGATTGAATTGCAATGTTTAAGTGAGTCCGTGAGCAGACAACTGTTTTATAACTAAAAGCAAGTGATGAATAAGTGCCAGCCTCTCTCTGTTGTACTAAACTAAATGTAGGTATCAACACTGCATCCTAAACACATGAAAATAAAATTAGGAACTTCCCCACTATTTTATATGAGGGGATCACATCAAAACACATTTTTTATGTTTTATTATTAAACATATTATTTATGTTTTATTATTAAAACACATTTATTATGTTTATATATATTATTTGGATGGCGTTGTATTTTAAATAATGAGGATATTCATTTATTAGAGCTTAATAAAGGATTCTTTGTGGTTATCTAATTATTTGATTCCAGTTTTCACATATCATTATAATGCCTGCTTTTTAATTTGCCCATGAAATATGAAGGTACAATCTGATCCATGCATTTTTATTCAGAGACAAATCCCACTAAATTCAATGGGATTTAATCCTAAATAATTGTCTCTAGGACTGCAGCCTCAGAAACAAAGGTTTCCAATACTATCAAATGACTTTATATCAAACATATCAAATGACTTTAAAATCACAAGCACTGGGACAAAAGCAAAAGCTTTGTACATATCTTAACACACCTTGAATCTGCAGCTTAAACCGGAGAGCCACGAAAAGGAAAGCAAGCAAACCGTTGAAAAGCAAAGCTGAAAGAAACACGTCAAAGTTTGCACAAACTGCCTTTACAGGGACCAGATTTTCTGGGTGTAACACTTCAAAACAGTTCCTTTGCCTCAAGCATAAAATGTATCTGTGTAGTTCCTCTTAACAACGCAAAAGGCATGTTACTACTTACCATAGTAGGCAAGTCTTTCACTGAGCAACAGTAACAAAGACAACACGAAGTTGCGTTCCTGCATGTTAGCTTCTCTGTGAGCAGGTATGAGACTGCTGTCATTCTTTCTCAGCTTTACAGAACATGTACATTTCCTGTTTCCTGCATTTGTGGTAGATGTGTGAGATGCCTTAAGAAGATGCATGATTGCTTTTAGGAAGTGATGTAATTCAGTTTGGGCCTGTGAAATGAGCAACGATTGTGAAAGATTGCTTTGAAGGCGCTGATTCTACTGATGTGCTACAGAAATCTGTCTGGGAGTCTCTTGCAATCCTCCTCTGTTTTTCAAGATTGACCATCTCTTTCCCACCATACCATCAGACCCAAATACCATTGTCTGGCAGGAAATAAAAGAGATTTTCTTACTGCAGCAGACATATCATGGACCAGTTCAAATATAATTCACCAGTGAGAAGCACTTCCAAGAACACACGAGGGATCCATTGTACTTGCTAGTTGTAGCTCTTCGTGCCAGATCAAATCTGTGCTGGAAGGTTGCCTGACTTTCCGAAGCAGCTTTGGGGTAGGATTGGGATCCGGGCCAGCATTTTTCTTCTGTCACACAAACTGCTTCCACAATTTAATAATATGTAACTTTTGCATCACACTGTTGAGTGTTCGATGGCCTTCAAAAATAATATCTCATTAATTCTCATAACAATTCTGTAAGAGGTAGGTGAGTATTATTACTCCCTTATTATAGGGGGGGGGAGCAATACATACATTGTGCATTTTGTGATGATGATGTTCATCACAATTTTTGGCTGGTTCATGCTTTGCAAAGTGATGTTTGCAAACTGAAGAACCATCATGAACTTCCATGAATTCTGGTGCAGTTTGTGGCTCTTCACAAAAAAAAACAGTTGAGGTCAGTTGTTTGGTGTAAATGGCTTTGAGCCATTTAAAAATCTGCTTTCTGCTCCCTGTGAAAAGCTGTGGGAAGAAGAAAGCAGGGATTTAAACTTCAAATGGCTCACAAACCAATACGAAACAAGCCATTTTGCCAGCCAACCTCCCAATTCATAGAAGTTTGTGGTTCAATTTACATTTTTACCTGACATATGAATTCAGACATCCTGGCTTCATCCTGGAACAATGGCTGGTGCTGTTCTTGCCATAATGCAGGCTGGGATACTAGATCTCAGTACAGAAGATGGGAAAAGGACCAAATTCGACAAACCCAGTAAATATCAAAGTAAACTGGGATTGAATGACTGTCTGTGATCTGAAAAACTGTTTCCAATTTAACTGAAGTTGAAATAAGTCAAGTTTTGGTTAATGTCTGAACCAAGCCAAATACCTTGCTTAAGGACACCTCCTGATTTCATCGTGGTTTGAACTAGTTTACAATTTATGTGGTGTGTTTTAATTTTGGAAGGAGCATTATTTTTTTCTTTGATGGTGTTTGTATTCACCATCTTAGGGCAGTAGGTAGGGCAGTACTGTTGCTATTAAAAAACAAATTGCCCCAAGGGCAACACAATGAACGTTTGGCAGATGGTGAGGCCAGAGCTTTAAAATTATTTACCAGAGGCAGCTTTCCTTCTCAGTTTCATCACATCCAATTTGCGTTCATACCCTTCTTACAAATCAAGCTACACGTGTGTGAGCTTGAGGAAAGTGGGCATGCTAAAAACTTCACAATAAACATGCTTACAAAGCAGACATAGCTTATTCATAATTCCTCACTTATATGCAAGGCAAACTCCTGATCAGATTGCATCAATTTTCCTTGGTAAAGTCTGAGCATAGAACCATGCTGAGCCTCACAGTAGTCCTTGCAGATTGTGGCTGCTTTTGTTCAGTCCAAGAAGAGATAATCTCATTTGTTAGAAAATACCTAATATCCTCTGAAGTCATGGTCATTCAGGATATTAAACCGATGGACTTGTATAAAGCACAGATTTGTTTAAAGCTCATCACCTTTTTGCACCTGTGCAGCAGAGTGCATTCTTTAAATGACTGGCATAAGACAAAAAGACAGTCAGCAGCATCTATTCAAGAGGTGATAACAAGAACTGATTACAAGATCAGTTGTGTTCATAGACATTGAAGGCACACATAGACACTAAGTGGTAAGTCACAATTAAAAATCTGACTTGTTTTTTTTCTTTTTACTGTATGCCTTTTAGAATTAGGAGGCAGTGGTGGCAGATTATTGCTAAGGGATGGCTACTGCAAAAAAGCCATGTATTCAGGTGAGCTAGGAGATGCTTGGAGTCTGCTCTCCCTTGCCTTGGAAGCCTTAGAAGCTCCAAGAGCCTTTGAGCATAGAGGCAGAGATGCTCTGAGTGCCTCCAAGCCTCAGAAGCACTCAGAGACCTTATGCTCAGAGGCGCTCAGAACCTCTACGGCTTCCACAGCAAGGGAGGGCAGGTTCCGCATGCCTCCAAGTGCACCCACCGCCCCGCTGCCCCTGCTCAGCTTTCCCAGGTCTGTGCTCCTGCAGGCCCTGTCTGTCTTTCTGCTAAGCATCTCTGGACCCTTGGTGGTTGCTAAGACTGCCTTTTTCAGTTACATCTGGATTCTGCCAACCTAGCCACACTGATCCATGTCACTGTAATCTCCAGATTGGACTACTGTAACAGAATCTCTGTGGGGTTGACCTTGTAAATCCATGCTAAATCTGGAAAAATTAAGCTTGGGTCTGCTGGAAAAGAAAGGAAAATGAAAGAGAATTCTAATGATCGCTGGGTACCTCCCGATGCATCAAGGTGAACTTACTCAAACAAAAAATTGTCTTCCAGCAGATGTCTGTGGAAATTCACAAGGTTAATTGATAACCTTAATATAATTTCATTTATTTCCTTTTCTACTTTTACCACATTGACCAATGGAAAACACAATTTTGCTTTTAGAGGTAATTTCTTGTTCCTGAGAAACAAATTCATGATATAGAAGTGACCACTATGTGTAATCCATTCATGCCCTGCATTTGCACACGTATATTCAAGCATGGAAAGCAACTCCAAGAACCACCCTACTTCCAGAAACAGTGACACACAAAATATTACTCTTGGGATGTCACACATAGCCAGGGTTATCAGAGCATGAAGCACAAAATGCACAATGTATGTATTGCACGCCCTCCAAGTCTGAATCAAAATGTGTTGGCTGACAAAGAGCCAGTGAATGCAGCCTGGTCAACCTTGTTTGCTGATTGGTAGAAAACCAGGAGGCGACTAATCTTTCCTGGCTTGGCTGCTGCAGTGATTAATCTTTCTTAAACCACTACCGCTTTTATAGGTCATCACTTACAGTTTCTCAGCTATTATCTCTGAGAAATAGGTCAATGATTCATTTACTGGCCAGCTTGTTAATGGATTTACAATGCTAGTATTAATCTGCTAGCTAACAATTGAGCCAGTTGTTTGTTTATTAGTGGCTATGAATATCAGGGGGCTTTACTTGACAGTCAAAAAACAAAGAGCCAAGCTTGAGACAAGTAAGAGTGACAAGGAAGTGCTAAAGAAGAGGTGACAAATAGTTTAATTTTAACCATAGCAATCAGAATTAAATTTAATTCCTAGTAGGTATTATTTGTTTGCTGTCAAAATGGTTTAGTAGTCTAATCTCCTTAGAGCATGCCACTAGATTTATTTATTTAGCACATTTTTAGCCTGCCCTACCTCAAAAGAGCACAAGGTGGCATACATCAGTCCTCCTCTATTTTACCCTCACAACATCCCTGTGAGGTAGGTGAAGCTCAGAGAGAGGTGGGGATTTGACGTGGTTTTCACAGATCCAAATCCAGCACTTTAACAACTGCACCAAATGGATAATCTCACACTAAGGGATTTGGTCATGACTTATTTTGTGTCTGCTTGAATCAAATCCCATCTTCAGCACCTGCTTTCTATGCTAGGCTCATCCTTGGAACAGGCTGATATGAAAAAAGAACTGTTTTGAGAATATGCAAAATGCCATCCACTAATTACTTTCATTTTCAGCTGCTCCATGGAACAGGATTTTTAGACATTAAGCCACTGTACTGGTAGATGCAGTCGGATTCCTGGTTTATTAATTTCCAGAGATATGCACAGAAAATTTCCCCGTCTCTCTCCCCACCCCACTCCCCTTTAGTGGAGGGTGTTTAAAATTGTTATTCTTTCCCCTTTTATTATAGCTGTTACCTGTTCATTTTGTTTCTTTTTGTAATTCATTGGTTTCAACAGCAAACACATTTCTGGCTGCAATGAGTGGCAGAAAGAAGAAACTGGGGGCATATAAATACCTATCAAAACATTCTCTTCCCTGGATACAACTGCTAACTCATCTTTTTGGAAGTTGCCTTTCATCATTCTAGGTTCCATGCTGCCCCTCTTAATATTCTTACCTCATTCAAACAAGAAAAGCAAAGGTGAGGTGCAGAATAAAAGCCAAGTCCATAGAATACTGTCATGCAACAGAAAATATTAGGTATAAACAATTTTGTTTCATATTATATTTGTATTGGCATTCATAGAGTCATTGGTCTCTTTCAAACCCTCATTTTTGAAGATGAGCTTAAGAAGTCTCTCTCTGTCTTTTAAGATGAGAAATTTTCTTTTATGGTCTGTGTGGTGCATCAGGTTAGCCGGAGACACAGGAAGCTTGATATTAGCTGCATCACTACATTTAATTTAATTTAATTTTTAATTTTATACCCTGCCCTTTCCCACAAGTGGGTTCAGGGCAACTCACAGCAGAAGTTTAACATACTTACAGATTAAAATGTAAAACATCATAAAAGCATACAGCATAAAAATCACTTCTGGAGGAAACTGAGAAGTGACATAGGGTGGCTCTAGGAACAGAGTTTCTAGTGGTTACCATAGAGTTTCCAGCAGTTTAAACCCCACATCAATTCGGGGTTTTCTCCAAAGTGACATAGTAGGCATTTTCCCACAGAGCTTACCGCAGAGCGACATCCCTCTTCACCACGCAGTGTCTGCACGAATTTCCCACCAACTGCTCCACATAACCAGGAAGAGCCGCGGCTTTTGCGTTGCTAACGTAAACTGGGTTTTAGCGGTTTACATCTGCGACACAAAAGGTCCGGCACTTCCTGGTTCTGGGGAGCAGTTGGTGGGAAATCCGCGCAGACGCTGTGCGGTGAAGAGGGACGTCGCTCCGTGGTAAGCTCTGTGGGAAAACGCCCAGTCTGTTTCTACAGTCAGGTTTGATGAGGACTGAATCTGGAGGAGAGCACACACCGACATGCCTCCGAGCAACTCACCTAGTGACTTCCTAAATCAGTGCTCTCGCAAGCCAATGATGGGCAGGGCTTTGAAGAGGAGTTTGAAAACTCGGAGGGAAAGTTCTACAATTACGAACTTAGATCCGGATGGTCAGGAAAACACCAGTTCAAAAGTACTCTTGCAAAGTCAAGAGCAAGTCTGGGGTGAAACCACTTTCGGTGCCAATTCAAGAAAGTGAATGTAAACTACTTTGACAAATGCAAAGCAAGACAGAAGTGATGGAGGCATGCAATGTAAACTAACACTTTTTAAAGCGCACTGAGAGAGAATCTTCTGCCCACTGTGAAATCGACCACAGTGATGCAGCTAATGTTGCCATTTTTTAAAATTAAAACTAGGGCCACTGGCAGGAGACTTCCTGCTATAGTGGAAAGCCTGAGAAAAAATACAACCACACAGTTATAGTGACCAAATAACAAAATAATAATAAGACAAGGTATTATTTCAATAACTAACAATGATTAACAACAAGTAGGGGTCAACTTGAAACTTCCTGCTTCGATCAGTCTTCATGCATAGGTGCTCCATTTGTGTTAAATCAAAAAGACTCCAGTTCAAATCAAAATTAACACTGATATTTTCACAGCGTTCCATGACTGAAAATAATTAATTCTTCACAAGGGCACAAAAAGTGTTTCCAAACAATTTTCAAAAACAGGCCCTACACTCACACTGGCTCATGTGAGACCCTAATTAAAGGGCGGGATATAAATCCAATCTCTTCTCTTCTTCTTCTCTTTATGATACCTAATACTGAAGAGGAGGGGCTTTTAAAACACTCAGAGGTTCCTTGAGGATTAAAGCACAAGTTACAGGAGCTTGGCATAAGCCACTGCCCTAGGCTATGTGGAAGTCACTTCAGGGCACTTTCAATCAGTGGAACAATCTTGTGAGAGATGACTAGCCCAGTGCATATTGAAGGATGTAACCCTGGATGCCCCAGCAAGGGGTGGGGGGAACTAGACTGGAATTTTACTACACAGACCTAGACAGAAAGTGTGCTGTCTGTGGAGCAGATATCTTTGACATAGCCCAGGCTTTCCCAGCACCAGCTCAGTTTACTTACACTCTTTATGGGGGGATCACTATGGGTGCGGTCACACTCACCATTAAATCCATCTGCAACGCGCCTGTATTATAATCCGCACAACCAATTTTCCGATCAGACAACAGCCAGGCTCCCGTTCTATCCCATGTGGTTCCCGTTGCTGGTCGATCAGATTGCTCTACCGGACCTCGTTTCATGAGACGTCAATCTGCATTAGTGCAGGCGCAGTGATGCCCGCTATCTGCAGCGCGTCACTTTTAAATGGGTCAGATCACTAAAGTTTTGCTAGTCCGTTGGCACTACTTTTCCAGCACGAGCACTACGCGTGCAGAAAAGAACCCAGGAATTCAAATCGGTTCACATCTAGTTCACATCTATTTTCAAAAGTGATTTTTGTTTCCGGGCATAAGGGCGGGTAAACGATTTATCGAGCCAACATTTGCTCGCTCATTCACTGGCGCAGTGATATCAGTTGCAGGGGCTTTGGGAGGGAAGTGGTGGTGCGCTTCCGACGAGTCGCCAATGATGGAGCGTTCAAACAGAAAAACTCCGCTCAGGAACCGTCAGAAGAATTTTGTTCCTGATTTAAAGCAGTATCAAATTAGTAGGCGCCCCAGTTGTCTCAACGTGGGACTCGAACGAGCTAACCACCATTCGCAGATGCTGACGTTTGGACAACCGCTTAAAATCCGACATGCTTCCGAACTCCACTCATGCTCATAGCGGGATTTTATGAACGTCTGACCTCACCCTATGATTACCTTAAGAGAGCATATTTCACCACAGCCCTGTGAGACAGACCCTTGTAATGTCTCCCACAAGTGTCACCTGGACCAAGCAGGAAGCCTTTCTACATATGTTGCTGAATTATGGCACCTGGTACAGCACTGGAGTTTCCCAAAGCTGGAGGAGATGGTTTCTCATGATGAACCTTGGCAGAGGTGCCTATTTACAAGAAGAAGGGGGGAAACCCAGCTCGCTTCCCAAAATGCACAGAAAGCAGCACTGGCTGCTGAAAAAATAAAAGTGAGCACCCTTGAAACAAGCTTGGCAAGGAGTTTATGCTGCTCTGACCGGAAATCCTGATCTGCTACTACTAAATAGTCCAAACTGAAAGCAGAAGTTCATTCTATGCATTGTAGATCAGAATTCTCCATCATCTTATCAGAGCCTTACTAGATTTTTTTTTCATGCAAGGGCCTAGAGTTTACCTCTTTTTACTCCAAACTTCCTGACTGCCAGGACAACTGGATACAAATAGATGTGAAGTTGAAGTATCGTGCCAAGCATTCAGTGAAGCCAAGGGGCTATTGTTTGTTCAAGGTTGCCTCACTAGTCAGCTTGGCTCACACTGGTTTAAATCACTGGATATCACACTCATAGCATTTGGCAACATTCTGACTGAATTCAAGACTACTCAGAGAATACAAAGGTCCTCTTTATTTCTGGAATTGGATTCTGCTTCTACCATTGCTCCTATCTTCCATTCTGCAGCCTCAAGTAACTTCTCACAAGGGTTACTGTGCCACAGACTGATCCTGATAACTGTGTTCTGCCTAGCAAATCACTTTGAAACTCTAGCTGAGTGTGATTCACATTCCAAGTACTTGGAACAGGCAGCTACTTATTAGGGTGTCTGTTATCCCCAAGATGCACCACACCTAGGGAGAAAGCCATTGCTCTGCTGTGCATAACAGAATAGCATGATTCCTAACACAGTTCTAAAGAAATGTTGATGGCACTCAGGACTTCCTTGTTCCGCCCCTTCTTCAGCGAAATGACCTTTGTTACATATTCAGCTGAAGCTACTCATTGCATAAGCAAGTTTTCTGAGGAACAGAATCTCACTACACAGCCGTGATGGAAATATGTGCTAATGCATTTCTGAACCATCCTGAGAATGGGATCTGCTTCTGAATTCGTGCCCATAGAACACTTTGACAATAAAACCATTGGCAGGGGGGTGGGGAGCTTGTGTGCCCTCTCACCTCACAATACTGTTCTAGTATAATGGTTTAAAGGAAACCAAAAGCTACTTCACAACCACAAACAGACCAGGACTGGAGATTTGTTAGTTTATGAATTTCATTTTTATTATTTATAAATGCTGGATTGTGTCATGTTGTGTTCTTTTGATAAATGCAGGGGATGCTGAGTTCTCAACAAAATAGCCTTGGGCCAACTAGCAAGACAGACCAGTGAACAATATCTCTAGATCCTAGAAAGCAGAAACCCACCTGAAAACACTAGGTCAGGGGTGGCCAACGGTAGCTCTCCAGATGTTTTTTGCCTACAACTTCCATCAGCCCCAGCCATTTGCCATGCTGGCTGGGGCTGATGGGAGTTGTAGGCAAAAATCTGAAGCACTACCGTTGGCCACCTCTGCACTAGGTGAATTAACCTTCAGGTTTCCTTGGGGCATTTTTTTTTAGAAAAAGTCCAGCAGAAACTCATTTGACTATATTAGGCTGCACCCCCTAATGCCAAGCCAGCTGGAACTGCATTCCTGTACGTTCCTGCCAGTTTGGTGTAGTGGTTAAGTGAGCGGACTTTTATCTGGGAGAACTGGGTTTGATTCCCCACTCCTCCACTTGCACCTGCTGGAATGGCCTTGGGTCAGCCATAGCTCTGGCAGAGGTCCTTGAAAGGGCAGCTGCTGTGAGAGCCCTCTCAGCCCCACCCACCTCACAGGGTGTTTGTTGTGGGGGAGGAAGATAAAGGAGATTGTGAGCTGCTCTGAGACTCTGAAATTCAGAGTGGAGGGTGGGATATAAACCCAATATCATCAAAAAGCCCTGGGTTTCCTGATGGAAATAACCCAATGGCATACCTGGGCTCTAGCACAGTCCATTGAAAGTGCTACCCAACAGTGACTCTTTGTTCTGTTCCCACTCACATAGGCAGAGCATGCAGAAAGGCTGAACCCTGGTGTCTTCATCACCAGCCCTGAAGCATTTTAGATTATGCTAGGAAGTGTATTCAGCTAATCTGATGGTGTTTATGCTTTCATTTCTTGTTGCTGTTGTGTTTTGCCTGAGTCAATCGACTCCCCATTTAGGAATGAATTTATTCCAAATGCTACCCATACTTTTCTACTTCTGTCTGCAGATAAACTTTTTTTATCTGGAATAAGTTTTGCTGTGTTTCTTCAAGTATTTGACATGCACGGCTTCCAACTGTTCAATTCTGTTACCTTAGGGAAGAAAGGGAAGAGCTAACTTTCCTTCTTAGGTGTTTCTTTTCTTTCTTACCACATTCCATAGGAGGTTACTTGCTGCCTAAGTCACAGCTAAGCATTACACAGTAAGTAGCAGGACCTTTCTCAAACTACCTGCTAGTGCTGGTGGTAAAAGGCTCCCCAGCGCTTTTCTGGCCCTCTGACCAAGGCATTCACCTTAGGTTACCACAGTGTTCCTAACTAATTTGTTTCTTTTACACACAAAAATATGTTAAAATGAAGACATTTAACATCCTGGAGATACAAAATCAAAAATAGGGATTTTCAAGTAAAAATAGTGGGGCTACAAATCTGGGGTGAACTTTGTTTGGGCCACAAAGTTTTGCCCACAATCTGTGTGCATTAATTGTAATGTATACAAAGACCCTACAAGCATAGAACTGCTCCACATGATCAGGAGCCCAGAAAAAAGTTTCCTAATAGTATGGAGAGCCCCATGCACGCATGCTTTTGCAAGAAGGCCTCTTACCATATAGATTTATTCTCCCCATTCAGAATATCTGAAAAGATCTGTAAAGAGAACAAGAATAAGCTCTTGCAATTTATCCAATTTTTACTGTAGCAACAATAACAAAAAAAAACCCCATGTATGAACCTCTACAAATGCAGGGCTTTTTTTGAGCAGGAATGCATAGGAACACAGTTCCAGCAGACTTGGTGTCAGAGGGTGCGACCTAATATGCAAATGAGTTCCTGCTAGGCCTTTTCTACAAAAAGCCCTGTGTGTTACAATGGTGATCTCAGGGGTGTGGCCTAATATGCAAATGAATTCCTGCTGGAATTTTCCTACACAAAAAGACCTGTACAAATGTATTTGTTCTTACCAATGTGCAGAGTCCTGATTCACGAAGGTGGGAAGTAGCTTCATAATTGGCTCATAGGTCAACCAACCAGAGCTGTGCAAATCCAGTTTCCATTGCAAAGTGGGAAAACAGATTTCCTGAGCCCAATCTGGGAGAGAGAATGTTATATGCAATGTTAAAACTGCAATCACCTGTAGTTCTGAAGTCCAAGCTTACCTTAAATATGGTAATTTGTATACACTCATAAGTTTTTGTATGACCTGCTAGCTGTTGTTTTTTTTAGCCCATCCAGCTAGCATTTTGAAAAGCAGCTCCCCCAGCTGGTCCCCAAGATGACAGGACTACTGAGAAGATGAAAACTATTTTTTTTCACCTCTGGCTCTTGAAAATACCATTCAGATGTCAAATATGAAAAAGAGATCTAGCTGCTGGTATGTTAACTCAACATTGCTACATTTAATCCCTTTGCCAGTGAGTCTGCATAAGTGACAGGGAATATGAACTGTACCAAAGATTACAAACTTCTGTGCGTGAAGGGAATACGTAAATTTTCCCACAATTACTCCTCCATGCATTTATATGCATACTCTCTGCAGATATTCAGGGGCTCAGTGCCAAAAGCTAAGGTGCCTTCCTCAGTCTTTTAGCTTGTTAACAAAATTTCAGGCATTCCCTAAGTATACAAAATAGGAATGATCAAGAGAAGCACTGGCATGTAATTGTTTGGACCCAGCAATGAAATGCGTATAAGACATGTAGTCTGGGGGCCTTTGTGGCAGCCGTTGCCATATTAGCAAAGACTCAAAACATATGGCCTGAGCAGGCACAAAGTCTCATGTGCTGTTCCTGTACCTACTTTGAATGGATGAATAGATGGGCGCTGAGCTGCAACTCATACAGCTGATACAACAGTTGCAATTCATTTCTTCCTGGCTCATTTTTAGGACAAAAGTGAGGGGGGGGGGACACAGTAAAATATATTGCTGTAGCCATGACTCTTTTCATGACATGAAAGTGAGACCGGTATGGCAGGAAACACAGGCCTATGCATGCTGCTTGGCCTGAGACTCAGTTGCAAGTTATATGCATCACTGATTCTACAAAAGTGAATAATGTGGCACTGGGCACACTTCCTTCATTACCTCTGTCTTTATAGGGGCAAAGGGCTGCTGAGGCCATATCTCAGCTTCATGCCTCTTGATGAAGCTGGAAAGATGGCCATGTCAAAAGGGGTGTGCTAGAGTTGGCACAGATGGGGTGGCCTCTCCTTCCACATGTCAGAGAACTCAAAATGAGCCAGGTCCAGCTCAAGACAAGGGAGAAGGGTAGAAGCACCTGGGAAAACCAGGTGTCCTTTTTCAAAGAGTCCAGAGGTTTGGAGGCTGGGGAGGCAGCTGATCTGGGGCAGAGAAGACAGTTTAAGCTGAAGTGGGGGAGGCACGGGTCCACGGATCTCCAAAGTGGGACTAGAGATGCCAAAGTGTGTTGGTTGTTTCCCCAGCTACTCTGCCAGGTAACACAGAGGCTCAACAACAGTGAAGTTCCAAACCTGGAAAAGAAAGTGACTGATAATGTTTAAAGGCGCAGAATTGTTTAACTTGCCAAATATTTATCCTCTCTGAATAAATATAACCAGTAGCCAATGATGGAAGGCAACTGGAAATTCTTCCTACAGATAGCCATGCTTCATCTCACTGAACCAGTGGGATGGAATGGTCATCTTTCCCTTCTTCCCTTTTTTAACTACTAGGTCTTACATTTAGGAAAATATTCTTGAAAGTGGGTAGGCAATGCCTGATAACATTTCAGAAGAAAGAGATACTGGAATAATAGTTCCTGTGGTCAAAGGAAGGCATTAGTGCTCCGCATAGGTCATAGCTGCCTGAGTAGAAGAAGCTACATGGAATACAATGGTCCACATCGGGGGGGGGGGTTGGGAATTCTAGCAGGAGCTCCTTTGCATTTTAGGCCACACGCCCCTGATGTAGCCAATCCTCCAAGAGCTTACAAAAAAGAGCAACCATTTATCCCAGATCCCTCCCCCCCGCTACGTTTGCTTCCATCAATACTTATACCACTTTCTTTCCCCTGCAACACACACCAGCTCCCTTTCCTGACATCCAAGGGGGAGCAATGATTTATTCCTGAAAATGTATAGAAAATCTCAACAGGCAAGAAAAGTCATGGTGTGGAGGTTGTGGGCAGGGGGATAGGTCCAAGGAACCAACTAATAAAGAGATGAAGTTGGGCTTCTTTAATTTGCTAAGAGAAGCCAGGGCAGGTGACCCAGACAGAGAGGATTCCAAGTTATGGGTCAGAATCCCTCTTTAAGAACATGAAAAAAGGCTGCTGCACAGTTCCCTTCTTTACTTAAGCAGTTCCCTTCTCCACTTAAGCAGTTAAATCTGGGATCGCTGCACAACTTTGGTGACCATCAATTTTAATGTAGGGGCTCTTCTTTCCATCCTGGGGCTGTCCTTCTAGTCCCTTACACAGAGAATTACACCTGAAAGACTTTTTACAGTTTCCACACCAAGTTTTTGTCTGCCTCAATCAGAGCTGGCTCTACACTGTCTTCGAGGAAGGCTCCAATGGCGACAAATGAGGGAGATGGGGGAAGGGACCGTAAACTGATCAATTATTGGGGGCGTATCTAAACAGCAGGATTGGGGTACTGTAAAATGCACTCGTGTGGGGAGTTGGGACAGAGGTTATAAAGACTACCTGGAACCCTTAGGGGGTAGGAGGTGCAGGAGCGGATGACAGGTGGTCAGCTGGTACATGACCTCAGAAAAAGGGGAGGCTCCGAAGTGACCATAGGGGCTTGACTTGTGTGGTGGGCAGTAACCAGTCTATTCAGGGCACTTGATTGGATGCCCATATCCGGCCAATGAGTGGACCTGGCCCCGGTTATCTGATTGGGTTTCCAGGTAACAATGGGCAAGGGGGAGGCTCCAGTGTGACAATTAGGGCAAGGCATGGGTGGAGGTGATTAAACAAGCTATCCAAACTTATCTATAAGTGACAATAGAGGGTCAAATTGATACCTAAGGTGACACCCGATTTATACAATAGCTATGGCTCTGAGTGAAGCTGTTCTTCCTCTTCTATACTCCTCTGCTGGCACCAGCCTTTGTCTTGGGTTCCGTTGGACAAAAGCTTAGGCAGTCTGGCAGGATCCATGCCTAAGATAAGCTTGATTGCCTTATGCAGAAGTTGAAGCGGCTGTTGGATATGTGAGTCTCTTGCTTTGCTGTAATGGAGTCAGGAAAACAAGATGGATTCTGGTGGTGTTAGCCTTTGGTTCATGAAAACAGGCTGGAAACTGTTTGCCTGTATAGTTCATGGCGGCGTGGCTTCTGCCACTGCAATGGCCGAGATTGTGCACACAAGGAGCAGCTGGAGGCTGGTCTGTAGTTCTGGCTAACACCCATCCAGAGATGTAGAATGCTGCTGCAAAGCTGAGGCTTATAGTATCCACATAAGCCTTAGAAACCGTGGGCAAAGTCCACTTCTTAGAGCAGATGTGTGCGAGTCAAAACTCCAGGCACCCTGGCAACGATGTCTGTGTATATGAAAAGTAAGGGGCTTTTTCTTACATTTTCTCCCCCTTCAAGACTTCTGTCCCCAAATGAGGACAGTGTCTTGACTAATAACACAGTCCATAGCTAGTCTTGACAGGCGGCGTCCTCATTGGAGAGCCATGCGTTAATCGGGGTGCCCCTCCTGTCTACAAACATGGAGCCGCTACGCTAAACTATTAAAAAATCAAATTACAAAAATTCAATATCCAATGGGCCAAAGGCTACTTGGAGGAAAGGGAAACAATAGATCTTAATACTCAATGCATTTCTTATATGGCATAGGTTAACCTTTTACATTTATCATTTCATGGGGTTGGTTCCAGACTATTCTTGGAAGGATGTTGTTAAACGTATCCCCTTAGTTATGAAAACTAACACAACAGCAGAGAAGAACTTATCCAAATTCCTAAAATACATGCCAATGAGAGAAAAAGCAATAATACCAAGCATGTGCAATATGAGACATATGTAGGCAAGTTAGACTATGAATTAGCTCATGAACCTTTATGGCAAGCAACTTATTGTGGTAGGGGTGATCAGGATGACACATTCAAACATAGGTGAGAGCACTGCCAGACATGGGCAGTCCGTACTGGCTACATTGTTTACATTAGAAAAACTATTTCCCTGTTCATTTCTCCTCCCCCCCCCCCCCCCCAGTACCAGCAAAATCTGTCTTTATTGTTGCCAAAAAGGAATTCTTCTTGTAAATCCAGCTTGGAATTGGCAATGGTGCTTTCCAGTCTGTCCACATGAGCATAAGACCAGAAACATAACCACATGAGGGATGATTTTTTACCATTGCAGGGAGCAGCAGAACAAAATACATACAGTCAACCATATTGGAGGTTTAATGGAAGAAAGGATCTTTAATACAGTGTTCTCCTGTCCAGGAGATGGCACCCAGTGAGCTTTTACGTCACAAGCTTGCACATGTCATGGTAGGGGCCTGCATTAGACAGGTTTACTTATTACACTAAGCATTCAGGACTTTAGGAAGCTTTTTCCTTGTCAAGGAAAGAAAAGAACATATACAATTCAGAAAACACAACCCCAAATATACTTTGTTGCAACATAAAACTTAAAATAAAACATTATGCACAAGGCTGCAGCTCCAGGGAAATGACCAGAGTTGGGGCGTCCCCCATATAATGAAAATAGTCCCACAAGGGAGGGAAGAAAAACCTTTGCTATAGCTTTTTGGAGTATAATAAATTGTCAAAACAATAGAAAAACTTCAAAAACAAAAACTGAGGCCTCAATAGAACACTGCTAGCTAGCTTTATATGAGAGGGATTGGACCCAAAATGATAGGTGAGTTAGATCAGAGAAATTAAGACTCTGCACATAAGTGAGGTGATCAAGTCCCACTGAATCTGGTTTTTCTCTGTGCTAGTTCAGCTAAAACCTTTTGGTATGGGGGTCTTACATGTGAGCATAGATTTCAACAAAACTTAACAAAACAGGAATTCTGAAAAGCAACATAATGGTTACACATACATAAAACAATTCTTAACAGACTTACCAATAATTCTTAAAACAACTAAACATGCCATAAACTTGCAGGTCCAGATTTCCTACACAGCTATATTGAAAGAAAAGATGAGCAAACTTAACAAAACAATGGGGAAATTCTAGAAATCAAATTATGGTTAATACCTGGACCAACACACACAACAGTTCTTAAATCTACTTTTAATAAGCATGCAATATATAAGCATAAAAAGAGAAAAGATGTGACAGGGCATCTTTAGTACCAAGAGAAAACCTTGAGTTGTTGCTGCAAAGCTGAGGCTTATAGTATCCACATAAGCCTTAGAAACCGTGGGCAAAGTCCACTTCTTAGAGCAGATGTGTGTGAGTCAGACCTCCAGGCACCCTGGCAACCATACTGGTGATCACGATGTCCATGTGTATGAAAAGTAGGGGGCTTTTTCTTACAGTGCCTATCCTCAATTCAAAACCTCTTAGAGTTTACAGTAAATTCTAAGAGGTTTTGAATTCAGGATAGGCACAGTACTGGCCTGTTTAAAACCATACACTTAAGCGTTTTGAACTAAAATTGCTGTAAAAAGAAGGGCTTGCTTGACATTAAAATTAATTATAAAGAAAATAAGAGCAAATGGCCATCTAAATAACAGCTTGCTGAATATATTCATAGTGGGCTATAGGCCAGCAAACTCCAGAAGGCTTGAGCATCTGGTTAAACGGTTGAACTGGCTCTAGCTCCTATATGAAAAATATACACACTTAAGTGTCTTGGAGTGATTGAGAGAAAAGATGTGGTAAGGAGAATCATGAATATTTGGTTGGTACTAGTGGCTGTTACACCTGAAAAAACATAGAAAGGCATTACTCCCAAGAAAGTCTACTGATGAAATGGGCCTATATTCAGGTGCTCATAGATTTTTTTTGCAATATGGGAATGTTAATATTGGACCTCTATTATGACATGAAGTATGCAAAATTTACAATATGAAATATATGAATGGATATTTAAATTGGACTTTTATTACAACATCTATGTATGTAAAACTTAAAATGTGGAGCATTAAAATATATGAAGGTTTTTAAATGGTTACTATAAACTTTGTTTATCATCACAGTAGTTGTTTAACTTCCATTTCCTGCCCCAGGAGAAAATGGCTGCTTTGGAGGGCAGATCTTACAGCAGTATACCCCCATTGTAGTTCCTCCTCTCCTCAAGTCCCACCCTCCCTTGGCTCCACCCCCAAATCTCCTGGAATTTCCAAACCTAAAGCTGGCAGCCCTATGCTAGATTTCTGTTTTATTTTGCTGCAATAGATTAATAGGGCTGTCCCTCTGGAATACCAAGTTACCATTCAATCCCCGAGGAACAGTTATTCCCCTCTCAGGGACTGACTCATTAATCCTAGTGCTGTCATTTCACTCTCTGAGCTGTCATTCCAGGGGCTTTCCTTCTATTCTCAAAATGATCATTGCTCATTGAGAGCATACATTCTAGCCACAGGGGCCCTCCTTCCACTCCCAAGGCCACCGGAGAATCCATTACTGATTTTCTTGGCACTCTTTGCAATCTTTTAGTGCATTCCAAGGGAACCCATGGACATTCTTGGCTCTCTCCTTCTTTCTAATGGGCATTCTTGTCATTTGTGAGTTCCACTGCAAGTGCATGTCTGTCTCACCCACCCTGTCTTGTATTCTCTCCAGAAGCTCATGTGGCAGTGACAGTCATTGCAGCAAAGAGACAGAGCAGCCTCCATGCTTTTTGACATGACAGCTTCTTGCCAAGGGAGGAGGGTTGGGGGGGGGCAGCAAGAGCCTGCAACAGGGGACAATCTGGAGATCTGCTCACTCCCCTGTCCAGCCCTCATGCAGTCCAGGGGCACGCAAAGGAGCTCCCCCCACCCCAGGCTCTGTCCCAGGAAACCAGAAAGAGGGCTAAGTTGTTGGAGGTGCTGCCCTACAGTGAGGAGAAGCTGGGCCCTATGGTAATGGGGCAGAGGTGGGACAGCTCTCATTCACCTGCCATTTGCATGACACCAATACAGCTGACTTTGCACAGGTGTGCCCAAGCACGCGCACACACACACACATTGCCAATGATAACAGCTTGCAATGACAGTGCCACTGGGTTCTACTGTGCATTCTGTACAGTCAACATGTTCCTCCATGTTATGAGATCATATGAATCTTTCAAATTTTTCACAATGGCTGATAATACAGCAAAGAATCCTCTAGTGCAGTGGCCCCCAACCTTTTTGGCACCAGGGACAAGATTTGTGGAAGACAATTTTTCCACAAACCATTGGGGGGGGGGGGTGCTGGGGTTTTGCCACCCCAGGCTACCCCCCTGCCCACAACATCCCTGCCCCCAATGGGGTTCTTTAAATGGGGGGGGAGACGGGGGCTGTTTCTGCCTCCCTCGCCCATTTAAAGACCCCTGCTGATCAGCTGATCAATAGAGGTCTATAAATGTGGGGTAGGCTAAGGTCACAGCAGTGCTGCCTGTTCTGCCAGCCCAGGACCTGGGCAGATGAAAGAGGTGGTGTGGCCTTGCTCCAAGGCTGCCTCCCCTGCAGCCACCATGGCTCGGTGGTTGGGGACCCCTGCTCTAGCGTTCGACAATATGAAAAATGGGGTTTCATAGCTGCTTGTGAAAAGTTTGGTCAGATTCAAACAGTGGGCTTCCCCCCCCCCCTTTGCCTGTGTTCCTTTATGATTCCTTTCATTCATGCTTGTAGCCAGTGAATGAAGTTGTTTTAATTTATTTTCTTTATAGCCTGTCTTTCTTACTATGACTCAAGGCAAATGTATTACCATCTAGGTCTTAAAGCCAATAAGACAGCAATATCTGCCAGAAAAAGACAGCAATATAACAGAAATAGTTATTGCTGTTCAATATTCATTAAAAACAAATGATGTTTCATTGCAGCAGATATATATTTGCAATACATCAAATGTTATATTAAAATCCAGATAGCACTATGTAAACAATATAACCAGACATCATAAGATATCTAATGAACAATGTAATAGAACTAGAATACAAAATTAGAAAAGCAGTGCAAAGAGAAAAGAACTGACATTATATTTTCTGGAAAATGGAATTACTAAAGAAGAATGCAGTAAGAGCAGAATAAAACATATAATGAACACTAAAACAGACTACAGTGCTGTTCCTTTTACAAACAAGCATCCTCCTGAATTATTTTTTTTATGCTAGAGACTTATTCCATTTATTCTTGTCATCATTAAACTTGATAGCATTTGAGAATGAAGAGTAAGGCAATAAGCCCATGCTTATGAATAAAAGGTATATTCTGAGGAGGAATTGAAGAAGAGGGTGAAAGTGGCAGAACATGATAGTGCTGGAAACTGTCATCAAGTCACAGCTGACTTATGGTGACTCCATGGGGTTTTCAAGGCATGAGGCATTCAGAGGTGATTTGCCATTGCCTACCTTCAAGTCACAAACCTGGTATTCCTTGGAGGTCTCCCAACCAAATACTGGCCAGAGCTGACCCCACACAGATTCTGAGATCTGATGAGATCAGGCTAGCCTGAGCTATCCAAGTCATACATGTTCAAAAAGAGACATCTACCTATTGTGGGCAGAAGGTACAATGTCATACATAGGAACAGGGTACAACAAGGGCCAAGAGACAGAATGAAACAAGCTTTACAATTAAAGGGATTGTATGGGTTCCTGCACCCCTGCTCAGGGAGTCTTTGCTTCTTGATGGTCACCAAATTAATATTTCTTCTGCAGAAGTATTAAGACATTAGCATTTGGTTTGGTTCTGAAAACATTTAAGACATTTTCGTAGTTTTCTGGTACTGCTTCATTTTCATAAGTTTTATGTGTGCTCTGCTTCCCTCTGGACAGTGCTGTATGTAATCTATATATCCACCCTGGAAAAGTGAATTATAAATGCAATTGATCCTGACATCTTCCCAGAGTGGCAGGAATTCTCCTAGTCAACTCTCTTTCTCCATCTGCTGAAAAAATGTGAATCTCCCCCCCCCCAAAAAAAAAACCCTTTCTCTTTTTTATTTTAAAAGTACATCTTTTAAAAGGTTGGGTCTATTCAAGCAAGAAACATGTATCCACAGCATACAAAAGCCCAATAAAGTTTACTGTCTAAGGACAGCTAGTGATTTAGGCTTTCTTCTTGATTAATAGTTAAATTTGCTGCAACTGATTAGTGCTTACATGGCGTCCTCTAGTGTCCTTCACAGTTTCTAGTGCAGCACCAACAGCTGTGAAGTTTAGCTGTTTGGAGCATGCATATTGCAATGTTTTTGAAAACTGAACCATACAGAAATTACCTGGAGGAGATGGGATCTTTTACTGGGGGGAAACTGATTTTTTTTTCTGGGTTTCCCCCATGGTTTCAAACTTTCTGGAAAAATTGCATCTTTAGTTGCAATCTGAAACTTACTCATTGGAAATAAATTCCAATTAAATCACTGGGATTTGAATCCTAGTGACTATGTTTAAATCAGGATTCAGGTTGTTCATTTCAGGTATGTCTGATAATTAAGGCAGAAATTCCCTGCATAATTATTTGGGGGTATGCTCCATTATATACAGTAGGCAAGTAAACTTGAAGGCTGCATGGCCCATCAATTTCAACAGAATTCATTTTTCTTGAAATCATTGTTTAGGATCTCTGTATTAGTATGCCATACAAGGAGTTAGAAGCTTGTACCAACTGTAATGAAATAATATGGTCTCTCAGGCCTCATTCAATAGCAGATGATAAAATTTTACATCCTACAATGATGGTGCTTAAATCTTAATCCCTGTTTAGTATTGTGTCAGTTCTCTACTGATGCTCCCATGTAATATCTTTCCCCATCTTCTGAATTGTTGAGTACAAACATGTGTCTTCCCCCCCATCCCCAACACACACAGAGAGTTTCAGATTAAATGCCAGGATATAATTCACATCAAGGTATACCTCTCTCTAAAGTTAAGGACTGAGGGCACGACAGCTCCTTCACATAAATAGATTCTCAATTTACTAGCAAGGGGGCTCTCCCTGCGAATTTATATATTGTTTCTGCAAGAAAACAACTGTATAACATGTAATTTACCACATTAGATATAACTAAGCAAAAGTACGATCAAAAATAAAGTACTTCAACTGATCCAAAAGGGCAAAGCAGCCAATCCCTACATTTCAAGTAGAAGTCAAGTTGCACCTTTAAGAATAAAACTTTGTTGCTCTTAAAGATGCAACTCTACTGTTCTATTGCTCCAGACCAACCTGGCTGCCCACTTGGATCTATCTACATTTCAAGTAATTAACTTTGCAACTACTGGGCCTTTCCAAAGACACCCCCCCCTCCGGCGTTATTTTCACTGAACGCTACATTAGTCCCAGATCTGTGTTGGGTTTGGTTGGACATCCTAGATGATATGCCAAGCTAGTCAATGCTATTACCAAATTAGCTCTCGGGGAAGGTGCTAAAACTATCCAAGTGCAGCCAATTTATGATATATTGGCTTGGCCTAGCTGGCCCAGTGTGTACTGTTTGAACTAACAGGGGGTAGAGTCTGTTGAAGAGGGCAAAAAACAACAACAGAAGGATGGCCCTGCTTCTATTTTCAAATAACAGAAACAAAATAAAGAGTAAATCCCTAACGGTGTGTGCACCTTGTAGAAATCAGATTAACTAATCTTCCTCCTATCAATCAGGAGACAGACTAAAATGAATGACAGAGAATTGCCATTGGAATCCATAGGTAATTTTAATGACTATAAAAATTCACTGGTTTCTGAATGGCCTTTGGAAGGCATTAAAAGCCAAGATAACTGGTTACTTACAATATCATCTTTAAGAACTGTTTCAAAATGGCAGATCAAAATACCTTGGCAGGTCATAATGCTTCCCCCCACTTCCAAGATTAAAAGCAAATTCCAGAAAAATTACACATGCATACAACATTTAATACTAACACTATTATAAATGTAATTAAAAGCAAGTAAGATCTTGGCAAACAGTTATAATTTAGTTCATATTATTTTATTTATTGAATTGCTGGTTTTCAAAAAGATTCCCATTCATATTATGTGTCCTACTTTACTTCTTTTTTATGATGTGGAGTGTTGGAAGTTTGTAGAGAAAAAGGCCTGAGAGGACTTCTCAGGTTTATTTGCTAAGATCCTGGGTTGTTGATGCTTCCCAAAGAGGATCAGGCAAGTGGCCTCCTTGCCACAGACAGCACTGATAGTTCTCACCTCTTCCACCTCCAGGTCAATGGAGCCTCGAGGTCTCATGGCTTCCTTCTACTACCTTCCCTTCTCCTTTCTCTTCTTAGCCTCATCTCTGACTCATGAAAGAAGCCAAGCAGATACTAATTTGTCCTTTCACATTAGATTTTCTTAGCCGGGCTTCACCATATTTAAGTACATTTCACTTGCACTTACCACATAATCAAACGAACAGGGTAATTAATGGTGGTAGTAGGGTTGCCAGCCTCCAGGTGGTGGCTGGAGACTTCCTGGGATTACAACTGATTTCCAAATACTTACCATTATATATTTCATTTTGTAAAAAAGCAAACCCACCCCCCAGCTACTCTATCAAATCTTCCTCAAAAATGTAATTTTCTTGAGCAACATTTTGTGGTGTATATGAGGAAAGTGTAGGTTTCCTGCACTCCTTTACATTGGTGACCCCTGGATGGAACCATCCTGGGGGATAAACAGCAATTAGGGGGAGAGTTGCCTTGCTACCAGCAAGGGATGAGGTGTAAGGTTGCCAGCTCCTTGTTGGGAAACTCCTGGAGATTTAGAGGTGGAGCCTGGTGAGGACAGGGACCTCATTGGATATAATGCCATAGCATCCACCTTCCAAAGCATCCAGGGGATCTCCAGGTCTTACCTGGAGGCAGTATCCTTAGGAGGACTGCAATGAGGAAGGCTAGGAAGTTGCTGCTCTACTGAGGAGAAGGGCAATTTGATCCACTTGCCCTCCTCAACCTAGCGCACTGACCCACACAGCTGCTCCTCTGCATGGATCTGGCAATCTAGGAATGATCTTTCCATGGGCTGGAAAGAACTGTGGCAATGCAGCAGAACATGGGGAAAATGGGTTATAGGATACTGCCTGTTGTTTACTTTTGATTTTTACTTTTGTTGGTCATGCCTTCATGCATTAATAAACCATTAATTTTAGGTAGGACATCCTTTGGATAGCTGTTCATATGCTATCCATTTTATGCACTATGAATATAGAGGATCTACCCCAAAATTTATCAAACCAATTAAACAAAGAACATAGAATGTGGTATAAATTAAAACACTTGTGGTTAAACCCCCCCCCCACTAAATTCTAAATGACATCCAAAGACCAGAAGTTTTTAAATGTGAATATATGCAATATTAATATCAATCCATAACAATAATGTTCAATGAATAATTATAGCATGACATGAATTAAAACATGGGAGAATGTAAGTTAATTAATGATTAAAATATGAATAATACATAATGAATTATAGCTACATACAATGAGTGAAAATATTGAACAATGATGAATAATAATGAATATATAATTGAATGGATGTTAAATGCAAAGTCTGTGGGGAAGGAGGGCAATATTAACAGCTGTGTCCTCCTGCTGCTCTCCTGCATCCCACACAGATGCAAGCAGCAGTCTTCAGCTCTTTAAATGGAGACGGATGGTGTGAAGGCCCATTTACGCTTTCAGCTGCCTCTCTCCCACACCTGTCACAGTCCTTTAAGTCCCCCAACCTTGTGCCAAACCAACAGCAGCCACATGTGCTGTGAGTGGCAAAAGCACTGACAATGTGTGGCATGCAGAGAAGAAACAAGGGGCTCTTTGCCAGCAGTGTGCTGAGCTGGACTGAGCAAGACACCATAGGAGTCAGTCCAAGAAGGAAATAATAGAGTAACATTGGAAGAACAGGGTGTGGGAGCTTGTTTATGTATGTATGTAAGAGGGAGGAGGGGGAAGGACAAGAAAGAAAGGAACAGGGTAGGTAGAGAAGGGAAAGCAAAGCAAAGTGGAGGAAAGGGGCAGGGGAGGTGTTAAATACTTTGATGCATGAGGAGGCTCTTCTGTAGTGAGTAAAGCTCTTTATTAGTGATTCAGCATGTTTACTAAGTGACTAAAAAACTACTGCTAAGTACCATAACATGCAGCAATATATAAGAAGAAGAAGATATTGGATTTATATCCCGCCCTCCACTCCAAAGAGTCTCAGAGCGGATCACAATCTCCTTTACCTTCCTCCACCACAACAGACACCCTGTGAGGTGGGTGGGGCTGGAGAGGGCTCTCACAGCAGCTGCCCTTTCAAGGACAACCTCTGCCAGAGCTATGGCTGACCCAAGGCCATGCTAGCAGGTGCAAGTGGAGGAGTGGGGAATCAAACCTGGTTCTCCCAGATAAGAGTCCGCACACTTAACCACTACACCAAACTGGCTCTCCATTCTAAATGACAGTTGGGGCAGGGGAAACCCAGCCCTCAAGAAACAGAAAACATCCTGGATTTAACAGGATTGTACCCTTTTTGGATCCTTCATTAGAATGTGCATACTCATTAGCAGATCCTAGGATCCTGTGATACTGCCTCCCAATTGGCCAGTTTGAATTAAGCAGCCAATCAGGATGCAGATCTTCGGATCCTCTCAGTCTATTGTGTTGCGCCTCAAGCTCAGGACACAACACTCAACATGTCCAGGCATGCCTTCACATATATAACAGGAGGTATCTTAATATTGTTTGGAGTATTCAAAGCACATGGGGGGGGGGGCTTTTATTGAGAAAGCTTCAGAAATCCGAGCCCCTGTTCTGGCTCACCATCCCTCATGCACCTGGTCTACATTCAGGAGCAGAATTTCCAGAAGAGTAATAATAAAAAATGGAAGGAAGGAAAAGTGGGCATCTGAATATCACTTGAGAGTCAAATTAAACAAGACATTTCAGAGCCAGTTTGGTGTATTGGTTAAGTGCATGGACTCTTATCTGGGAGAACTGGGTTTGATTCCCCACTCCTCTACTTGCACCTGCTGGAATGGCCTTGGGTCAGCCATAGCTCTCGCAGAGGTTGTCCTTGAAAGGGCAGTTGCTGGTAGAGCCCTCTCAGCCCTACCCACCTCACAGGGTGCCTGTTGTGGGGGGAGAAGATATAGGAGATTGTAAGCCGCTCTGAGTCTCTGATTCAGAGAGAAGGGCGGGGTATAAATCTGCAATTCTTCTTCTTCATCAAATCACCCATCTCTTTTAACAGGATTGTGGCCCAGATCCATATGACTCTCTCCTATGGATTTTTGTTCTTCACATATACCAGAGATGGTCCACTGAAAAAAAAAAACCTTATTAGAACACACAGTAGATAAAGTACATTCAGCAATGTATAAGGCTGGGGCTCCGGCAGTAATTCATGTCATGAAAATAGAAAGGCTACAAACATATGCCTATTTTCATCTGTGGGACACTGAAGAGTATGCACCAGTCACATACTGTAGCCTGGCAGGGGCTTGACAAGCTCCCTCCCCGCTCTTATTTTTGCAGTTTCATGTGTATGGAGTCCCTAGGCAGGGGATGGGGGGAGGTGGGATGGTCAGATCCAGGTTGGGAAATTCCTGGTGATTTGGGGATGGAGCCTGGGAAGAACAGGGACCTCAGTGGGGTAAAAGGCCATAGAATCCACCTCCAAAACACCCAGCTTCTCCAAGGGAACTGATACCTGTAGTTTGGAAATCAAAAGATAGAAGATGACTATAATATGATGGAAGGCTTAAAGTTAGTGGCTAGAGGTAAAAACTGCGTCATCATAGGTGATTTTAACTACCCGCAGATTGATTGGGTCAATATGTGTTCTGGTCAAGAGAAAGAGATTGAGATTCTAGATGCTCTCAATGTCTGAACTATGGAGCAGACGGTCTCTGAACCTACCAGGGGTGGGGCGATCCTGGATTTGGTCCTAAGTAATGCCCAAGACTTGGTGAGAGATGTAAAAGTGATTGCACCGCTTGGGAGCAGTGACCATAACATTATTGATTTCACCATTTGTATAAATAGAGAGTTGCCCCAAAAGACCAGCACAACCACGTTTAACTTTAAAAGGGGTAAATTCTCTGAGATGAGGAGGCATGTGAAGAGGAAACTGAAAGGAAAGGTAAATACCCTTGGGGAAGCTTGGAGGCTATTTAAAACTACAATCCTAGAAGCTCAGATAAAATATATACCACAGGAAAGACACAAACAGGTATAAGAGAAGGTCTGCATGGTTAACAAACAAAGTAATGGAAGCTGTAAAAGGTAAGAAGGACTCCTTTAAGTGGTGGAAAGCTAGTCCAAGTGAGATTAATAAAAGGGAACACAGGCAGTGGCAAATCAAATGCAAGACTGTGATCAGGCAGGCAAAAAGGGACTATGAGGAGCATATTGCAAAAAACATAAAGACCAACAATAAAAATTTCTTCAAATATATTAGAAGCAGGAAACCAGCCAGGGAAGCAGGGCCCTTGGATGACCAAGGGGTCAAAGGATTACTGAAGGAGGATAGGGAAATGGCTGAGAAGCTGAATGCATTTTTTGCCTTTGTCTTCACTGTGGAAGATGAGAAGTGTTTGCCTGCTCCAGAACCACTTATATTGGAAGGGGTGTTGAAAGACCTGAGTCAGATTGAGGTGACAAGAGAGGAGGTCCTACAACTGATAGACGAATTAAAAACTAATAAGTCACCAGGTCCGGATGGCATACATCCAAGAGTTCTGAAAGAACTCAAAGTTGAACTTGTGGATCTTCTGACAAAAATATGTAATCTTTCATTGAAATCTCCCTCCGTTCCCGAGGACTGGAAGGTAGCAAATGTCACCCCCATCTTTAAAAAGGGTTCCAGAGGAGATCCGGGAAACTACAGGCCAGTCAGTCTGACTTCAATACCGGGAAAGTTGGTAGAAACCATTATCAAGGACAGAATGAGTAGGCACATTGATGAACACGAGTTATTGAGGAAGACTCAGCATGGGTTCTGTAAGGGAAGATCTTGCCTCACTAATCTGTTACATTTCTTTGAGGGGGTGAACAAACATGTGGCAAAGGAGACTCGATAGATATTGTTTACCTTGACTTCCAGAAAGATTTTGATAAAGTTCCTCATCAAAGGCTCCTTAGTAAGCTCGAGAGTCATGGAGTAAAAGGACAGGTCCTCTTGTGGATCAAAAACTGGCTAATTAATAGGAAGCAGAGCATGAGTATAAATGAGCAGTCTTCGCAGTGGAAGACGGTAAGCAGTGGAGTGCCGCAGGGCTCAATACTGGGTCCCATGCTCTTTAACTTGTTCATAAATGATTTGGAGTTGAGAGTAAGCAGTGAAGTGGCCAAGTTTGCAGATGACACTACATTGTTCAGGGTGGTGAGAATCAGAGAAGATTGTGAGGCACTCCAAAGGGATCTGTTGAGGCTGGGTGAGTGGGCATCAACATGGCAGGTGAGGTTCAATGTGGCCAAGTGCATAGTAATGCACATTGGGGCCAGGAATCCCAGCTACAAATACAAGTTGATGGGGTGTGAACTGGCAGAGAATGACCAACTGGCAGAGAGATCTTGGGGTTGTGGTAGATAATTCACTGAAAATGTCAAAACAGTGTGCGATTGCAATAAAAAAGGCCAACGCCATGCTGGGAATTATTAGGAAGGGAATTGAAAACAAATCAGCCAGTATCATAATGCCCCTGTATAAAGCGATGGTGCGGTCTCATTTGGAATACTGTGTGCAATTCTGGTCACCGCACCTCAGAAAGGATACTATAGCATTGGAAAAAGTGCAGAAAAGGGCAACTAGAATGATTAAAGGTTTGGAACACTTTCCCTATGAAGAAAGGTTAAAATGCTTGGGGATCTTTAGCTTGGAGAAACGTCGACTGCGGGATGACATGATAGAGGTTTACAAGATTATGCATGGGATGGAGAAGGTAGAGAAAGAAGTACTTTTCTCCTTTTCTCACAATACAAGAACTTGTGGGCATTCAATGAAATTGCTGAGCAGTCGGGTTAGAACGGATAAAAGGAGGTACTTCTTCACCCAAAGGGTGATTAACATGTGGAATTCACTGCCACAGGAGGTGGCGGCGGCTACAAGCATAGCCAGCTTCAAGAGGGGGTTAGATAAAAATATGGAGCAGAGGTCCATCAGTTGCTATTAGCCACAGTGTGTATATATATGTTTGGCCACTGTGTGACACAGAGTGTTGAACTGGATGGCCTGATCCAACATGGCTTCTCTTATGTTCTTATGGAAATGATGTAATTCCGGTAGATTTCCTGGTCCTACCTGGAGGCTTGCATCCCTAAGCCTGTTGCACACTTCCATGCATAGCTGATGGACTGCATTCAGTTCCAAATTGTACAGTTCCGTATGATATACTATCTGGCTTTTAAAAAATGAACTAAACAATTTGTACTTTCCATTTGAGTTACGGTTACCAGCTCTGGATCAGGAAATACCTAAAGATTTTTGGGGGTGGAGCCTGAGGAGGGTGGGGTTGGGGTGGGGAAGAGACTTCAATTAGGTATTATGCCATAGAGTTCACCTTCCAAAGCAGCTATTTTCTCCAGCTGAACTATCTGTTACCTGGAGATCAGTTGTAACAGCCGGAGATCTCCAGCTACCACCTGGAAGCTGGAGACCCTAATTGAGTACTTATTTAGAAGCTGCAAACTGAATACAGTTCTCTAAATCTGCCAGAGAGTTATGAAGAGACTCATCCAAGTCTTGACTTCTGAGAAATTTGCAAACCAAGCTTAAAGCAGTAAAGGCCTCAATCTTGGATGGTAAAGAGTGTTCATCTCCTGGAAACACGTCACCTTCATGCTCTTCATAAATTTCATTTGAAGTGTGTTTTTCTTCAAATTTCATTTGAAGTGTGTTTTTTGGGGGGGTCATTATTTCACAGGCGAGCAACACTTAATCTAAAGTTGCATATTTTTCCAAAGACAAGCTTTTTGGAAGCTCTACTCCTGCAGCCAATGCATACTCAGCCAAATCTAGATTACTTTCAGCTTCTGCATTAACATCAACATTTTCGGTTTGTGATGTAAACCCTGCTTCTCTATAGCTTTTTATAATAGTCTCTGGAGATACAGTTCTCCAGCAGAGGTATAACATATCAACTGCCTCAAGCAAAGACAATGTGAATTCCTTACCACCCTCTACATCAGGGATGGGGAACCTCCATCCCGAGGGCCGTATGCAGCCCTCGAGGTCACTTGGTGTGACCCTCGGGGATTCCTGGGCCAAACCAAGCCATGTGGCAGCCTCTCTGGGGTCTGGCTGACCAGCGAGGATCGTGGGGCCCAGCCACACAGCCTCCACAGGGCCAGGCAGGGATCACAGGCCCCAGATGTACTGTACGGCAGCCTCTCTGAGGCCTGGCTGGCCGGCCAGAATTGCTGCAAGGCCTGGAAGAGTTACTGTCACAGTTCAGTTTGCATTTGATTATCCCAGATGGTGTGGCCTAATATGCTAATGAGTGTGTGATCTAATATGCTAATATCAGGGGATGTTGTCTAATATGCTACTGAATTCCTGCTGGGCTTTTTGTACAAAAAAGCCCTGGACCTAGGCATTTGCCTAGGGAGACGGGCGGGTGTGTGTGTGTGTGCCAGATTAGGCTCTCCCCACATGATTTCAAATAGAAAAACAATGATTTGCATTAATTTTGCCGGCCTGAATCATTCTCCCTTGGCGGAGCACTGTTTTTTATGTCGATAATTTTTATGGCCTGTGAATGATGTTATAAATATCCATATGGCCCTTGACAGAAAAAAGGTTCCCCACCCCTGCTCTACACAGTCGACAAATCTTTTCAGAAGGAGGTACCAGTATTTGATTATACTCTTGATAATCCCATGTTTCATTGCTGAGAATTTGGAAAATGAGCAAGAAGGAAAGAACACAAGTCGGATGGACTTCAAATGTTTTACCTCTGGGTGAACTAATAATAATAATAATACTAATAATACTTTTTATTTGTATCCCGCCCTCCCCACAAGCAGGCTCAGGAAAAGGAACTGGAAAAGAGTCTACAAAAATGACAATTTGCCGCTCCTGTGCTTGAAATCTCTTGTCAAGCTCGCACAGCCATTGCTCAAACACTTCTAACGTTATCCATGCCATAGCACTTGCCTGGTATTTCACAGGCAATGACTTCACACCTTGAAAGCAGGGGGGAGTTTTGTTTTTTCCAATGACAAGCAAAGGAAGTTTTTCTGAGGCATCCATATTAGTACCAGCCAGTACAGTTATTCTGTCCTTGTTTAATTTCCCTACTGAGCATTCTTCTTCTTTAAATATAAAAGTATTAATAGGTAACAGCTGATAAAACAATCCTGTCTCCTTCATGTTAAATATATTATTTGGTTGATAAACCTTTAAGTAGTAAGAAAGGATGTTCTGTTACCAGACTGTTGCAGCATCCACAGTAATAGCTGGAGAAACAGTAGTCATACTAGCAGTAACTAATACAGGCTGAGATCTGAATGTTAATCCATACCTTGATTTAAAACGATCTAGCCAGCCATTGCTGCATTTAAAATCACTATGTCCAAGTTTCTGAGCAATTTCATTAGCTCTGAGGCATAGCATTGGTCCACTGATTGTCACATTCAAGCCCTGCTGCATTCTGTACCACTTCACCAGTGCCTCTTCAAGATCAGTACAAAATGCAGTTCTTAACTTTTTTCTTTTAGGATCAAAATTGTAAAGATCCAAAGGCTTCTAAAACTCTCTCTTTGTTCTTCATAATGGAAGACAGAGAATTTCTCTTTATGCCATATTTTGCAACAATATCTGACTTCTTTATTCCACTTTCCACTGCAGTCATTATATCAATTTTGTCCTTCATTGATAGACTTTTCTTTTTTCTTGTTATAGGTGAAGAAGAGGGAATATTTGAAGCCATGACGTACAGAGAACTTCCTTCAATCTCAAATGTACACAGACACATTTATTCTGCCCCTTTGGAAATCATGAAGTGCTTTAATTAGACTGGCCTTAAAATCAGTATTTTGATGTTAAGCTAAAATAAATACAATTTCTCAGTCATCACATTGTCAAAGTTAGACTAGCAACGTCATTAGTATATTTTTGCATATCATGTGCACAGGGATGCAGAATTAGCAGAAAACAAGCTCTTCTGGCATCTTTGCATAATAATTTTTTTTAATAACTTCCCTAGATGATTCTCAGGTGTGAGACATTAATCAACCATTCCTGATAAGCCCCTTAGGAATTTTCTTCTGTGTCAAAATGGAAAACAAAATGTGAAGCTTAATTTCCTCTATATTATATGTACAGCTCTTCAGTACAGCTGTTTTATTTTTGGACTGCTACTGACTGATGCTTCTATTTGTTACACTACTGGCTCTGGTTTTAAAATGTACCTCTGACACTTGGCCTCATGCGTGCAGAATGTGATCCTATCCTTAGGTTATGCCTGCTGGACTCAGACAATATTAAGGTATTTTTATCTTGCCCTTCCCTCAAGAAGATCAGGGTAGCACTCATGGTCCCCCCCCTCCATTTTATCCCCATGATGCAGCTCAAGTAGAGAGAATGGCACAGGGTCAGCTAGCAAGCATTTTGTGTAAACAACAAACAGCCCTATCTAACAAACATAGGAAGAGCATATTGTTAATACCTGGGTTTTTTGTTTGTGTGTTTGTTTATAACTGCCAGAACCACTCCACAGTCACAACTTGGGTGATAAAACCAATGCCCCCGCCCTAACTAGGGAAAGAAGGAAAACAACCCAACACAATCCACTCCTTGGGTTGCCAGGTTCCCCATGGCCAACAGAGAAGGATTGGGGGGCAGGTAGAGTTGCCAGATCCAGGTTGGAAAATTGGAGATTTGAGGAAGGAGCCTGGGAAGGACATGGACCTCAGTGGAGGACCATGCCATACAGTCTACCCTCCATTTTCTCCAGGGGAATTGATCTCTGTAATTTGGAGATGAACTGTAATTCCAGGGAATCCCAGGTTCCACCTGGAGGCTGGCATCCCTATCTTCCTTCCACATAAAGAGCAAGATGTATTAGGATTGCTAGGTCCAAATCAGAAAATATCTGGGGACTTTGGAAGTAGAGCCGGGAATAAAATACAACAGTGCAGTTCCTCTGAATATAGTCTTCATTTCCTCCTCCTCTATTTTGCCTTCAAAGGATTCCCCAGCAGTTGCACTTCCACTAAATGAAAGTGAATACACACACACTCACAAAGCAGCCAAAACAAACAGTTTGCAAGCCTACACTTTTGTGTTCTCATTGGGGCAATTTACTCATGGAAGTTGCTGGATGTAGCAATCTGCTGTATTTCAACCAACTTCTTCAGACAGGAAAATGAAGGTACTGAGCAGACCAGTCTAGGGGACAGAGTTTTCCTCCATCTTGTAATCAGGTTCTAGTTGACTCTTTACTACCCTTTTACTGTGCAAACAATTTCTGAAAGAAATGCAAAACAAACAGAAGAGCAGGGCTCTCTCTCTCTTCCTGCCTGCTTCTCCCCCTGCAGCTTTAGTCTTGCTGAAATGTAAAGGCACACACACACCTTTCAAAACACAAGCAGTTCTCAAGTTTCTAAACCTGCTGAGATGGAAAGGCACATTATGGCTGTTGGGGCAGGGAGGAGCCTGCAAAACTGGGGGATCCCCCACCAAGACCTGGGGCTGGCAAACCTAAGATGTATAGAGCTGACCTAATAAGAACCAGTACTGTTAACTAGTGAAAGACACCCCCTTGGGCCCTCCTCCACTACACTCTGGTTCTTGATTTATTAGAATTTATGATGCTATTACCAGTGGATCACCTTGCCTGTTTCACTAGCTCTGATTTGGCTCCCAGGAATTAGTACTCCTAGCCCCTCTCAACAATCTAAATGTAGAACATCTGAACACCCATAACTACGACGATTCTCTACATGTCCTATCCCCTCCCTCAAATATTTCAAGTCAACTTTACACTGGCTTAACAATCCCTTGTTAATTGACAAATAGGAGTAGTGCCACTTACACAGAAAGTATGCAGTAAATTCTATGCAGCCCCTGTTAGTCATGAACCTTCAAATCCAACTAAATCCATGCCATATGCAGGGAAAGCAATGGTTGGCACAGCAACCTCTGCTAATCAATGCATACTGGCATTGCGGTTTACATATTTCTACAGTTGTGCATTCATGATATATTCCTTTTGTACAGAATCAAGGCAAGCATACGAAGAACACAACAAATAGAGAATACAGAAGCTTCCCATTTTCAGTTGTCCTGGTGTATAAGGAGGCAGAGTTCTGAGGTAATAGAACTACAGCACTTCAAAATTTAAAATTTAATATTTAGCATTTCCCTCTGTTGGGGCAGGGAGAGTAGTATAGGACAGAAAAGCTTGGACTATAGCCTTTCTGAAAGGGGCCTGTTGGTAATTTACAACTACTTACTCCCATAGGAACTTCTCTGACCACTCTGGTCATCTGTAGAGGCCCTGCACTGGGTGCCCCACCATCAAAACACACAAACAGGGAGAAGGGCTAATAAGTGTTAGTGAGGATCTAGTGAGACTAGACCACTGGCAGCCCAAGAAAGGGTCTTCTTGGTCATGGTGCTGAAACTCTGGAACAACCTCCTCAGGGAGATTTGTCTGTCTCCAGGGCTTTTCTTGTAGAAAAAGCCCAGCAGAAACTCATTTGCATGTTATGCCACACACCCTGACCTCACCATTGTTTCACATAGGGCTTTTTGCAGGAAAAGCCCAGCAAGGACTCATTTGCATATTAGGCCACACCCCTCATGCCAAGCCAGCCATAACTGCTTTCCTGTGTGTTCCTGCTCAAAAAAGCCTTGTCTCCCTCTAGCATTATTTTCTGTCAACCAGGGCCGGATCTACATATTTTTTTAGGGGGGGGGGGGCAAAAGTAAAAAATAGCACCCCTTATATTTTTTTCTTTATATATATGTATGATCAATGTTTTCAATGTAGCTATATAATAAGCAACAGAGGAGGGCAATGAAGATGGTGAGGGGTCTGGAGACCAAGTCCTATGAGGAAAGGTTGAAGGAGCTGGATATGTTTATCCTGAAGAAGAGGTGGCTGAAAGGTTGCCATATAGGGGATGGTGCAGAATTGTTTTCTGTTGTCCCAGAAGGTAGGACCAGAATCAATGGGTTCAAATTAAATCAGAAGAGTTTCCAGCTCAACATCTGGAAGAACTTCCTGACAGAGCAGTTCCTCAGTGGAACAGGCTTCCTCAAGAGGTGGTGGGCTCTCCTTCCTTGAAGGTTTTTAAACAGAGGCTAGATGGCCATCTGACAGCAATGCTGGTCCTGTGAGCTTAGGAGGAAGTACTTGTGAAGTTTCTGCATTATGCAGGGGGTTAGACTAGATGACCCTGGGGGTACCTTCCAGCTCTATGATTGTATGATCTGCTTAACAACATTCCCTCATCTTCTAGGAGTACTGATACAGCAGAATGTAGAGTGTGAGGAAAGAACGGCAATCTACTGTGTGTTCTATGTGCATATTAGCAGTTCAGCTTCTGGAAATCCATGATAAAGTCATGACTACAAGCAAAATCCACACAGATGGTAGCAGTTCATTACTAAGAACAGCCTGAGTTTAAAATCAGCAAACTGATGTTCTTTTACTATGAATGAGAGCTAACCTGTGCAGGCAATTTCTTTGTTCCTTGTAGACCCCTTCCACTGCTTTCTGACCCTCCCTTGGCAGGACTAATCTATTTGCTACAGAGAAACTACCATGGCTGGTCAGAGGGCTGTGTGTGTCTGTGAGTGAGAGGGAGAAAGAGAGACTACTTGAAGGGCATTCTGCAATTTCTCAGGTGCAGAGGCTTAGATATTCCCCCCCAAAGCATTTTTTTCATTCTCTTGTGAAAAGGAATGTGTGTGGGAATGGGGGGGGGGGGGGGTTGGAGGCTTCTTCCTCCCACCCTGCCCCCCCCCCCCAAAAGAAGGGAAAAATAGAGACCCTTTCCCCTGCCAAGCAATAGGAAGTTAAAGCACTTTGGCTTCCCAACTTGCCCCAGAGTGGGCTGCAACCTGTTTCCCTACCTTCTCCTTGCACGCTTGCCAATTGCAGTTTTCTCCCCTTCCTGAGGGGCTGATGGCAAAAGCTAGCGTGGCAGCAGCCCCCTTTCCTGTCCCCCTTTCACAGCCACCCCAAGCGCCTCTAGATTGGAGCCCTGGGAGGGAGGGTCCAGGGAAGAAGCTGAGTTGGGGAGAAACACCCCGGGGGGGGGGGTTGTTGCCTGTATACCAAAGCGGGGGTGGGGGGTCGGGAAGAGAAAAGATGCGTCTGATTTCAAGCCCAACCTTGCTTCAGAATACTTGCACAGAAAGGCAAGGGATACAATCTGAACTCCTTACCTGAACCCCGGGAATACATACAGAGCTACCTTTTAGGACAATTCAATGCAAAACACAATGTTTTTCGGCTTTCTGGGTTGATTGATTTTTTTTTTTACTGAAAGGGGCTTCCCCCGCCCCCCAAAAAAGTTAAAAAAAAATCCCAAAGAAACCATGTTTTACATGGAAAAGGATAGCACACCTGGCTGTAGCGTGGCTCTGACTGGTCTGGAGGAGTCCTTGAACGTCTGGCTTTAAAGTAACACCCATTGCAGAGGAGAGGAAAGGATAAAAGAAGGAGGCTGCTGCTTGATCTCCTGGGACTGCTACCCCCTCATCTGTCTGCCACGCCCACCAAGCCCCACGCAACCCAGCAGAAGCTGCTTCCGACAGCCCCTGGACCCCTCCCTCTCTGCTCCTCCGCCCGCCCGCCCGACGGACAAGAGCGAGGGCAAACAAGGCAGTGTCCTGCTTTGCATTTTCATATGGTCTTGCTTGGAGAGGCGGGATTCAACACCACGCCTCCCTGGGAAGCGGCTCCAGGAAGTTTTGGGGCTCCTGCTGTTGCCGGCGAACAGGCCATTGTTGCCGGCGCCCCGCCATTGCTCTCTGCTGAACCTTGAGAGCAGCAGCCGAAGGGCCAGGGGCAGAGAGCCCGAGCTGGTGATGACACCAGCCACAGTCAGCTGGGAAAGCGCTGGTGGGTAGCAGGCGTCAGCAAAGCAGACAGGCGGCAGGCATGTGTTCCAAGGCTCCTCGCTCGCTCTGGCGGGCAAAAGGATGCCCAGGGCGTGGGGCCAGCAGCGCGCCTGCATGCATCTCGGCGTGTGCATCTGGCCTCAGAGGGAGGAGGAGCTGCAGGCGTGGGTGGGTGGGCTGGCCGAGCAGGGTGATATGCCCAGGCTAGCTGGTCTGCAATGCACGAAACCAATGGCCAACGTGGGGGTAGCGCCGCAGGCAGATGCACGCTGCATACTTTCTCCTTCCCTAATCGTCACATGCCTTGCAGCGCTGATGCCGCCCCACTTTCTTGGCACCCAGAGCAAAATACCCCTTATGCCCCTCCCTAAATCTGGCCTGCTGTCAACAGGTGAAGAATTCTGCATTTTGTTTGGTGTTCCCTCTCTAACTCTTATTACCCCTTCTTCTGTTTGTATGTTTTGTTTTAAATTATATGTATCTGTAGTGTAAATGCTTTTTAATGTTCGCCACCTTATAGGGACACTGAATTGAATGGAAAGGTGGCATAAACATGTTTTAAATAAATGAATGAATAGAAAATATGCTTATAATGCAGAAAGTCCAAGGTTTAATCTGTGACATCTCTGTTTAAGATCGCTGGTAGATGTTGGCCAAAATCTCTGCCCACAATGCTAAGTTAGAATTTTCTCTCCACAAACCCCCTTGGAGATATCCCCCCCATCCCTGATGTGATGTAATGACTAAATAAGAGCACTTTAAAGACACCATCAGGGTTTGTAATCTTTTAAATGTTTATATATATATATATATATATATATATATATATATATATATATATATATATATATATATATATATATATATATATATATATATATATATATTTAATGTTGTATATCACCCAGAGCCTGGCACTAGCCAGAATAGGGCAATTCATCAAATGCAATAAATAATAATAATAAGAGCAAAATAAATAGGCCTGTTTTCCAACTGAATAGTTTATGTGGTCTCCCTGCTGTGGTTTTTAACAGATAAAGGGTTTAATTAACCAGAGAAGAACATTAAACATGTCATCTTGCCTGCAGCTTTTAGTACAGAATTCTAGCCCCAAGCTTTTAATTGTTCACTACAAATGATTAGCCATTCCCTATTATTCTTGACACATCTATACTAATAGACTTGCTGTCAGTATTTAGAAATAAATACATGCTGCTCCATACTAATCTATACAGTTTAGTAACCCAACAGGATTACCATTCTAGTCTTTACTCAGATTGATGGCAATATGTTCTCTATAGCAGGCATTTTTTGCTCTCTGTGGAGAAGTCCATGCCATCTAAGGAAGGAGAAAAGTAGCATATGGAAAGCTAGAAAATAAAAACAGGAGTCTTATGGAGTCTGAAAGCCTTGCAAGAGTTTATCCAGTGAATGTCTTTGTGGACTAGATCCTGCTGTATCAGATGCAATGCTCCTCCTTGCCAGTTGCATCAATTCTAAACTAGCACATGCTGAAGACTGTCAACACCAAACTGCTTTCAGGTTGCACTGCACCAGGGCTGCCAAAGTGCAAAGTCAGCTGTCATTCTGCTCCTTTTCTGGCCAGTGGCAGCCAGGCTGTGCTCCAAGCCAGGTGCTGTCATACCCTTGCTCCCCCCCAGCCTCACTGCATTCAGGCTGGGACTGGACAAAGCCTTGTGACACAACGTCTATGCTCCTAAGTGCCAGACACCTTGTGCTCAAGCTGTTAGGGCAAAGCTGAGTGCCACTGCTACTGTGCCTGTTAATAAGAATAAGAATTCTTATTAAGAATAAGAGTTAATAAGAATTGACTCAGTTGCACCATGCTGGGGCCTACTTTCACAGAAAAAGATGACTCAGCAACTTTCAAAACAAAATTTAAAAGATTACCTAGGTAGCTCAGAGGCCAAAACAGACAGCCCTAAATTTAACTAAACAATCTTCTCCCTCTAAGGAAGGAAGATGCCTTCCACCTGTCACATGCAGAAAAATAAAACTAAACTACCAACAGAGAAAGCTACTAAGAAAGAAAAAGATAAATAAAACAAAAACAAAGAGCGGGGGGTGGCTCCCAGAAATCAAAGACAATATTTTAGCCTCTTACTTTCTCCAAGCCATAACTGTAAACTCAATAGACCAAGCCAACAGAAAAGGAATGGTTTTGCACTGTGGCAACACCAGGAAGCAGTAGATCCATGATTTTTTGTGTTGCAATATGTGGGTATGGAGATGATACGTTATTTGATGGTGAATTCGGGGTGAACCAATGCAATCCTTTTGAAACTTGGAGGGTGGTTTGAAGAGAGGCATTGGATGCAATGCAGCAAATTTGGTGCACCTCAAAAAGCAGCCCCCCCCCCCCCACAGAGCCCCAGATACCCGCAGATCAATTATCCATTATATAGAGTGCACAGCAGACATTTATTTCTCCCCAATCCTGCTTTCTAATGACCGTGAAGCGGCGGGGGGGCTCCAAACCGGGGGATCCCCTGCCCCCACCTGGGGATTGGCAGCCCTACCCTAACATCCGGTACCATTGGAGTCAGGATCCTAGCGTAAAATGGGGACGCGAACGCCCCTTTACACTCATTTCTCTATCTTGTACTGTTCTCGTTCTTTGCTTTTATTGACCAACAACTCCTTATTGGAATCCGGGGGAACCACTAGGTCCGAACCTTCATTCTGTAGATGGGACAAACTGGAGAGACGCTGGGTCACCCAGGCTGGGTATTATTTCCGCGGCTACCGCTATGGGCAAGCAACACGAAATATTGCGGTGGGACTGGGGCCGGAAATTGTCACGATGGTTACAGTTACAGCTTTACAGAAATATTGCGGTAGACCCGGATGTCATTACCATAGTTACATGGCGACACTGCGCAGTACATGCCCTAAACCGCCTAGATCGGCCCTTTGAGGCAGCCCGGAATTCTGTTTCCGGCCAGGCAGTTCCGGTTGCTGGTAAAGTGTGGTGGGTGGAAAAGGGGGGGGGGGGGGACGTGTAAAGGCGCCGGGGACGGCGGTTTCCTCAAGGCCGTGTTTTCGCTCTGGTTTCCCGGCTTGTGAAGGCGCAGGAGGCAAGTGAGGGGCCCAGGGGCTGTTCGTGGGAGGCAGTTGCAGTCTCTAGCCTAACGGCTTTAACCGAGAGCAACGAAACCGGAGGGCGGCGGGGGTAAGCCGGTTCCGGGTCCCCTCAGGCAGGGCGTAGGTATGTATCTCTGAGGAGGACCTTAGTTTCTTCCCGCCTCCTGCATCTTCATGTTGTACGGACTCCCCTGGCAATCGGTGTCCAAGGAGGCAGGTCGGTATTTTGGCTTGCTCTTCGCTGCAGTGTTGAAGGTAGTACGGCCAACGGAAAGCCTCCTTGGGTAAGCGCATGGAAGAACTGACGTCTCTCTTCTCCGGCAGGATTTCTGCCTTTCAGCACCGTGACAGGCATCAGTTCACTGGGTGCAGCTTTTCCTGGTATAGAGATGCAGTGGTGAAGAAAGCCTCACTTCTAAGGGTTGTTCCGTGTGGGGCAGCAGTGCAAAGGCTGGGAACCCTGCCAAGGAGACAAAAGGCCAGCCCTCGGTGCACACCCGGTTCATAGTCTATCTTGAGGCGGCCAGGTGAGGCAGTGACAGGTGTTGAATTGGTGGGAGGAGGAAGGAAATGTTCCGCTCGGTAAAGCAGTCTGAATCAACTCCAAAGGCAACACCCTTTTTCTTCCCTTTTCCATTTTTCTTTAATTTCCCTCCCCCCTTCCTTTAGTTTTCTTGGTGCTGTAAACTTGTGATTTGGATTTTGAAAGAGGAGGTGACATTTTGCTTTGCTCAACACTTGTTTCCTGAACAGACATCCTTGTTCTTCTTTCCTGATTCCCAAACGCTAACTATTTGCCTGTATCTGAATGTAACTGTTTAACTGATACTCTTTCTTTTCTACAAAGATATTTTCCTTCATCCATTGCCAAATTAAACTGGTGTTTCAGCAATTTGTGGTATTTCAACCTTGCTATATCATGAAGAAAGTTAACATCAAACCTTTTCTTATGTTAACAGTTCTGTAACTTTTACATGCATTGTCAGTCTAGTTGATTTCCAATTTGGAGGGGTGGGATGTGGCTTAGTGCTGGAGCGTCTGCTTTGCATGTGGAAGGTCCCAGGTTCAGTTCCCAGCTAAAGGATCTGGTAGGAGATGATGTGAAAGATCTCTGCCTGATGAAACCCTGGAGAGCAACTCTCCCAGTCTGAGTAGACAGTACTGACCTTGATGGACCAAGGCTCTGATTCATTGTTAGGCACCTTCATGTGGCTGCAGACTAGTTGTGTTGTTGTTGTTGTTATTTTATATCTCACCTTCCTGTTTTCATCAGGGCCACCAAGAATATTAACCAATTTAATACACATATTATAAAAACACACCTTAAAACATTAAAACCAAACAGAAACACGTGTGTCTCTTTATTTTTTTCTTGTGTCAGGGGGTTATGGCTTCTTCTGAAGCCCTTCTCAAAATAGAATGTTTCTACGTAGTTGAAAAATACACTTTGGCCTTTTTTGGCACTCAGCAGTAGAAAATGATTGGTTGTGTATAAATAGTAGTACACTTTGCTTGGAGCCATGTGGCGGTTCTGATTTCAGTGAAGCCATTCAAAAATATTGTCTGCCCCCTGCCCAAGCTGTTAGAGTTGGATGTGAATAAAAAGGTTATCCTTCCCCAAAGGCAGCTATATTCTTTTTACAAGTTATGGTGTACCATATGTGTGTGGAGAATTGCATAATGGCATCTGTTATAGTTTATGGTGGATTCAGGTAGATAGCCATGTTGATCTGATGCAATAGAACAAAGGTTGAGCCCAGTGATACCATTAAGACCAACAAAGTTTAATTTTGGGCATAAAGCTTTTATGTGCCTGCACACTTTGGTAGATACATAGTGGCTTTTATATCTCTACTGAGCAATATGCACTCTAGATGAATAAAGACCTCATCGCATCATGCTTATTTCAAGGCATAAGGAATAGCAGTTTCCTTGTCAGTACGCTTGGCAATGTGTGCATGCAAACCACATATCCTGCCAAAATTCTATGGATGAAATAGTATTGCACTTGCATTCTTTAATAAAATAACATGTTTGATATTGGAATTTGCTTAGTATTAATATGAACTGTGTTAAACAGTATTGTGTCACTGTCTCCATAGAACTGATAGCGGCCTACACATGGATTATCTTATTTTATCCTCACATCAACCTGGTAAAATAGGTTAAGCTGAGAGATAATGACTTGCCTAAAGTAACTCAGCTGAAATGACTGAAGTTAAACCAAATCTCTTAGGTCCATGTGTCAGTCTTTGGCACTACATTAGATTTACTATAGATTAGTAAAAATAATATATTGTATTATTTTGTGTTGGACCATCACCTGAAATTTCCTATTCCCTGTAATGTATAATTGTTGAGGTCATGCAAATTGTACAACTGTAAATTGTAGTTTAATGCAGATGCTCTCTAGCTCTTGCATGTTTCCTGTTGCTGTCTAGTGATGAGCATTTTGTAAACTTACACATTTTAAACTGTAAAAATTCTTGTTAACTGTTGGTTTTGAAAAGATGTATATTACTTGGTGCCATGTTTCAATCTTTTTTGCTAGATTTCAGTAGCTTCAAAACTGAATTGGTTGTACAAATTATTTCTGTTGGTATCTTTATTTACTTACGCAGTTCTGATTCAGGGTTGTTTTTTTTCAGCATATAGAAATTTATTGGGCCATAAGAAATTTCAGTTTGTGCAGTGGCCTCTGGTTGCCTTATTCTAGGAAAAGCCATATCAACTGCATGGCCGCCAAAAGAAACAGCCTAAACGTATAGTGAAGAAGCAAGGTAATAGCAAGTGCAAAAAACCCCCACCTGAGTGTGCCTTCTGTCTTTAGCATATTTCAAGGCACGTTATTCTGAAAACACATATGAAGGAAACATTTTACTTTCTTGGGAGTTTTCAGGCCTTATATCTAATAAGGTCATTAAACTTTAGTGTTGATAGGGTTGTATCCTGTTGTCATTGTGCTAATGGAAATAGGAGGAGGGATGATTTTGTTTGTTTTCTCCTATCTCTCTGACATGCATGAAGGAAATACGTACTAGGGAGAGTGCCAGTTCCCCATATAATGCCTTTTGAGGGGAATCTCAAGAGGTTATGCGAGAAATCAGCTTCTGCTATAAGAACAATAATAAAATTATAGAGTTGGAAGGGACTTCCAGGGTCATCTAGTTCAGCCCCCTGCACAACCTCCCCCCCTCCAGTGACCCCAGTTCCATGCCAAGAAGATGACAAAAAAAAAAAGCCGTCAGGATCCCTGGTCAAACTGGCCTGGAGAAAAATTGCTGACTTACCTCAAAGTGACAATCGGCATTTTCCTGAGTGTGTAAGAGAGGGCCATGAGAACTAAGCACTGACACAGTCCTTCCTGCCCTCCTTTTCATGATGTGCCTAAATTCACAGAATCAGCATTGCAGTCAGATGGCCATATTTATTTATTTAGTTAGTTCAATTTATATACCACCCTCCCCTCCAAAAGCAGGCTCAGGCTGACTTGTTTAAAAATAACTGCTATTTAAAAAACCTCTAAAGAAGGAAAGCCCATCACCTCCTAAGAAAGCCTGTTCTACTAAGGAACCACTCCGTCAGGAAGTTCTTCCTAATGTTTAGTTGAAAACTCTGATTTAATTTCAACCCATTGCTTTTGGTCCAACCTTCTGGGGTGACAGAAAACAACTCTGCACCATCCTCTATATGACAGCCCTTCAAGTACTTGAAGATGGTGATCAAATCTTAGTTGTCTCCTTTCCTGGCTAAACATACCCAGTTCCTTCAGCCTTTTCTCCTAGGACTTGGCCTCCAAATTCCTCAGCATCTTGGTTGCATTCCTTTGGACACATTCCAGCTTGTGTATATCCTTAAACTGTGGTGCCCAAAACTGAACACAATACTCTAGATGAGGTCTAACCAGAGGAAAGCAATACCATCACTTCATGTGATCTGGACATGATACTTCTTTTGATAAAGCACAAAATTGCATTTGCCTTTTTAGCTACCACATCACACTGCTCACTCATGTTCAATGTATAGTCCACTAAGACCTCAGATCCTTTTTGCACAAACTACTGCCAAGACAAGTCTCCCCCATTAAGTCTAGGGTTATTCACCCATGCTTCTATTATTCTGCTGTGGAACCCAGCTGCTGCTTTCTCAGTACTAACAAAAAGGTACTAAGTAGCAGAAGTTCTTTCGATATAGTCTCTCCAATCTTCATAGCTGTCCAGCCACTACTGCTCTGATTGCTGATGGGATGTTAGTGTGCAGCAGCATGAGATAAACATTTGGAGCATTTGGGGTGTACATGCAAGGTCATGTGCAGATGCATTTCTTTCTGTCATTTCTATAGTAGCCTCTGGAGACTTCTTAAATGCTGATGCTGTGGGATGAACAGCTACACAGCTCATGGAACTGCACTGAGGAAGAGGAATCAAACTGGTGCCTGTCCTGGGCCAACAAAATGTCTGTTGATAGAAAAGAAAAGGGAAGATTTTGCTAGGTTTCCACACTTCCTTGCAGCCTGGGTCATGTGACTTTTGCCCATTCATGTTTCACAACTTGGAGGGAGGGATGGGTGGGAAGTAACAGTATCCACATGCACAACCCCCATAATGCTCTAAGCATCTCCACCTGTTTCTCCATGAAATAGGTTGCTAAAGCCCATGATATTCCTTCTAGGCTTTGAAGTGCATTTATTCATTTAATTGTATACCTGCTTTTCTACCAGATAACTGGGACTTGAAGCAGGTGAAAAATCAAATAAATAAAACACCAGAGAACTATGAAACATCAAATAAAAGAGGGCATAATTAACAGCAATTTAACTAACTTCTACCCTCAAAGTCCCAACAGACTGCAAGTCCCAAATCTTCTGCAATATCAGGAGGTTCCCTATCATCCCCCCCGCCCCCATTCAGCTTGCATCCCTTGTAGAATTCCAGCTGAATCAAGATCTTCCTGAGCTGTTCTGAGAGGCTATTCCAGAGGACTGCGAATGTATACCTCAAACAGCCAAATAAATGGGGTGGAACAACCAATGCTGTTTCTGTATTAAGTTTCCCCATGGGCTGATGACAAGAGACTGTCCTTCAAGCATGTGGGCCTCAGATTGTAGAGGATGTTTTAAAGTGCCAGCACCTTGAACTGGATTCAGAAATATATTCGCAGTAAGTGCAAATTAATGGGTTTACAAGAGGTTTACAAGATAATGCATGGGATGGAGAAAGTAGAGAAGTACTTTTCTCCCTTTCTCACAATACAAGAACTCGTGGGCATTCGATGAAATTGCTGAGCAGACAGGTTAAAACGGATAAAAGGAAGTACTTCTTCACCCAAAGGGTGATTAACATGTGGAATTCACTGCCACAGGGGGTGGTGGCGGCCACAAGCATAGCCACCTTCAAGAGGGGGTTAGATAAAAATATGAAGCAGAGGTCCATCAGTGGCTATTAGCCGCAGTGTGTATAGGTGTATGTATATATATAATTTTTTTTTGGCCCCTGTGTGACACAGAGTGTTGGACTGGATGGGCCATTGGCCTGATCTAACATGACTTCTCTTATGTTCTTATGGGAGTAATATACTCCATATCTTGAGCTCCATATTTTAAAAAAGAAGCTTGAAGCCCTGTTTCAGTTTCCAGTTTATCTTCAAGGTCAGTTCTATGTAAACAGTATAACAGTGGTCAAGCAATGAAGTTACTGTAGCATGGATCACTGTGTCCAGATTGCCAACCTCCAAATAGGAGAAAACCCTTTGTGCTGAAAAAAATTAGGGAAACGCATTTCTGGTTGATAGATAAGTAACCTCTCTAATAATAGAGCAAGGTCCACCAAACACCCCTTAACAGTTGAATCCCAGCTAATGTGTGGAGCAAAGTCCTTTAAGAAGGTGCTTTGTGGACATCATTGCTTTGGTTATATCAGGATTCATTCTTTTTCCCTGTCAGGTTTGCAGTCACCAGTTAATCTGAATAGAGTTAACCATGATGACAAGGGATGCAAATTGTAACATTAACCATCATTAAAACTTAAACTTTAAGGTAACTTTAGTAGCATATTTTGGATTTATTTAATTGGAGAGGTTGCAGAAGTCTAGATCAGGGGTGGCCAAACTGTGGCTCTTTCACACACATTGTGTGGCCCCTCAGCCAGCTTGGAGAAGGCATTTCTATCTTTAAATCACTTCTCCAAGCCAAGCCAGCCAGCGGCTTAGAGAATGCATTTGAAGTTCCTTCCTTCCTTCCCTTCCTCCCTGTCTTGTGGTTCTCAAACTTCTGATGTTTATTCTCTGGCTCTTACACTGAGCAAGTTTGGCTACCCTGGTCTAGATGATGAAGGCATACAGTTAGGCTTGACTAATGTAGAAAGACAGATAGCAGAGTGAATAGTTGAAGGATTTACAGTAGCCTAAAGATTTAAAGATGGGGGCTATATTTCAAATAGTCCCAGAAATATATGTGAGCAGCTCTGGCTGCATGCTCTGTTCAGAAGATCACCTTGAGAGAAATGCAAGTGACCCTTAGAACTGATGAAAAAGTGATTATATGCATGAATTGGTGTGGACGCATTGTGTACATGTCCATAGGGAAAGCAGTTTGGAATTATACTTTGACATCCTATTTTCTGTTTCTAAAGATATTTTTTAAGTCCCTGCTGTTCAACTAGAAGATAGTACATTACCTGATTTTCCCTTTTTATATTTTTATTTACTGTATTTATAGTCCACCTTTTTCAGGATTTAGTGGTGACTTCTCAGGGTTTATAAACATCTAGAAGAGGTACTCATTCTCTTTGTGAATGCAAGATAGCTACATTTAGCTCAAGGTAATGTAATCTACTTGATTCAGTTTCACCATCTTCTTTAAACTGTTTGTCTACTACTGGATGACAACCATGGGATAGAATTTCTATTAATTAAATTCCATATAAGAAAAATTTAAAACTGATTAAGTTTTTGTACCATAGATGTCATCTTCTGCAAAATGCTCTTCTTTATCTTTGCTATAGATATCTGCCTTTCTCACTGTGACTTAAGGTAGATTATTCAGGGTAGGTTCAAAAAACCAACAGGATGGGGCATCAGATAAACAGTGCAATAAGATTTAGATTGTAGAAATCTGAAACAGAACTGAAAACAAAGTATATGCATTAATATGACACATTAAGCAATACAGAAATTACACAGTAGAATCATACAGACAGCAACATCAAATGTATTGTATCTATAGTAGTGTAGTCTACAGTTAATATCCAAAATATCTTTTTGAACCATTTTTTCAGTGCTTTTTTGTGTGCTGTTGTTGCAGTTGTCTTATGGTGACCATATTGGCTGCTCAAGGTGAGAGACATCCAGAGGTGGTTTGTCATTGGCTGCCACTGTGTAGCAATTATAGACTTCCTTGGTGATCTCCCACTGAGGTACTGCATGGCTTCCAAGATCTGATGAGATTGGTCTAGCCATAATAGGCCACAACCCTATTACATGTGTAAAAATTCCCTTTTGAATGACTCAGTTCTGCATAGTTTGTGAAATACCAAAAGCGTGGGGTGCCTTCCTGACCTTATCAGAGAGACCATTCCATAAAGTGGGAGCCACAACTAAGAATGCAGATATATGGGCAGTTGTTGATTTTGCCCTTTTCTAGGGTGGCACTTGCAGATGTTTTTGAGCCAGGCTGTTGTGGCTGATCATAGTGGGATATGTGGTTCTGCACATATCAAGAACCAAGGCCATGAAGGGCTTTGTGTGTGATAGTCAGTACTTTGAATTGAATCTTGTAACTGACAGGCAATCAGTATAGTGACTGAAGAATAGGATTAATAATCATGCTTCATCTAGCTCCTGATATTAACTAAGCTGCAACATTATGTGCTAGCTAGAGTCTGTGAGTTGACTTGTGAGGTGAAATCTGTTATAGTGCGTTACAGTAGTCTAGTCTCAGTTATATTGTGGCATGGATCTAGATGGACAAAATGGCATTGTCAAGGCAGGGGGCCATCTTCCAGGCTAGACAGAGTTGGAAAAAAATGATTTTGTTATCTGAATTAAATTGTTTCCCCAGCAGTATCACTGGATCCAGTTTAACCCCTGGGTTCTTAATCAGGACATCAAGGATTAGCTTCAAATGCTGGAAGCCAAATGCTCTTTATGATCTTGGTCTTCTCAGCTTGCACTGTCTCTCTTGTCAGGGGTTAGTTTCAGTTTGTTCAGTATTAGCCATTTACCACAGCAGACAGGTAGCAATTTCAGAATATATAGAGCTGGGTGTCATTAGAATAATGATGACAGCTAGCCCCCAAATATGATTGATTTGTCCTAAGGGCTTAGTGATTTAACAAGGACAGGATGGAGGACAGAATTGCATCCTGTGGAATCACACAGGGTAAGTCTCTTGCTGATGACAACTGGTTTCCAGTGGCAACCCTTTGAGTCCAGACCATGAGGAATTATTTGAAACAGTCCAGTATGTATGTTTTGATACCTACTTCTGTCTCCAAATGCCTCAGCAAGATGGCATGGTCTGCTATATCAAAGGCTGCAATTAGATGCAGTAAGAGCAATGAAGATGGAGGTAATCAGCTAAGGCTGTCTCTGTCCCATAGCCCATCCTGAAACCACACTATAAGGTCCAGAGCAGATGAGTTATGCAGGAAAAGCTGAAGTTGGTCCACTACTGGTTTTTTGATCACTTTGTCTAGAAAGGATGGATTAGAGACCGGGAAATAATTGGCTACATTATTTTTCAGTAGGGATTTATAGACAGATAGGCTTTGAGTAGCTGTTGGAAGGTGTCCTGAGTTAGTCATTGATTTGTGATAGACACTATGGGCTTATTGATTTTATTCTTATTTATATGATTTATACCCTGCATTTTCTCCTCACAGGAGACTCAGGGTGGCTTACAACATTTAAAAAATAGAATGAATATGAATATAATACAAACAAATGCAATAAATAGTGCATAAAACTAATGAAAACATCATCCAATTACTCAGATGTGATCCTTACATGATTTTAGCAGTCAGGATGGGCAAGGATCCAAGGCACAAGTAATAGCCTTCACAGATCCCAGAATCCTGTCAAAATCTATCATAGTAACTGAAGAATAAGAATAAGAATTGCAGATTTATACCCCGCCCTTCTCTCTGAATCAGAAACTCAGAGCGATATACAATCTCCTTTATCTTCTCCCCCCACAACAGACACCCTGTGAGGTGGGTGAAGCTGAGAGGGCTCTCACAGCAGCTGCCCTTTCAAGGACAACCTCTGCCAGAGCTATGGCTGACCCAAGGCCATTCCAGCAGGTACAAGTGGAGGAGTGGGGAATCAAACCCAGTTCTCCCAGATAAGAGTCCACACACTTAACCACTACACCAAACTGTATCAAAATGGTCCATAAATAGACCAGGTGATGTAGTAGGCATTTCTTCTGACTGACCTATGTTATAACCAGTATCTAGATCAGAGTGGATTTGTGAAATTTTATCAGCAAACATTTTGCATCGCAACTAATTTCTTTACCTGAGACAATAAAGGTTCAGATTTAGGAATTAGTAGCAGTGTTCCCTCTAAGCTGAATTATCGTAAGCTAGCTCACAGATTTTTAGCCTTCAGCTCACAGGTTTTTTGCCTTAGCTCAGGAAGGATGACTCCAGAGCACAATAATTTATGCAGTAGCTCACAACTTTAATACCAGTAGCTCACAAAGTAGAATTTTTGCTCACAAGACTCTGCAGCTTAGAGGGAACATTGATCAGCAGATGTCAAACTACCTTAAACAGGTTGAATGGTTATGAACTAGCTGATGCTGCTGTCAGTGCCACTTCAGTGGGCTTTGTAACATCAGTCAGATTCAGCATCATTTTAAACATCTCCCAGCTCTCCTCAAGTCACCCAGCTGCAGTAAACCATGTGACTGGGTTCCACCCAAGGATGGGAGAGGTCAACGAGGGGCAGTCTTGATTGCTTCAAGGAACTTCATGGTGCAAGCTCCCATCGCATTCTCAGCAGACCAAGTGTTTTGGATCCTAAAATCATCCAGAGCTTTCTGGAATCTAGTAGAAGCCATGAACCTCACTGGGTGGACATTTAATTCTGCTGCCATTTCTGTTGCATGTCAGAACCCCTATTCACCCTTGCTGAGAGTAGATAGTGGTCAGACTGTGATTCAGACTGAATCGCTAACCTTCCCTCAAAGGCTCAGTGCAAGAGATTAAGTCCAAAGTGCGACTTCTTTCATGTGTTGAACCTATCATAATTTAAGAGGGGCCCAAGACAGTAAAAAAAGCTATAAAATATTGAGCTGGCCCTGGTGAAGTATCCTCTGCCTGAATGTTGAAGTCCCCCAAAACAATCGGTCTAGGTATTTCCAATACCATTCCCAAGAGCACCTCTACCAACTCAGGGTACTTCCCAGGCAACAAGGCAGCTGGAAAACAAGCCGTATGCCTTATCTATCCTAAAGAGCACTCAGTCAATCCCAGTGATTTCCAAGGCCACCTATATGGGGTTGCTGGAATAGCACATACCCAGGTGGAATTAGTTGAACAGCACACCACATCATTTTCTTCAAACCACATCTCTGTTATGCAAGCCAGGGTAGTTTTCTCTACCCACAGAGGCATGCAGTTTTGTGCGTCAAGCATCAGGTATGCATAGTATTAATGAAATAAGTGCCCTTGCATCATCAGCTCTTGGGATACTGTGGAGATGAGACAGGCAGCAAGCATCCATGCCAAATACTGACTATATTTGTAAGATCCCAACCCCATATCCACCAGCTCTAATCTGCACTGGGATAGTGCATTCATCAAACACTGTGCTTCAGGTAAAGATTGCCCCCAGCGCAACTAACCCTCCACAGCTGACATGCTGTCATCTAGTGCTGTTAGTGTTGACAAACAGGTATTGATTCTATATCAGCATGTCCTTCAGCAAATGTGAAGAGGTTTACATCTCTAGCCCAAAGCTTCTTTTAAATGTATTCAATCCTTACCTGTTAAAAACATGGAAGCACACCAAGTGGGAGTGGCTTTCATCTCAGCATCCCGTCTGAGAATAAGAAGAAACTCCAAACTCTGTGTTTGGCCAGTTGTTCCTGTCAAGGTCTGCTCTAATACAGTGTGTAGCAACCCTGTGCCATTTGTATTTTATATTGCTCCTGCTTCATCATATACTATTAGACATCTGTGATAATAGCACTATATTTAGACTTAATGGGGGTCTTTGATGTTCTCTTATTAAAGAATGCTGAAAGGTTGACTGGTAATACTTTCCCTGTCTCTCTCATGTTTCACCTATTGGAAATAGTGGGTAGATACTTGTCCCAAAGGAAGCATTTTAACCAACTAGAGCAATTATCATAGTGTGCTTTATATAGGGTAAAGAATATTGTAGCAATTTTTGGAAGTATTGTTTTTGGTGGGTGGGGGGAGAAAAACTAAAGTTTAACTAGTTTTGTATACATGTAAATTATTTTCTGAGATAAACTGGTCCCAGTGATCAATTATATTCAGGCAAATACCTTGTTTGGAGAGTTTTGAAAATTATTTGAAAGTTGAGTTGAAAGTTGACAAGACAAAAATAGATGCTTCTAGTTGTCATGCAATGTCATACAAATCAATATAGATAGGTGTAACAATCCTAATATTGCTTTGCTGTTATTAAAGAGTTGAATTCCTACTCTAAAAAAGATATAGTTTTTTTCAAATTTAATAAATAGGTGAATAATTATTTTGAAATGACTCATGAAACAATTTCTAGAGCACAGAAAACTTCCTATTTTAAATATATAGATAGTGTTGAAGGGTTCCTGCGCCCCCAGCAAGTGCTACTTTTATTAAATTGAAGTATCCTGTGATCAGGATTCATTTATATTAAAACAAAATATAAATGATAAAATACACAGCAAGCCTGGATATTTTTAAAGTGCCTAAAATTATGATGTGGGCACCTTGAAGCAGAGTCATGTGCCATCCTGAAGTCTGAAGTTGTAGTAGTATATGGTTTTGTGATTAGAGTTAACTTCTTCAGAATGTAGTTGCCATCAGAGATGCATGCCTTCAGCAGATCCTTGCATACCTTTATCCACATGTCTACTTGAGTGGCATTTTCCCAGGACTGAGCAAGAGTTCATTGACTTGCACATCATCTAATGCAGTTCCCCAACTAGACTGTACATGAAGCTGCCAAGTTAGAATTCAGATTCTGACATTCAGTCACACCAGCAGAACCTGGGAACTGGGTAACTTGAGACAGTCCATAATGGGGTGGATTGGCTATTGAGACCAATGGGAAGCACCCTTAGGGCTTTCCCCAATGGTGCCACCTAGTCCTGTGGCCATCCCACTGCAAAAAGAAGAATGAATCCTATGTTATACAGGATGGGGTCCAATGAGGTGGGGTGGCTGCCCAGCCTTAGGAGGGGGGCAGCGTGAGGTGGAGCAGCTGCCAGGCCTTGGAATGGGGGCAAGGTGAAATGGGGCAGCTGCCTGGCCTTGGGTTGGGAACAAGGTGAGGAGACACTCCCTCATTCTGGGGACACTCCCTCATTCTGGGGCCCTTTTCCAGGGCCATTTCTCCCCCACCAATCCATCCTGTATTTACTGTTTATCTTGCTTGCCAATTCTTCACCAATTAGAAATTGTATGTATCTGTTCTTGTTCTGGATCATACTTGACACATTTTAACCTGCAGATAAAATGAATGACCAGCACTTGTAAAATGTGTGTCTAGTTGTTAATTTTAAATAATCCTTTGGGAACATTTCTTTAATTACTAATTATTGATCAAATCTATTTTGTAATTCATATTGTGGAGCCTTAACTACTCTTATTGCACAGTCTTGTATTTTGTGAAAGAGCTTCAAATAGCTTGTATTGTGAGGATAATATTTGCTAAATTATAAGTATACTGAATTCGGGTATTAGAAATGGTGTGTATCTGTTCTTGTTCTGGATCATACTTGACACATTTTAATCTGCAGATAAAATGAATGACCAGCACTTGTAAAATGTGTTTCTAGTTATTAATTTTAAATAATCCTCTGGGAACATTTCTTTAATTACTAATTATTGATCAAATCTATCTTGTAATCTGTATTGTGGAGCCTTAACTACTCTTTTATTGCACAGTCTTGTATTTTGTGAAAGAGCTTCAAGTAACTTGTATTGTGAGGATAATATTTGATAAATTATAAGTACACTGAATTTGGGTACATTTGTGAAGAATCCAAAATGAATGTCCTTAAATAAGCCACTTAGAAAATTTGATTCATGCTTAACTTATTTTATTTTCAGATATGTCAGAACACATCAAGGATCCCTCAACTATCAATGAACCTCATCTGGCTCCAGAAGAAATCCAGTCTGACTCTGAGGTGATTGGTGATATGTAATTGGGGTTCTCCAAAAAACAGCCAATCCAGTAACAGACTCAGACTGGAAGACAACCTTTAAGTACTGTTTTTTTAAACCTTCCCTGCATAACAAAAAAGAAATAAAAATAATACCTTGATTAATGGAAAGCCATTTTAATTACTTGTTTACTGTAGTTTTTTAACTTGACTTTGTATTAATTACATCATAAAGGAACTCATAACATGGAGATGGTGAGGATTTCATAGCTGCCACAGCAAGTATGTAGATTCTTCTCATAGATTTTTTAAAAAGGCACAAATGACAGTTTTTCTGTTTGAGTGTATAGGTGAACCTTTTCTATCTACAGAATCCAATAATCCCCTTTGCAAAACGCTAATCTTCCAAACCAAGCCCCAGCTGAAAATTACAACCAAGAGAAGTGGCAGCTATGCACCTGAGGGGAAAGATAATTCCAACAGTCTCAGAGCCTTGCATCTGAGCCTTGCATTTTCATTTCTTACCAGTGATAGAAAGTTTCCAGAAACTTTTGTGGTCATGGGAAAAATTCTTTTTTTTTTCATTTTTGGAAGGGAAAAATGAAATATATGCAATAGTTACTTCGCTATCAAACCTAAACATATTTTGGTAATTTAATAACAGAAAAGACGTTGTGGCCCTGACCTGAATAGCCTAGGCTAGCCTGATTTCATCAGATCTTGGAAGCTAAGCAGGGTTGGCCAAGATTAGTATTTGGATGGGAGTGTGTTTGTATGAAGTACTGCTTCCAACCTATAGCAACCCTAAGAAATAATGACTTCCAAAATGTCCTAAATGAGAATCATATAGGAGAGAACAAGTCTTACAGCAAAAGTCCATAGGGCTTAATGTACAATGTATTTGTAGCCCTGTATATGTACAAAAAATTCCAGCTGGACTGAAGATAGTATGGTTTCTGTAAAAGTTAAGTTAACTGAGTGAAGCTGCTCAGATCAGGTCAATGTTTTGAATCTTCTTCAGACCTGGAACTTAATTGCTATGCAGAATATAATTAATATCCTGACGCACCAGTCATGACTAAAGTCTTCAACTTTATTCATGACTGGTACTTTGAGATATTAATTATATTCTGCATAGCAATTAAATTCCAGGTCTGAAGAAGACTTGAAACATTGACCTGATATGAGCAGCTTCACTCAGTTTACTCAACTTTTGCAGACTGTTTTGCTATCTTCTGTCCAGTTGGAATTTTTTTCCACATATATTGGGTTATAGATACATTCTACATTAAGCCCTATGAACTTTTGTTGCAAGATTAGTTCTCTCCTATATGATTCTCTTATACTGTTCATCACTGAGGATATTGTATATTATTTGATATTGTTCCCAGATGTGGATTATATAATAAGAACTCAGAAATTGTGGGTAAATGATTTTATTATACTGCTATCCTGTTGAATGTTCTTGTTTAGCTATATACAATTGTGACTTTTTTATTGGTTGATTCCAAAATGTCCTGTCACTTGTTCAGGTTATGCAAACTGAGGGCTGTGGATTTCTTTATTGAGTCAATCCATCTCATGTTCTTTTCCTGCTGCCTTCAGCTTTTCCTAGCATTATTGACTTTTCCAGTGACTCTTGTCTTCTCATAATGTGACCAAAGTACAATAGCTTCAGTTTAGTCATTTTACTTAGAACCCAATTCATTTGCCTTTTTGGTAGTCCAGTGTCCATAAAACTCCTGCAACATCACTTTTCAAATGAAAAAACTCTTCCTGTCAGCTTTCTGTATTGCCAATTTTCACGCTCATCCATACTAATGGAAAATATTGTGATATAAATTATCCTGATTGCCAGTGAAACATTCTTACTAGGGATGGGCATGAACTGCAAAACAAACTGAATTTTTACTTGAACCAGTCCAGTTTGTGGTTCATTTTCATCTGGTTCATTTGGTCTTGCCATTTTTAATGTGGAGGTTCAGGTGGTTTGTTAGAGCGGGTTGTTGGCCAGTTAACCTGGCACTGATTCAGTCAATTCATAGGCAACTCTGGGAGTGGACTTGTGGAAAACCTTAGAAACACCCATTGTGGGCTTCCGGTTTTGGAATCATGGAGGATTGACGTGCTTCTCAGTGAGGAGCAGACCAGACCCTCTGTTCTGGACAGAGAAGGTGTTTTTAATGCCTGCTGTCCACATCTTCTAGATAAGAAGGTGACCAAGACATGCTTTTTAAATTCTGAGGAGATTTACTTTGGCTAACGAGGAATCCCAGTGGGGTTTCTTTTTGGCTTTGAAGAGTCTCCAGAGAAGAATCACATTCCATCATCTACAGAGGATATCTGGAGTCGTTAAATCGACTTAAATTCATCATGAGCCAAAGCTTCTTTGGGACTAATTAACTTCTAAGGGAGTTTGAACGGTGCTTTTGAAGGATCACGTCGTTAAAAGGTAAAAGATCTTATCTACTGCTCTGGGACTAAATTAAGTTTTATTTGGAAGAAAAATAAAAGGCTGGATACTAATATAAGACACTAAAACAAAGAAGAAGAAGGAGGAGGGGGAAAATTGGAACTGAGAAAATTAAAGTAACGGCTAAAAAGGGGGAAAATTGAAACTGTTTTGCATACCTGTGGTCAGCTACCCCCTCGGAACTAGAAGAGGACTGCAGAACAACAAGATGTCACAGGAAGTGACATCATAGAAATATCACGAGACTTCTTTACCATAGAGAACGAGACTTTGTGGCAAGAAAGGGAAGTGGTGGCCATTAAGGGGGGAAAAGTAAGCCTCCTAAGCCTCTCTAGGATCACAGTCATAGAGAAACATCGGCAGCATTATTTGGAAAGTACAAAGTTTTAAAAATTAATATTTTGGCTTTGGAGCTTAGGAGGATGGCGATTTTGGGCTTGCCTGAAAGGGCATTTCCTGATCTATAAGACTGTACAGTTTTAAAGAACTTTGGTGACATCAACTTTGGAGCCTATATTTATAATGGGAAGGCAGTAATGTCAGCTCAAAAGCCAGGGAAACAAATAACAGACAAGAGCCAAAACACTAGAAGAAGTTAAAAAATCTGAAAAAAACCAAAACAAATGGATGCCATGGAGGCAAAATTGGTGAAGGTGATTAAGGAATCTGTAAGTGAATTTAAGAAGGAATTAAAAAGGGATATAGAAGTTCCCACTAAAGAAGTTAAAGCAATATCTAAAAGAATTCAAGATGTTGAAGATAAAATGACAGACCATGATGTAAGAATTAATACAGTGGATTCCACTATAAAAAAATGCAGGAAAAAGCAGTACTGCAAGATTGCAAATTAATGGAGAACCAGATATGTTTGAGAGTGGTGCCTGGAAAAGATGGAATGGATTTAAGAACATACTTATTTTATTTATTTAAGATTTGTATCCCGCCCTTCCCACTAGTGGCTCAGGATAATAAGGATTATTATTAATAATTATTATTAATCCTTAATAATAAGGATTATTGCTGAATTTGTTGGGGATGACCCTGATGAAACGAACTATTTCTATGACTATATTTACAGGGTCAATTCAGAGTATGCAAGGAAAAATAAACTACCAAGGGATGTGGTAGTAAGATGTGTAACAAGAGACTTGGCGGGCAGAATTTTAAGTTAACAATATGATGGTAATTTGGTGGTGGAGGGTAGTGAAGTCAGAATCATGAAAGAATTACCAAGAAAAGTTCTAAGTGACAGAAAGCTATATAAAAATTGACAGATCAGTTGCGAAAGAGTGAATAGAGATATAGGTGGATTCTTCCAGAAGGTGTGGGTTTTGAATGCAAAGGGAAGAGATGTACCATTACAAGTGTGCAAGATATGGAGAAATTCCTGATGGAAAATACAGAATTTGGGGGTACAGATTAAAACCAGAAAATCATGATGGATTACAAATTATTATCTTGGAATGTAAATGGGCTTAACTCACCACAAAAAAGAAGGGCAACTTTTCATTGGATTAAGAAACAAAAGTGTAACATTATTTGTTTGCAAGAAGTACATATTAAACAATTGGATTACAAACTTTTATGGAATAAGCAATTAGGTTTGGATTGTTTTTCACTGGCCAAGGAGAAAAAAGGAGGCGTGGTTTTTTATGTGAAGCAGGACTTAGAACCAAAACTGATCTTTAAAGACGATGATGGTAGGTTTATTGCAGTGGAAGTGATGTTAAACCACAAAAGAACTTTGTTGTTGGGATTGTATGCTCCTAATGGAGCTAAAGACTCTTTAAGGACATTATGCAACAACTTGACCAAGTGACATATGAGCAAATTATGATAATGGGAGACTTTAATGGAATGGTTAAGAATATTTTGGACAGATCTGGGGGGGGGGGGGAAATAAAGAAGGGAAATTGCCAAAATCTTTTTTTTTAATTAGTTAAACAAGAAAATTGTGTGGATATTTGGAGAGAAATGAACCCTACAGTGAGAGACTATACATTCTTTTCAGCAAGACATAACTCTTTCTCAAGAATTGATATGTTATGGATTACAAAAAATTTGGGGTTGATGACAAAAAAATAGAGATTCTTCCTAAAATAAGTGCAGACCACAACACAATAATGTGGTTTGCGAAGGACACTAAAAAGGCTTTGAGATGGAGGATAAATGAAGATTTACTGCAGAAAAAAGAGGTAGTAGAGGCTCTGGAGAAAGAGACCAAAGCTTTCTTCCAAGTAAATGAAAATAATGATGTCCAATACCAAACGGTGTGGGATGCATATAAAGCAGTAATGAGAGGCATTCTAATCACACTGAATAATAAGGACAAAAAAGCTAAAGAAAAACAAAGGATGGATTTACAAAAAGAAATTAGAAAGAGAGAGAGGGAACTAAAAAAAAGGCCAGGAAAAAAGAAAATCTCAAAAGAAATTACAATTCAACAAGAACAACTAAGATATTTATTAAATAAGGAAGTGGAATGGAATTTAAAAAGGCTTCAACAAAAATCTTTTGAGAGTGCCAACAAACCGGGAAAATACTTGGCCTGGCAAATGATACGAAAAATGGAAAATAAAATTATCAATAAAATAATTTTGGAAGATAAAGAAATTGTGGATCAGGAAGGAATTAAAAGAGAATTTTATAAATATTATGCAAAATCGTTTAAAAGCCACATGGTGGATAAAGGAAAAATTAAGACATTTTTACAGAAAATAAATGTAAAACCTTTAACGGAAAATATACAAATAGCAAATAGCAATCCTTTATTGGCATAAAACAGATTTAGCAGTAAAACAGCAATATAAATAATATAAAATCCTAGATTATAAAGTACATAGGGAGCTAAAATAAATAAGTAAAATATATATGAGTCGAGTTTAGCCAAATTAAATAATTAAAAGATAAAATGTGGTCATTCCAGAACCATTCTCTGTCGTATTTCCATGGCCTGTTGGAGAAATCTAGCCACCATTAAAGTTACTCTGTAACACTCTGTAAGCCGCCCTGAGCCTACCTCGGTGGGGAGGGCGGGGTATAAATAATTTTTTTTATTATTATTATTATTTATTATTATTACCTCAGCGTTTAAAAGTTTGTGGACTTTGCCTGAATCAGCACAGCCCAACATATCTGCTAAGATATCTTTCAATTATATACAACGAATATCATCATAAAGAGGACAGTTTAGTAGTACATGGGAAATAGTTTCAATACACTTGGAATTACAAAGACAGTGTCTATTAGAGTACTCAATCCTGTTAAATCTACCAAATAGGATAGCAGATGGTAATGCATTACATCTCGTTAACGAGAATGCACGCCGTTGCTGTGGAGCTTGCAGAGAGAAGAAATACGACGCTAATTTCCCTACTGAAAGAGGAAGTTCAAAATTCAGCGGGGAGCAGGACTTGTTGGCCAGGCTATATAACGTTTGCATTTCAATATGTAGAATTCTGAGCTTAAGTTTCAAAAAAGCTTCTTTTAAGGATAGCATAAGAAGTGAATCTAAATCAATGCCCATAGATTTTATTTTCCTCTCAATAGATACTAGCCAATTTGACAAATTAGATTCTGAGAGCAGTTGATATAAAAGGCTCTCTGAGTCAGAGTGGAAATGTAGCCGAAGCCAGTATTTAAGTGACATTAGCCATGCTTGTATTTCCACAAGATTCGTCCCTGTTTCTAAACACAAAACTGCATATGGTACGCACTTTGGGAATCCCAGAATTTTCCGTAGGAATTTTGATTGGACACCTTCAATGTTATTATCTAAGGCTGTGATCCACATTGGGACCCCATATAAAAGCTGTGGTATCACTTTAGCCTTAAAGATTTTTAGCGCGGCTGGGATAAACTGATTTCCTCTGTTGTAAAAGAAGCGCTGGATAGCTGCAACACTAACATTGACTGACTTAATTATACAGTTACGATGATTAGTCCAAAGTGTGTTATATTGAAAATGAATTCCTAGGTATTTGTAGTATTTTACTTGTTATATCTCTTTGCCGCCTATTGACCATTTAGTTGGTTTCCAAGATTTGGAAAAAACAACAATTTTAGATTTGTCATAGTTCAATAGGAGCTTATTGTTGTCAAGGAAGGTGATATAGCGAACAAGCAAACGCTTTAATCCAATTCTGGTTTCTCTTCAGATTGCATAAATCTTTCGCCTTTTTTAACGGAAAATATGAAGAAAGTGTTAAATGCCCCGATTGAAAAAGAAGAAATAGAGGCGGCAATTAATTCAATGAAATTGGGGAAAGCTCCTGGTCCAGATGGATTTACAGCAAATAAAGTTTTGAAGGAGACTCTACTTCCAAAGCTTCTGAAATTGATGAACATTATAAGAGTTGAAGGGAAGCTACCTAATACTTGGAAAGAAGCAGTAATTTCATTAATTCCGAAAGAGGACGGAGATGCCACAAATGTAAAAAATTATAGACCAATTTCATTACTTAATAATGATTATAAACTGTATGCTAGTATACTAGCAGAACGACTGAAGCATCATTTGAATAACTTTATTAAAGAAGAGCAAGCAGGGTTTCTTAGGGAAAAGACGGCAGATTAGAGACAATATCAGAACGGTAATTGATATAATTGAATACTATGATAAATATCCAGAAAAAGAAGTGGCTTTGTTCTTTGCAGATGCAGAGAAAGCTTTTGACAATCTACATTGGGAATTTATGTTTGCAGTAATGGAGAAATTGAGATTGGGTGAAGACTTTGAGCGAATGGTACAAGCGATATATACTGACCAACAAGCAAGACTTTGTATTAACACAGATTTGACAGAGAAAATGGCAATTAGTAAAGGAATAAGGCAAGGATGCCCTCTATCCCCATAGATATTTATAATGACTTTAGAGCTATTGCTTATGCAAGTCCAAGAAGATAAGGAGATAGAGGGTTTGAAATTGAAAGGTTGTTCTTATAAGTACAGGGCCTTTGCAGATGATATGTTTATAAATGAAAACCCAACTCAAATTACACCATTGCTGCTTCAAAAAATTAAGGCTTATGGTGAACTGGCAGGCTTTTATGTGAACAAAGAAAAGTCAAAAATTCTGTGTAAAAATATGACAAAGAGCAAACAGACAGAACTACAAAATTTAACAAATTGTGAAGTGGTTTCTAAAGTAAAATATCTAGGAGTAGAAATCACAACAAAAATATTGATTTATATAAGAATAACTATGAAAAGCTCTGGCAGAAAATTGATGGAGATTTATTAAAATGGAATAGGTTGAACCTGTCTATGCTGGGTAGAATATCAGCAATTAAGATGAATGTATTACCAAGAATCATGTTCTTATTCCAAACAATTCCAATAGTGAAAGAAGATAAACAATTTAATAAATGGCAGATGAAACTTTCAGAATTCATATGGGCTGGCAAGAAACCAAGAATTAAAATGAAGATCTTGACTGATGCAAAGGAAAGGGGAGGTTTTCAAGTGCCGGATTTAAAATTATACCATGATGCAGTTTGTTTGGTATGGATAAAGGAATGGATAATGTTATTAAATAAAAAATTATTAACATTAGAAGGCCATGGAAATATTTTTGGTTGGCATGCATATTTGTGCTATGGGAAAAGTAAGGTGGATGGTTTTTTCTCACATTATATAAGAAGTAATTTGTTAAAAACTTGGTTGAAATACAAGAAATATGGTGATGAGAGGAAACGCTTTGGATTGTGCCAAGAGAAATAATAAAATTATATTCTGATAATCAGAAAGAAAAACGGATAACATACAAACAATTGCTAAAAATACAAGGCGGCAAGGTGGAATTAAAATCAGTGGAAGAATTGGATTATAAATATAATTGGTTTCAATTGCAACAAATTAAAAGTCTGCTTGAACAAGATATTAGAAATGATGGAATAAGACAAGATCAAACTGAATTGGAAAGAATGCTGTTTGGCAATAATGAAAAAATGATTTCGAAGGTATATAAACTCTTATTGAAATGGTCTACAGAGGATGAAGTGATTAAATCTGAAAAGATAAAGTGGGCAATTAACGTAAATAAAGACATTCAGATGGAACAATGGGAATATCTATGGAAGAACTCTATGAAAATATCAACATGTAATAACATCAAAGAAAATTGTTTTAAAATGTTATACAGATGGTATATGACTCCTAAGAAACTGTCAAAAATGAACAGTCAGATGTCTGATCGATGTTGGAAATGTAAAAAAACATGAAGGATCTTTCTATCACATGTGGTGGACCTGTGAAAAGGCTAAACAATTTTGGCAAATGATACAGCAAGAAATTACAAAGATTTTGGGTTACAATATAAAGAAGGCACCAGAAATCTTTTTGTTGGGATTATGAATGGAAAATTTTCCAAAGCAAGATAGAACATTACTTTGGTACATGCTTTCAGCTGCACAGACATTATATGCGCAGTTGGGGAAGCAAAACAAAATACCAGAAAAATGGGACTGGATTATGAAAATTATGCATTGGAGCTAAATGGACAAGTTTATTAGAATATTAAAAGAACTCGACATAGATAAATTTAACAATGAATGGGAGAAATTTCAAAAATATGTTGAAAAACAATGGAAGGTGAAAGGACACTTGGTGATTTTTAATAATGGTTAATATTTTTTTAAAGTAAAGTGCTACTAAGTGTTATAATAGAAATATATAATGTTTTTCATTTATAAGGTTTGGGAACAATGGATTATAATTAAGATAGGCAATGTTAAGAATTAAGTATAATAATACTATAAATGGATTATTAAGGTAGGTAATAATAGTAGTAAGTAATTTTGCTCTTATTTGTATCTTATTATAGCTATAAGTTCTTTTTTAAAAATAGGTTTTAAAAAAGGTTAATATTACCTTTTATTCTTTCTATATTTTAAGTAGGATGCACCGAGGAAGTCACAGAAAGGGAGGAGGGAGATGGGAAATGTGATGCAATATTCTGATGTTTATTTTTGGATAGTAATTGATTAATGTTGCTGAATAATAAAATTGTTTTACTCAAAGAAACATCCATTGTGGTTGTCCATAGCTTGATTGGCTGCTCTGGAGCTACCAATCTGTTCTGTGGGAGCAGATTATATATATACACCACACCTTGACTCAAGTGTAAAAATACTAAATTCCTGCTCTTTTCTACTCCAACACACACAGTTCAACAACATCTTAAAGACATACATAACTCCCCCTTCCCTATTTTAAATTCACAACATTCCTGTCAGGTAGATTCTAGAGGGCTAACCATGTTCTGCAGCCAAAATAACTAGAGAGTCTCAGCACTTTAAAGACTATTGTGGCACAAGAGCTTTTGTGAGCTAGCATAATTTGTTAGGGAAAAGATTTTTTATCGCATCAATGATATTTTAACCCTGCTTTGAGCTCAAGGGTAGCCTACATGGTTCTTCCTGCTTTCATTTTATCCCCACAACAGCCTTATGAGGTCAGTTAAAGCCGCACTGAATAGCCTTTTGAGTGACATTCTAGAGGACTAGCCACATTCTGCAGCCAAGATAACCAACTCAAGAGTCTCAGTGCCTAAAAGATCACTCAATTTATTGTGACATGAAAGTTTTGATGAACCAGTGCATCTGATGAGGGGAAAAATCCTCCCCCCCCCCCCGCCATTGCATCCATCATACTTCTAACCCTGCTTTGAGCCTCAGGGGCATCCTTGAACAGCTCCCCCTGCCCCAATTTGATCCCCATCACAGGCCTGGGTGGGGAGTTAAGGTGACAGTGAGTGGCCCAAGATCACCCAGCAACCTTAGGTGCAGAGTGGAAATTTGAACCCTAGTCTCCCTGAGCCGAGCCCAACAGTCTAACCACTATACCAGCTCAACTCAGCTTTCCTCTACATTCCTTTTTCCTTCTAAGTCCCCCAACCAAGATAGTGTTTAGAATGGCAGTGGCCTTTCATATCCCTCTCTGGCTCCTGTTAACTCTTCCATAACTGAGGGGGGCATTCTGGGCCTGGTGGGTCCCCTCAAGCAGCCCACAGCGAAGTGTAGCATGTAACCTCCACCCTCTCCTCCTTTCAGTCAACTGGTGAGCCCATCATGAGGAATCCAGCATGAGCCTGAACACCACTGGCTTTGGCTACACTGTCACACTTACCAGCTCAAAGCTGGGACGAGCTTAAGCCATTCACTCCTCACAGGAAACTGACCCGGAGAGGAGGGGGAAACCAAAAACAGGAGCATCTGTCACTTATAAACACCAGCAAGGAACAAGTCACTGACTATCTCTCCCCCCCTCCCCATTCTCTTTGTATTTATACAAAGAGGGGAAAGGTTTGTCTCAGGCAGCTTCATTTATCCTACTTCACATGTGGAGTAGGAAGGGACTTAAGCATACTCAGAGTGATGCTAGTTTAGATGTGGGTAGAATCTGGTTGTAGATCACAGCTTTTGCTCTCTGGGTTATGGCATGGTGGGTCGGGCCAGATGGAGTCCTGGCCACCCCAGGTGGAGCGCCATTCCAGTGGGCTCTGGTAGAAAAAAAACCCTGACTTTGACCATTCTGTCTTGAGTGATTCAGCCCCACCTACCTCCCAAAATGCCTGTTGTGGGGAGAGGCAGAAAGGACAATTGTAAGTTGCTTCAGGATTCCTCAAAGTAGAGAAAAGTGGGGTATAAAAACCAACTTCTCTTCTTCTTGCCGTATAAAAAACTGGAGAAAAATCCTCAGCAAAAAGAGGGAAAAAACCATGATTTTTTCCAGCCTTTGTACCTCATATCAGTGTATACAAAATAGGACAGGGGTGGCCAATGGTAGCTCTCTGGATGTTTTTTGCCTACAACTCATATCAGCCCCAGCCAGCATAGCCAATGGCTGGGGCTGATGGGAGTTGTAGGCAAAAAACATCTGGAGAGCTACCATTGGCCACCCCTGAAATAGGACATTATTTTAAGAATACAACTGGTGTTGGCTTGATGGAGGAAAGTGTGGTGTCTTAAGATATGTGACTTCGTGTTTTTGGAATGTCTTGAAAAGTATCGATCAGTGTGACAAAATCCTCTGTGCCCAGAAGAGGCAGAACTTGTGAAATAGGTGTTGATACTTTGGCTTGTCAATGTGGGAATATGATTCTTCTTCTGGGAAAAAGAAGTCTTGAATTCAGTTTCCAGATAGGTCCATGTTTAGAGGAGGAGAATGGCTGTATCTTCCAGGTCATCTCCTTAGAAACAGGATGCAGGGTTATAGGGACCATTGGCCTGAGCTAACAGGTTCTATCTTATTGTTGTAAGATAAATGGTCCAGGATTCTTACAGTAAAATCAGCTACAGATAAACAAATTCCACAGAGTATAAATGTATGTAACTCTTTACCCTTTTTTTTTTAATCAATGCCATCCTTGTGGGTCAAAGCTGTTGCAGTGTTCCCCCCCACCACACACACTTGCAGTGCTCAGAATTAAATCACAACTGCCATTGGTTTGTCGAAATATAAGTGTAGTTGGGAACTACACTTGCTCTTTCATTGTGAAATATTATTGTTTCCACCTCACTTAATTTTACTGAAACTGCATTTGCCCATCTGACATTTGTCTGTCTTGCTATTCTCTTGGAAGCTGAAAATACAAAGCTAATCTGCATTTAGAGATGGAAAGTGCAAAATGGCTTCAGGCATTATAAACAATTGCTCTTCATTGACCGTGAGAAAATCATAAACAAGCACAACAGGGACACTATGAACCAGTGTTGCATGATTCAAATGTTAGGCTATGGTTAGGGTAACCCAGGACTTTTTTTGTAACAGGAATGCCTTTGCATATTAATGATGATTTTATTATCATTAATATAACTAATGATTTTATTATTGAAATTGTGATTTACTATGTATGGTTTTATTGTATTTTATACTCGTATGTTGTGAGCCGCCCTGAGCCTGCCCTGGCGGGGAGGGCGGGATATAAATAAAAAGTATTATTATTATTATTAGACCATGCAGTCCTGATGAAGCCAACCCTCCAAGAGCTTACAGGGCTCTTAGTATAGGGCCCTTTAATACAGGGCCTACTGTAAGCTCCAGGAAGATTGGCTACATCAGGAGGTTGTGGCCTAATATACAAAGGGGTTCCTGCTACAAAAAAAGCCCTGAGGTAACCAGGTCCAAATCTGCACTACGCCATGAAGCATAGGCCAGTGACTCTTTCTCAGCCTGACCATTGTTAAGGAGATAAAATGAGGAAGTGGAGAGAGGTGTAGGGTGATCTGAGCTCCTGTGAGGAAGAGCATGATAAAACGTTTAGATAAATATTAATGAGGATTAGCAGTTTGAGCCCTCTCTGATGCCCACCCTGTCTGATGTTTGTTGTCCGAGGAGCTGTTGTCAGGGTAATTCAACCTTATGTGGAGGCCAGCTGCCATCACTATCATTGCATCAATTCTCTTGAACAGAATGCGTAAGGCTAAATCAGACCATTGTCCAGTACAGACCACTTGAATTAACAATTTTCAGCTTGGTAACAGTATCGGAAAATATTAAATATTCAGTAATACTGAACTAATTTGGAAGGTCATTTACTATCAGAGATGGCCTTGTGCTTCCATCCATAGAAAGTGGTCTTGTTATAATAATGCAGTAGTATTTTGTTCTGTATTAAAATTCCAGTATTAAAAATCAGTTCAGGCAAATGGTTAAATAATGACTGCCACATGAGGGCACTCAAACACTAATTTGTATAATCCCATAATGTAATTTGAACTTTTTGCATTTAAACTCTTAAAATATGCTCTTTCAGATTGTCTAGTGGTAATAATTTAAGATTTCTTTAATGTTTTGTGGTGTTTAGATTAAATGCTTTCATAAATACCTGTGGAGATATTCTTCTGAACTAAATAAGTGACAAATTTATGAGTACAAACATTAAACAAGTGCAGCCTTGCAGTTAGCTACTTGTCAAATAAACCCTTCAGGGTGAACAACTTTCCAGACTTGCTGTTTCAAGCCACTCTGTAACTGGTAAAAAAAAATTTTTTTATCCTTATCTGCAAGACTAGGCAAACATCTAGCTTTTATATAGTTTTCATCAACTCAAGCATGCCTTTCCTGTGAACTTATTCCACTGTTAGACACAAAACTGATTTCAGAACACTTTTTTGTGGTTACTACTACAAAAAAAAGGGACAGAACTAGATCTGCCCAAGAAGTATATTCAGTGATTTCTAATTTGCAGTTCATTTCTTTATGCTTCCATTGTCCTGAAACTGAAATAGTTCCTTCCATTTTAGAGGCAAAGTGAATGCCTTTGTTGGTTCCAGTGTATAGTGACTTGCTAATCTCTCAAATAGGTAGCTGTTGCATTTACTGTGTTAATCTATATTCAACTAAAGAAGGATAACACTTTAATTTTGTACAAATAAGAAATGTCAAAATTTAGATATGGAGCTACATAAGAAAGTAAATGATAATTCTTAACTTTCTTCTCATAAAGAAGTTTGCATTTTCATGCTACCTGATTTGGGACAGAGGAAGTGGCTGATTTAAGTGACTATGTTTTATGACACAGTTTAGACCACACTAATACATTTTAATATACATTTTACCACATCCAGGCTCAGCTTGGTGACTTCGATCTTAACACACTGCCCTTGGCATTTGCCATTATGTACCACAATGATACTCAGTGCCATGGGAGCCTTATGTGGCACTGTTCTCCACTATGGGACCTATGCCATGTTTCAGAAAAGTGAGCAAGGCTATTGCCCAGTGGGTCTTGTAGTTGGAAGGCAGTCATCATCTTGAAATAGCTACTGCCAGAAGGAGTGGCAGGTGGGTAGACTTTGAGCCTCTCTGAGGCATAGGCCTAGGTCTCATGCCAGATATGGAAGTTAAGGTTCTATTGTCACTAGCAACCCCTTCCCCCTTCTCTACAGCCTCAGATCTCTCATCCTAGCCTCAGGTAGCTGCCAGAAGAAGGAGCAGCCTGGACACAGAGAAAAGAGAATAAAGCCAGGATTGCAGTAGCCACCTGGGAGAAGAGTAAACTGGCCTCTGTGGTGGTTTCACTTCCCTTTCTCCATAGCCATCTGGCTCTTCTGGGCACTTTGGTAGTCTCACTGTCTCACCTGAGCTGCTGCGCTTCATGCTGAGAAGAGAACAAGAAGGCAGAGATGCAACTTGAGGGTATGCAGCCTTCCACTGCAGAAGTCTGCTCTAAGACAGCCAGCAGCACTGGCTTGGAGCCTGACTTTGGAATACTCAAGTTTGTATCTGAGCAGTCCGAGTGCCCTTTACTTTAATCTCGGCTTTCTTGCTTTATCTCTAGCAAAAAAGCAGAGGCAACCTGAAGCAGCTACTGGCTAGATCTGAGTGAGCAGGCTCTGCAGAGAAAAGTCAAGTGTTTTGCTCATCTTTCTCCAGTTTGGTGTAGTGAAGGGGTGACCAAACTGTGACTTGGGAGCCATTTGTGGATCTTTCACACATATTGTGTGACTCCCGGAGGTTGAGGAGGAATTTAATGCAGGCTTAACTCTCTAGTAAGTGTACATAGCATCGGGACCTCAATCAGACTCTGAGCGCTGACTCATAAGTAGGCTAAACGAGACCTACAAGTTTATCTTGAAGGGAACGTTAAAAAAAATACCAAATTTTATTATAGTAATATTAAAGTACATGCAGAAATGATATTGGCATAACCAAATGAAATAATAAAGGCAGATAAACATTTATCTTTTTAACCTGCAACCTAATAAAAAGTTCAAGTACACTGTTTTGTTTCATAAGACTGACCTGACAACTCAATTTCCTCTCACTCCAAATATACAAGGGCTGGCTAACGTTCAGCAATTGTAGGGAGAGACAACCCTACATGCTGAGCGATAATCCTGTAAATTAAAAGGTTGTGTAGTGTCATTAATATATTGTATGTGTTTTAGGTGCGTTGCACAGAGCATACAGTAGACGTGGCTCTTTCGGTTGGTGGTAATTATGAATGTGACTCTGTGAGCCGTAGAGTGAATACCACTGATGTGCAACAAAAATAAACTCTCAATAAAACGAGTTGATATTCAAGGCCGTAAAACAAGTGGCAGAAAATGAAATGCTGTTTCTTTGAGCATTAACAAAATTAATGTAGCTGCATTGGTGTTTAGCCATGTTAATATCAGAAGCATTTTGTATTTCATGACTGACAGGTTACTGTGCAACTCAGCAATTATTTTGGGCTTGTGTAACGGTGTAGGGAGCTTCACCATAGTCTGGCACAAAGAATGCATACTTGGATTTCTAGAAGATGTAATCACTGAGCAAATGATTGCTCACACAATCAGTATAATGAGATCTTTTTTGGGATTCAGTTTTCCCATTTAGACGAGCTTAGGGTTTTTTGGTGTTTGTTTTAAATCTTTCCTTGTATTGCAGGACTGTTCAATGGCTCAAGAATCCCCCAAAAATTCAGCTGCTGAGATTCCAGTAACTAGTAATGGAGAACTTGAGGATACACATGAGCACAATTTTAATAGGGTATGAATATGTTTTTATTTCTACTCTACTTGCAAAATAATGTAATTAGATTAATGCTGAAAAGTATGTTGCCTAAATTACTTAATCATCTGCCATTTAGAGAAAGTGTGGTTACCCTAGAGATTAATATGAATTTTATCCTCTAAAACAAAAACAGATATGTAAGTTACAAATAACTTCATAAAGCGTGTGTGTGTTAAATGAGCGGGTTTTCCTGATCAATTTGAATGGTGGTAATGGCAGGCTTAAAACCCCAGATGAATATATTACACAGACAAATGTGAGGGAATAAGTGCTTGCTGGAATCTGAGAGCCTGAGATTTATATTCTTTCCTTAGTTATTATTTCAGAGTTTCCCTCCTATTTTGAAATAGGGTTCAAAAAGGAATGCAAAACAATGAGTTATATCCATTTTGGAATGGGACATTTTGCCTTCCCTGCCCTTCAAACCCACTGTTTCCCTCAAAAGACTGTTGGGAGGTGGGTGGGTAAGAGAAGCCCTAGGAACAGCACTTGGCAGGATATGGGCCAATACATATTCATTCCTCTACTGCCTGTTTTGCTTAGGTAATGGTTACAGGTGAGAACCTTCATAAACCAATACGCTATCACATTTTGACTCTATACATTTTGACTCTTATCTCCTTTTCTGTTGTGACCACTCTGAGCTTTTCTTGAAACCATACCCCAGTGTATGTAGTTTCCACTTAAATTTATTGCAGAGTCCCAGTTTTAGGGGGAAACTGTTTTCTGCATAGTTCCCAGGTACGTAGGTAATAGGCATAAGAAGTTAGCAAAGTGTTCTGAACCAGTTTCTCTAAAAAAAAACTTGCTGTGAAAAAATATATAGTGTTCCAACATACAACCATTTTGTTTTAGCAACTAGAGCAAGATGATTGATTGAGAAGTTAACATATAAACTTGTACCTGTATGCTTCTCAGCTGTCTCAGTATATCTAACTTTCAACATTGCTCCATCTGTGGATAGATAGTTAAGTCTGTAGACTGGAGCCATAGACAGACATGACAGATCTTTCTACAAACCTGAGAAAAGCTTGCTGAAAAATCTGAAAGTTTTAAAAAAAATATGTTGGTGGGGTGGTGTTAAAGCCTGCCATATAAAAATAGCACCAGTAGCTTTAAGAAATGGTGTCCCTCAGTGGCTGTTGCTCAGCACCCATTACAGTATTGCTAGCCTTCCAGCCTTGATTTTTGTCAGTAAAAAGATGTAAAAGTAGAACCAGGAGATTTGTTGCCACCTGATCTGTGTGACTCAACCAGGCCTGGCTGCTTGCTATTGTTCAACTGCAGCAACCCTATGAAAGCCACTGTAGTGATTAAATTTTTGGTTTAGGATCTGGGAGACCCAGGGTTGGATTTCTGTTTGTCCATGGAAGCTCACTGAGTGATCTTGGGCCAGTTACTTTTTCTCAGCCTAAGCTACTTCACAGGATCGTTAGGAGGATAAATAGAGGAGAGGAGAATGATATAAACTACATAGTGGGGAAAATCTGGGTATAAATGAAATAAATAAATGAAGATGGAGGGCAGATGAAAGGTTGGTGGGTGAAAAGGAGAAAAGGAAGAATGGAAAAGTGAGATACTGGGGTTGCTAGGAAGAAGAAAAGGGGCAATAGTGTGAGGAGGGAGATATATGGTGTCTCCCACAAGTCTTTCCAGGTACAGTACTACCTGACAAAGACTGACAGCTGGCACAGCCTAATGGGGCCCGATGACTGAAGGAGGGAAGACTAAAGATGGGTGGGCAGATGAAGGTAAGTTGGCTGGCAGGAAAAAGGAAACAGGAATAGGGGACAGGTGATAGTACTTTTAGTGAAGGGAAATAGTGGAGGAAGGAAAAATGAGATACCCTCCGCTCATGTCCTTGTGAATCCTCCACTAGTACTATCTGAATACTGAAATTAATCTTAAAACTGTTTCTGGCTGTTTTTTCCTCTATTTTTTAATAGTAAAAATCTTTCTCTAGCTATTATAACTCTGTACTCTTCATCCCTAAGTACTCTTTCTCATATCTCCAAATGACATTTTTCAGATGACATTACTTGCCAATACTTTACACACACACATTTACCAATTTTTGTATTCCAATTAAAAAAAGAAAATATTAGTCTTCATATGTAGAAGTGCCATATACATTTTGACTAAGATTTCCTGCACAGCACAATATAATTGAACAATATTTTAGGATACAAACAGCTGCAGATAATTAATTAATAATTATTGTATGGCATTGTGTGTAGTATAGCTGAGAGATCTGAAGATTGTTGGCATCCTTAAGTTCTAACGCTTTTAGGTGGGGAGCTAGACTTGTTTGGGGGAGCTGATAGAACTCTGAGAGCTGTGACTGACCCAAGGTCAGCCAGCTGGCTTCATGTGAAGGAGGGTGGAATTGAACCCAGTTCTCCAGTTTAGAGTCCGCTGCTCTTAACTACTACACCAGGCTGGCAGATACTTAATGATGTCATCTTAAACAAGAGTATACAACTTTATCTCTGAAACCCCTGAAAGATAATCCCTCTTAGTGGGCAATCACATTTTGTCTCTGTATGAGATAAGCTAATTGCGAATCTTGTTGTGAGCCCCTAAGGACTACCTCATCCGAGACTATCACTTGTATAGGGGGGAAAAAGAGTTTTATTATGTGACAAATGCATTTGCCATATTTGCATGCAGGTTCAATCATCCTCTTGTTACATGTATTTATACTTTATATTTGTTTGTCTGTGACTAGAATGTGTTCAGCCATGAACCCAGCTCTCTAAGCATATGCATATGGCATAAATGATTTTTGGCATCCAAGTGCCTGCTTGCTTCCAGTGACAGGTAAACTGTGTGCAGTTGGACTTGACAGATTTCAGTCTACATGACACCAATTTGATTGAACCAATTTTTGTTGTTTTTAAAAAAATCATCCCTAGTCATCTTTTTTCCGAGTATTCATTTCCTGAGCAACCACTGTTTAGAAAGCTGTGAATACTGTCATATTTCAGCAGTGGAAAAGACTTCCATTTTAAAAATGTCTGAGCAGTATGAATAGTAGTATGAATTGTTCTTTACTTCAAAAATGCAAGTTCAGTAGTAACTTATAACTGCAGTGTTGAGGCAAAAACAAAGAGGTAATTATTGAAGCAACTTATATCTTGAATACTCAGTATGTGTGTGTATCCTTTTTGCCCTCATAAGGGCCACCAAGGTGGCTAACATATAAAAACAAACATAATAAAATCCCATTTTAAACCATTAGACCCTCTTGTATATTGCAACATGATTTGAAAGAAGACAACACAGAAAACTATGAAAAGCCTAGAAATTCAAAGTAATGTAATAAGAAAATATTAAAATTAATAATACTTTTTATTTGTATCCCACCCTCCCCGCCAGGGCAGGCTCAGGGCGGCTCACAGCATAAAAATATAATATACATCAACAATTATAATTATAAAATCATCATTAAAACAATTTACAAGTTATATTAAAATTAACATTAACATAGTGGTGCTATAACATTAGGTCTTCAGTAAATTATTTTTGTGTCTCAGTAATGTCAAAAAGTAGATCTGAATGTTACAAGAATGCTGCAGGGGACTTCTGTTTTCCATCGCCCAACATACAGGCATATCGGCCAGTATCATGATGTCATCATGTATATGTTCTTTCTCCTACTCCAGTTCACTGGGTGGCAGAGTTAAGAAAATGTACACTGAATGTTATCATGACATTGGTAAGCATTGCCAGGCATTATTGTGGGATGGGTAGAGAGGAATTCTCTTGGAAATTACTTTTTCTGACATCTTCAGGTTTCTCATAACACATAGAATGTGGAACCCACTATAAAGCATTCTAAGAATCCTAATAGCCTGCTGAGAACAGGGATTTTTTTTGGGGGGGGGTGGTGGTGGTGGTGGTGGTGACAATTATGTTTTATCCCTACATTTTGCCTATTGCAAAATAGCATTCGACATTCCAAACAAACCAAAATGGAAAAACTATAGTGCAGTGGGAAAAAAATATTTAATACTGCACAGAGGTGCCTACACATTTCACACACTGCTTTATCAGGGGATCTGTAAAGCAGTGGTGGGAATATCCTGAGATAAGGTTGCCTTGCAGATCCCCTGATGAAGCTGCATGCAAAATGCATAGGCATCTGTGTGGAATACAGTGAAACATTTTCCCACAGTGCACCAACATTTTTCTTCTCTGCTTTGACATTGTATTGACTCTTATCTACATTCTAGACAGCTCTTGAAAAAAGTTAGGGAAATTGCACATATTTTCTAAGTCTTTGAAACTGTCACATACAAAATGAAAATGTCAGTAGACTTTTGGCATACATTTGTGCCTGTTATGATCATTAACATTGTGGTCTTGAAACCAAAGTTGGCAGCCTTTCTCAATAAAGGCTGAATCTGTTGATTAGAGATTAAAGCCATAATCCCTGGTGATTGTTCATTGCTACAAAACTTTGGCACTTAGTGAAAAACAGGCAAATGTGTTTCAGAACTTGGGTGTGGTAAGGGGATGAAAGAATGAATTTAAGGAGAAAAGGTGTGCTGAGGTCCCACAAATAGCAGTGTATCCCTCCTGCATCCCTTCCAAGGCTGGGTTTCAGAGAGAAAAACAAAGATTCAGTCTTCTTTCTCAAGTAGTGTAAAGACTAAGCCATGTTGCCTCTGTTGTCTTCCTACTCATCAGCCTTGCTTCCTTCCTGTGTCCCCAAGGTCCCACGAGAAAAACACAAATGAAAACTATGACTCAATTTAAACACTGTGCTAAAGTCTGATTTATACTAATGATGCTTTAAATCCAGTGCTGGCCTTACGCATGGTGCCCCAGGCAGCCCCCCGCCTCCGCCACCCCCGCAGCACTGCAATGCAGCACCATGCTCCATCATGCCCCCCCCCGGGTGCCACACCCAGGACTGTGATGGAGCACTGCTGGGGGAGGCAAAGGGTTGCTCTGATTGCACAGGGGGAGGTGAAGGGAAAGGAGGGGCAGGCAGCAAGCAGAGGAGGCAGGCAAATTAGATGCTTGCCTGGGGCACCGGGAAGGGGGGAGCCCAATTCAGTGCCCCCACCTTCCTGGTGCTCTAGGCAACCACCTGGTTTGCCTAGTGGGTGAGCCGGCCCTGTTTAAATCCCAAGCTCTTTGCACTAGGTTAGGGGTTAAACTGAACTATACCAGTATTTAATCTTTAAAAATATCCAGCATTTAAGGGAAACAGACCAGTGAGTAGTCTGAGAACCTCTTTTTGCAGTGTTACTGAAACTAAGCAGGTGTGAACATAAGTTCCTTGGATGGTAGACCACTGGGGAAACCAATAAAGAAGGGTTATGGCCAATACTCCCTCTAAGCTTCATGAGCTACTAAAAATTCTACTTCATGAGCTACTAATATTAAAGTTGTGAGCTACTGCATAAATTAGTTTGCTCTGGGGCCATTTTTCCTGAGCTAAAATAAAGATGTGTAAGTGGAGATTAAAAAACTGTGAGCTAGCTCACACTAACTTGGCTTAGTGGGAATACTGGTTGTGGCTCACTGGTAGAACATCTGCTTTGCATGCCCCTTATCTCAGACTGAATGCTCACCATCTCCAGTTAAAAGGACAGGAAAGAAGGTCATACAAAAGATCTTTGCCCAGGATGTCACTACCAGAATAGGCAATACTGACCTTGATAGATCTGTGATCTGATTCTGTATAAGGCTGCTTCAAGTACAGGGAAATTGTAATTTCAATTTGTTCAGAAAGTTATAGATGCTTATTAAGGACAGGAACTTAAAGCTGATATCTAAGGACGTGTTTTCAGGCTGTTAATAGAAAGTCAAAGTGCTAAATGTTTTTAGACTGTCTCCTACTGTAAACTCTATCCTACTGTGAACAAAAGAGGTATCCAGTTTTCCCCCAATATATTCTGTTACCTCTGGCCACCTGTGGCCTTTATTCAGTAAATTGTGACATCACTTAGTTTGGGTGAGGTGATTGAGTCCAATCCAAGTTAGGCCTAAAAAAGTTAATTTGGGCCCATTCTAGCTCAGGCCTTGAAAAGTTTGTTCATTGCTGGTTGTGTTGATTATCCAATGCTTCTAACATGTTTGGCCATGTTAAATTTCTCCATCTTGAGGCCTTGCAGTCAATACTAATCAGGAGCTGTTATTTCAGAACTCTTAGCATGTGAATTGTTATGCTATATGTAGTATAATACTATGAAATAAGAGATTGGACAGCCTTGAAGACCTTTACTAGTGAGATCAAGAACAGCATAAGACTTCATTTTCTTTCAATCTGAACTGTTAAAATCTGTTTCAAAAGTTCTTTTTGAATAAAAGCTACCCACATTCTACGCTTAACCACTTGACCAAAATTCACATTTTTGTTTGCAGGTAAAGCCTGGCTCTTATGGTAAATTGAGGGTGGTTTTGGTTGTGGTAGTTAATTTTCACTTATTTCTTTCTGACTTCAGACCCCCATTTCACCCCTCATGCTGTTCCTAAGAGGCCTTTGTCTCCCAGGAGCAGCATTACTGAAAGCAGTGCCAGTTGCAGCAGGAGTGGGAAGTCCCATTCTGCAGATGCAAAGGAATTGGTTTGTTCCATGCATGTGGAACATAGGACATCTCAAGCAGAACTCCTTGCTGGACGGATAATAAGATATTTATCTGTAATTAATTTAGTTGGAATTAATTTGCATTGACTGGGTTGCAAGCAGTTCCTGTACTGTTATTAAGGGCTGCATCTTAAAGCCTCCCCAAATATAACTAAGACAGCAGGATTATTGACAGGGTGACTGCTTCTTATCTTTCAGTGCAAGCAGATCAGAGAAAGAAAAGAAGATAATTATGGCCTCACATATTTGAAGGTGGTGAAGAAAAAACTTACCAGAAGGGGAAAAAATAAATTAGAATATAGTATTGATCATCAACATAAGAATTGATGCTGATTCTTGACACACTCAGAACACATTCTGAGAGGTGATCTATAGAGGGATGCATGCCTCTACCATCACATCTCCATATGTTTCAAGTACAACCTGTATCACATCTGATAAAATATTGGCATATTGCATGTGACTCACAAACATAAATGAAATTTGAGATGCCAGTTTGAAAAAAATGCATTGTGCTAAGTCATCATAATAGAATGTTATGACACCATAAACCCAATAGCAAGCTGTAGACTACTTTGTTTAAAATGCTTTAAAGTGCTCTGTAAGGCCTAAATGCTTTCTGGGATTGGGATTTTTACATGGATTTCCCTTTTTATTCCAATATTTCCAAGGACCTGAAACGCTCTATACCAGCTGGACTTGGTCTGTCTGAAACCCAGATTACATCTCATGGCTTTGACAATACCAAGGAAGGGGTCACTGAAGCCGGACCTTTTCAAGGTAAAAGTAATGCATTAATGTTGGGAGGTGGTATATACATCTTTTTTGCCTGAAAAGGAATTGGGCAGCATTTGGAAGAGTGTCTCATCAATATAATAGTGTTATGGATCAGCAAGTCTTTTTCTGAACGTGTAAGAAATTCTATTACTCAAAGATTACTTCATGGAGAAGGTAAGAAAACAAATTATGTAGTTGGAATTCATTTGGTATACATGAAATGGCTCACCACGCAGAGCTGCTCCTTTTGAAGTGACCATAGGTTGAAACTCCACATGGGGTATTATCTGATAGCCACAGAAGGTTTTCATGGTGTTCTAACCTGGTGGTTAAAAAGCATGATAAAAGGGGGCATACAGTTTTACCTAAATTTGTATCAGGTATATAATCCTAATTACGTAGACATCTGAAATTTCTTACAGTACTCTGTATTATTTTTAACACATATAATGTGCAGCTCTTAAGTTTTCCCATGCTTAATTTTTATGTCCAGTGGCACCTTTAAGACAAACAATATTTTATTCAATGTATAAGCTTTCCTGTGCAAGCACACTTCTTCAGATACAGTGAAACAATTTCCTCAGCCATTACATATAGGTAGAGAGAAGGTGGTGGGTTTAGTTTCCAGGAACGGCTTGTTAGAGCCAAGATGCGTAAGTAACTGGTGATTATAGCTGAGATTAGGTTAAGGCAATAGGTAAGATCTGTGAATGGCAGTAAATTAGCATACATATATGAGAGTTAACAAACAGATGTGAGAACAAAGTTTAAGTCCAGTGGCACTTTCAAGATACCACAGTTCAATCTTCAGTGTATCTGAAGAAGAGTGCTTGCACACAGAAGTTTATACCTTGAATCAATTTTGTTGCTTTGAAAGGTGCCACTAGACCTTGTTCTGCTGCTTCAGACCAACATGGCTACCCACCTGAATATATGTATCTTTATATTCTAATAGTGAAGTCAGCTAAATCTTTGGATATTTAAATCCAGTGATTGGAGCTATGAACAGGCAAGACAGATCTTTCTACAAACCTGAAAGGAGCCCCAGGTTTGCCAAAAAATGTGAAATCTTAAAAAAAAGACCTCACACGCACATTGGGTGGTTTAAAAAATGTAATGTAGCTTTAAGCAATGGACTCCTTCTGTGACTATTGCTAGGCAACCACAGTGTTTCAAGGCTGAGTTTCAGTGAATAAAAGACAAGGGGACAGGGTCCTTTCTAGGCCTGTTTTGACCCCAAGGTTTGTAGGAAAATCCTCTGAATCCTTGATAACTCCCCTGCAGCCTTTTGATCCCCACTGAGATGGAGGACAAACGTGCTCAGGATTTGACTTATGATGCTTTCTCTTGTTAAGTTATGCTGGGGTTCCACTAAATGTTTGAAGGCACTGGTCCATTCTGATTTCTGGACTTGGATACACTTGGAAATGAGGAAAATAATCATAACCACATGCTGTCCTCTTAAATGTCTGTAATAACAATCAACATATTTTGCACTAGAACATTATTCTTTCACATCTGCGGTGCTAATGGAAATGCAGAACACTGAAAACTGCCTTGATACCCCCCCACCTCCATAAATGGCATCAAAGGGATTATGATATTAAGATCTGTTCCATCCCTGCTCATCATTGTCAAGGTTTAGTTAAGCCAACATTGTTTTTTACCAAGTGGTAAGGCAATGGCAAGCCACCCTGTAAAAAGTCTGCCGTGAAAGCATGAAAGCAACGTCATCCCAGAGTCGAAAACAACTGGTGCTTGAACAGGGGACTACCTTTACCTTTATTCTTTTTTTTCCTTTGGGTTGAATATGAAATTTGGCAGAATACAAGGGAAGGCATTTCTGCCTGAGGAAGTGTATACTCTTGCTTCTCCTCCCAGTTAGCCCATTCAGATTTCTCAATGCTGTTCCTAAGGGAACTCTTAAGCAGCACGGCTGGGTGAAGTCTGCAGTGATAGAGAGGGGGTAGTGGAAGAAAGTCACCTCTCCTTTACATTAGTGGAGAATGACTTTGGGATTCAGCCACACTGTTACTGTTCATAAACACCAAAGCCTCCCATTTCCCAAAAGCCATTTTAAGCAGAAGTCATACCCTGTATGGCTTGCTGCCTGTTAACTCTAAATTAAAGGAATACAAATGCTTTGTATGAAGTAGTTCATATAATTAAAATGATTCTATGGCTACTGCTACTATTTCATTGTGAATGTTGGAAGACTTTCTTACTAAGCCTTTTTCTTTCTCTTACTTGATGTAAATGCATAAAATTGTTAACAAAAATATTTTTGTAAGTGTTTTAAAGGATGTTTACTGTCAGGTATTTCTACACCTGATGAGAGTATTCTTTCTTATTCAGAAGAATTTTCTCCAGTATTTAGTATTTTTGTATAAGAAATGTTGGTCCAATACAGATGGATTTTCATGGTATATGTCCCATTTCCAGGTTCCTCAGCACCACCCATGTCACCTGTTATATCTCCTAGCAGTGCAGCAGCTAGCAGACTGGCTGGACAAGGGAGTGATTTAATTGTTCCCAAAGGTATTTTGGGGTCTGAGCAGATAACCCCTTTGCTGATACAACACTAACTCCCAACTACAGTGATGATTTATGATTACTTCTGCTGCTTTTACTAAGAATAACTCCTGCTTTTTTTATTCTGTCCTTGGCAAATCAGCCAGAAGTCTTTTTCTTTCTCCATACTATGTTCTTCCTTTGCAAAGCAATAACCAGTGTAACTGCATCAGAAATGTGCACTATGAGAACTGGCAAGCATATGTTTAAATTACACAATTAACCTTGCAACTATGAGCCTTTTTGCTATCAGTAAATAGTAATGTTGTTCTGTGCTCTGTTGTAATGTATTATTCTCTGTCCAGTGTAAGCTATTCCATGGGTTATTGGACTTTGACAAAATTATTTCACTCTTGGTGACTTGACTTTGTAAAAGTGGAGTATTTACTTGGCTACAACTTAGGGGTGTTTTGCAGGCTTCATGAAGCTGCAAGTATAGGCTGATGACCAATGGTAGGAAGGAATCTCTGAAGCCTCTATATTTTACAGATTTTTAAAGTCAAATGTGACTGGAATACTGAATGTACTGTTGTGGCTTATGAAAAGCACTGCAATCAAGTAACTGTGTTAGCTGTTCCATGTAAATACATCCTATTTTACAGCACTTCAGAATCTGCATACTTATGATCTGCTAGATGTAGGTCTCAATACAAATCAGATTGGGGGCTTTTTTCTGCCTTTTCTTTTAAAAGAGTGTTGCCAGTTGCTCTTGAGATTCTACTCAAAACATGTTCCTACTAGGTTATTACGTTGAACTTAGCAAACAGTTCAGGTTGTATTTTTTAGACCTGCAGGTTGCTATGTGTCTCAGCATGCTCTGTCCTGTTTACTAAAATAATATCATCATCATTGGAGTCCATTCAGCCCTGGCAGCTCATCTTTGTGCTAGCAAGGTGTTGTTTGGCACTTAAGAGGTTGTATGAGCAGTAATGTGAAGGAACACTGCACAGTTTGCAGAAGTGAAACATATTGTGATTTACTTACATTAACAAGCATTTTTTAAAAAAAAACATTATCTATTTGACTTTTGTATCATCTGAATTAAATAAAGTATGGCTATCATGACCTATCTGAATCATTGATGTTTTGCTTGCAAGTCTTCTATGAATGTCTTCTGCCTGGAGCTAGATTCTACTGCTTGAGCATCATGTCAGAAATTTATTTCTGCTCTTGAGAAGCACTAAACTGATAACACTGTGAATTTGTGTAATGCTGCATTGTAAAGAATGATTCTGATCAGAAAGTGTGTGCACAGATGTAGCTCTTGTCACTTGAAGAAATGTGAATATGGCTGCTCCTTCCCTCTGCATTGCAGTGTCTTTGCAGTAGCCACTAGTGTCACTGCAGAAGCGGAATGTTTCTTCAGAACAGCTTCATGCATCTCTTCTAGAACATGAAAACATCTGAAGTATCAATGCAGGCCTCAGATTCAGTGGGAGCTCACAGGAGCACAGCTCCTGAACCTTTGAGAGTTCCACTTCCTCTTTCTGAGAGTTCCACCTCCTTGTCCATTGAATAGTATGTGCAGCCGCATAACAATCCCTGGATAAGCTCCACCACCTATTTTTCTACAAAATGACCACTGCCATGGATGATTCATGCAAGGAGCTCTGGGGTCAATTTCAGGTCCCTAGCACATGACCTTTGTGTTTAGATATCACTGCATCATACATTAAGTACTCATCACAATGCCTGCACCATTTGCAGAATGAAATGTGACACTGTGTAAATTTTTGCTGGGATTATAAATGAGGGTGTTAAAGAAGTAGGGGTTGGGCTGGAAAGAGTGCAAATACTTTTTGAGAGTATTTGAGCAGCAATCCAATACACTCTGTAGGTTTTCAACTTTTAGGTGGAGTTTTTAATTGTCCTTTACATTTGCTTTGAGATAGATTCAGCTTTGATTTCTGATAGGACCTCTTCATAAATCAGCAGACAGTAACATTTTGTGTCAGTCTTGCAACCTGGATCCTATGCCTATTTGCTCTAGAATTTGCTGTGGCTTGCATCCAGTTAAGCTTTAATGCGTTTGTAGTCACAGTTTAAGAAACTAATGAAATTATTGGTGGTAAAGCTTGAAGGTATTTAGTGCTGTATATTGTCCTCATGCTTGGGAAAATCCTAATTCTCCAGAATGCTGAGACAAATATCTCAATTGCATGTGGTGAAAAATGAAGCATCTGGCTAACTCTGTAATGTGTTGGGTCTACTTTGTTTTTAAAGTGTGCTGTTTAAGAAAGACTGTATTTTAAAGTAGTTTAATTAAGAGCTCTAGGTTACTAGTAATAATAGATGTCAATACAAATGCCCAAGCAATCTTATTTTGTAAAGTTAACTTATTATAATACTAAGGTCCAGATTAATAAACTAGTCTCTTCAGAATGATATAGAATTTTTTTTACTTTGTAGCCTTTTACTTTAAATATTTCACCATTGCAGTCATATCAACACTTGAGTATCTGATTTCTTATTTGTGGCTTCTAAAGCAGGCAATATACGAATGCAACAAAAAAGTGGACCAGTTGTTCTGGCAGATGAGGTGAAGAATCCAGCCATGGAAAAACTGGAACTTGTGAGAAAGTGGAGCCTAAACACTTATAAGGTTTGTATTTATTTACAAACGATTCACTGTATTCACTTCAATATCCTGACATTTTTGCTTCACATGTAAAAGGTTTTGGCAGTTTATCAGAAAGAAGTTTAAGTAAGACTGACATGCGTCGTTTTGTTTTTCTTCTAATCTTCTGGTACGCTGGCATTTTGGGGATGAAGGAAGGTTATGAAAGGCATATAGTAAGGAACATAATCTGTTTTTAAAGTTTGTCAAAGAATCTTGAGTGTCAACTTGTCTTGAGCTAAAATGAATCAATAGTTATTCAAAACAATCATGTAGCATAAATGTTGAATTTGGAATGAATTGCATCACTAATAACACTTCTGTCTGTAAGAAGTTCACAATAAGATCTTAACTTTCATTATTACATCTCATGGTTTTGAGTTTGTGGATTTCAAATTGTAAAGCAGGAGACACTTCATGTTTCAGTGGTATTATTTTGTGATCTGGGTGGAGACTTTCTTATGTCACCTTTCAACAGGTTTCTCAGTGAAGTGAATTGCCACTCCTTTAATCTGTAATCTAGTAAAGTGTTATGTCAGGACTCTCCCACCCATCAATGCTGCTCATATTGTCACAGCTATATCACCCCTGCAAATAGTGAACTCAATGATCTAGTGCCTACCAGTAGTGCTGCTATCAAAAAGATAAGGTTATATACACGGGGAGGGCTTCTTAGCCATGTAGAAATGCATTGATTTGTAAATTTTTTAAAGCCTCCAAATATTTCCAATGAGAGCTGAGTATGCTTATTACCCTTCAGGAATCATAAAACATTGTGAGCGTGGGGGTGAGTGGAGTAGAATTAGGGCTTCAGACTCTAGCAGTTTATAGCAGAACCTGCAATCTTGTTGAAGTAGGACCTATTTCTAAATGTATTGTGCTTTCCAGGATTCACTTGCAAAGAAAGCCCAACCTACCTTTTCCCTCTCCCAACCTAAAATGCAGTACTCAGAGTACTTTACACTGAGCAAGTTTATTTTTTACTGTTTGTTTATAAACATAGTATTGCTTAGGAGCAGATAGTATTTCATGGCCATTTTGGGTTCCAACTCATGGTTTGGTTAATAATTTCTCCTGGGGGATGGAAGAGTTGAAGAATACATCCCAGGAGGCATGCATCCCTCAGTACTAATTCCCTAGAATAAAATAGTACCAGATCTGAGTAACTGGGAAAAGCTATGTTAGGATGCCAAATCTCTTCAGTTTAGGAAAACAATATAATTAATTTTACTGTATAATTCAGGTAGCCAGTACATGCAATACATTCCTTTTCTGCAAAGAGTCAAAATATTCTTTGTGTCTGGATAAATGTAATTGCCTTATTGTACATTCAGAATCTCATGGAGAACAGTGTGCCTACCGTGCCACTAACATCAGATACCTCATTTCACATAGTGACATCCTATGTAAGTGCACAACATTCCCATCACTTTTATCTAGCCAACTGTAAGCCAAACTCCATTCATAGAACAGAACTTATACATTTCCCCCCTCCCCCGACCACATGCACACACACTGGCTGTCCACTGCACTTATAAAGTGCCCTTTTACCAATGGGAACAATCAGCGGATATGACTCAATATATTTGTGCCAGATAATGCAGTTGTCTTGCTCCCCATTTTAAAGATTTAAGGGTAATGCTTTTTTAGCATGCATATTTTGGAAAGCATGCATGGGTATTACAGAAGTTAGAAATGATATGCTTCTGGGGTGGCGTAAGTAAGATCTGTCCTGCTATCTTGGTATATTTTCAGAATGTAAAAGCTGAGCATTGTTACCATACCCCTAGCTGAACATATTGTACAATCATATGATATGCTGTTGACTATACCAAGATTATATTGGTTTATAAATTGATTATCCTTCTAAGTACATTCTTAGAGAAGGCTGAAATTACTTCAAGGTGAGACAAATGATTTGTATGAATTGGTCCTGGATTAAATTTATGAACAACTTCAGGCAAATAATTTGTCTTTGATGTTTTATTTTATTCATTTATTTTGCCCTATCTAACTTGTAACTCTGGGTTATACCAAGTATTACATTTTGTTTCATGATTATTTTAAAATAATTTTACAAATGCAGTAGCTGGCATTGCGTTTTGAGAAGGCAAATACTATGTGGATGGGAGTTCCTCTAACTTGTTTCTTCCCTACCTTTTTCTTGCTGTAAAAAGCTATCCTCAAAACCATTTTAATTCTTGCTGGGGGGGGGGGGAATAGTGGTACCCCATACATTTTCTCTAGTAGAGGTAAAAGTTGCTAATCTGTAACTGTTTTTGTGGGGAAAGGGCATAGGAAGAATGGATTTAAAGAGCTCATCTACCACCATCATTCTCCATTCCCCCCCCCCAATTTGGAAAATAAAAATAGAAGAAAATATACTGTGTGGTTTGTGCCTTAGTTGCCTTTTAAAACAGAATCTCTGTTCACATCTGTCATTTTTTTGTTAATAATATTCTTGAGTGTCTTGTTCCCCATGCAAACAGTTTGGCATTATGACTCGTGGTTCACAATACAAAAATCATTACCTCAAATTATGTCTAATGAAAAGTTGATGCAAGAACATTCATTAAAAATTGTTCTAGGGACTAGGAAGTATCCTTGGTGTGCAGTCTAAAGAACTGGCACAGGCTCTGTGTAGGAAGTTCCATGGTTACATCAGGTTTCAGTTGTCTGGAGCCAGTATGACATGCTATAAAAGATCTGTTGCCAGTATTGGGAAAGGAGGATGCAAGCAATAGGTTGTATCTGCCATTCTTCTGGTAGAAGTGGATCTTCCCTTCACCAGCAGGCTTTGCTGGAGATCCTTATAGACAAAAAGCTAAACAGGTTAGTGGGCTGCATTAAGTAGGAATATTTGGGAAGACTGATCATCCTCTACCTTTTATTGTTAAGGTTCAACCCATTTTTAAAAAGGGAATGTTAGTATGGAAGGTCCTAATTCTTCAGTCAGACAATGCTGGATGTTTCTGAAGCACATAGTTTCAGAATAATTTTACTTTGAGATGAATGGGAGGCAAACAGTTGTCAAGGGCAAGAAGGCTCCAGGCAAGCTAACATAATGTTCATGTGACTTATTTCTGTATCCTTATGTACATAGCTGATTCTGTGTAAAATAATTCCAAAGAGGGGAGTCTTAAGAAGAAATACTGACAGTAAATAGGACAGTTTCTGTTCAGTTTCACGGCTTTTGTGCAGTCTCACATTGAAACTGCACGGGCTAACTGCTGAGGTGAAATTTCCAAGGCTTTTCAGTTGATTCTGTAGTGTGAGGAGTGTTCCCCAGCCCTTTGACACTAGCTGGCTCCTTCCTGCCAAATCTGGCACATGAACAAGGGAGAAAAGCAAACCCTCCCCTCAGTCTTTCCCTCACCACTGTGGGGAAAGGATCATTCTGTCTAGGGATGGGCACAAACCAATCCACGAACCCAAGTTTGGCACGAGCCAGGCTGGTTCACAAAGCACGAACTAGGGGTTTGTGAGAACCACAGGATGTGTCTCCACTATCTTGAAGAAATGCATAATTTGGGGGCTTCTGCTGTAAGAAGTATACACTCCAGGCGCACAATAAGGTCTCCCAGTTAAAGGCAGCTCATTGGGAAAGCTATATTGGTGCCAGAAACTCTTTCCTCTCTCATGCCTCAGAACCTGTGAAAAGGGGCTCTTATATAGAGATGTGAAAGCCTGGAAAAAAACCTAGGGAAATAATGGGGGTGGGAATGTTCCCACCTCAAGGCCCGCCTTTCTTCAATTTTTCTAACTGAAAAATTGGAAATTTTGAGTACCAGAAAAAAAACTATTGATATATGATACATTTTCTTAGTGGAATACTTTTAAAGAAAAGGTGGTCATGCTGTAGTGTAGACATATTCAACTCTTAAATCCAAGATGCATGTAGAAGGATACCTAATCTTTATGTGGGAAGCATTCTGGGCTTTCACTGCTTCTCAGCTGCTGCATGCCTTCTATTGTCCTTTGACCTTTTTATTTCTCCCTCAAACCACTGTGACACATTTACCCATAGAATGGGTAAAAAGTAGCTTATTGCCCTAGCTTGCAGGAGGGAGAAAAAAGATTAAAAGAAAGTGGGACAGAAACTGCACCAAAAGCTCAGGGAAAAACTGAAAGTTCCACAGAGAATTTAGTTTTCTTTAACCAGATAGCAAAAATTAAGGTACATGTGCTAAGATAGCATACAGTGTATAAGTTTGCAATTTTCTCTCAAGTATTGGGTATATTTGCAATTTTGCTTGTACTAAACTAAGGCATTTGTAACTTTTTAATTCCATAGATGTCAAATATTGCAATGTTATATGTGTGATAGTTTGCAGCCAGAGGGTGAAAGACATGGGCATGGTGCAAAGTTGAATTCCTCTTTCTAAAGCCGGTCTGCTCAGGACCCAAGTCAGAATAGCTCTTGATCCATGTTTTCAATTTTTGGAGTTAGATAAAGAGTGTATAACTTACCTAACACAGGTAAGGGGCTAATTGTACAAGAATTTGTAGGATTCTTGGTGTCTCCTTTTTAGTGAATTGGTATAAAAATAGCCTGCCTCCATAGGTAGATGCATCTATCACCATGAATAATTTAGCAAGCACTGGGGCCCACTAGGAAAGGTCAGCTTTAAACAAGTCAGGAGGAGTGTAATCTGGCCCAGGAGTCTTGCCTGCCTTTAGGCAGTTTATTAGTAGGATGATCTCAGCCATAGTTCAGGGTCCCAGTGGAGCAAACTGTCAAAGAGACCTCCATTAATGGAGGGGAGATTGCTGTAAAGGAATTAAATAAATTGTTAAAATGTGCCTCCCAAACAGGAAATTTGATAATTTAGTGCTTGGCTGTTTTTAAGGCCCTTGGAAGCTATTTGCCAAAATGATTTGTTATCTCTATTTGCCCAATGGACCAGCTTAGTTGCCTGTAAAAGTGTTTACAGGATTTGAGTCTGTCCTTACAGAGACCTTTAACCTTCATATAAAAGGCAAGAGAGTGGCTAGATTTGGAAAACTTAAAATGGCTGTAGGCTCTTGACCTCAACACTTTCAGCTGTCAGCACTCTGGGTCAAACCATCTGTTTTTGGGAGAAGGTGAAATAACTCTAGAATGAACCAAAGGTACAGTGTAATTAGATTATAACACATACATCAGCTGAACGAATAGATTATGCAGTCTCGGGGGTCAGTAGATGAAACTCTTATTTTTCAGGGCCCCAGTAAAGGGGGCATTGAGATTAGGAGAGAATCCTGGAGACCGCATATTGATTCCTTCTCAGTGGCTTGAGTTTAGTAACTGGTGTTGAAGAAAAGGGGGAGATAGGAAATGGGGAAGTTGACAATGGAGAAGAAAAGGCTTTAAGACAAATTAAAAGAGCAGATAATTACTTTCTAGAACCTCACCAATTGAAAGGAGGATACCTAATCTACTGTATATAGGAGGAAGTGATACAAATGTAGTTAATAAGGCTAGTCCCTCAAAGAAAAGTAAATTCTCCCTGAGGGTCAAACTAACTATTGCTATTATTTATCAAAAGGTTATAGTGGGCTGCAGATCAAACAAGAACCTGCAAAATGAATTCTCTTGTTCTTTATAGATCTGTCATCCAGCATTTTTAGTGAGTAATGGTATCCAAACCAGCACTTAAGAGTTAATCAGTGCCTCATTCAGTGAGCCTAGTTGGGCATTTAGGTCACCAGCCAGAAAGACAGGAACTTCTAGGTACAGTGTCACTAAATATTCTAAGTAAGTCTAAAAAGCAAGGGTTTCTTTATTGGAGGACAGAGGAGCCAAATAAGACATTCCTCAAAATGAGAAATTGGTTAGATAAAAACAGACATAGTGTCTGGAGGGAGTGATATAAGCAGGGTTCATTGTACCTTTGGTTCGTGTGATGAGACAGGAAAGGCTTGCTCTGAATTACTCTTTGAGTGTCGGCATGGAAAAAGAAAAGAAACCAGGGAAGTGGTTTAGTAAGCCAAGTCTCTTGAAGGAGGATAATATCACAAAGGCTTAACTTCTGTACTAGCTCCTGGTTGAGAGCTTTCCTTGCCCATCCTGTAATATTCCATGACATGATGTTCATACTTCCAAAATTCAGTCATTGTTATTGATCTAATGCTTCTGTGGCTTTGAATTTGCTTTCTGGAACACAAACATTAGAATATTTAACATGGGGACTTACAGGGAAGCTTGGAAGTGGTGGTTAAGAGTTTCCATATGCCTCTGGGCAAGTTCACAGTCTTCTAAGAACCTCATTTCCTACCAGTCTGAAGGGGTTGGATGGATGTGCATGAGGACAAAGGCCCTAATGAAAGTGACCCACTGCATCCCGGAGAATGTGCCAACATCTGAGGGGAGACTGGACATGGAAGACTAGTTTTATTCTCTACATGCCTATTTTAATGATAGTCATATGAAGTTTAGCAAGGATATACTGTTCTGAAAGAGACAGAAATTTATAGAAATCTAACAACCTGTCTTTTTAAAAGTCTGCTTCAGGACTATAGGACTTGAACTTAAAAGAAGGGAAAGAAAGATCAGTATGTATTTCTGTGTCTCAGCTGACTGCATACACAGCCACACTTGCCTGTGATTGTTGTTCTGTGCAGGTACGCATCCCTCCCTCCTTTCCCCACTGAGCTTTGGCTCTATGCATCCTTTAATGCTCCATGGCAACAAAGGGAGCACTGAGAGGAAAGTCACATGCTGGTTTTGGCAAGGAGTTTGCTTGTGCTGAGTGACAGAGGAGTGCTCCTTGAACTATGGAAAGGGCTGGAAAGCTTTGAACCTTTCATCTCTGAGTGCCCTGTACATGCTTAAAAGCTCATGCTTTGTTCAGGTCTGTTTGAGATTTCTATAACCTAAAACCTACTGCATGGCTCATTGGATGTCCCATTCTTCTGATTGTACTTGATTTCTGCTATGTAATCCACCTTAAGAGCCCCGTGGCATAGAGTGGTAAAGCTGCAGTACTGTAGTCGGAGCCCTCTGCTCACGACCTAAATTCAATCCCAGCGGAAGCTGGTTCAGGTAGCCGGCTCCAGGTTGACTCAGCCTTCCATCCTTCTGAGGTCAGTAAAATGAGTACCCAACTTGCTGGGGGGAAAGTGTAGATGACTGGGGAAGGCAATGATAAACTACCCTGTAAAAAGTCTGCTGTGAAAACATGAAAGCAACGTCACCCCAGAGTCGAAAACGACTGGTGCTTGCACAGGGGACTACCTTTACCTTTTTTTATCCACCTTAAGTCTCAGTGAGAAAGCCAAATGATAAATAACCAAATAATATAAATAAATAATAATGTGTATCTGCGGAGAAGACCACATGATGAACAACACTTATAGGCAAGTGCAACCCTGTTGACTGCTGTCCAGCAGTTCCAATGGAATGGATCTGCATTGCCTATGCTCTCAGACACATGCACACATCTTAGAAGTCTGAAGGATCAGGTTATCTGAATTACCACCCTGGAACTCAAGCAGGTACCTGTTAAAAGTATCACTGACTATTAGCAAAGTTGTATGGTAATATCCATGAACTGCACTAAGATAACACTTGCAACACAACAGGATCATTGAACAATATGTGATTGGAGAGGAATGAGAATGAGGAGAGTTAAGTCTTAATTGGTCACTTATCCTATACCACTTCTCCAGAGGGTGTTTGTTTGAAATAAGGATTAAATTAATGAAATGTTTCTTTTTCCCCTCAAAAAATGAATGGTAAATTCTTTCACATCCTTTGTGTTCTGCTGCTTGGCTTGTTCCTCAGACACTGGTAAACTTAACTAAGTTCTACGGACTTTTGATTTAGGCATACTCAGAAGAACAAGTAATGCTGAAGTCATCTGGTCTCCTATTTTCAGGATGACTTGAAATCCTTTTAATGAGTTATTTGCCTCTTGCATGTCTACATAGCAGCAGTAACAAAAAATGACATTTTTAGCCTTTAGCCAGAAAAATACGCAAGTTGTTTTTGCAGACAAAACCAGTTTAAAATTTATGAACTTGCTCCAATTGGCCTTTCACAGGATTATTTGCACAAATCAGTGCAATGTTGAAAAGCCTATTTTTAAGGTAACTTTTAAGCTCATAAATTGGGCTCTGATACAAGGTAAAATTCCAAGCTCATGTTTTAGCAACATATACAGTCTATTTGTTGCAGTTTCATTTTGGATGCACTGCCTGACAAGTGAGGGCTTGCAGCTGGTGGCCTTTTTTGACATGACATTTCCACGTCTTAGTTCAAGTGACAATTACAGTGATGTGGTGAGGGTAGTGGTTGGTCATAAGGTAAACTTAGTTTAAGTTAATGGCAAGAATAAGAGTAGCAGTAGCTCTTGGCTACCTCTCCCCTGTGAATGAAGGAGTGTGTCTTAGAGTTGCTAGGTGGCCTGGTTCTAGTTTAGTTGCTAACCGGAGATGCAGAAGTTGACCCAGACTGATTTCACACTAGGGCTTGTTCTGGGTGGAGAGCACTTTTGCCCCCACTGCTTCTTTCGGTTTTCACACAAGTTGCTCCAGAGCTGCGAGTTGGCGTGCAACTTTTCTGCAGCAAGCAGAAACCACTTGTAAGAGGATCTTGCTTGCTGCAGAAAAACTGCATGCCAACTCACACCTCCAGGGCAGCTTGTACAAAAATGGAGAGAAGCGCCAGGAGCAAAAGGGCTCTCCACCCGGAACAAGCCTAGTGCAGAATCGGTCCCAGTCTTCAATAATATATTTCACAGGCTTCCAGTGAATATCTTCATAGTCCTGCAATCTGTCCTTTCAGTTTATTGAGCAGCGCACACTGATTTGCAATAGACCTATGTAGGTGGCACTGCCTGATCTTTTGACACAGCCTACTGATTTGCAAGAGACTCATGGAGATGTTACTGCCTGATCTTTTGGCACAGCCTATGTGATTACTTTTATACCAAATTTCTTGACTTAAACTGCTAATGGTATTTTTCTCCTTAGTGATTTTACAGTGAAAATATTTAAATAGTACACACTAACCTGGGTGAATTTCTTCCTGTAGTCATATGTTGGAACAGGCTTCTTGGATTTCAGTTTTTTTTGTGTGTGTGTTATAGTTGTTTTAAACCATACCAGAATATGCGGATTCAGTAATAGTTTGATATTTGGCATCATATGCTGATTATAGGAAAATACATGCTTTTATGTCTTCCTTGTTACTTTATCTGTGTCTTTGGGGAGAAAAGCCAATATTTACATGTAGCAATATTCTTGTGAAATAATCACCCTTGCTCTAATTTTCTTCCATCTTAGTGGGCCTTTTTCTTTACTGTATATTACCTGAAGTATGTTCCAGATTCTGTATAGTACCTGAAAGCCTGTTCCAGATTCTTTGCTTAAATACTTTCATACCAAGCATACTTTTTCTCTAAAGCTCATTGACTGTGCCATCCCACCATCTTCATTCACCTACTGGAGAATATCTGTTATTAATCAAAGCTTACATTCTTCTACATGCTTTTAAAACTGTTTATAGGGTTTCTTAATTGCTTGTTGGGGCTTTGTGCCAGAGGTTTTTTCCTGTTTTGGAAGTCCTTTAAATGCCGTTTTCTACTCACTTGTCAGATAAAGGAGTACCCAAATGATATGTGATACCCACATTTGGAAAATTCTGGTAGTTTTACGTGAAAGGGGATAGCTACAGAAAGCCCTTCACCTACACCTGCTTTTTTCCTGTTGGGGACTAAATGCCACGTGTGGCATTCTTTCCTTATTCTGTCAGTGATATCATGCAGATAGAAACAGTGTGGATGAGTTGCAGTGGAAGGGAGCAAGTTGGAACTGGATGCATAAGCTTTTGCTGAATTTTAAACTCTTGTTTTTCAAAATTTACAGTGCACTCGTCAAATAATCTCTGAAAAACTGGGCCGAGGTTCACGAACAGTAGATCTGGAGTTGGAATCCCAAATAGAAATCCTGAGGGATAACAAAAAGAAATATGAAAACGTCCTGAAACTGGCACAGACATTGTCTACACAGCTTTTCCAGATGGTGCATACACAAAGACAACTTGGTGACGCATTTGCAGACCTGAGTTTGAAATCATTAGAACTCCATGTAAGATTTTAATTGCTTTTTATTGCATTAACAGGCTGTGGTCATATTCCTAAAGTTGTTTCATTCAGTTTTCAGTAAGGCTGACTAATAACTGATGGCTTCTTTGAAATTAAATGAAGAAAATGTGCACAGGATGAATTATTGCCTTGCCTAAACTAATTTGTAACTAATATCTGTCAATTCTGTAAACTAATATCTGTCAATTCATTTGTTTTTATAATAAGCTAGTAGACTGAATAGGGGTATATGATCATAGGCTTCACTCCCCAACATATGCAGCAAGCATGCACTGGCTTTGATATGTAATGAATAACTGAGAATCATTAAAAAACACCACTAATATGTCTTTGCTCTCTTTAACAGGAAGAGTTTGGATATAATGCTGATACTCAGAAACTCCTTGCTAAAAATGGAGAAACTCTTCTTGGAGCAATTAACTTTTTTATTGCCAGTGTGAACACTTTGGTGAATAAAACTATTGAGGATACATTAATGACTGTAAAGCAGTATGAAAGTGCCAGGTAATACTTCATGCAATATTATCTATAGTTGTTAAGAATATGGTTTTGAGACACAAGTTATCCTTTTGTTGAACCGTGTGTTGTATATGTACTAAATTAGCCATGCTGGATTGGTTCTTACCAACTTTTCCACTGGTGCAGGAGGGAGGGAGGCCTATTTTTACCTCTGAAAGGGTTACGCTTAAGATTTTGGGACCTTGGTAGTAAAAAAGTAAATAAGAAAGATAGCTACATGAAAGAAGGTAATTAGGTTAGACCTTCTTCCCTCTTGTGCCATGGAAAAGCTGGTAGGATCCAAGTCCTTGAGTGTGTACCACATTAAGATGCACACTGTATAAGAAACAAATTTTAATACTGAATATAGATGCTGCAATCTCAACAGTGTCTTTAGAAGCCTGTAAAGGAATATTGTGTACAGCTATGTTTTCCCCTATCACAGTTCCTTTTCTGCAGTTCAGTTTAAAAATAACATGCTGGGTTGATAGTGGGAACTAGGGGTGTGCAAAAAATTTTTTGGTAAAATCTGGATTTGGGGCACAAAGATATTTGAAGGATATATATATCTGAATAGCAGATTCGGTGCCTGAATCTGGTTTGGGAGATACTCTGCTATTCCTGTATATGCAGCTTGATTATACCCTATGGGCCATGGAAGTCAGTGGCAAAACATAGGGTGTAATGTCTGGTGGGGAAGGGGTTTGAAGGAGAGGCACCAAATTTGCAAATCTGCAGAAGTCTCTCCCCTGAGGAACCCCCAAGTTTCAAAAAGATTGGACCAGAGGGTGCCCCCGTCCCACAATTGTTTTCTATAAAGAAAAAAAAATGTCCTTCCACGACACTACCCGCTTCTGGGGAGGTCTCTAGACTTTGTTCTTTTGTGGAGTTCCCCTCCGGGTCTCCCTCTGTCATGTCCCCCTGGCTAAATTATGAGCCCCTTTGAGAAAGGTTATTTGAACTGGAAAAGCTGCAAGCTGCCATGAGCCCATGAGCATGTTCATGGACTCAGAGTGTTTTACTTGTGTATAGTGTGTAGACAAACCCATATTGCATGCCCAATTTGCTGTCAAATTGTAAAGAATGCAGAATGTGATACAAGAATTCAGGAAAAAATAAAATTGTCTATCTAAATATATAAATAAACTGATTTTTAAGAAATGTGACTGCATGACTCTACAAATCATGCAAGTTATGCTAACTTTTTCTTCTCAGGATCGAATATGATGCTTATCGCACAGATCTAGAAGAACTGAATCTTGGCCCACGTGATGCAAATACTTTGCCAAAGATTGAGCAGTCACAACAGCTATTTCAGATGCATAAAGAAAAATATGATAAAATGCGTAATGATGTATCTGTTAAATTGAAGTTTTTGGAGGAAAACAAGGTAATTTTTATTTGCTCATTCAAGTTAAACTTGAGGTAAAATACCTACTGAAATAGTATCTGATCTTTAGATCATATCACAGTCTATTGGGTTCTTTTTAAATTTAATTCTGATAGGTCACAGATAAAGTGGATTTGAGTGTATATGTTAAAGCTAAATTTTTTTATTTCCACTTCCTAATTTTACTTCTGTGATTTGCTGTTTATTTCCTTGAATTATTGTATATCTGCAGTGGGGGGAGTCAGAAATTTTAAAAATTGAATACACTTTTTAAAATACAACAAAACAGTACACAAAATACCACAATTAATAGCATTTTCAGTCAGATTCTCTATGATCATAAGATCATATTCTCTACAAGTCATATCCTCTACAATACAACACAGACTTGCTCACTTGTTGAATGGGCAGAAGGGAAGAAGCAGTCCAGACTTCCTTTAGAAAGTTGCTCCAGAGACCATTACAGTAAGCCTGAGCACATACTGAAACCACTTGCACTTGGCAAAAGATGGGATAAATTATGTTCCTGTGGGCTCAAGGCAGCATCACAAATAATGTGGGGATGGAATGGAGTTCTGCAGCTGAAGAGGGCAATTGGCAAAATCATCCAGCAGCAAAAATGCCATTCCTTTGTTAATGTCATTATACCTTTGGATCCAGCTGAAGGTTTTGGGTCTGCTTTTGTCGGCTGCTGATTTTGGGGTGTGTGACAACTGCTGGGTTCCTGCACAAATTCCATGGGAAGATGCAAAGGGATATCCTGTGGAGAATGGGAGAGAAGGAGAAATGAGGGAAACTCTTCCCTCACTTTCTCTGCTCCATCCCCTTCCACACCCAGTGAATTATGAACCTACCTTTTTGTTTCAGCCTTTTACCTCCAAATCAATGGTATGTTGATTCTTGTCTATCGGAACTCATGCAGTGTTTGAAAGTCCATTGTTTATACATCTTGCATAGAGTCCAAACTTGCTGCTCATGTAGTAAATAGTACTGTTAACCTTTTTCTGTTTGTTAAATTTTTATCCATGGTCATAGCCACAAGGTGGAATGGGGTGGGGTGGGCTAGGAGAAGTGCCCCTCAATTTAAGGTAAGGAATTTAACTTCTAGCTTCGAAGTTCACGGGAATTGTATGTTCTCTCTTCAGTTCGTTTTACAAAAAGTCTGATAATAATTTGCGTTGCTACAGCTTCTTTCCCTTGAATACTGGCACTATTATCTCATTTGCTGTAGATGCCCTGAGGGGAAGGTGGTTTGGCAACTTCAGATGTTAAGATAAATTATTTGTGATCTGTCTTTCTCTCTGTCTTCACAATGAATAAAAGCCGTACTGATTGTGCACTAATAGTCTGCAAGATGTCAAGAGTCCATGACAGTTGGTAGCACTGCCTGTTACACAGCCCATTCTGTGTTTGCACAGATTGTACTCCATGAAATTCAACAAGTCATATCCACATTCTTGCAGATGGCTACAGATTTTAAATGGCAAATATAAGAGATTGAAATTTTCTGAGATAACTGTGTCTCTACAGTTGGAGAAAATATACAGCTCTTCAAGAAATCATAGGTGACATTAAACCTTAACATTTATACAGCATGAGAAATGAAAAAGTATAGACAGTAGACTTTCTAACTGACCTCATGTCAAATATGAGTGCTATGAAATATTGGTTATAAATAGGAATGCCACCCAAGCTGAAATTCAGGCCAGAGTTTTGAGGTTTTACCCTATTCAGTTTTCAGCAGGGACTTGGTATAATCTGTGACAAGTCTGAAAGGTCCACTACCATATTAAGTACTGCTAGACTTGGAAAAAGACTTCAAAGTACCAGTACATACTAGTTACATTGTAGGTATAGTGTTGCCTGTAAGCATCTATCCAGCCCCACAAAGTATCCAAGGATTTGAAAAGTATAACACATTCTGATAAGCTCCCTTTGGCTTTCATCACAATGGAAGTCCAGAAACTCTGTGGGATTCTGACATTCTATTTTAGATTTGTGGGATTTCTCCGTTAAAACTTTCAGATTTTGTTTATCTGTAATCTTGGAGTTGTTTTCAACATTTTTCTCCCAACCTGGTTGATCTGCCATGTCAGTGCCTACCCAGGAGAACTGTTTCAGAAGTGCAGTGAGGTAAACTGTGAGGTGGGCTTCTCATGTACTCTAGTTTCTTTATAAACACCCATTTCCTCCTCCCCCAGTATGTGAACAGCCAGACTCAGGTCCTTCCATGGCTGTATTTAGATAAAATAACATTCTAAATCTATGGATTTCTTTTGATACAATCTTTTGTCATTGTTAATTCCCCTTATATATCCTGAGTGTATATGTATTAATTATTATCACAGAGCAGGAGAACTTTTGCCCTAATCTCCATTTGAATAATGTAAGATATACAAATGAGCTTTATTGGGACCATAGCTTGATTAATATTTACAACTGGAAAATTACTACAGATGAGGGTGAACATCTGAAAGATAGGAAGTGATAATCTCAATGTGTAGATGGCTGAGACAAATTATGTTCATTCCCAAACTGCTTAGCACTAGAAACACTTTGCATGTTGGGTTTTCTATTCATAGGTGTGTTCCGAACAAGTCACTCAAGTGGAATTCAGTCATAGGAATGAAATGCAGTTAGCAAATTATAATATGAGATGTAGTCCCAACTCATGTTCTTGTACCAGCTCGTAAGCCACTTGGTTATTCAAAATATGCTGATGGATCCTCTATATGTGTCAGTAGGAAAAAAAACAGAAGGGGGAAAAGGAAAGCTGTTGGTTCCCTGCATAGTATGGAATTATGGCCCTTGGCTGTTTGTATTTTCTAGTTTAGAGAGAAGAACATGGAGATAGTAGAGGATAGCTTTCCTGAACATGGAAGAAAGAGGAGGGTTAGGAGCCTATCATTAAGTCACATTTCTGTACTGTGTACTGCTTTAAATCAGTTCTCTCTCTGGAAATTGAATTAAATCTTAAATGAGACTGCTGAAGGATTTTTTCAACTAGGAAAAGTTTATAGTATGTCATTGTGATGGTAATGGAAGGGTTAATAGAAAAACTAAGGACTCATAGAACCTGACTCAGGCTCTATGAGTCCTTAGTTTTTCTATTAACCCTTCCATTACCATAAGAACATAAGAGAAGCCATGTTAGTTCAGGCCAATGGCCCATCCAGTCCAACACTCTGTGTCACACAGTGGCCAAAAAAAAATTATATATATATATATATACACATACACACACACACACACACACATATACACACTGTGGCTAATAGCCACTGATGGACCTCTGCTCCATATTTTTATCTAACCCCCTCTTGAAGGTGGCTATGCTTGTGGCCGCCACCACCTCCTGTGGCAGTGAATTCCACATGTTAATCACCCTTTGGGTGAAGTACTTCCTTTTATCCGTTTTAACCTGTCTGCTCAGCAATTTCATCGAATGCCCACGAGTTCTTGTATTGTGAGAAAGGGAGAAAAGTACTTCTTTCTCTACTTTCTCCATCCCATGCATTATCTTGTAAACCTCTATCATGTCACCCCGCAGTCGACATTTCTCCAAGCTAAAGAGCCCCAAGAGTTTCAGCCTTTCTTCATAGGGAAAATGCTCCAGCCCTTTAATCATTCTAGTTGCCCTTTTCTGGACTTTCTCCAATGCTATAATATCCTTTTTGAGGTGCGGCAACCAGAACTGCACACAGTACTCCAAATGAGACCGCACCATCACAGTCATTTTGTAGCATGAACAATTCTTTCTGTTCTGGGCTGCAGAACAACTAGCAGTATCCATTTCAGTAATTTCATAGTCTTTCTATAGTGACCATGAGCTGCATTTGTCTGAGAATGCATGTGTGACAATGTATTGTAGAAACCTCTGTTCCATACATTCTGAACTTTTATACCAGATAGCTTGTAGATATGCTGTTGTTTTAACTGTTGTTGCTTTCTACAAGCATTCCTTTCTCCTACTAGAGATGGGATTTCTCCCAGTCCAGTTCTCAAGATGCAGTGGGGCCCATATACCCCAGCATTACATCCCATATACAGATTGAGTTGCTGAATGCTGATCCGCCCTGTTGTGATCCATCGTGAGCCCACTCACAGAATAGGGCGGACTAAAAATTAACAAAAATAAATAAATAAAATGCTGGCCTCTTTTGGAGTCCAAAGTTTACTTACAGTTTTGATGCAAAGTGTAAATATCAACTGTTGAAACTTTTAAAAGCAGCAAATGCATATGTCTTAGTTTCAGGTCACCAAGAAAGCAAACTGCCCTTACTGTTTATGGGATGTACTTTGAAGTTTATACTTTGAGAGAGGAGCTCAGTTTCTCTTTTTCTTTCTTTCTTTTTTTGTAATAATGAAATTATTTTTTGTAATAATGAAATTATTTTTTGTAATAATGAAATTATTTTGAAACCATAGATAATTTTAAATTTAAATAAGCAAAATTCTATGAACATTTCACCTTAAAGATCTGTGCCTTAAAATGCAACTCTTCAGACCTAAATAAAAGTAATATGCACAAAAAGAGGCATCTACGCTTTGCGGTATCCCACCTGTTTGTCATGTAAATACTAAAGACTGTCGTTTCTAGGCTTGCAGATGATTATAGGGCTTAACAAGCTGTTCACAATCACAAGGCACTGCCAGTATTGTGGTTTGGAATGCCCGTTATAAGCTTCAACGTGCCATTTCCTGTGTCTTGTTTTGCTTCCAGAAATGTTTTTTGAATGACTCCTTTAACTGAGAAGAATGCCAGACTACATGTTGATCAGTGGCAGGACAGAGCTAGCTCCCTGAAAGCTCTCCATATATGTAATAAACCATTCTGCAATCTTTTTGGCATTCTATTGAGCCATGGAAAATAGTGAAGAACAAAATAGAAAGTTATTTCCAGGGCAGTCATCTGTCCCAGCAATACATCATGAAGCATCTGTCAGTGTAATCCTCCAGCAGCACACCTCCATACCTTTTCCTATCTCCGTTTCCTCTTAATGAGAGACACCAGAGCCTTTACTTGGCACTTAGTCCATATCCTAAAATAAGCAAAATGCTACAAAATAGTAAAGTGCTTTAGATCTACTGTGACTAAGAATTGGTGTTTCATGGAGGAGGAAGATGGTTAAGGGAGGGTCATATAACTCCATGCATCATGTAGTACATCCATGACACTATGTGGAGCTTTGTGTACAGGGTTGTTTTTATCCTATAATTCCTCAAGCAGCTCCATGGCTCTCCATTCCTCATTTTATTTTCACAACAGCCCTGTAAGGTAGGCTAATTTGGTAACAGGCGAGTGGCCCAAGGTTACACAGAGAATTTCTTGATTGATTTGAACCTGGATCTTCCAGGTCCTAGGTGAATACTCTAACCACTGTCTCTGTTCAGCGGTGATAGTAGACTTGTAGAAAAGGGTAAGGGCTTGATGTCATGGACAATGTTTATTTACTTTTTATTTAGAATATATATTTCCTTTTCTTCTGAGTATCTCAGGACCCAAGATGGGTAACTGCACAAAATAATTCGATTAAACAGATATTTAAAAACCATCAATTTTGACACCAAACTGACCAAAGAGCATTTAGAATATATAGAAAACCCTATAGAGACATCAGCATTAACAGAGGTTCTGGGGAAAATAAAACCCCTGGTAGGGATGGACTGCTAATGGAATTTTAAAGAAAGTTTAAACCCCTTATATTAGAGCCATTGTTGAAAACCTGTAATCTTATATGGACTAACAGGAAGATACCAAATTCCTGAAAAGAGGCATAGGTAATAGTCATCCCTAAAATTGGAAAAGATAAATTAAAACCTGAATCTTATCACCCAATTTTAATTTTAATCCAGTTTTGTAAATCTCACAGAACTCGGCACTTCTAACTCTTGATGCAGAAAAGGTATTCGACAAAGCAGAAATCTCGTACCTGAAAGAAAACCTATGGGGTTTGACCCAGTTTTTTTGAGATCAGTGGAAACAATGTATTAGACCCCTGTAGCCCAAATTTTTGTAAATAACTTTAGATCAGAAGATGTTACACTTATCATGGGTACACACCAGGGTTGTCCCCTGTCCCATATTCTTTTCTTGTTCTTTAGAATCTGTGGTGTGTGCCATAAGGAAGGACCCAGATATTACCAGAATAACAACACTATCAGGCACATACAAACTGACCTTGTTTGCTGATGATGCAGTGATTTTTCTCAGTAATCCAAAGGAATCCTTGAGGTATTTGATGTTTAGCATAAAGAGGTTTAGTGAAGTATCAGCTTTCACAATTAATTACACAAAAACAGAGCTATTCCCAATCTGTGTATTTTATAAGTGAAAGCACCTTGGAATTACTGTTCCTTTAAACCTTTCAGAACTTTTCAAATAGAATTACATTGATCTTGGTAAATCAATTAAGGGTACATTTAGATGACTGGGGGGAAACTAATTCTTTATTAGAAAGAATAAAATTAATTAGAACAATACTATTTCCTAAATTTTTGTTTTTATTTCAAAATTTGCTGATACTGATCTCCAAGAAAGAGTTCAAGTATTGGCAGACTCTATGGAGAAATTTTCTATAGGGACAAAAACTATGTGGATTAAGTTATAATCTACCAACACGTCCCACAGAACAGAGAGGCTTAGCCCTTCCTGAATTTAAAGCATATTATATATTATTTTTGACTCACCAGTTTTGACAAAGCAATGGGTACAAATTGAAAAAGAATATCTTTATCCATGTTATCTGCATGAGGTGATCTGGAATATCCCAAATCTGCACTCAGATCCCTTCTTTAAGCTCCTGAGAGCAAGGATGAGGCCCCGTGCTGGCTCTTTCCCCTGCCCAACACTTGGGCGGAGGGAAGAGGCAGCTCAGCCCCACTCCCGGGCTGCCTCCCCTGCAGGAAATGTAACAAGAAAAAGGGATCAGAGTTAATGGGACAGGCAATGGAAGTTAAACAACTACTGTGATTATAGTAACCATTTAAAAATCTTCATATATTTTAATGCACATTTTAAATTTTGCATACTTCATGTTATAATAAAAATCCAATTTAAATATCCATTCATATATTTCATATTGTAAATTTTGCATACTTCATGTTATAATAGAGGTCCAATATTAGCATTTCCATATTGCAAAAAAAAAAGTCTATGAGCACCCAGATATAGGCCCATTTCATCAGTAGACTTTTCCTCTGGAGTAATGGCTTTCTTTGTTTTTTTCAGGTGTAACAGCCACTAGTACTGACCAAATGTTCATGATTCTTCTTACCACATCTTTTCTCTCAATCACTCCAAGACACTTAATGTCGCCTGTGCCGATCCTGAATTCAAAACCTCTTAGAATTTACAGTAAATTCTAAGAGGTTTTGAATTCAGGATAGGCACAGTACTGGCATGTTTGAAACCATACACTTAAGTGTTTTGAGCTAAAATTGCTGCAAAAAGAAGAGCCTGCTCGACATTAAAATTAATTATAAAGAAAATAAGAGCAAATGGCCATCTAAAGAACAGCTTGCTGAATATAGTCATAGAGGGCTATAGGCCAGCAAACTCCAGAAGGCTTGAGTATCTGGTTAAATGAATCAGTTTGAACTGGCTCTAGCTCCTATATGAAAAATATACACACTTAAGTGTCCCTGAGTGATTGAGAGAAAAGATGTGGTTAGAAGAATCATGAACATTTGGTCAGTACTAGTGGCTGTTACACCTGAAAAAAACATAGAAAGGCATTACTCCCGAGGAAGTCTACTGATGAAATGGGCCTATATCTGGGTGCTCATAGACTTTTTTTGCAATATGGAAATGCTAATATTGGACCTCTATTACGACATGAAGTATGCAAAATTTACAATATGAAATATATAAATGGATACTTAAATTGGATTTTTATTATAACATGAAGTATGTAAAATTTAAAATGTGGAGCATTAAAATATATGAAGGTTTTTAAATGGTTGCTATCATCACAGTAGTTGTTTAACTTCCATTGCCTGTCCCCTGCAGGAAAGGCAGCCTGAGAGCGAGGATGAGGCCCTGCACCAGCTCTTTCCCCTGCCCGAGACTCGGATAGAGGAAAGAGGCAGCTCGGCTTCATTCCCAGGCCACCTCCCCTGCAGGAAAGGCAGCCCAAGAGTGAGGACAAGGCCCTGCGGCCATTCTTTTGACCACCCAAGATTTGGGTGGAGGAAAGAGACCGCACTGCGTCACACACACACCCCCACACACCATTTAAAGACTCCTGCCAATCAGCTGGGGGTCAAAATTGGAGGGGGAAGGCAGATCGGCTGTTTCTGCCTGGGGAGAAGCAGCAGAAGCAGCTCCACCTCCCCCCCTCTTTTAAAGGGCAGGGACGAGGGCAATGGTGGGGCGACTGCCTGGGGCAGCAAAAACCCCAGCACCGCACCTGATCACATATGTAACATAGCAAACAACATAAAGGTTTGGTTAGATAGGCCATTAACATCTTTTGAAAAGTTGATTGAGGAGAGGGTACCTATGGAATCAAAGTGTTAAAAATTATATATCAGCTATTGAACCAAAATATATGGTCCCAGACCACTTCTCAAAAATTGGCCTGCCATAAGCACTATAAAATTCAATTTAATGACTGCCAATGGCAAAAAGTATGGTCATCCAGTCTCTATATTTCAAAATCAACAGATATTAAGATGTAGAATTTTAAAATGTACTCAAGGAGGTATCTGACACCACAGAGACTTTATTATAGTAAATCATTAAATAATCCAAATTCCTGAAGAAATGTGAGTTACCAGGTACCTTTATATACTGTTGGTGGGAATGCCCACGTATTAAATCTTTTGGAACACAATTTTACCTATTATAGAGAAGATTGTAGGCTGTAACATTTCCTAATACAAAAGAAACTCTTTTGTTAAATCAGACAGGGGCTGAATTAGCAGTCTTACTTTTGATTGCAGCCAAAAGTCTAATTGCTCAATTTTGGAAGATGAAAAAAATCCCCACCATAAGACTGTGGTTCTTGAAAGTTTGGGATATCATCATCTGTGATAAAATAGTGTCTCAAATTTTATTTGCAGATGATCCATTGAATCCATGGTTTTCCTTTTTTCAATATATTGCAACTAATGAAAATGGAAATAGTGCTCTAATAAATATTTAGATTTTGCTTTTTATTAATAAACTAGGAGTAAGGCCAGTTGTGAAGAAAAATACAATGGGTTCTAGAAGGAGGCTCTGGGCAAGTGTCCCCCCTTCCTGTCTTCTCACCATCCAAGTGAAGGTATTCACCCCACACACACCTCAAGGGGAGCTGATCTCTGTCATCTAGAGAGCAATTGTACATCTGAGTGATCTCCAGCGGTTCCCCAGGAGAAAACGGCATTGTACCTGTCTGAGGTCCTATCCCTCCTCAAACCCCACCCTCTCCAGGCCCCACCCCTTAAATCTCCAGGAGTTTCCTAACCGGGAGTTGGCAACCCTATCTCCTTCCCTTTATCTGCCCCTCTGACTTCAGGTTTCTATCACCTTCCACCTTCCTGCAGACTCTACATAGGAAAATGACAGTATTTCTTCACAGTGTGGGAGAGACCAAAGCAGCTTACATCATTCTTCTCTCCCCTTTTTGATCTGAACAACAACCCTGTGATGTAGGTTAGGCTGGAAGTCTGTGACTGGCCTAAAATCACCCAGTCAGCTTCCACAGCAAGAATCTGGGTCTGGCAAACTGCTCTGAAGCCCTAACTCCAATTCCCTCCTCAGACTCCACCACAGAATCTCCAGGAATTTCCCAACAACCTGGAAAGGTACCACTAAAGGACTCTGGGTGAATGCCCCCCCACCCTTGCTGTCTTCCCACCCACCCAAGTGAAAGCATTCACTCCCACCTCACCTCAAGGGGAGCTGATCTCTGCCATCTGGATAGCAGTTGTAATTCTGAGTGATCTCCAGCCCTCACCTGGAGATTGGCAACAGTGGTTCCCAGGAGGAAAATGATACCTTAGGAATTTCCCACCAACCTGGAAAGGTACCGCTAAAGCCCCTGAGCGAGTGCCTCCCCCAGCCTTGCTACCTTCCCACCCACCCAAGTGAAGGCATTAATTCCCCCCACACACTTCAAGGGGGCATGAATCTGCTATCCGAAATTTCCTAACCTGGAGTTGGCAATCCAGCAACTTCTACATGGAAAAAGGACAGTCTTTCTTCACAGTGGCATGGGGCAAGCACTTGGAGATTGGCAACAGTGGTTTCCTGGGAGGAAATGGTAACATCAAACAGCTGACAGGTAGACCTGCTCCACTGGTGGCTGTAAGAGACAGGGGGCCATTGCAAGCCTCCCTTCAACTCCCTCTGTTTATCTACTGGTGTTGAAGTGCCCCCTCCCTGCTGTAAACAAACACTCTTTTTTAGTTAGTTGAAGAGGTGTAGGAAGGTAAACAGAATGAAATAAAAAGACTGAAAGATAGATACAGAGAAAGAATAATAAAAAGAACAGAACAATTGCAGCCCCCTACTGGTGAAACCAACTGCCGTATGAAGTGAGGGCCTTGCGGAACCTCATGCAGTTCCACAGACCCTGCAAGACTGTCCTCTTCTGGCTGGAATTTAATTGACACGACACCAGTATTTAAGGGAAGTGCAAGAAGGCCATCACCACTGAAATAACACCAATCCAATATTCTGTTTTAACTATTGAATACCTGTTTTATTGTTGAATGTGTAATTTTAATACTTATTTTAATTGTTTGTTGGGATTTTATGTTGTAAGCTGCCCTGAGCCTGCTTCAGCAGGGAGGGCGTGATATAAATAAATAAATAGAAGAGGGAAGTAGAAAAAAGAGGAGGAGAAAGGAGTGAGAGAATGAGAAGAAGAGAGATAGACAGGGCCCTGAGGAGAGGCAGTACTGATCAGTAAGCCCCCAGGAGAACCTAAGGCAGCAGAGAACTATCTCCCTCAGAGGTCAGTGGCCATCTGGTGGCATTCTTGCCTGATCCATCCAGGATCCTTAGGTGATTTACTTGTTAGAGTATTATCTGTATTGCTGATTATACCAATAACATAGTCTTGAGCAGTGTTCCCTCTAAGCTGAGTTAGTGTGAGCTAGCTCACAATTTTTTAGCTTCTGGCTCACATATTTTTGTCTTAGCTCAGGAAAAATGGCCCCAGAGCAAACTAATTAATGCAGTAGCTCACGGCTTTGATGCTAGTAGCTCACAAAGTAGATTTTTTGCTCAGAACACTCCACAGCTTAGGGGGAACATTGAGCACTTTTAGAGTAGTTTCATTGTTACAGTGTTTTGTCAGAAAGATGCATATATAGTAGATACATGTCAGTGTGAATGTGGCCCACTTTCTAATTTGGCCAAAGCCACATTTAAAGTAGCTTGAGCAATAGGAAGAAACTTCTAGTCTGCTGCTTTGTTAAAAGAGCTGTTGGTTTAGGTTTAAGGAGCATCCCCAGTCTGGGCAGCAACAAAGTGGTAACACTCCCTAGGAGGAATACAGGTAATCTAGATATAGCTAATTGAGGAAAATAGCACAAGCAGTTGATCTAGAACATTAGCAAACCCACGCAATCACAATAATATCAAGTATACAGGACAAATACCAGTCATTAGAATGTGTACAAATACAGAAGAGATAGAGCTATCGATCCATGTAATTCAAGCTAATGTCAGATTCCCAAACCAGGAGTCTGAGGCTGCTTTCCACATGGGTTGGGAGGTGGGAGCAGCTGTGGAGTGGGATGGAGGTGCCCAGGGGAAGTATTTGTATGTCCTATCTCCTACCAATGCCCATGCATTGTGTCAGAAGCACTGATGATCACACAGCCTGGCAACCTCCCCTCCCAGTGTGGTGTAGTGGTTAAGTATATGGACTCTAATCTGGGAGAGCTGAGTTTGGTTCCCCATTCCTCCACATGCAGCTGCTGGGTGACCTTGGGTTAGCCACAATTCTTGCATAACTGTTCTGTGAAGAGCATTTCTCTGAGAGATCTCTCAACCTCACCTACCTCACAGGGTGTCTGTTGTGGGGAGAGGAAGAGACGAAGATTGTAAGCTGCTCTGAGACTCTTGAGTGAAGGGTGAGATATAAATCCAATCTCCTCCTCTTGCTCCTCTTTCACCTTTCCTCTTCACAGCTGAGCCATAGTTAAAGAGACACCAGGGCTCAGATGTGAATTGGGGTGGGGGTGGAATTAAAGAGCTGGAAAGGGGGGCAGATGCAGAATCCAGTTCTGCTTCACACATCCTGAATTGGCTGTGGGTGAAGCATCCACAGCAGATACTACAATAGTCCTGTGTGGCAATAGTCCTCTGTGGAAATAGTTTAAGCATCCAGCAAATAAATATTCCAAAGGGGAAAAAATTGCTCCAAAAGGAATGCATCACACCTACATAAACATGAGGAGTTATGTGTCATTTAAAGTGTACTTGGGGACAGATCCTAGCCCTAACTATAGGGCCAGAGGTTTGATCCTTCTCTCTCCATGCTTGGAAAGATAGGAGCAGGCATGGTGAGCACACAAGTAGGCCTACCTGTCTGAAGGATAAAAACAGGTGTTTCTGGGTCTTGGGAAAAGGGACAGAGGAACTATATTTGGAGGCAATCCTGGTTACCTTACAGAGCTGGGTTTTAGGCAGAAAATGAAAACTGTTGTAGTTTAAATGAATTTGAATGGAGTACCTGTAATGGAGAAATGTTAATGTGGACACAGATCTTTCTGTTGTAAGGGTGGTAACATGGCAGAATTCTTTTGCAGCTTGATACTGGGCAGGGCTTGATGTCTCTCTGGAGTTGCTGTTGTCCTCAGTGGGTGGATGAGATTAGGTGCAGTCCCTAACCCTATCCTACTTATTTTCAGGCTTTTGAAGTGTTCATAGCTCTGATTCTTTGGCCTCAAGTAATCAGCAGACAGGATCTGATCCCATGTTGAAATGGAGATTGAAACAAAGATGAGCAATATCAGTATTGTTTTATTTGCACACTGCTTGTTATCTGAGTTATGCATAAAGACATGGGTTGATGACTATATAGAGGAGGATTGTGGTGGCTTCTTGGCAAAGATTTTATGTATGTTTCCCACTTTCTCCATTGCACTGGGGGACCCTGTAAGAATAAAGCTTCAAGGGGAAAGAAATTCAAGCTTGGCTATGAAAGTGTCTACTCACTCTTTTGGCTGATAACATAGGAGTAAGATAAATTGACAGACAAGATTATTCTGGTTCAGTTTTTTTTAAAGAATAGCAGTTTTGTTCCAAATAACACAACCAAAGATAAATATGAACAGTGAACATGGAGAAGTGGGACAGCAGGTTTTAAACCAGAGGGGTCAAACTTGTTTGTTACAAGGGACAGACCTGACATTAATTTCACTTTGATGGGTCCCATGTGTGCTATAAAATGTTATGCCAAGCACTAGAGATATAAACTTTATAAAGGACACAGGTAAACTCAACAAATGATATTGTTTTGTATTCAAAATGCAAACAGCTTAAAACATTAACATTCTTACAGTATTTACTATATTTAGCAGTCTTTGATAATGGACACCACTTGTTCTGAATTATCTTATCAAAATTTAGAGTTAGCATCTGTATTGTAACGATCTTGAGTATGATGATGTATATGTGTAAGATGAAAACATACTTTTGATTTATTGATACTCATTACAGAAAAAAGCTCTTCACAGATGATAGACAAAATTTTAGAAACAAAAGTCTTACATTTTGGACCAAAAAACTGGCTAAATTGGGTGGGTCTGTAGATGACCTGAAACACACAGGGTGCAATTTCTGGCATCCTTTCATTCGTAGTTAGGAAGCAACAGGATGCTATACTGAAGGAGAAACTTTCTGTAGTTGGCATTAGTAAAATTTTACCAGGTTTTGAATCCAAATTAAAGTTAAAATATGTTTTAAGCATGTTTATATTTGGAGTAAAAATGATCCTGTTAATTAAATTTGACTGTGTCCTTTATAAAGTTTATATCTCCAGGACCTGGCATTAGATTTTATGGCACATGTGGTCTGGCCTGGCAAAGTGACATTTATGTCAGATTTAAATTTTAACCTCTCTCTTTCTCAGCTTGAGGGATGCTATGAGATATTTCCCCTGTCACTGTCACCATCACACATATAATAAAATCCACCCTCATTTGCAGAAATGATGATAATGCTGAAGCTCCTTCCCCCACCTTCAGGTAACAGAAACCACCTCCTGAACATGGTCACCCCACAACCCCCTCACCTGTCATGATGCAATCTGTTGTGGGCAGTTTGCTGCTCTGGCTGTGCTGGACATGGAAGAAATACTATATACAGTATTCATTTGGACAGTATTGATTTTTCCTATTTGTCTAATTGCTTTTCTGCATTTCTCCCCATTTTCTAACCTAATAACAATCACTCATGTGCTGATGTCTTGCTTGACTGACATGCTGTGCTATTGTCCAGTTAAAGTCTGCAGTTCTAGAATGTGGAGCCTACTGTGTTCGTGGGAAATACTGGATATAACCTAGGCCCATAGTATGCTACTTGTAAGGTAGCCTAAGTGCAATCCTGGTTGTAGTTTCCACTTCTAATGCCCAAAATTACTATATTCTGTATACCGGGGTGTCAAACATAAGGCCTGGAGTCTGGAACCAGCCCATTCAGTGCTCTTACCTGGCCCACAAGGAACTAGTGTGAGGGAGGGGAAGCAGGAGGCTGCTTGGGTGGGTGAGTAGGTGGAGGTGGTGAGGTGTGTGTTTGTCCCAAAGCTGTCAAGAAATAGAAAGGAAATGGCTAAGAGGCTAAGTTAAAACAGTGTGGGGAAGTGAAGGCAGAGAAATTTGAGATGTGGTGTTTTACCCTACCACCTCCTCTGACCACTGCTCAGTGAGGATTGGAGAAACCAAGCAGCTGGCATGCCCACCACCACACCAGCTGACTTCACATTTTATTTTTAAATGGCAACCATGAGGGGGGTTGGCAAGAGCAGGCATACGAAGTGACAGCTGATGAAGAAACAGGCCCCTTGGGACGCCTGCTTTGCTGACAAGGATTGTATTTACTATGGCGTTCCTGCTATTATGCGTGAAAATTGGAGAAAGCTAGGAATTCTGGACTGACACAGTTGATGACTGAATATTTTTGGCACTACTGGACCTAGAAAATTGTACATAATTCACAAGATTGGACCCTAGAAGAAGGATTAGAGATCCAAAATGGCTTGCAAAGCAGACCGGTTCTCCGTTGGAACTTTTTTTCAAACATTGCACTGAATATAATATAGTGGCTTTGAACCACATATGGACAATAGGAGCATTGTGGAACTTATGAGGTTTTAACTTGGTGCATGACTGAGATGCTGTGTACTGTTGATACTCTCTTTGTATTTATTATTCATAACAAGTCAGAATTGTATTTTACACAGAGAGCTTTTTCTTTGTTGTGACATCTGTGGGAAATGCAGGAAAGATGAGCACTGGAGAGTCTAGTTCAGACTCCCCTTCCTCCTGAGCCAGAACCCTGTAATCTGGGTCACCCAGGGCTGGCCTCTCAGCCTGGCCACAGGGGCAGTGAGTGGAGGGGGGTGGAGTCTGGTGTGCCTCACTGAGATCCTCAGAGGCAGGTTGGGGAGAAAGAGGAAACAAAAAGTGAGAGATGGATTATAACCGTGCTCAGCTTCTGAGGCTGGGCATATGGAGGGAGGGGATGCTGAAAAACTCCTTTATTTACTTGCAAGGATGATGACTCATCTCCTAAAAGTGCTATATATACATAAAGTAGCTAATTTGTATGGAAGTGTAAAATACCCCCCCCCCCTATGGTATCCAAAAAACCCCTTATTTTGGATATGATTAAATACATTATTGGGTCTCTTGTGGGTTCCTCAGTAAGTCAATTGTTTTCACTGCTAGGAATCAATTACTTTTGTTTATATTTTGAGTAAAAAAAATTTAATTGGGTTTGCCTGTGTCCTTTATAAAGTTTATCTCTCCAGCACTTGACATTACATTTTATGACACACGTGGTTTGGGCCAACAAAGAGATATTTGTGTCAGATCTGGCCCTCATGAGTTTGACACCCTTGCTATATAACTTCATGACCATTTCAGACACTGTCTGCTTTACTGAAGATAAACACGTTTACATTCTCCATGAGAGGCCACTGATTCCTCAAGTGCTCTACTGGGACTATATTAAATGTGTGCACTCAGAAGAATGGTGGTTCCATACGAATGGAAAAATAAATATCAGTGGAACATTTATGGGATGCTTTCTCTTACTTGTCTCAACCTTTAACCTTGCCTATCTTTGTCTAACAGGTCAAGGTACTGCACAATCAGCTTGTTCTGTTCCACAATGCCGTTGCAGCATACTTTGCAGGGAATCAGAAGCAGCTTGAACAGACACTTAAACTATTCCATATCAAATTGAAAACACCTGGAGCAGATGCGCCATCTTGGCTTGAAGAGCAGTAAAAAGCCCTGGCATGAAGATCCATGGTCATCTTAGAATCTTAAGACTCAAGGAACTTGGATAAAAATGACCTTTTGCAGTCATATACGTGCAAACGGCTTTAATTTCTTTTCCCTTGATAAAGAATACCATAGTAATTGAGGGGGAGAGGGGTGAATTTAATGTAACCAAATGCAATTTGTCATTTCAAAAACAAATCTTTTTTACAAGAAGGGGGTGATGGCTATTTCTGTAGTAGGGAATTAATAGAGATTTGCACTGACAAATGTTTGTGGTCTCTGGCAATTATGGTGGCTAAATGAGAAATATCTAAAAGCAGAGGTTCCTGGTTTGTATCAACATCTGATATTTTATATATGTGTATTAAATTTCTCTAAATATTCTTTTTTCATATAATTGAGTTTTGAAAAAAAAAATATTTTCCAGAATAATAATATAAGGCCTTTTTGCAGCATCCACGAAATATCAGCTTCCTGGCTGATACGTGGAACTGCAGCAATACCTTTTTAAAAATTTGATCTTTCCATTGTGTATTCAGAAACACTAAATGTAGATTTTTTTTTACCTTCTTGATCTAAAATGTTGAACACAAAGTATAGCACTGTAAAGATGACCTGCCAGGGAAGTAGACTTTTTCCATACTAATTCAATTTTTAACTTTCTATTTAAAAATGCCATAGTTGCCTTAAATTCAGAAGTGCCTTTTCCAGCTTTTCTTCAACAACAGTATGAATAATATGTAGGAAGTCCTCTTTTGGTTCTCTTTTTTTAAAAAAACCCAACAAAAGGCAGACTAAGGCCAGTCTGAAACATGTGCTTGTTTGAACTGCAGGCCATGTCACAGTGGGGGTTTTGTGACTTATTCTGTTCCTTTTTTTCCCAGTCAGTGGTATAACCCTTATTAAAAGTACAATTCTGTTTACTCTTATAGGCTTTTAAAATTATTATTTTTGAGCATCCTCATTTGCACATGTTCTACTGCTCTTTGTGTTTATATGATGAACTACTTAACTTATCACAGCTTATATGGATTGTATAATTATGTATTATATGTTGAGAGATTCTGTTGCTTCATAAAATGATTGGTTTCAGTCTTAATGTAAAATATGTATCAGTTACATTTAAAATCATTCCCTCTTATTTTACTGTCTCAGATTTTCATGATTTTTGCTGTTTAGGTGTTTTCTCTTATAATAATGTTACCATTCCTTAGAATGTTATCTTTGTATTCATACTAAAGGTGTTTGCTGCGGTTTTGTTTCCTTGACTTTATTGGATTTATGCATTAAAACCATCCACAAACTTTCTTTTCCTACCCAGTAGCCCTTAGTTTTGTCTTGGCTTTCATTCTGGGAAACAAGGTAAAAAGGTGCAGGAAGACGTTTGCTGTGTAGGTCTATCTTCTTTTTTCTATAGTGGCCCTGATGACTATGAGGTAAAGCCAGGTGTCCCCAAGGAAGCATGATGAATAATCACTTGAAATTAACCCCTTTCCATGTGTTTGCCCATTTCCTTATCAACAGTTCTCTTGGCTCCCATGAAAGCCTATAACCATAAATTGGGAGAGAAGGAGGTACCTCTGAAGTAACTTTTAGTTTCAGCTGTTGCAGGATGATACAGTCTGGTTAGCAATACTTGAATAACAATTCTGTTATGTAATCTTCATTAACAAGCACTTTGTATGCACTTAATAGTGAATAATGGCTGGACTGAAATTGTGTGCATCTGTTTTTCTTTTTGTGTTTTATCAAATTTAAAGAAGAGGAAGAGTTGGTTTTTATACCCCACTTTTCACTACCTGAAGGAGTCTCAGAGTGACTTATAATCTCCTTCCCTTCCTCACCCAGCAACAGACACCCTGTGAGGTAGGCAGGGCTGAGAGAGCTCTGAGAGGACTGTGACTGACCCAAAGTCACACAGCTGGCTTTATGTGAAGGAGTGGGGAATCAAATCCAGTTCTGTAGATGGGAGTCTGCTGCTCTTGACCACTACACCACTCTGGCTTACATCATTTGGAGTGACTCACATCAAAGTAAAATACAATTTAATAAACAATATTGAAAGCAATAATAAATATATAACACTATTTAAAACCAACTATATAAATCTACTGAACATGGCTGTGTCCAGCAATCCAATAGTAAAATGAGCTGGTGGAAATAGTGCGAGAATCACAAAATATAGAGAGTGACTAATTAAAAGCCTGTTGCACAGTTAAGTCTAGTGGCACCTTTAAGACCAACAAAGTTCAATTCTGGGTTTAAGCTTTCACGTACATGCATACCAAGAATTAAACTCGGTTGGTCTTAAAGTTGCCACTGGACTGCAAGCTTTGTTCTATTGCTTCAGACCAACACAGCAACCCACCTGAATCTCAAAAGCCTGTTGGAAGAGCTCTGTCTTGCAAGCTCTGCAGAAGTTAACAAGTTCCCACAGGGTATGTGTGTCCTCTGTTAAAGTACTCTACCAGGTTGGGGCCACCACAGAGAAGGTTCATGGCCTAGGAGAAGACAGGCAAGCATAAAATTTAACATTTTATTTACCTTGAACTCTATGGCTGTTTTTGTTCCAGAAAACACATACCAGTATTCTCAGAACAACCCAACAGCCTCCCATTGCTAGTGAGTGTTGGATTTCAATTGAACATCAGCCCCCATGCTGTAGAGGAAGCTACTTTTGAAACTGAGGAGGAGTGTACAAAAGAACTAAGTGTTGCCTACTGAGAGCTGCGTAGTATAGAAGGAACCAAAAACACAATAAAACCCACAAACCAAGTGGAAAACATTTTTAATGCAAGGTTTGCATTCACCCTCTTATTTTTATGTCAGCATGTTCATTTGTGCAATACCAATTAGAAGGAAGAGATTGGCGTTCTAGCAGAATGCATATTTGTATTGATGATTAGTGACAATTACACTGCATTTTTATTCCTGCTTAAGAAACTGCAGGATGTAAGCAGAAATAGATTTCTTCTCATGACCTGAACTCTGACTTTGCAGCTTCTTGGAATCTCTGGTGGTCTTAGCTTACAGGGCAGCCAGGGTAGCTGCCTTGGACCCATGCTGGGGGAAGCCACACTGGGTGGTCCCCAGATACCTGTGCAGTTGCCCTCTCAAGAGGCAACATGCTGCCCTCCCCCTGATGTGGGGACTGAGTCGAGGCATGCGGCAGAGCAGGTGATTTGCAGTGCCCTCTCACCCTCCCTGTCTCAGTCCTTCATGGTAGAGAGGAATATATGCAGCTAGCTGCCCTTGCTCTCAGGCAGACTGGCATATTAAGCTACAGCTGTGCATGAAGAAGGTAGTGTGCATGTACAAGCATATCATATATTCCTTTTTGTCCACAGCCCATGCAGCAAATCCTCTCACACTGCATGCTGTCCTAGACTGCTGTCACTATCATACCAAACAACTCAAAGGTGACTGAGGTGTGTGATGAAATAAAGATGTGAGAGGTCCCAGCCTTGACGTTTGCTCGGGGACCCAGAATCCCTAAAACTGCCTCTCCTTGGAATATCTTTTATATTTAAGCCTGGCCTCTTTTGTGCATTCCTGAAATTCCTAAATTATAAGAGGTAATAGGATCAAATGAAACATGATGTTGCCAAAGTGAAGCAATTTTATGTCTCTGTTGAAATCATCCTTCAGGGTCAAGATCAATGCCCAAGTCCTGAATAACTTCAACACATCTAACTCTTTCAAAACTTCATAAGGTTACTCTTTCACGTGTCATTTGCTAAGTGTCTAGGCCTACCTGAAAATTCAGCAGTGGTTGAACACAGCCTAACTCAAACAGGACACAGTATCTTATTCCAAGACATTATATTGCTGGACAACACATCCAATTACCATGCCAGATTACACAGGGAAGCCATTGAAATCCACAAACATAAACACAATTTCAGCAGGAAAAAAGAGAGTTTAAAAATGAATACAGGATGGTTTCCAGTCCTGAAAAACACAAAATGCTCCACAGTTTATAACAGCACTACAGATAAGATTAGAATTCCAACAGCTATTCCATATGCAAAGAACCTCCTCAGGAAAGCTCCATATACAAAAGAACCTCCTTGGGAAAGCTCCATTAACATGTCACAGGCTGGGGAATTCCTACAAGATAATGACTCAGCCCTACACCCACCTTCTTGAGTAGATATAAAGTTCCTAAAGGTAAAGGTAGTCCCCTGTGCAAGCACCAGTCATTTTCGACTCTGGGGTGACGTTGCTTTCACAACATTTTCACGGCAGATTTTTTACGGGGTGGTTTGCCATTGCCTTCCCCAGTTATCTACACTTCCCCCCCAGCAAGCTGGGTACTCATTTTACCAACCTCGGAAGGATGGAAGGCTGATTCAACCTGAAGCCAGCTACCTGAGCCCAGCTTCTGCCAGGATCGAACTCAGGTCGTGAGCAGAGCTTAGGACTGCAGTACTGCAGCTTTACCACTCTGTGCCATGGGGCTCTCCTACCATTTCTTTTTCTTTCCTCTCACTTTGACACAGAGAGAACTCCATCTTTCTGTATTATACCTCTGAGGATGCTGGTTACAGGTGCTGTCAAAATGTCAGGTACTATTATGCCAAGACCATGACCATACAACCTGGAAAATTTACAATAGCTATTTTTATTTTTGGCTTATTTTCAGCACAAAAAAGGCTCCTAAAAGTGGTTTACAGAAATTAAAAATACTTGCCAGAATGCTGAAAATGAACTATTACTCCAGACATGAGAGAAGAGGGCTGGCTCCTCCTCCTTCTTTTCCCTCCCCCTTTGTTGATGCACAGGCTATCTGAAAGGAAGGGACTTTATGCTAGAAATGGATCCAGACCAGATGGTAGAATTTTTGTCAGGATTAATTTTTTAATGGAGTTATTGTGGAACAACCAATTCAGAGTGTGCCAGGCATGAGCAACTGGTAACATTTTTCTGAGGAGGAAATTAGAACAGCAGCACTATAAGATTAAGTTGGGCTTTTTTTGTACCAGGAATTCCTTTGCATATTAGCCACTCCTCCAAGAGCTTACAGGGCTCTTAGCACAGGGCCTACTGTAAGCTCAAGGAGGACTGGCTACATTAGAGGTGTGTGGCCTAATATGCAAAGGAGCTCCTCCTACAAAAAAAAGCCCTGAAACCACTGTCACTGTTTCATATAGTTTGGTAATTCTGATGTGTGAGTCTGAATTGCTTAGAAGTTCACTCTCAGAAGCCCAACCCAGTGCAGATTTGGTGTAGTGAATAGTACCAGACTAGAATCTGGAAAACCCAGGTGCAAATCTCTATTCTGCCATGGAAGCTTGCTGGGTGACCCTTTCAGCCTAATGTACCTCACTGGATTGTTATGAGGATACAGTAGAGGAGAGAAGATTTATGTAAACCACTTTGGGTTTCTCCCAATTGGGGAGAAACTTGGAGTATTAATAAAGCAAATAAATTGTGCTAGTGTGCCATGCAATCAGGAAAACAACAGTGCCCATGGGACATGGTCTGGCATGCTTCAGCGCAGGCAGTCCTTAATGATGATGATGATTTATGATGATGATGCAAGTCTCACTTGAACTTCCCTCTAGTTCTCCCAAGTATGGCTGATTTTTTGGGGGGGGAGGGGGGGAAGGGAGGGTGGAGACCAGATGACAAAATTTTGGATGCTTTAGGAGACCAAAGATGTGAGCTAGTTGTGATTTGTTTTTCTATGATATTTCAGTTGGGTGGTGTGAAGGAGTCTTGGGGGTGGTGTTGTGGCTCTTTAACAGTCCCGTCTCCTGAGCTATTACTAGGCCAATTGTAGTTTCTACAGTGGCTATAAGAATATGCTAATCCCCAACTCCTTCCAGATTTGTTGGAAACTGCTAGGATGCAATCTCTTTATGGGGCCAAGCCATGCAGTAACTAGTTCACTGTTTACTGCCGCTTAAATCACACAGTTTATTCAATTTATTGTACAACAAGGGAAATTTTTTTTCTGATGAAATGTAATGCATAAGGCATGGGATGAAATAGAAAACCACAAAATTATTACAAATATTAACAGAAATTCTTAATAGGTTCCTTAATGCTTTATCCACACCAGATCTACAAGACCACACTCACACACTCTGCTTGAATTAATCCAAAATACCATCCTCCAACTTCATATTCACAAATATCAACTTATATTTTCAGTTAATGTAACACTGCTGTTAAAACATAAGGACTTGAATACAGTAGAATAGAAAAAAAGCATTTTCAAAAACCCTGTATCAGAGATACAATGACAAAGGAGAAAGATACATTTATCACTTTTTGCATGCATTAACATTAACAATACCCAAGTTTAATTTAGCTGGTGCCCATTTATTCATTCTACTCATCTTCCATTTACCTGGAATTCTAGAAACACTATTGCTATTTACAAAATATCAGCATTTATGACTAAAAGCTACATGTTTTACGTTTTTAAAAAGCATGTAGAAACATTTGTTTAAAACCGCACACCCTACCTTATTCAAAAGTTCAAAGCAGCTTACTTTTGTAATGAATTTTAAAGCAAACATTAAAAAGAGAGTTCAGTACTCACATTAAAACTAGTAACAAATATCAGAGTAGCCACTGTAGAAAATTACTTCTGCAGGTTTCCAAATACTGGTTATCCATGCATTCTGGATTTTTTCCTGGCAATTTATATTATAAAATTGTTACAGCTGGCAATAATTCATGCTAAGATTGCGTATCCACAGCTTCCTGGTGAAGAAGCAGAGCCTGTTGAGCAGACCTGTTTAAAGAGGTGCTCCTTCAGGTATGCTGGTCCCAGGTTAAAAATTGTTTTAAAGGTAAGAACAGCTTGAATTGAGCCTGGAAACCATCCATAGCTTTATCTGTCAAAAGTTTCTGAGTTGTCTTTAAATGCACACAGAGCACTTTACAGTAATCCAGTCTATAAGAGAGAGAAACCATTGGACAGATGTATACAAGATAGCCTCAAATAGAGGAGCAGGAGGAGGAAGAGATTGGATTTATACCCTTCCTTTATACCAGAGTCTCAGAACAGCTGACAATCTCCTTCCCTTCCTCTCCCTACAACAGATACCCTGTAAGGTAGGTGAGGTTGAGAGAGCTCTAAGAGAACTGCTCTTGAAATAACAGCTCTGAGAACTGTGAAGGACCCAAGGTCACCCCTGCAGCTTCATATGGAGGAGGAGTGGAAATCAAATCCAGTTCTCCAGATGAAAGTCTGCCACTCTTAAAACTACACTAAACAGTGAGAGATGAGTGTAAGTGCAGTTGTGGATGAAGATGTGCATTTAACTGTGTATCCTGATCAGCATCACAGAACTGGCTAGACCAGATATTTGATGTCAATCGGAATGTAAATCATCATTTATGCCCCTACTTATGTACTATTAGACCTGGTGTGAGGTCAATAGCATATTGATGTTTACAGAACCAAATAAACAGGAAGCCAAAACGGCCTTGGAAAAGAGGCACTATACCCTTTTTTCATCACACACCTGTCACCTGATAGAAAGGCGCTGCTGTGCTACTCCTTGCAGGGTAACGCTACATTCATGTTCCTCCAAAGAGAGCAAAACTGTGTACTGAGTGCAAGCTGGCACAAGGTGAAGCTGGGTGCTGTGATGCCCTTCCTCACTTGCCACACTTTCTCCCCCTAGGCCAACAGGGCAAAGCCACATGCTGTCATACTTCTTTCTGCTGGTCCCTCCATGGAGGGACAGAGGGCTCAGGGCAGCAGCCTATCAGGATTTTTCCAGGAAATTTATATGGCCAAAATGGCCCGCAAGCAAAATCTAACATATTGATTCAGAAAAAAATTAATGAATAAAGTGGGGGCAATCCACACCTGTGTAATCTTTTTGTAAATATGCAAATACTGAAAGGAGTGTTTATGTCCGAATATAAAGAGCAAAAACTATGATGTAAATGTGTTACCTTACTAAAGTCATTGAGTTGGATCCTAGGATTCAATTTCACATAGCCTTTTGCTGGGGAAAAAATGATTTAATTATATTATGACCTATTATGCATGCACAGCTTACTGCAGAGAATCCAAACAGAAAAGCCTTTAAGCTTGACTTTGGATTCTGTGCCTGCAGTACGCACCATTCTTTTTATATGGTGTATTTATTCTGCAGACCAGACACAGGGCTCTGTGCTAACCTCTCATGTTGCCTGATTTGAACCAGGCAGCATGAGAATGCAGCTCAGTTGGGCTCGCTGTGTAGCGGGGGTGGGGGGGGGGAGCTGATGGCTCCCAGCAGGCATAGCCTCATGCTGCCTCCTTCTGCCACCCAGTTGAAACTAGGTGGCAGGAGAGGATAGCCTAGCTGTGCTTGCTGTACTTGTGGGGAATCAATGGCTCCCAGAAGGCACAGCTCAGCACTGCCTTCTTGTGCTGCCTGGATCAAACTGGGTGGCAGAAGAGGAGAGTCTTTTTCCCCTCAAGCAGCATAAGACTAGCAATAGTCTCTTATCACCAGACTCATGCCATTTCGGGAAAAATTAAAAGGTAGGCTGGGAGTGGCCTACGAGAGGCTGCAACAGGGCATGGGGGAAATCTGAGGGAATTTGTTTGCTTTTGACTTACCTTCGGCTGGAAGCAAAGCAAGAGAAAGCTGCCACAAAACCACTCTCCAAAACCCAGGAAAAGAGCAAACAGAAAGCGAACTGAACGCAGAATGAAAAAGAAAACTCAATAGACATGCACAGTGAAAGCAAGGCAAAACGCCTATGCATGAAGGTCTTAAATTATATTTTTGGCATGGAGTCACAATATCCAACCCAATATATTTTAGGTGTAATAGATGTCAATACTGCCAACTTATGTTGCCATTACCAGATTATTTTCCAGGAAGCAAACAATTAAACTTCTGAACATATGAAACAGAAACACTCAGCATTGTTTGCATTGTTTGGCTGTGGTCCTTCAAGGTTTCAGTCAGCAAAAGACCTTTCCCTGTATGAACCCATTACCCTCTATCATTACTGAGACCTCTTATCTAGAGAGGCCAAGGATTGAAGCGTGGATGTTATATCTCTTTGAGTGTAAGATAAATATGCAAACATGCACAAAGTGGCATAACAATCATAAGTCTATATCCCCTATTACTGCAATTTCTGGATAGAAAGGGACATGAACCAAATCTAAGTTCATGACTGGAATTATATGATTCTATTATTGTAATTAATGAACTGAAGAGACACCATAAATTTCCATGAATGTTAAGACAATTTTTGGCAGTTTATGGCAGTTTGTGAAGAGTAGAAAGAGTTTTCAATGGCTCCAAACCATTTAAACCCCTGCTTTCTGCTCTTCACACACACACACAAAACGCAGCTGAGTGGTGGGGAGCAGAAAGTAGAGGCTTAAATGGTGAGCATCCCTACTTGTGGACTACAGTGGACCATTTAGTACTAAACCACAGTGTACCATTTATACTAAACTTTGTGATGCCACTGTTTACACAGAAGAGTACTTTGTGTGAGATACCATCTCTGGATTGAGGCCAATGTGTGCTAAAGTGTTTGCAAATTCTTACTAGTCATAGCATAAATTTTAATGCGCAAACTGCTTTACCATCTTTCTTTATACAACAGTTTTGTGAGGCAGGTCACATATTCAGTTTAGCAGGTAGGGAAATTCAGACTTGAGGCTTCCTTACCTGCTCAAAGTGACCCATGATATCAGGGTGAGCTGAGAATTACTCTTTAGAAGATAGTCACTAATAAAATGAGCTCTGATTTGTGACCATTATGCCTGAATAAATCTTATTATTTTAGGGGCTATTGGACTCATTTTATTTTAGTAATAGATGCTTATTTTGAAGACAAGGACCTTATTTTAGGAACAAAGAACAAGATATTCAGTGCTAACTGAACTACAGTTATGCTCTTCTAAGTGCATTCTGGGAGTGAGGTTTATGGATTTAGTTTTAATTCAAAAACTGTCTTGTTTTCTTCAAAAAAAAATTGTTTCTTGTTTACATTTAGCATTGTAACCAATAGGGTAATCATGCCTTGTTAAATACCTGTTCCTGTACTGAATCCCATGCACATTCTGAGGCGAACAGGGTTTCTGCACTTGAAACAGTTTTATCACTCAAGTGACTATGAACATAAATGAATGGGAATACATGCGTGTGTGGGTGTGGGACAACTTATGATGTGTCCAATGTATGGTTGGGGGTGGCTGTCTTCAGGTTTTTGAAACTCCAGGGGTGTAGCTTGTTTGCAGTAGCAGGTGTTGCTCTCCCAGCCTGAGTCAAGTATAACATGTTTTTGTCTTGCTGCTATATCAAGCAGTACTTGAAATCCCAGCCTTGCCTACCCACACAGAGTTTGGTCTGCATAGAACACAGGACTGTTAAGGGCTGACTTGGGCTTGTTTCAACTAGACCTTTTATATGTTCTAAATACTTTTAAAACAGTAATTTTGTTTCAAAGTCTGAGGGAGGCTCTGTTCTCACGGATGTTGGGGAGGGGTTGGCAATTTGACGATACTGACTTCCTCCTGTGAGTTGCAGTTGCAGTAGGTCACAGACTTTTTTGTTACTTTGCTGTGGAACTGAAGCTAGGTAGCTTGTAATCCCCCCAAGACCTTCAACCCCAAGGGCAGTGTTCCTTCTAAGCCAGGGGTGTCAAACTCATTTGTTATGGGGGCTGAATATGACATAAATGAGACCTTGTTAGACCGGGCCATGTGTGCCATAAAATGTAGTGCCAGATAGCAGAGATATAAACTTTATAAAGGACACAAGCACAATTAGATTTTAAAAAAAACCCTTTAAATATGCTTAAAAGATTAGCACTCTTGCAATATTATGTTTATGTAACAGTTTCTGATAACTTACACCTCTTGCTCTGAATTATTGCATCAAAATATAGAGACAATTTCTGTGTTGTAGCAATCCTGAGTATGCAGCTCAGGTGTTGTTCAGGTATGTGTCTGTAAGTTGCAAACCTGTTTTTGATTTATTGACATTCATTACAGAAATCTCATGGCCAAAGCTTTGAGCCTAAGACCTAGGGAAAAATATGAAATGGCTGGGCATTGTGAGCTTTTGTACATAAGTTGCTTCATGTGCTTGTCAGCCAATGGAGAAAACAGAGGCTTAGCTCTGCAGTTCCTGTGCAATTAAGCAAGCCTGGCAAAGCAAGCTGTGATGCAGAAGGAAACGAGAGAGAGAGAATTAAGCAGATGAGAGTGAGTGGCTCGCGGGCCTGATAGGAGCTCTCTGGGGGCCTGATTCGGCTCTCGGGCTGCACAATTGACACCCCTGTTCTAAACTGTGCATGTGAGCAGCTGCTCATTCCAGTCCGTCCTTACAAGCAACCATTACAAGTTTTTGGGCATAGATCCAACTTCCAAATTTCCCCAAGGGAATATTTTGATAGTTTCCATACACAAACTCTCCTCTACCACACAGACAGAAGATTTATTTTCAGGCTGGCTCAACTTTGAAAGACTGCATTTTTATTATCCCCTCCTCATCCCAGACAAAAACGTACAAAAAACCCTCTTCTTCAGCCTCAAAATTTGTAGGTGGTTTTGGACTTAGCCTGTTACCCAAGCCTTATGGTTGGCTACTCTGCTCTCCAATCTCAACTCTTTGCTCCAGGGACTTTGCACTTGGTCAGTTTCAGCCCCCAAAGCAGCAGCATCACAGCAGAGGACAATCCTCCCTTCCCCTGTTTCTCTTCAGGAACAGGCTCATATGTCTCCTTCTCTTTTATGTCTATTCCCTTCTGGGTAGGCAATTTTCTAGAGAAAGGTTTTGTGTGTCATTTCCCTCATCACTTCCCCCTCCCCCCCCATTCTGCAGCTTTTGTTGTCGCTTTTTCTGTATTGCGTGCAGGGCCTTGTTGTAGAAAAAGCCCAGCGGGAACTCATTTGCATATTAGGCCATACCCCTGACACCCCTGACATGCTGATTGCATTCCTGTGCACTCCTACTTTAAAAAAAGCCCTGATTCCATAGATTAATTCGGGGCATTTTTTTTTTTAGCAGGAACACACAGGAACACAATTCCGGCTGGCTTGGCATCAGAGGGTGTGGCCGAATATGCAAATGAGTTCCTGCTGGGTTTTTTCCTACAAAAAAGCACTGTGTGAAACAATGTTGATGTCAGGGAGTGTGACCTAATATGCAAATGATTTGATCTCCTTTTCCCTGTTATCAATTTTTTAAAAAAACTTTTAAGAGTCTATTTCCCTCTTGTTTCTCCAAGTGTTGATATGAATCTGACCTTGGTATACATAGACTAAGATTCCAAGTATATAGGTGTCTAAATATACACATTTGTTCCTTAAAATAAGGGGGACATCTTTGCACATTACAGCCCTGACACATGTATAATCTGGGTAACAGCCACTTGGTTGTTACCTGCTTCCTTCCAGTTACAGAGAGCAAAATCATTGCTTCACAAATGGCAGCTGTTTGCAGTGGCTGAAGAAGGGTTCTTAAACATGAAGTGTCCTTTACATTGCACCAGGGAGAAGTGAAATGAAGGTGACATACTTGACATAGGGCTGCCAACTCTGGGTTGGGAAATTTCTAGAGATTTGGGAGTGCAGTCTGGGGAGGGAGGGTTTGGTGAGGAGCGGGACCTGAGTGGGGTAAAATGCCATCAAATCCATTCTCTGAAGAAACCATTTTTCCCAGGGGAACTGATCTCTGTATTCCAGAGATCAGTTGTAATTTTGGAGGATCTCCAGCCCCAACCTGGAGGCTGGCAATCCTAATTGACATTATGAGATTGGAAAGTCAGTTTGGTGTAGTGGTTAAGCGCATGAATTATCAGGGAGAACTGAATTTGATTCCCCATTTCTCCACATGCACCTGCTGATGCACCTTTGAGTCAATGACAAGTTCTCACAGAGCTGTTCCGCTCAAGAGAAGTTATTGGAGAGCTCTTTCATTCCCATCTACCTCACAAGGTGTCTGTTGTAGGGAAAGGAGATTGTAAACCGCTCTGAGACTCCTTCAGGTAGTGAAGAGCATGGTATAAATCCAATCTCCTCCTCCTTGGGGAGCACATTTTTTAAAAGAAAAGGATTCAGCAAAGACCAAATGTAAAGTGTTACACAGTGAAGACTAAAATCTGTTACTGAAATGTAGAATGAAAGAAGGGCTATTAAAGAGCTGGACTGCAACAGTGTTAAGAAGAACATGAAGGGGGTGTGACAGAGAAATGTTTTAGATCATAATACAGCACAGGCTGCTCCTTATACAATAGGTCCCCTATTTAGGTATGCATACCAAGTATAAAATTCACATATACACATGACAGAGAGGTATGTATATATTTTCTGATATTCTTTAAAACAGAACTGTTGAACTCATCTGCTACAAGGGCTAGATCTAACATATATATTACTTTGTTGAACCGGACCATGTGTGCCATAAAATGTAATGCCAGGTACCGGAAATATAAACTTTATAAATGGCAAAGGCAAACCCAATTAACAATATTATTTTTACTCAAAATACAAAAGAAGTGAAAAGTTATTTACTGGAAAACCAACAAAAGCCATAACAGTATTTAATCAAACGCAAGTGTGACTAGTTTTCCCCCCAAGGGATACCATAAAAGGGGGGTATCTGACATTTCCATACAAATTAGTTACTTTTTGTGTATATCACACTTTTAGGAGATGAGTCATCTTCCTCACTAGTAAATAAAGCAGTTTTTAGACACACACACACCATACACCCAGCATCAGCAGTCAAGCACGGCTATGATCTATCTCTTGCTATGTGTTTCCTCTCTTCCCCTGACCTACTTCTGAGAATCTTGAGGAGACACACCACCTCATCCCCACCAACAACCTGTGAGGTGGTCCAGGCCGAGCAACAGGCCTTGGGTGACCCTGACAATGAGATCCTGGCTCAGGAGATAGGGGTTCTGAACCCAGTTCTCTCAGAGCCCCCCACTCCTAGTTCTCATCCTTCCTGCATTCCCCATACAATCAGTGGGGCTGAGTGGAAGGCCTGATGGAGAAGCTGTTTTTGAAACCTGCAAGGGGTACTTTTTATCTTCCCAAGACACTTTTCCTTTCATGGACTGAGAAGAGGTGGGAGCAGGGAGAAGGGTCTATCTGCCTCCTTCCTGACTTCATAGCCATTTAGATGTGTGGCAGCATCAGTGGCACCCCTTTCTCCCCTCGCTCTTCCACTGATTTCTGAGACTGAAATGTCTTTCTCATCAGAAAGGCACATACAATCCACACTCCCAATCCACATGCTGGCCCTCCTTCTCCTGTCTCACCAGGTGGCCCTATCCCTTCATTGGCAAACTGCTGCTCCACATGCCCACTCTTGCCAGCCCCCCTTACAGTCACTGTCTGGTGTAGTGATAAAAGCTGGCCACTTGGCTCCCCCCCCCACCCCATGTAGTGGGTTCACCAGTCCTTATTGAGCTGTGGTTGAAGGAGGTTGGAGGGAAAAAACACACCTTTTTCTCCACCTTTGCTGCCATTCTTCATACACTATTTTACATCAGCTTCCTATCCCTGCCCCTAGCCATTTCCTTTCTTTTTCTTGACAGCATTGACCACAAATGCCTCACTGTGTGCACCCACTCCCCCCCAAGCAGCCTCCTGCCTCCCCTCCCTTGCACCAGTTGTTTGTGGGCCAGATAAGAGCCCTAGACTGGCCCATTCCATCCCTAGGACCATATGTTTGAAACTCATGATTTAAAATGATCACACATTTTTTTTTCTGTTAGCAGGCTGTGTGGGTTTTTTTTTAAATTCAGGTACATTTAGCAAAAAAAAAATAGTAACCCTTTGAGTGGCTTCAGGAGGAAGTTACAACTGATTTGCACTTCATATTTTAATAATGTTTCAGTAAAAGTACTGTAAAGGTTTATAAAACATGAGACAGGAAGAAAAAAATAATGGTGAACATGGGCTGGAATACATAGGCAGTTCATGCCAGAAAAAACTCTGCAGCAACACTTGCCACTAAAGTGGGGCTGAAGAAAAAGGGTGTGTTAAGAAAAAAAATGCTATATGGTATACCCCATATATTGACTGCTTTGAAGAAGATGGAAGTCAGCTGGAAAATTAAATCATGAGGTCAAGTTGCACCAAAACAATGCTCAATGTCTGTTAGACTGATTAGACAGCTATAATGAAAGAGCATTACCTAGACAAGGAATCTCCTGTCCTGGGAGTCTGTTGGGAAATGGGATGCTCATCCATTATTGGAAGTGTCTGTAGCAGGGTATTCAGTGACTGCAGGGAGTTGGACTTTACAGTCCTCAAGCCCTTGTTTCAAATTCTGTGATAAAATGCTTCATTATCAATGTGTAGCTCCTAGGCTTCAAAGGAATTGTCTGTACATAAGCATCTGGACAGCTGATGACAAAGTGTGGAATGTCAGGAATGTGTGTTAATTGGTATCCAAATTGTTATTCAGCTACCAAGCAACTAAGTATCCAAAGGCATCTTTCATTTTCTTCACCTTATGTAATACATTCTTATTTGTCTGTTTTATTTGTAGCTAACCACTCTTCTGTTTGTGTTACGGCTAAATTTCCACCATCTGGAATTTCTTGCTCTATATGCATTTGTGGAGTTGTTCTCAGAGCACCTCCCCATATTGTATCTTATGGTGTGTCTCCTTTCTCGTGCTTCCCATGCATCTACAAGGACATTACAGAAAAGTCACCAATGAGTTAAGAAGGAGGCAATTTTCAGACCCATTCTAAAAAGGTCTACTTGGAAGTAAGCCCTATGTTATTCCATGTGGCTTACTCCCAGGAAATTGTTTTTAGCCTTGCAACTTAAAAAATAGGAAAGAAGCATTATACACAGTAGAGCAGGGGTGTTGAACTCATTTGTTATGAGTGCCAGATCTGACATAAATGAGTCCTTGTTGGGCCAGGTCAGGCTATGTCAGGCTGGACCATGTGTATACCTATTTAATATTAGGTAGCAGAGATATAAACTTTTTAAAGGACACAGACAAACACAACTAAAGAATATTTTTTTAAAACCTTAAAGCATGCTTAAAACATATGCACGTTGTTTATAAAAGAGCTTTCTTTGTATTTTTCCCATGGGATCCAGGGAACTGGCCAAAGGAAGCTCTGGCTTTTTCCCTCCCTCCCCAGGAAACCAGGAGAGGGGGGAGCCTCAACTAATGGAGAAAATTGAGGTTTTGCTCCGTAACTCCTGTGTGATTGAGCAAGCCTTGTAAAGCAAGCTGAGATGCAGAAGGAAGCAAGAGAGAGGGAGAAGGAAGCAGAGGAGCCAGTTGCTCGGGGGCCTGATAGGAGCCCTCCAGGGGCCTGATTCAACCTCCAGGCCACATGTTTGATACCCCTACAGTAGGGTAAAAAGGGATTATGCAACAATGGACTACTCACTACAAAACCTCAGAAGATTTCAGGGTCTAAAGTATGCAGAATTCCTGATCATTGTTCTACCTCCCAAATACAAACTTATCTCTTACACTGTGGAAGTACATGCTTGTTGAATGCTAATGATGGTATAATGTCCAGTTTTTCCATGCAGAAATGCAGTTAGTGTAAATGAGTTTGCCATTGCAGCACTTTCTACATTTTTAAAAGAGGCCAATTGATAAAATAAAGTCTGCCAAAACTAATCTGATCTCTAACATTATATTCCCTTAGCTTTGTCATAGCTGCTGATATCCAGGTAGACTTCTCAGTGGGCTCCCACGATCCTTTCAGGGTTATGGATTTACTATGCTGTATTTTGACCCTTCCCTCTCTTCAAGGAGCTCATGGTGGTACACAGTATTTACTCAAATGCAAGACTAAGGTTTTTCACAGGTATGCCATCTAAAGAGGGGAGAATAATCTTACATTCACACAGATGTTAATAATAATAATAATCTTTTATTTATACCCCGCCCTCCCCGTCTAGGCAGGCTCAGGGCGGCTAACAGGACATGGTAGAAACCATGATACAAATAAACAATAGATAATACAAAGATTTCAGGTTTTCACGGCTGGTAACATCATTAGGGTTTGTAGAATCTTTCGGGATCAAGTGCCGTGTTCAACTGGAGAAAGTTTTCCTTCCAGACGTTTCGTTCTCAGCTGCGGAGAACATCCTCAGCTGCAACACCACTGAGGATGTTCTCCGCAGCTGAGAACGAAACGTCTGGAAGGAAAACTTTCTCCAGTAGAACACGGCACTTGATCCCGAAAGATTCTACAAACCCTAATAGATAATACAGTTAATAATTTAAAGAATAAAACCAATAAAACAGTAAGACATTAAAATACAGTCGAATGGCATATAAGATGGCTCGGTATTATTGATCTTATCAAGAGTTCTGTCTTAAAAAGCTAGCCAGAAGAGGAAAGTTTTGCAGGCCCTACGAAACTGGTTAAAATCCCGTAGGGCCCGCACCTCTTCCGGCAATTGGTTCCACAATTGGGGGGCCTTTGTAGAGAATGCCTGTTCTCTGGTAGCTTTTAATTTAGTTTCTTTTGGCCCAGGGATTTCAAGAAGATTTTTTGCGCTTGATCGCAGTGCTCTCTGGGGAACGTATGGAGAGTTAGTTATGTCCAATAAAAAATTGTATGTGTATATGACATTTTAAGGGGGTCATCAGAGATATCTTCCTTTCAAGTAAATATGGTACTTTCTACCCTTCCTTATTTTATCCTCACAATTTTAAGGCTAGCAATGAAGAAATTGTTCACAATTTTCTATTTCTTGGCTTAATCATCAACCAAAAGGGAGACTGCAACAGAGAAATCAGAATGAGATTGAAGCTGAGATCACACATGCTAAATAATGCACTTTCACCTCAGTTCACACAGTAAAATTCAGTTGGAAAGTGCACTGGAAGTGGATTGAAAGTGCATTATGTAGTGTGTGTGATCACAGCCTGAGACTGGGAAAGGCAGCCATGAAGGAGCTAGAAAAGATCCTTAAAGGTAAGGATGTGTTGCTGGTGATCAAGATCAAGATAAATTTATACTATAGTACGTATTTCCCCTATTACTTATAGATGCTTTTGAGATGTGGTGCTGGAGAAGACTCTTGAGAGTCTGCTGGACTGCAAGAAGATCAAATCAGTCAATCCTAAGGGAAATCAACCCAGACTGTTCCCTGGAAGGTCAGATGCTGAAGCTCAAATACTTTGGCCACCAAATGAGAAGGGAGCACTCCCTGGAGAAGATCCTGATGCTAGGAAAGACAAAAGGCAGAAGAAGAAGGGGATGGCTAAAGATGAGATGGCTGGACAGTGTTACTGATGTAACAAACACGAATTTGAGCAGACTTCGGAGGATGGTAGAAGACAGGAGGGCCTGGCGTGACTTTGTCCATGGGGTCGCAAAGAGTCGGACTCGACTGTGCGACTGAACAACAACAAATTTCCCCAGTACTATGGATGGATGCAAATGAAGAAAGCTGACAGGAAGAAAGATGGTTTTTATGGATACCAATGGCCACCAGAAAGTTAAATAAGTGTGTTCTATATGAAATCAGTCTTGTATTTTCTCTAGAATCTAACATGACTAAACTGAGGCTATCATCCTTTAGTCACATCACAAGACAAGATTCACTTGGAAAGCCAGTCATGCTAGGAGTTGAAGGCAGCTGGAAAAGAGGAAGCCCTAACATAAGACTTGACTCAGTCAAGGATACCAGAGCCCTCATTTGCAAGACCTGAGCAAAAGTGTTAACAATAGGATGCTTGGGAGGTCATTGTCATAGGATTGCCAGAAGTCGGAAGCAACTTGATGGCACTTAACACACAATCAGGATAGGCTGAGAAACTGTGAATGGCCCAAGGCCACCCACTGAGCTTCATGTCTGAGATGGAATTTTCTAGATCTCCCCACGCCTAACCATTCTAGCACACAGACTGCCATGTAAGTCCTGACTTACCACTTCACAGGCTGCAATCAGACATGCTAAACAATGCACTTTCCAACTGGATTTTGTCAGCTCACACAGTAAAATCCAGTTGGCAAGTGCATTATTTAGAGTGTGTGATCACAGCCAGTTTTTGTGCCAATGCTTTGGTAAAACGGTCAGTATAACTCTTTGCAATCCTTATCAAAATCACCTTTGCAAAAAAACCCCACAACACTACAAGATAGGTCTTGGAAATTCTGCCATTTTTCAGCAGAGAACTGAGGGTGAAGGACAGGGACTTTAGCCAAGTCAATCTAAATACCACTGTGTTGTGGGTGCAAAGAGATAGGCTGGGGATTCCACTATTGCTTGAGTGCAGCGGAGGCAAGATACTTTCATTTATCCTGTTTTTATCTCCTCTATCGTCAAACACCTCACAGTAGTGTATATGCCTTTGTTGTCACAACAGCCCTGTCAGGTAGGCTACACTGGGCTGGGATTCGAACTCTTGCATCCCCGCAGCAAGACTACTCAGTTCACGGAGGAATAGCAGAAGGCAGAATCAGTTCTCTAACTGTCAGATTTTAATTCTTCCCAAGGCAAAGCCATTAAGGTGGCCTCTCTGCTCCCCCTCCCCACTGGCTTCGTTTCCTTGACTCCACAGGCTCGCCCTGCAAAGGCGCCGCAAGCAGCAGCTACCGTTGCAAGAAGGGCGGCCTCTTACTCTTAAGCCGCTCAACTTTTGCTATTCCTTGCAACTGGAGCGTGATCGTCCCCAGGACTTGGGCGCTGCATCGTTACTGTCATCGTTTAAAGCGCTCTCCTCTTGCTTCCTTCCAATGGGTATTGGACAACAGGCTGGCGGTGTTACCTGAAACAGCCCCGCCTAGCGCTGCGCCTGCGTGGTGTCGTCCCAGCTTCTGCTGCTGGGCTCTCTAACCGCAGTAAGAAGGAGGCGGAGGAAAAGGAGGCGGCGGCGGCATAAGGAGTTGGGCAGTGAACCGACGAGCCGGTTGGGCACCTGGGGATCAGCTGAAGGAGCCAAGGGGCGCCCGAGCCTCCATGCAGCTGACAGGAAGGTCAGTGAGTGGTGAGGGAGGAAGGACCTTCTTGGGCTGGAAATGCGGCGTGCGGTGGGGAGAGAGCTGGTGCTTCAGTGCCCCTTGTTTCGTGGAGGGGACCAGGCGGGGGGGGGGGGAGAGTTGCGCAGGGAGAGCTATAATTAAGGCTGCCTCCGTCCTCCTCCTTCCGCGGCATCCTGAGTCTGTCTTCGCGGGGCTCTGCCCGGCATCCCCGTCAGCGCATCCACCAAAGTACCGTATCTCCCTCGAATCAAAGCAGCAAGACAGCGCGGCTGTTGAATGGCTTTTCCTCCCAGCGCACCTTGAAATCGATCTCCCTCTTAACCCCCTCCCTTCCCCCAATCCATCCCTCCCTTCCTTAAACCCGACGCAGGCTTCGGTGAGATTCGCTTTTCTGTCCTCGGGAGCCTTCCTCTGATTTCCTCGGGTGCTTATCCCATCCCTTGAACTCGTTTGTTTGCGGCTTGTTCTTCGATTCCTGGTAGAAATGGTTGTCAGATTTGGCTCGTTTTGTCTTTAATTTTTTTTTAAGTAGCTTTTATTATTGAGAGTTTGCTTTAAATACCGGTTTTGGTTACTTGGCTGCTGTTCAACTGGCGACAACACGACCTGGTGTAAAGAAAGAGACAAGCCCGCTGCTCTGTCGATGCATTCTTCCTGGCGCAAGGGCGAGTTCGTGTGACTTTTCTGTTCAAAACGCGGCTTTCTGCTGAAATCGAGTTCTGCGCCTTCCTTTCTCCTCAAGATAACGCGAGCTGGAGGCGGCAGGCAGGGGAGGAGGAGGAGGAGGAGGGGGGTGGATTTATCTCCAGCCTCCCGCCCCCCCCCCCGCCTCTTTTCAAAAGAAACCGCTCCGGGAACCAGGCGCGGCTTGATGCCTCTTTGATTTCGGGCGGCTGCGGCTCTCTCGCCTCCTGCCCTTTCCCGGCGACCGCGGCTGGAAGCGTCGCTCGGGTGAGCTCTTTCTCACTGCTCCGGGGAGCCATAAAGTTGGAGGGAGAGACCGCGCACGTGGAAGGGCCGGCGAGTGTTTGGCTGGCGGGGATGGGTGGTAGGGGGTAGTAGGGGAGAGAGAGCCTCCTGCTGGGTGCCTTGGGAAAGTGTCCCCGGGGTGGAGAAAGGAGGGAGGACATTTTCTGCTTAGCGAAGCGCCGGGGCCCCCTGGGAGCAGAGAAGCAGCTGCTTTTTCCCGCGCGCCCCTCCCGGGCAGCTTTGCAAGGTGTCCCAAGCACTCGGGGGACTCCAGCGCGGGCGGGAAGGCGGGCCCCTTGCGGGCTCAGGCGAGCCGCGAAAACAATGGGGGGTTCTTGGCACTGAAACTTCTCTGGCTGGCGGCGGCGGCGGCGTGAGAAAGGGGAGGGCGAAGGAGACGAGGCGCCTGGCTCGGTGGCTCACACGCCGGGAAGGAGCGGGCGGGCGGGGGGAGGTGAGAGCACGCCAGCAGGATTCCCCCTGGGAAACTGCTCGCTCGGAGTGCCTGGACGGACCTCTGCGCTCTTCAGCAGCCACTGGCCCTCAAGGGCGCAGGAGCGCCAAAGACCCCGCTGCTCGCGGTGCTTCGCATGGCTGTAGCCTTCCTCCTCCTCCCCCCCGCCGGGGCAAGGAGCGACCTCGCCCGACCCAAACCCAGTTAAGCACACTTTCTGCCCGGGGCTCTGTTAGCGCTAATTGCCCCCCCCCCCTGTCAAGAGCCGCCCAGAGACGGGACGGTTTTTTAAAGAAACCCAATGGGAGGAGAGCAAGGATGAGGTAAGGGCGTTTTTCCCTTTTGCTGTCGTGGATCTGAGGGATGGCAGGAAGGGGAGAAGGGGCTCCCATCGGGATATTTATCCGCCTGGAATTATTTCGTGTCCTTGTTCCACACAACCCTCCAGTGAAAAGCAAGCACCACAAGTGAAGTTTCCAAAGCTCTTTTCCGGGTAACCAAAATTGGGAACACACAAGTCTAGATTTACCTTTGTGATGATCCGCTTGTATCAGCAGTGTTTTACCACACTCACTCTTGGGTGGTCTGTTGGAGACATGACAGGGCTGTTCCTGGGTGCATGCACATGGTCCCCCTCCCACCTTACTTCTTAATCAGGAAGGCTTTGGAAGAGGGGACTGGCAGTAAACAAAGGACAGTTACAGTCACTGTCCTGATATTTAGGGAAAGCAACTTCTGGGGCTAAGCAGGTCTAATCAGGAGTAGGTCATTTTATCCAGTGGGACACTGCTCCTGAGAATATATTATTGGGAGTACAGCCTTAATTCTGCTTTTAAAAAACTTTTCGAAACTGAAATAACTTCAAATTGCATGATAGCTATTGCTTACAGGACCACTTATGTTAATAGTTTTGAGCTACAAAATCAGGGTTTGTCTGTTTGGTCTATCAGAACTTCTTTTTCCAGCTGCTTAAGGCCAATTATAGATAATAAAATCCTACTTCTCTTCATGCCTTGCTGGTTCCAGGCTCATTCATCACCCATGGCGCTATAACCTTGTTCAATAAAGGAAGGGGGCAGAGTAACCTTGCAGCTGGGAAAATGAAAGGCTTCTGTTATTAATACTAAAGGTGACAGGTACTGAAACACTGCACATTTGGTTTTAGTGACATGGCAGGGCAGCTGAACTTCCTGAATACTATGTATGTTTAGGAGGCAGGGTGTGTGAACAGGGTTGCATCGTTTTTGCTATGAGGTCATATATACCTGCAATGCTGTTAGGAATAACATCCACATATCACTTTGCTTACAATAGTTGCCTTAGTGGAAAGAGGTGCTGCCTGTAGCCAGCAACTCAGCGCTGTGATCTCACTGCTGTGAAAATGCAATTTCCCAGAGGATTCATTACTCGAGGTGGGGTCGGGGAACATGATATACATTGTGCACAAACAAGCAATTAGCCTCTTCTGCAGTCAGAGATTGGGGGGGGGGGGCTGCCTTTTCTGTTGAATCATCTGGATTGAGTTCAAAATATACACATGTAGTACTGAGCTGTTGAATTCTAAACAAGATAGACATGTGTTTTATTTCCATTTAGGAGGGAAGACCTTCATTTTTGTCTTTTGTGTTCTTGCTGAGTATGTGGCTTCGCTGGTATTTGGGCTTAGCAGGTTTTCCCTATATTTTGTAATGGTATCGTGATACAGATGTGGGCAGCCAGTGTGGCATTGTGGTTAACGTGCTGGCCCAAAATTTGAGAGACCTACATACGTAAATCTCTACTATTAAGTTCATAGGCTGAGCTTGATGGTATAGGGCGGCCAATGGTAGCTCTCCAGATGTTTTTTGCCTACAACTTCCATCAGCCCCAGCCAGCATGGCCAATGGCTGGGGCTGATGGGAGTTGTAGGCAAAAAACATCTGGAGAGCTACCATTGGCCACCCCTGGTATAGAAAAGGAGCAGAGTGACTTCAGGGCATTTAGGATTGCATTAGAAAAGAGTAAGAGTCCAGGAGCATCTTAAAAATTAACAAAAAGGGTATGAGCTTTCATGTCACTGCTCACTTCTTCAGATACCCTAGGATTGCATTGTGGGTGACCTTAGGCCAGCCACTCTGTATTTAGATATTTATACACTGCTTTTCTTCCTAATGGGGAGCTGACAGTATTGATCACCCACCCTTCTATTTTCCTCTCAAGAACCCTGGGAGATAAGATAAGAGAGATCCCATGGTCACCTAGTGAGCTTCAGTGACAGAATGGAGATTCAGGCCTGGGACTTCCACGCTAGTCAGATATGCTGACCCTGCAGAATGCTTTCTCTCAGCCTGACCAACTGCACAGGATTGTTCTGATGATAAAATGAAGAAAGGCAGGACAAAATTTACTAGATGGATAAAGGTGTATGAAACATTCTTAGGCAATTCTAGTATAACAGTATGTATTGCAGCATGAACTCCAACTTGCTGTGTATTTTTTGCCTTTGCCACTGTTAGGGTCTCTGTGTCTTGTACCTTATAATCGTGGGTAACTTGTTTATTGCTCTGAAATCATACTATTTTTTGAGATAGAGATGATGTTGTAAAAAGTTCAAATGAATTAAAATATTGATTTGCTGTAAAGTGATTACACAAGGGAGATGCAAAGATTGAATCATATTGTTGCAGATTGATATGGTTTCTGCATTGTTCCATTTTGCTGAAATTCAGTTAACACAAAGCAGCAGCTTGCTCTTCTTGCATTTTCCTTTTGTGTGTACTATGCTAAGAGGGAGCTTGGGCATCTTCCCTGCAGTAATATCCCACTAATATGTTCTAATCTACAGGAACCAATGGTGCATCTGCTTTTACATGAAAAGTAGCTTTAAATACCAGTTTGTAATCAAGCACATGGCCTAGTTATATAGGTATGCACACGAGAGCTGTGGCCAAGAACCTCAGGCTTACAGATTCTCCACCACATGCATACACCCTTTAATGTGGACTTGAGCCTCTATGAGGCTTGCTTCCAAAGTTCCATGTATACCTTGCACACCTGGATTGTGTGGGAACCAGCAGTGAGACCTCTTAGAACTGAAACTCCTGTTCTTTTCAGACTGGTTCTACTTCCAGCACAGTGTGTGGCAACAGGCTGTCGTTTTATTCTTGCATTTTTTAATGGATAGAAGACACCTGCTGAAACAAATTGAGCAATATTTCTCAGGCTTCTGTGTACTTGATATGTCTCTTCCACTTTAGTAACTGGGACTTCATGGTGGACCTGTCCCCCAAGCTGGACTGTGGGTTAAGAGAAGAGCATCAGAATAAAACTGTAATTGACTTTCGTTGTAGTTAGCTTTGCTATGCCAAGATGAGGTACAGTTTTGCCTAAAGCAGATAGTTACACAGTGATGGACTGGAATGGGCTGGAGGGGGAAGGGAGAAACCTGAAGTCATGGTTTTTCATAAAAACGGGGCTTTCCTTAGAATGAACTTCAGCAAAGCCTAGAAATTTGCCTGTAATATAATTAGATTTTAATTCTAAGTATCATTTTGTCTGGTTTTAATGAAATTCAGCTAAATGTTTATGTGCAAGATTTAGTCAGAATCAGCTACACATAAATAGAAATTCAAATACTGGCAATAGAAATCTGGAATTCAAATTCTTTTTTTTTGGTCAGTTTTGCACTTGATGACATTTTTATGCTAGTTATAGGTTTTGTTTTAAATGTGTAGATTTGTTAAGAATCTAGATGTGTTAAGAAACTGGTGTAAGGCTGAGCTTTGTAAATATCAACTTTAAAAAAATGTTCCTTTTAACAGTCACTTTTGAGATTATGCCACGGGTAGGGAACATTGGCTCTCCAGATGTTTTTTGCCTACAACTCCCATCAGCCCCAGCCAGCATGGCCAATGGCTGCGGCTGATGGGAGTTGTAGGCAAAAAAAATCTGGAGAGCCAACGTTCCCTACCCCTGTGCAGCTAACCCCTTGATACAGTCTCCTGTAGGGAGACTATATCTCAAATGTGTCTGATCATCATTGACTGTCTGTGACTGGGGGTTGTGTTTAAGCATGTCAAATAGAGTTTTTTGGAGGGGGGAGAGAATTCATACAACTTTTAAATAAAAATAAAGCCATCTGAGGGATAGTCACATTTCTGCTCACTTCCTGATAAAGGTCAGCATGAGAAATCAGCTTGTGAGATTTCACACAGACCAGCTTGTAAAGTCGGGAAGTGCTCTTGCCATATTTACTTCTCTGACCCTTATGGGAGGAATGGGACAGGCTAACTGTGGGCATCTCATCTGCATGGCTTGTTTGCATGGCAAACTTGACTTGTTTGCCATTCTTGAAGTCTTGTAGTCCTACAATGAAAGTGATGTGATGATGAAAGGATCTTGTCCTCAGTCCAACCACAATCTCATGAGACAACTGGTGACATGAGATTCTTCCTTCCCTTCTTCCTTTGCTCTTTCTTATCACTTTGAAGAGGGGGCAGGGGTAATGCTGGTTTTTAAAGATCTTTAAAATAGCAAACAATATTGTTTACTTTAGTATCCTTTCACTATTCTCTTCTAAATTTATATGGATGATACTTTTTATTGAAGCCAGTCACATGGCTTTGAAGTTTAGGATATAATGATAAGACATCCTAGAGGTACTCATCCTGCTTCATCTCACCACTTGCCTCACTCCTTAATAATGATGCATCTCCAAAGGGTTGTTCCTCCTTTGCGAAGAAGTGCCCTTTATTACAGAGGAATCTCCTTTGTCATTCAATTGGATTGGTTCATTATCTGGTGTAGTGTGACTTGAGTATATATTAATCACTTCCTTTTAGGTCACTCATCACCTGCTCTCTGAACTGATGGATAGGACAGGCAGTAACCTGTAGCATTCATACTTAAACTTGGACATAAGATATAATTTGGGATTACTTAGGTTTTGTGAATGTTATGCATGAGTGTGATGCATCTGGATTTATCACTTGTTGGTGCACATTTTCACCATTTTAAAAACTGATCAAGTAGATTATTTTATCTAATATTTATACCGTATTTTTCGCTCCATAAGACGCACCTGAGCATAACACGCACCTAGTTTTTAGAGCCATTTGTGTGAATTTAGAGGCATTTGTGTGAATTTTTTGCAGTATTCGCTCCTTAAGACGCACACACTTTTCCCTCCACTTTTTTTGGGGGGGAAAGTGAGTCTTATGGTGCAAAAAATACTGTACTTTGCTTTTCTTCCCAATGGGGATCCAGAGTGCCTTACAGCATTGTTCTCTCCTCTTTATGTGAGGTAGGTTAGAATGAGAGTGTGTGGCTGGGCTAAGGTTGCCCATCAGTGTCCCATGGCAGAGGGAGGATTTGAGCCTGAATCTCCTAATCTGACAAACTACTAAACCACTGCAGCTACTCATTGTTTTCCCTTGTAATAAATATTCTAGTGTTAAATGTTTTGTTCTTAATTATTAAGTCTGTGTGGTTTTCTTACTATACAACATTTCACTAAGCATGCCATTCTTCAGCTTTCTGTGTTCATGAAAATATTTCTGAGTTCTGCACTAACTGTAGATCCAAGAAGCTAATCCTGTATAATGGCAATAGTCTTTAGCTTTAAAATCCTAGCAAGATTCTTAAAATCCCATTTGACTCCTGGCAGTATTCCAGTTAAATGCCTTTCCCCATTGTTCTTTATCCATCTGAGCAGGTATCATTGCAGTGAATTGGTCCTGCAGATGAGGATGGTTTTGGGACCTGCAAGGGAAGCTGTTCTGATGCCCATGTTGAGAGTAACTGGAACAATAGTGTTTTGTTCACTTGTTATCTGTTGACCTTGGGTTTTTTAATAATTTTTGGAGCTATTGCCTTGTTGCTCATCCTGGCAACATCTTTATTTCCTGATTTCTCATTTTATTATCATATAAGTTGAATAATCAAAGTCTTATAACCTGCCAACTCCTAATAAACTTTACTCTGAAGTAGGATGTATTTAAACCTTAATCCAACATCATATTTTTTTAACACTACTCACAAAATGTAACAGTTATACACAAGGGCTACATTGTGGTAATGCAAACTGGTGATCATGTTTTTACCAATACATGGTTTTTCTTCTGGAAGCCATGCACGTTATGCTCATTAAATTCTTTGTCCATTCTGAACAGTTTAGTGAAGTTTCTGCTTATACTTGCTGGTAGCTACTACTCTTTGGCAAGCACAAACAGATGAATTGAATGTATGCTAACTGATACTTAGACATTTATATTTCATAGTTCATTATGTTGTAGGATCAGATTTTTAACTATAGAAAGTATATGGTAAAGATTCTAAATATTATTTTGAGTAGATATGTTCCATTGATGATATTTTCATTTTGGTGTCTTGGTTCTGTGCATCTCCATCAATGGACAAGTTTGCTTTTTGCATCCTTTTCAGTGTTTCAGCCTGTTAGGTATGTCAGTACAGCAAATGACATATTAACGGTTATTGTATTTTGAAACTATCAAAGAGAAATATGCTGGCTGCCTTATCATGCCTTTTCTCAATAACACATTTGAATTTACTTGAGTAACTATGCAGTCGTATGCAAACTATGCAAATGAACTTCAGGAACAGATTGCAGGTTATTATAACATTCAGGATTTAACAGGGATATTGGTTTCTTATCTCACCGCATATGCTAATCCCATTCAGCCCTTACATCTGTATTCTCAACAATCCCCCAGAAGAGCCATATACCTTCTTTATTTTATTTCTTATTTGGAATAATAGATCAAATAGTAGATTGTAATTGTAATAAATAGAGAAATGAAGTGTAATTTGAAATGTTAGATTAGATTGGATTTCTCTGGTCTGGGGACAGGGGAGATAATTCTATACAGTCAAATTGCTCAGCTTCAAAGAAGAAAATTGTAAGGTAGAGGAGATGGATGGAGCATAATGGCAGGATCTCAGTTAATTACTCTCAACATTCCACACTGATGGACAGATGTATCTTTAAATCTCCAATTTTGACATATTTATTTTGATCATTATGTTTTCCTCTAGAAGTAAATCCAAACAAATGGTAACCATATAAACTAAGCTTGTTATTCCTGTTTGGTCCTTAAATCTGTTAAACAGCTTCATTATGCTGTACCTATATATATGGACCGGTAATTTCGATTTCATTGTATCTGAAGAAATGTGCATGCATGGAAGAGCTTATACCTTGAATAAAACTTTGCTGGTCTTAAAGGTGCCACTGGACTCAAACTTTGTTCTGCTGCTTCAGACCAACACAGCTACCCACCTTTATGCAATCCTAATTAGAGTTAAACCATTTTAATGATTCTACTGATTTCAATGCGCTCTGCAATGTCATAATGTTGTGATCGTGTGCACACTTAGCTGGGAATGGGCCCCATTGAACACAATGATGGTTACTTTTGAATAGAAGTGACAGAACTATGTCAGAACCACTGCACAGAATATAATCTGCAGTACTGTTTCAGTGTTAGAAGCAAACTAGCATGTAATAGAAAACCGTTTTGACTACTCTTCCATCCATAGGCAAATGTAAATTGCCTTGCTCTTGCCTTAATAGCTGCCAATGATACATTTAGAAGGCAGTAAACAAAAACATACCCATTCAGTGGTTTTCCTTGAGAAAAAGGGACATACGAAACCTGACCACATATACACCCTAGATTTGAGAGGTAAATGCAATAAAATGTGGAATGGAGCTGCTTATTTAGAAAACACCCAAGAGACATGCTTGTGGTAGTTCTGATGGCCACAACACACCCTGACGTGGGCCCATAAATATGCCTCTGTATGTTATTATAGCATTTACTATGGTAGCACAAACACCTGTTTGATAAAGTTTGAACGAACCTCATTCATTTCACTGCAAAATGTGAGAATTGATCAGTTTTCTCACTATGTGAAGCAGAGAAATGAGGCTCTTGAGTAACTTGCTGTAAATCTGCATATAAAGCCTTTGGCTCAGATCAAATGATCCTCCAAAATGGAAACTGGAGGTTCAGAAATAACACAAAGGCTTGTTCATTCCCTTCCTTTTCTCCCCTTAGGTGACTTTCATATACTACGTTTACTATTTCTATATCACAGCTATCATGGAACTTAAATTGGCATACATGGGATTCCCAGCAGGTCTGTATGCCAGACAAACAAATTTTCCCAGAAAAATAAAACAGAAATTTTGCAGAAGATTGACATATATGCAGTATTTATTTCAGCTGTAAACTAATTTATTTATACCCAGCCTTCCCCCCCAAAATGCCTTATAGTAATTAAAAGAAATTTGGATATAAAGTTAAACATAACCTGACAGTGAAGACAATAGTCTCTTCAATAGTATAGAATTGGCATGCACAGTATAGCATATGAATTGTGGACAAAATTCATCATAAATATATCCCTGAAAATGTTATATATATTTACTGTATGTGCAGGAATTATTTGATGCCGGAGACCCTTACAGAAAAATCTTCATACTATATATTCTGAGTAACAGTGTCAGGCAGCCCAATCCAGACATACATGGCGGGCGGCCTCTCGGGCGTGGGCGGATCTACGGCACCACTAATCGGCCTCCAAAGGGATTCAGGGCACCAAAGCGCAGCGCGCCCAAGCAGCCACCACCACCACCAGTAGACGCGTAAGATACACTGGAGTGTGGCCTCTCTGAGTGGCGCGAGGGTGGGGACAGGAGGGGGGCGCTTCACGGGGATGGCAGGGATTGGCTGGTGGTGGCTGGGGAGCCGGCTTACATGTTGCCTGCTGCCGGAGAGAGCGCTCTCCAGCGATAGGCTGCCCGCATGCCCCACTCCCCTCATGCACACACCAAGCCCCATGGTGTGCCTGTATAATCCTTGGAGCATCCGGTCAGCACCTACCACTAGCTCCATGGAGTAGGCAACCCATCAAAGGGGTGAAGCCGAGCCCCGTCAGTGTCCCTCCCGTGGCCTGCATGGGCGGATGGCCTCCTAGATGCCGTGGGGACCCCCTGCCAGGATGCAGTAGGCCACCCGCTGCAGGCACCCATACCCCAAAGGTGCCGGTGGCAGTCCCCGTGGTGGCTTCTGATCATGCCCGCTCACAGAGAATCAGACACTCATGAGGGGCACACGACGGTGCCGCACTCGCTGCCCCCCACCCTCAGATCCCGGTCAATTAAGGACTCAATGCTATGTGCAGGAATCAGATTTATTAAAGTACAGGGCTGCAGAGGGGCTGCCGAGCAGACCCCTTGCAGGAAGCCGCCTGCATCTGTGGTGGGCAAAGGCGGCCACCCGAAGGACACAGCCGTGGGACGGCTGGTCCCGTTGGGGCGGGTGTAGCATCCCAGACGTCATCCCTGAAGGAGCCCACATGCTGCGTCTCCCCATCCGCCTCGCTGGGGGGGGGGCCTTGGGAACAGCAGGAGCAGCCTCCTCAGTGGCAACCAGAGACTGGTCGATATTGGCGAGCAGCCGCTCTACCCTTGCGCTCCACTCTTGCGACTGCCTCGCCATGGCCAGGAGACTGGACAGGTGGCCAGTGGTCGTGGACACAGTCCCCTCCATCCCCGCCATCCAGCATTGTCCCACGGCCATGGCCTCCCGCCATTCTCGGTGCCCCTCCAGCCTGTCCTGCTCTATGGCTGCCCACATGGAGGACAGGGTGGCGGGGATCCTTTAAGCTGACCATGGTCCCTGAGCCCTGGGTCCCCACCACCTGCACAGCCTTCGGCATCGCTGCCGCCTTCCAGATCCTCTACCGGCTCCCCCTGATCAGGGGCCAGGTCCTGCGGGGGGCCCGTGTGATGCCCCACACTCAAGTCTGCCATGGCTGCCCCCCCCCCCGAATTCCTGGGCCCCAGGGCATGGGGAGGGGATGTGGGCAGATCTAGAGTTCACAGCATGAAGGAGGTGGCTAGGGCTGACCTTCTGTGTGGGGACGCCCTTTGTAGGTTCTCCACCACGTCGACCATCATGGTCACGGTGCGGTGATCTGTGGGATGGAACAGGGGTCAAATGCTGGCACAAATGGCCACTCGCAGATGCCCCACGCTCATTGCCGCACCTTGAGGAGACTCTGGCCACTCATCATCTGTGGACAGACAGAGGCTACCCACCACAGCATCCATGACCTCACCAGATGTGTCCTCCCTTGGACTTGGCGCCTCCTGCTATACTGTTATTAATGATTTAACTAAGCTGTGGTATCACGTCTCATCCCAAAGTCCCTGATTTACACTTGATTGGCAGCTGTAGTTGGCAGCAACATCCAAGTGGGAAGATGCTGGTTAGGTCTTTCCCTCCAATCCAGAATTGAATGTCCTTGAAAACTGCACTTGGCATTCAAGTGAAAATGAAGCCACGTGTGAGGGGGATATAAGGAAAAGGAATGTGTGTGGGTCTGTTGAGATTTGAATGTATCTAAACAGTCTTAAGTAGAAAGAAATCCTTTGAAATCAGTGTACTTAGAAGGGTATATCTCTGTTCAGAATAGCACTATTAATCTCCCAGGTTCAAATTCACTGCTATAGCCATTTCCATGTTCATTCCCACCCCCCTTTTAAGAGTGTGGCAGAAAGTTGTCAACCGTGTATCTTTTAACATGAACAAATATATGAAATCTACCAGGCAAGACTCCCTTTGGCTTCCCCACCTTAGTGTGTCTGGCTTCAACATTATAAAGATGCAAATCTCAAGCTGTTTACAACATGTACTTTGAATAGGGACCCAAAAATAATAGTTTATTATTTTTTAATATTAGCAGGTACTTTATTCATACTCATAATTGCACGTAACTATTGTGTTAATAATGATTTTGTTATTTATGTATGTTTCTGCAGCTTTTCTTACATTTCGCTTCCTGTTTGCTTTCCTGTTCACTCTTTCCATGAACATTTTCCAATGACATGGTGCTACATATAGTGGCTATACTGTTTACAGTGAGTCCCAAATTAAACTGTGCTTTTTTATAGGATCATATTTGCTTAATAATTTGAATTTGATGGGGTTTCACAACAAACACCTGTAAAGGTAGTTTAATCAATGTGAATAAATTCCCAAATGTACCTTGTGGTTTGAAAGCTGTGTTTCAAAACAGCCAGACTTGAAATAGTTGCTGCCAGTGCTGCCTTTACTTGCTGGAAGACAACAGTACAATTATAAAGTGGTTATTCTAGCTTTTAAAATACTTATTAAAGTAGCATGAGATAATCTGGACATACAGGTTTCTCTATGCTGCTGCTTAGCTTTGCACCTATATAGTATTTTGCCATTTTATTTCTGTGCTTGGTCATTTCTAAAGGCTGAAGAAGCAACCCAGCAATTTAAATGTTTCACAGAATAGGGTTGACGTTTTTTTCTTTATCACACCCAGAATTAGCTGGTTCTGCATGTTCAGCAGTTTGAATATCAGGACAAGTGGAGGCCCATGAGACTCATGGAGGGGGGGAATCTCTCCTCCTCCCCCCTTGCTGAGCCCAGCATGGAGCCCTGGGCTGCCTACAAGCTTTCTGTGGCTCACCTGGAGCAGTTCCAAGCAAGCCAGCAGAGACTTCCCTCCCCCCACTCCCTGTGGCTGGCCTGAAGCAGTTCTAGGTGAACTAGGATAGTGTCCCTTGCACAGCTCACTGGAGACCGGGGGGGGGGGGGGGATGGGGACTGCTGGCTTGCCTGCAGTTGTTGTGGGTGAGCCGCAGAGAATAGCAGGGGGGCAGTCTCTTCTGGCTTGCTGGAAGTTACTTTGAGTGTGCCAGCAGAGTCTCCTCCCCAGCCACTTTTCACACTGGGCCCAGGGTGCCCCAGTGACTTTGCCACTGCTGGCGGCATACCCTGCTGGGCTCTTGGGCTGCTCTGCTGCCAGGCCCAGTGGGTCTCCTGGGCTGTGCCACCATTTGACCCAGTGTGGCTCATGGTCTCCACCAACAGCCAAAGGTTAGTGCTTTCTTTGCGCTCGTGCAGAGAAAGCTTTATTTAATTTTTTTTTGGGGGGGGGGATTTAAACCCCATGAGTTCTTGTAAGCATTCAGATTTTTCTGCACATCCCCCCCCAAGTGTGCAGAAAGATCCATTTAATTTGTAGATTGAAGCCACAGGTGGCCAGACTTACTTAACGCAAGAGCCATATCGAATAAGCATTAGATGTTTGAGAGCCACAGGTCATGAACATTGTGCATGACATCTAAATGTGTCCTGTGTGCATGCAGAAACAAAACTTTCTATGGAGTCCTTTCTCCATAGCATGCTGAACTTCTCAAAATTCATGCTGAGCTTCTCAAAGTGAATCTAATCTCATGTTACATTGTCCCATAATGGTACCCTAAACAAGCTTACAGTTGCAGCCTAAAGTTTACTAGGTTGTCTAAATTACAGTTCTGTTCAGCCATCTTGAATGTCTGACAGGCAATAAATACCCCTATCCCAATGTAAAAGTTGGAACTCTGAAATAAAAGGGAAGCTGGTGAATTGTTCTTGATGACTGCAGGGTTGTGTTAAAAATGCAGTAGAAAATTTCCAAAAAATTAGAAGGAAGAAACCTGGTTCATGGTTTGTTTTTATGTTTTCATGATGAAGTTCCTATGGCAAGCTTTTGTCAAGAGGCTAACCGGGGTTTCACTCTCTTGAGGGGACACAGTGTCAATGTAACAACATTGCTGAGTACGTGCAGCATCTCTTCTTACAGCCTGGCTTGCACAGTAATAGTGGTGATGAAGATGATGATATGCAAACTATGTTAATGATACTCAACACTAATCAAATCATGAGACAAGATTTTAAGTGTGTGGATATAACATGTTTGGGCAGAAGCAGACAACCCCACAGACTCTCCTCTTTTTGTATTGGAGTGTAGATCTTTTGACCTTAAGTTTTTGAATTCACTATTAAGTTTTGGGATTAATTTAAAATTGTGTTTTTAGAGCACTGTAAATCATTTTAAGGTAAGGTATAGAATAAAAAGCACTTTGTCTGTTGGATGAACAGAAAATAGGTAATAAATAAAAATCATCCACTACAGAATTTTGGCTTTCTTTTAAATTTACTAAAAGAGAGTGCATCCTAAATGGGCATGTATGGATGAGCAAGTATGAACATAAGTATTGTACCTTTAAAGTACACACAAAAGAAGATTTTATCTTAACATATGATATGAACAGTGTTGTTTTACAATCTGTATATATACCAAAAACTACACATTATTCTGAACCTTATTCCTTTGAAAGAAGATCAAATTGCCTGAAATGTCTTGGGACCTAATTTCAAGCAATTTTGTCACATTAATATGTTCTGTGGGTTTTTGTCGCTTGTGTGTATTTTAAGGTGCTGTTTTCCTTAACTGAGTTATGATCCTTTTGCAGCAGTTTTTATTGCCAGCGAGATGCTTTGCAATTTTAGCCGTGGAAACAGCTGTGGCACAGTCAGGAAGCAAATTGCCGGTTGTGTCTTGTGTGTGTCTCCCTTCTTTGCATACCAGCCTCTGTCCTCAAATACTGGCTAGGCCTTGGGCATGAGTGTTATGTGCAATAGTTTCAGGCTTTGTTGTTCCTTACAAATATCATGTTGGGTCGTCTGCTGGAGCTCAACACTGTATGGTGGAGCTAGTAATTGGTATGTGCGATTTGGTAATCTTATTTGTATTTAAGTATGGTCTGTCAGACACTACATAATAGGTCTTCTAACTTTCTGTTTTCTCTGCTATATTTCATTGCAGTTTTTAGAGATGGCTGACTTTCTGAGTTTTCCTTACTGATGGTTGATTAAAATTTGGAAACACAAAGTGCAAATAGCTGCTCTGATGTTTTGATGTTACGTGAGCATCCGAGGAAGAAAGCCTCTCTCTCCAGTGAGAGACTCTAAAATGCATGTTATGAATTGTGTCTCCTTGGTCAATGATAAAGAAAATGGGGCTATTTCGGTTGAAGCTGGATTAATGATTGGAGATACAACAGAGCCGCAAGAACCACAGCCACCTCCACCACCACCTCTGCCTCCTTCACCATGTCCATCTACAGAAGCTACTGGGGTACCGCCACCACCACCGCCTCCTCCTCCCGTACTAAGCAGACCTCCATTGCCACAGATTGTAAATGGACATGGCCACCAGAGCAAGAAGAAGCGGATACGTAATTTCTTCTGGAAAACTATCCCTGAAGAACAAGTTCGGGGTAAAACCAACATCTGGACTATTGGTGCAAAGCAGAGCTACCAAATTGACACAAAGACAATTGAGGAATTCTTTGGGCAGCATGAAGAAACAGCACGTCTGGATGCCAGGCGTAGAAGTTCAAGGAGATCGTTTAAGGATGCCAAACAAGAGGTAAGTGTGAACTGGAGCAATCTTCTCTTCTATTAATAAAACCATTTAGAAGTCACTGTGTAATTGTTTGCCTTCATTCACCTTATTTCCTGTTTTTGTGCTTTGATCTTGCTGTTTTGTCAAAACAATTGGAGCCTAAAAAGTTGTAGGATATAACCACTACAGTTTATCAAAATATTTTAGACAGTATGTGGTATAATTGTTGTACTTGAAATTGACGATGTAGAATATTTTTTAAGATATAAAATTTGATCTTAAGGTGATTATGAAAGCTTACTCTTTTAGCTATGTAGATATAAAAAGCATCCATAATTCCTCAGTATTATATTAAACTGTTGTTACTCTTATTATTCATAAAAGAGTCCCTCATATACAGTGAAATCCTGAACAAAATCATCTGTTCTAATTTCATTGAAATCAGTAGCCTTAGAAGTTAGAAGGGTATAACTGCGTTCAGGACTTCACTGTTGTGAAAAACCTAATGCTTATTTGAATAAAATATTTTTTTCTGAGAGGAAAATAATTTTTCTTGACCAAGGAACCAATAGCAAGAAGTAGAACCATTTTTATACCATTCCAGATTCCATAATAGCAGTAATTGGAATGCTGAAAATCCAGGTGCTAGATCTAACACAAAGTTGTCTTCCCCATGACTCTATTGTTGAAGCTCTGTGTGCATGTGTGTGTTTCTATATTTAATGCAGCGTGTAACAGCTAGCTTCCTGAATGTGTTGGCTGTGATTTAAAAGGGTAAATTCTTAATTTTCATGATGTTAGAAGTTTTCTAAATTCTCAGGTGCTGTCTCAGAAATTTGACTAGAATTAGTCTAATGGAAATACTGCCTTGCTTGGAGCTTCCTTGCACCTTCTGACTGCTGTTTCCTGGCCAGTCATCATGTTAGCCCTTTGGCCCCTCATCTCCATGCATTCCTTTCATTTGATTCTCCATAGCTTCTGTCATGACATGTCTTGCTAAATCCCAGCCGTCTTAATTCATTAGGAACTTTTAAATACACCCAAAAAAGCACATTTACATTGTTTGGGGATGTAGATTTTAAATTATTGGGCTCTTTATTCTTAAAATGTCTTTTACCAGTTTGGTGTAATGGTTAAGTGTGCGGACTCTTATCTGGGAGAACTGGATTTGATTCCCCACTCCTCCACTTGCACCTGCTGGAATGGCCTTGGGTCAGCCATAACTTTTGTAGAAGTTGTCCTTGAAAGGGCAGCTGACATCTACCTCAAAGGTGCCTGTTGCTGGGGGGGGGGGAAGGTAAAGGAGATTGTGACTGGTCTGAGAGTCAGAGTCTAGGGCGGGATTTAAATCCAATATCATCATCATCATCTTCATTTGAGAGAGACAATGGACATTACATAGGTTCTTGGATCAGATAGTTTTCCTCAAAGAATGGACTGTGTGGGTGGTGTTTGCATGTGCTGGCTGTGTGGTAGATCTACTTGTTTATATTTCAGCTGTGCTGAGAAGTTCCAAGGTTTTACTAGTCTGCTTAGTGAATGCATGCTATGGCTGCAATCCTAAAAGCAAGGCCCATTGACTAAAATGGGATTTAATTCTGAGTAGACCTTCTTAAGAATGCTTCTTAAGTGATTCTTTACTCTGTTAGCTGGTTTCATGTGAAAAGGGCAGGCAGCTGGGTTAAGGATGGGGCCACCAGGTCCCCCTGGCCACTGGGGGATGGGAGGGATAGGCTTGCTAGATCCATGTTGAGAAGCTCCAGGCTATTGGGGGGGGGGTGGAGTCTGAGAAGGACAGGGACCTTAGTGGGGTACAATGCCACAGTCCACCCTCCAAAGCATGCATTTTCTTTAAGAGAACTGATCTATTTAATCTGCAGATGAGCTTTAATTCCCAGGAATCTCCATGTCCCACCTGGAGTCTGGTATCTATAGTATGGAAGTTTAAACCAAGCATACTCTTGCCTTAGTCAAAACAAAGCCTGGTATCAAAAAGTATTGGTGCACTGTATGCACATATAGAAGAATTGTGGAAAGAAGTACTACAACAGTTCCTGCTGGCAAAGACACAAGCATTTGTCCAAACTGTGGATTTCATCTTCAGCACCAATGTGCTGCTGAAGAACCAGTAATGCATAAATTGATTATTGAGATTATAGCCAGAGAGTTTTTAGGTAGTGGGTTTTTTTTTTACATAATGTGTTCAAAACTTCAATGAGAGCAAGTAGCTTGTTCTTTTATAGCTAACAACCCACTAGAATTTATTTATTTATTTGAATTTCTGTTCTGCCCTCCCTGCAATTTGGCTCAGGGCAGATCAGAAGAAGAGTTTATAACAATAAGAACATAATTAGATAATTCAATTATTAAAATAGTTAATATATAATTTAATTTAAAGCTATATATATAATTTAAAGCAGATAGCACTCTTGGTTAAAGTGCAGCAATCTCAAAGGTAGAGCCGCTGGGCCTATAAGAAGCAAATACTTGAAGCAGATATCTCTGCATTGATTTAATTTCCTACATTCTTGTAGGAATTTCCTTGTGTGAATATGTATAAAATGTGTGTGCTTAACCACTCTTATCCAATATGGTTATAGATATCATATAAGCATTTTATAAGCTCACTTGTCACCTGTAGGGTGCTTGGTGATTCAGTAATGTGTTTCCCTCACCACCATCACCACCACTTTGTATTTGTTGGAGTTTGCCTTTTAAGCTTTTACCTGCTTTCACACCATAATAATGCTTAAATCTAGACTCTGGCTTCTGATAAAACTGCTAATGTTAGGCATAGGCAGGTAGGTATGGGTTTTGCGGGTATGGGAGGGCCAACAGTTTGAGGTACGTTTGTACAAAATGTAGTGCAAGCAAAGTTAAGGAATAATTATGTGAGTTCTGGTAAAGGAAAAGTCATGGGAAAGAATTGTTCACACATACAGAACCAAGTAGGACTTGATAGTTCTAGAGATACCATTTCTTTTTTAAAAATCTGCTGGAGAAAGTTTGTCACTGCAATCTGTTACAAGGCTAAAAGGAGCTGGCCTGTCTAAATCCATTTTTAAAATAGGATTGAAGTGGGGGGGGAGGGAGTTGGATACCAAATTATACTTAAGTGTGTTAGAATTATAGCTGAAACATCACCTCAGGTCTTAACCACTATCTCTTCTCTGCTTTGTTGAAGCATCTGCCTTCAAAGCACCTCATAAAGAAAGAAGGCCTATAAATTTTAATTAGGTTTACCCCACAGAAAATGGCTTGATTGTGCCCTTGAAGTAGCTCTGTCATCACTTCTAAAAAATCAGTTATTTTAAGGGAAAACCCTAATATAAAATCTGCAAAGAAGATTAAGAGCTGTATATACCCATAACAAAAATTGTAAAACTGACTTCAGTACAGCATGGTTTGTGCATCTTAAATAATGCTAAAGAAATACATGAGTTTGGCAAGTGAGAACCACACTACATAGAGAGCAGTGGGGCCTGTTGGGAAGCACAGTTGCTGTTTTTAATGCATGCGTATCTGTCCTTCACCTGCTGTGCAGAAACAGAAGCAAACTGTGGACAATTAGGTTGGGATAGACCTTATGATAAATCTGCCTTCTTCCCTAGTCCCTGGAGCAGTTTTGCACAAAAGTCTTATACTGAATGTGGGAACCTCCAGTTCTCAAATGTGTATAACAGACAAACTGTAAAAAAAATTAACATACTTATATCTTCTCCATCATGTGTCAGAACCAGTGGCAACACAGAGAGAGAAGATAAAACATACATATTAAAATCTATTAAAATAGAAGAAGAAAATATATTAACTGGTTGAAACCATTTCATAAGAGAAGCCATGTTGGATCAGGCCTATGACTCATCCAGTCCAACACACTGTGTCACACAGTGACCAAAACCCAGGTGCCATCAGAAGGTCAACTAGTGGGGCCAGAGCTCCAGAAGTCCTCCCACTGTTGCTCCCCAGCACCAAAAATAAAGAGCATCATTGCCCCAGGTACAGTGTTCCATCTGTGGTACATCGTGGATAATAGCCATGGATGGACCTCTGGCCCATATGCTTATCTAATCCCCTCTTGAAACTGTCTATGCTTGTAGTTGTCATCACGTCCTGCAGTGGTGAATTCTGCATGTCAATTCCTCTTTGGTTGAATAAGTACTTGCTTTTTATCTGTCCTAAGCCTATTGCTCTTTAATTTCATTGAGTGCCCACAACTTATATTATGAGAAAGGGAGAAAAATACTTCTTTCTTTGTCTTCTCTATCCCATTTTCACATTTTTGTAAACCTCTATCATGTCAACCCTCTATCATTGTTTCTCCAATCTAAGAAACTATAACCTCTTTAGCCTTTCTTCAAAAGAAGTTGTTCCATCTCATTAATCATTTTAGTTGCCCTTTTTTGCACCTTTTCCAATGCTGTAATATCTTTTTAAGATGTGGTGACCAATACTGTACATAGTATTCCAAATGAAGCTGTACCATAGATTTATACAGGAGCATTATAATACTGGCTGATTTGTTTTCAATCCCCTTCCTAATAATCCCCAGCATAGCATTTGTCTTTTTTACTGCAGTAACACACTGAGCCAATATCTTTGGTGAGTTATTTACCATGCCTCCAAAATCTCTCTCCTGGTCAGTAACCGCCAGTTTGCACCCCATCAATGTATATTTATAATTGTGATTGTTGACTCCACTGTGCATTACTTTGCAGTTACCCATTTTGAACCACATTTGCCACATTGACACATACTCACCCAACCTTGACAGATCCCTCTAGAGTGCCTCAAAGTACTCCCTGGTTCTCATTGCTCTGAACAACTTAGTGTCATCTACAAACTTAACTATTTAACGGCTTACTTTCAACTCCAAATAATTAAAGAACAAGTTAAAAAACACTGGACCTAGCACCAAGACCTGTGGTACCCCACTGCTCGCTACCTTCTTCTGTGAAAAGTGTTCACTTTCTGTTTCCTGTTAATTAACAAATTTTTAATCCATAAATTAGCCTTGTCCTCTTATCCCATGAGTACTGAGTTTACTTAGGAGCCTTTGAAGAAGAACTTTTATCAAAAGCTTTCAGAAAGTCTAGGTAAACATCTACAGGGTTACCCTTGCCCACATGTTTGTTCTCCCCCTCAAAAAAAAAACAACTCTAAAAGGTTACTGAGACAAGATTTTCCCTTACAGAATCCATGTTGATTCTTCCTCAATACGCTTTGCTCATCAATGTGCTTACTAATTCTACCTTCATAATGGAACCCACCAACTTACCCAGTAATGACACTAGACTGAATGACCTGTAATTTCCTGAACTTCTCTGGAACCTTTTTTAAAGATGGGGGTTACATTAGCTGTTGTCCAGTCCTTGGGAATGGAGGCAGATTTTAATGATAGATGGCATATTTTTGTCATGAAATCCACAAGTTCACATTTGAGTTCATTCAGAACTCTCGGATGTATGCCAACTGGTCCTGAAACGTCACTTGAAAGATAAATGGGTCTAGCGAAAAGGAAAAGTTTTTATCCTTTCCAGAATTGAACCAAGAATAAACTTTTTCTTTCTTTTTTGTGGTTCTGTAGGGTAGAAGAGAATAATCCTAGATGTGGCTGTATTCAGCTGAAAACTGGACATTATTACTATACGTCCTTTAACATCTGTTCTGTGTATCTCAAACAGTTACAAAGCTCATCTGATGTCTGTTTCAATGTTGTTCTTCATCCCAAATTGCAATGCCCTGCTCTGCTCTGAATAACTTCTGCCAGGGGTTTATAGTGCTGTGGAAAATTGTATATATGCTTCATATACACAGTTGAATATGATTCATATTCAACCTTATTTATATTTATGTGGAACAAAGTTTGAATCCAGTGGCGCCTTTAAGATCAACAAAGTTTAATTCTGGGTAAAAATTTTCATGTGAATGCACAATTCTGAAGAAAACTTATATCTAGAATTAAACTGTTGGTCTTCAAGGTCTCAAATCTTGTTCTCAGACCAATATGGCTACCCACATGAATCTATAATTATATAGGTAATTTATATTCCACTTGTCTGCCCTAAGAATATCAAGGGGCAGCTTAAAAGTGGATAATACAGAAAAATCTAGAAGTGTATCATATTGACAGTGCAGTCCCGAATGGAGTTGCATCCTAAGTCTGTTGAAGTCAATGAAGTTAGAATGGTGTATGTAACTTAGAATTTCACTGTAAAATATGCAGTCTTCCCATCCTGTTTAAACTTCTTGTTATCAGTTGTACAGTGTCAAGCCATGTTGAACCTGTATTAGGCATTTTTTAAAAAATTCTGGCCAGTTTGTTAAGATGGACCAGGCAGATTTTAAGGGTGAAATGTTATGTGTAAAGTCTGCTTTTGGCAAACCATTCAAGATAAAACTTTAGGAAAAGCAACTTAACTTCAGTACTGAATAACCAAATGTGACTTTAAAAAATGTTTCTAATAATATGGGGCCAGGTGTAGAGTACAAAGCTAATCCTGTGTGGATGAGGGAAACTGTTCAGAAGCGAAAGGCAGGTATGTAGATATACACAAACACACACTGCACATTCCCTCTCCCTCTGCCAATAGGACTGGAAGCTGAAACAGAAATGAGGAGTGGTGGTAGGAGGAGTGGTGAAGGATGTAGGCTTAGGAGAGGAGACATCTTGGAAGCTGATTGCAAAATGTTTAGGTTATTCTGATGACATATGGTAAAGACAGAGAGATTAATGTAGTTGAGAGACTGGTTATTGGGGAAGAACAAGAATGTTGTACGTTGGCTCAGATTAATCCATGGCTGAGGGGCAGGCTCTAATGTAATTTTTTTCCTACCTGGCAAAGTATGTATAAGAAATAACATGCTAGAAAGAGAAATCATTATGAAGTATTGCAATCATGATTTAACCCCCCCCCCCTTTTATTTTTTTTGCATTCACAATGTGTTGAGGCAGAAGTGAGTGTGTTGAAAAGTCTTGATTAATACGAAGACAAGAACCAGAAGTATTAATGAATTTGTTGGGAGGGTTTAAAAAAATTGGGTCAGACCAAGTTAGAGGACTTGAGAGGTCATGGAGTAAACAAAAACAAACATAGGTGACCCCTGACCCTTAAAATTATAGAAAATATACTTTGAATGCCAGTCATTTTCTTTGAAAGACTAACTTTTAAGACATTGCTATGTTGATTTTAGTCACCTGAATGTGCAAATCATACATTATGCCCATTTAGGAGGTAGAACCACAAAAACTCATAGTCTCGGGACTAGAGAACAGTGAAACTTGGAAACTCACTGACAGCCCAGTTTTGGGCAAGAACCTCACAATGAGATGATAGTTAATGTGAATGCCAGTGGAATTTTAAATGGCGTTGACATGTAAAAGCAGAGATTGTTACTCTGTGCATAACAACAGAAACAGATTTTAAGATGTATTTTTCCTCCATTTTGGGTGCTTCCAGAAGGTGGGTGTTCCTTAGCTTCTGAAGCTTGTTATTAAACACTCAGTAGGAAAGTCTTAGGGCAAGACATTAGTGAGGTTAAAATGTAGTACAATATTTTGTATGGATCAGCAAGCAAAATAGTTATTTAAGTGAATCCAGTAATTTGGGAAAGTTCATGCCTGTGGAACAAATAGACCTCCTTCCCCTTTTTCTGATGGTGGTTGTAGATTTGATTACACCCTGGGGAGGAGTTCCACTTAGAGAGTGCCAATAGGGGTGTGCATTTGCATGTGTTGGTCCTTCCTTAGAGTTTGTGTGCTCATTTGCATGGGCGTGGATGATTGCATTCTCCTCTGCAGCACACAAGCAAACCTTTAAAACTGGTGATATAGCCTCTGGACGCAGGAGGTTTCTGACCTTCCTTTTAATATAGGGATTTTATGTCAACATATCTTGAAGAAGATCCATGTCCTGGTGAAAAGTCTTTACATGCAATTAATCCTTCCTTGAGTCATTTCTAAGTAGCCAGTGGAGTTGCAGTTTTCAGGGGTCAATAAGAGTACATTCAGCAGAACATTTGAGGACAGATGAGGTACAACAGGTTGTAATGATAGGCTCACCTAACTCAGGTGCAGGGGCTTTCACTTAATGAGGCACTCCTTGCTTCACTGATTAGAGGATAGAGGTTGCTGATCTTAACACAAGGCAATGAATGTCTTCTAGTGGAAACCTCTAATTTTTTTTTAACTAACATCAGTAGCACATACAGATTTTAAACTGCATGTAATAACAAGAGGAGGTTGCCACAGTGTTAATGTTCTAGTGCACCTCTGAGATACAGTATCCTGACAAACAGTAAGCAAATTTTACCAGCTCCCATGAAAGGCAACTCAGGTTCTCTTGACCAAGAATCAGTTAAAGATTACTCCCTTCCCTTCTGGATGTTTCTGCTTTCCAAGTGATAGCCATGTTAAGAGAATTATTCTGAAGTCACTCCTGTGATTGTAGCATGGGGATGACTTATAACTGTGGCTGTAGATGAGTCAGACTAATGTCTCTTGTTAATTTAGATTCCTTCCCCCACCCTGTCCCAAAGGCTTCAGGTAAATTATAGTCAAGCATATCTCAGTTCTGAACTGCCCTGTGTGACAGGTTAGGCTGAGGGAGAAATTCAGCTAAGGATTTTAGACTGCTCAATGTAAGATCAGCATCTGTATATTACGCTTGCCTGTCTTCAGATGGAACCTGGGGATCTCCCGCTTTTACAACTGATCTCCAGCTGTCAGAGATCAGCTCCCCTAGAGAAAATGGCTGCTTTGAAGGGTGGACTCTATGGCTGAGACCCTTCCCCAAACCCCAGCCTCTTCCAGCTCCACCCCCAAAGCCTCCAGGTATTTTGCAAAACAGACTTAGCAGCCCTGTACTGTATATGATGAAGGTTTTTTTGCCTGCAGTTACATTAAACAGTTCTAATAAACAACGTGATAGCTGATAGCAGCACTGAAAGCCGAGTTATCATTATGTAAAATGTTTAATGACTGAAGGTGACAACCTTCAAGAACATTGTTTTCGAATTATCAGATTCTTTTGTGCAATATGAGGTTGCATCCAGACATTGTTAGTTAGTATAATGTAGTTGCACCGTAGCAAGAATTAGCAGGTGGATTTTCCTGTGTGGGCAAGACTGTTCAGAACGATTGTTATAGCACAGTATCCAACGATACATGGATACAGCCTGGGTGACATTTAAGCTGCATTCATGGGTAATAGGGGTAATTCCAGCCCCCAATGCCATCCCCATTTTTGTCAAATTTAAGACACAGGCTTGAATTCACTGGTAATTTCCATGAATGTAAGGGATTTCTGTTAACAAAGCATGTCTTCTTCATCTCCTCCTGCTGTAATTTGAAATGCCCTCCAAAATGGGAGGATTAGGGAACCTGGGAACAGTGAGAGGAGTGAATTAGAGGTGTGCGGCGAGAGAGAGCGAATTGGAGGTATGCTGCGGGAGAGAGCAAAGTGGAGGTGTGCGGCGGGAGAGAGCGAATTGGAGGTGTGCAGTGGGAGAGAGCAAATTGGCAAAAAAGCTTGCTTCTGCCCATAGAAATCCCCCAGGAGTGCCAAACCATAGAGGTCATCTTCACATTATTTACAGCGTTTAAGTTTCAAAACATACAACCACCATGGCAGTTTCCCCAAATGAAGTTTAACATCCCTCTTCATGCTTTCCATACTGTCTATCACCAGTGTTACTACTAGGACTGATTTTTGTTTATCTTTGATGTTTTTAATCATCTAATCCCCAAAGACTCTGAAATTAACACTAGACACATGGATAAGTAGAGAAAAATGAATATAGCAGCAAGCCAGAGAGGGCTGAGACAGCTATCAGAAGAGTTCACACATTTCATCTATGTTTAAATGTTTTGGTGTAATTAAACTACTTGGCATTCATCTGTCCATGTGAATCTGTGTATAATTTGGGACTTGTGTGTGCTGGGTTTTTTTAACTGTTAATTGGTTTGGCATCAGTATAGAAACAACAGTAGGTTTATCTACTTCAATCCTGCCAGACAGAACTTTAAAAAGCACTATTATGAAGTTGCTAAGGATAGATGCTGATGGGAAGTACCTTATGATTTCAGTGGCAGTTGTATTTTTTTATTGTAACGTCATATAATGCTCTGGTTCTTGGTAAACTAGATGGACCCTTAATCTGATCCTCACGTCTACTCTTGTATATTTTGCTGAGCACTCTTCTTCCACCCCACCCCATTATGTAAGAGTAATGTTATGGCTACAGTGTTGGAAATTAATATTAAATTTTGTGGAATGTTTTTGTAGTAAAAATACTATCATTAAAAGTATGTTTCTGGCTACAATAGATATTTGATTTAAATTGAAATGACACATCACGGTTTGCACACTGTTTAGGGATCAGTAGAAGAGCCTCTGCTTTGCATGCAGAAGGTCCCAGGTTCAGTCCCTAGCATCTCCAGTTAAAAGAACCAAGCAGGTGATATGAATGACCTCTGCCCAAGACCTTGTAGAGCTGCTGCCACTCTGAGTAGATAAGACAGACCTTGATGGTCCAAGGGTCTGATTCAGTACAAGGCAGCTTCATGCATAGATAGGCAGATACAGTTTAGTCTTGTTTTTGCTATGGAGTGAAATTTTCTGCTGCTTTTTTGCGTCAAAAAATATAAGCAAAGTTATCAACAGAAATTAAAATATTTTGCCTAAACAAACCTCCTAATGCATTTTGTGATCTCTCTCTTTTTAGATTAATATTTTGGATGCCAAAAGAAGTATGAATATTGGGATTTTCCTCAAGCAATTCAAAAAGTAAGCTCTTGTATAGCTTTTGCAATAATTAAAGATGATATAAAAATGGCATATTGGGATACTCAGCAATAAACTGTATATCTGCAAGCTTAATCTCATCTGCAAATGGAGAGGAGATCTGTCAATCTGCTTTATTTTGTGTGTTCTTTTAACATGCAATAGTTTTAAGTTCCAGGACTAAGCAATTTTCAGTGTTAGGCCAACCTCATTTGTTACTGATTTCAGATGAATTTTAATTTCTTTGTCTATTTTATTATCGTATGGAAGCTACAATAATAACACACATATACATCATTTTCCATACATGGAACTTAAATAAGAGTCAATGGCATTAATACATTATTTTTGTTTGACTGAAGAGAGAATGAGAGACTCTACTGGGGAAGGGTCTGTTCATTTTGGTGTAACCTCCACAACTATATCCCAACAGATACTGCTAGGTTGTCCTTTTAAATACTGCTATGTTGTCACTGAGTGCTGCATTAGAATGAAACTGAATCACAGTGCAAAAGAATTAGGATGTGTTTAGAACTGGAAGAAAGATAATATAGTTTGTGGAAATACAAAGCTCTTAGCATCAAGATGTATTTTGGTTTTGTTTTCTTCCTGCACCCCCAGATCGATCGGATTGATAATTGAAGATCTTAACTCAGGAAGAAGTGATCTCTATAGTTCTGAAACACTATGTGAACTTCTTAAATTATTGCCAGAAACAGAAGAGGTAAGAGAAGGGTTGGATGGCCATCCATTCTTTAAATTCAACAAATAGCTACATGTTCTGGAAGACTGGAGAAGCTACATGTCCTAGCTTCTGGTGTGAACAATGCTCTTAATTGGTGAATATACAGTCTTGTTCCAAAGCTGAAGTGCTTAGATTGGAATGTACTAACTAACCCATGCCACAAAATGGAATATTACAGCAGCCTTGCAGCCATGTTCATTTGAAGAAATGATTGGGAAGATGTTGTAGCTAAATGTTGTCAAATATTTGGCACTGTGGAAGAAAAACTAGTATGCATCAGGAATGGTTAATTATGCCTTTTCTACTGAACACTTTTTTTTCCAAACAAAATGTTAACTTTATTGATATTTCTATATATTTATATCAACTTACGTAGATATACATACACATATACCCATAGAGCTTTAGTAACAATAGTTCATAAATATATCAATCATTGTATACAGAGTTGGGAGGTATTATATCACATTCTGTTAAATATGTGACTACAGGGTACTATTGCTCTATTATTTTTCTATCCTATAGTGAAGTTCTGTTGAACACTTTTGAAAGCACTTTTTCAAGTACTTGGTCCCTTCTCTGTGGATCTATAATGTGATTGACTGAAAGCCCATGAAGGCTGAGGATAAACGGGGGCAAGGCAGTCAGTAGCAACACAGTTGATGAGATGAGCTAGGGAAGGTTTTCTGAAGAAAGCATGAAGGGGGACACACAGAGATAAAAATTCAACCCCAAGCATAACAGCAATATGGCCAAAGTGCTAGCTTTGAGAAAAGACACTTAAGCTGGAGGGAGAGGGAAACAACAGAAAGAAAATACAAGAACATGTGAGGTTGATTAAGGTGTTTGGGGTGGAAATGTTAGGTGTTCAGGGCAGAGGTTTAAAGATTGGGGAGGTGTTGAACTGTTTCCAGTGTCCAGGGGGTTAATCTGGTACACTCCTGTCATGGAATGGTGCTGCCTTAGAATGCGCTTGTTTGCACTGCCACATCAGAGCAGCTCTTCATGTGGAGACTTTCCTGAGAAGCTCTCCTTGATATTTGAATTGGCTTGTTGCAAAATGATTGAGAGCTTCTACCAAATATTTCTGAACTTAATAATATAAAAGAAAGTCCATAGTGGAAGAAACTGTAGCTGTGCAAGAATAGGATGATTAAGACAGGCATGAGATTCTTATTATTTTTATTTTACATTTATATCACACCTTTCTGCCATCATGAAGGCCATCAAGGCAGCTAATGAATTAAAAACATACATAATAATATATGTTTAAAACCATTGAAAGCAACAAAGTACATATAATAAAACCAGAGCTAAAATACACATACAAAAACTTAACAAAACACAGAGCAGGAAGGAGAGATCACTGAAGGAAATCACATTAACCAAAAATCTTAACTCACTGATGGAACGTAGCACCAGAAGGAGACAGGCAAAGCTCCCTGGGGAGAGAGTTCCAGAGTTCTGGTGCTATGAGTGAGAAGGCCCTCTCCAGAGATGCCACTTGCTGAATTTCAGAAGGCAAGGGCGTCCAGAGCAGGGCCTTAGAAGATGGCCTCTGTGGTCGGGTAGGTAGATCAGTGGTTGGGTGGTCCTTCAGTAATACTGATCCCAAACCATATAGGGCTTTAAGAGTCAGGGCTAGCACCTTCAGGTGTGCCTAGAAACAGATTGTGCACCAGTGTAGATGGGCCAAGACTGAAGTGATGGTTCCTTCATCCCATTCCGGTAAATATTCTGGTGGCAACATTCTACACCATCTGAAGTTTCAAACACTTTCAACATAAGCCTCCAATAAAGCACATTGCAGGAATCTAATCTAGATGTAATAATCAGGGCGTGCGCTACAGTTGCCATATTTTTTCTACAGTTGGCTAACCAGTCAAAGCAGGCACTCCTGGCCACACCTGCTATTTGCTTATCCAGCACTAGGTTGGGATCTAAGAGCCCCCCAGACTGTGCCCTGTTCCTTCAAGGGGTGCTTGATCCAATCCAGAACAATTGATACCATAAATTATCTTACAAACCTTATCTTTTAAAAATATTCTCATATATGGCAAAAGATTTTGATAGCCAGAGAGAGAAGAGTAAGGATGATTCCCAGTGGACAGAAGAGACATTTCAGTTACCTTTGTAGTTTCTTGTCTTTTAATATAAGCAATTGATATGTCCAGACTTTTCACCTCTGCCTGAATCCTTGGTGTGCACAAAGGGCTTGGTGTACAGTTATGTCTTAACTTAGACTTTATACTATGCTGTGGAGGTACATTAGGCCTACAAAGAAACCAGAGATTTTCCCACAGTTCAGACTTGGGAGAAGAGATGGGATCTCTCTTTGACCTCACATTGCATTTTAGAGATTTCCTGAGCACAGTGTGAAATTGGAGATGAGAGCAGGGACAGTTGATGGAGAGAGGATGGAAAGTTTGTGTAGCAATTGAATTTGTAGACTCCTGTTTATGTAAGTTTTCTGAGTTCACAGTATGGGTTATAAAATCAGCCTTTTCTCGATGCAGAATTAGGATGGCCTTTGAAATGTTTTGAGTGACTGAACAGAGTAGAGTGTGTTCGTCTTTGTGCTAGTAGCAATTGGCTTCTGTGTGTAAGGAAGCAAGAAAGGCTGATGCCTCAAGCAACTTAATGTGCCTGATCAGTTAGCAAAGACCACTTGTACATTAGTCAAAGGCCTATGGGCTAACTTTAACTCTACGGAAGCAGACCTTAAGGTGTGCTGAGATTGGCCTGTGAGCAGAATGCAAAATGTGTCATTTTCCTATGAGTAAATTTTTCTAATGTCTTTCCATCACTTTGGAGAAAGAATGGGTTGGATCCCATAGAGCAGGGGTCCTCAAACTTTTAAAATAGGGGGCCAGTTCACTGTCCCTCAGACTGTTGGAGGGCCGGACTGCTGTGGTGGCTGCCGTTACTGTACAAGGCCGCGGGCCGTCAGTTCTCTGACTTCTGCATCTCTCTCCCTTCCCCACACCACACACCCAGCCTGGGAACTCACCTCACCTCGGTATCGCCTCACACTCTGTCTCTGCCGCCTCAGCTCAGTGCCGGAAGTGTGCATTGCTAACGCGAGTTTAGGTCAAACGTCACTTCCGGTCTGATTTTGCCATAACCCGGCGGGCCGCATAAACGTCCTCAGCGGGCCGCATCTGGCCCGCGGGCCGTAGTTTGAGGACCCCTGCCATAGAGGATTTCTGTCTGAGAAATGTAACTTGCTCCCTCTCTTCATTGTTGTTCTTGGGAAACAGTAGAACCCCCCCCCTCAAAAAAAAATATGAGGGGAAATTGTAGGACTGTGGAAGGAGAACAAAATTAGCAAAAAGTGCCCCCCAACTCACAGAAATCTTTCATGGGATTAAAGTTTATATGCAGATGTAAGAGCTATGTTGTTGCATACACAGAACTACCAGAAGCCTGAAATCAGCCCCTATTAGTTCTCTTCCCTCCTGTCTTCACCTGACTAAGGACTGTACACCAAATGTTGTTCTCTCCGTGTCCACTGCTACCACATAACCCCTCCTACATGCACATACACAAGCATCTTTTACCTCTTTTCTTTGCAACATATCCTTTCCAGCCAGGTAGTCTTGACTTTTGTCTTTTATCATCTGGAGGGACTATGACCAGTATTTCTTGGAAACCCCAACCCTTTATTGTTTTATATTGATATATATATCACACACCTTCATTGAACAAATATGAGAACTTTCAGTACCTGTACAATTTTATGAAAACATGAGGTGCAGCCTTACCTTTACAATGGGGAGAAAGGGAGAAACTACCTGCAATGCCTGAAATATCTCATAGACCCCATTCATACATAGCAGCAGTAGAGTTGCTGCTATGTATGACATGATCCTGTATAACACAGCTGCATATACTGTACATGGATGAAGCTAACTAGGTACATTTCTTTGCTCGACTTCTGTCCTCTGTTCTGGCAGACAGAGACAGATAACTGGGAATATTCCATGTGATAGACCCCACGCATGCAGTTCCTGTGTAAAATAACATAAAGAGCAGTTACTCTCATAGTGCTGTTAATAAGTGTAACCGGAGAATCTATTACTGCCATCATAATTTTGTTGTTGTTCAGTCGCTATCATAACACAGAGAGTAAAAAGAATAAGAAGTCTGTTGGGAGTTCATCAACAGTTTTTACACTGAAACATTCTCATCTCTTAAATGTTAGAAGCCCAGTTCATGTATTGTGTTTGTAAAATAGCTGTCACTACAAAAACTGTCTTAATGGCTGTCTTCCAAGTTTCAAAAAGGGAGTATTTCCTATGCTGTAGTGCAGGGATGGCCAACAGTAGCTCGCCAGATGTTTTTGCCTACAACTCCCATCGGCCCCAGCCATTGGCCATGCTGACTGGGGCTGATGGGAGTTGTAGGCAAAAACATCTGGAGAGCTACTGTTGGCCATCCCTGCTGTAGTGTGTCCTATGCCATCATCAGTTGTCCCAATTAAAGTAGTCACGATGGTGCAGGAGACACTGACATGGGAAATACTACTATGATCCCTGTGTCTACTCATGTTAGTAACATCCATATCGGAGTCAATTATTGGAGTAGTTTTGTGGTATAAAGCACACTACAAAGGGAACAAGAACTGAGCAAACTCAGTTTTGTTTGACAGTGTCTTAGGTTTTTAAACACTAGTGGCTGGAGATCTTGATCCAACACTGAGAGACACTAATGATTGCAGATCTTTCCTGCATTTCCCCTGTCTGCAACAGTCCTTTCTGTCTTTCACATTGGTACACTTTCCTGTTCATGGATTCAACCCTAGGATATAAATAGGGCATAATTTTGAAGAAGGATGTATTCAAGACATGTTTTGAAAAATTGGGACCTGAACTACTGAATGTTGAAAAGTCAACATAGTCTGAATGGCTTGGCTTTACCACTACATAACACCACATGTGTGGGATTAGGATTAAGGGTTTGTACAGTAGAGAGTTTAATTTGTAGGCTGGCCTTACTTCAGATATCAGTCTCTGGGTGTGGTAAAGATTAGGATGAGACAAGGCAGATAGCCATGCGTAGGGGGAGAAAGATATATTAGGTGATGCTTTTTAATTTTATGCATTCTTATCCTATCTTGTGAAATAGTACTGTCCCCATCATACATGTCCAGGTAAAATTGGAATTTACATTTTACAAAGATAGCCGCACTTGTCTTCAGTGTCATTATCACTTTTCAGTGCCATCATGCAATAGAACTGAAGTGAACTATAGTCTGTGAATGATTAGAAGACTGGTGAGCCCATGGGTATGCACTCATTCATATAGAAGTGACCCCATTTTTCATCTTTGTGATGAAGCAATTGATAAATTAATATTATTGATGTTGAAACTCATATGAAGATAGGAGGTATATTTAGTAGAGTTTAATAAACTATGTTTTTCTTAACTTGCCAAAGATGGTTTGAAAAAAGTGTCAGTGAAAAAGGATTACATGATTCCTTCATTATTTTTGGAACACATCTCTGTTTGAAACCAAGAATGTGGTGAGATTGCACCCCTAAAGGGGAAGTGTAGATAAAGAAATAAGACACAACTTGTTTGCATATGCAGTTTGTACCTCTTGCATTTTGGCAGGTTCTCTCATGCTAACTTGTAGCACTTAGAGTGCTATTAATTGTCAAGTATGTGTGTATTATGCAGGATTTGTGACAGCACATGAATTGATTTTTGTGGTTCCCTTTGTGTCTGATTGCTGTCAACAGGACTTCAATAAAAAGCAATCACTTGAAATTATTTAGTTCTTGTGAAAACTAGGGCACTTTTTTTTAGCAATATGTTTTCACTGACACCCCCCCCACAAGCCTATGTTCAGATACATGCAGGCATAAGGCAGTGAAATGGTTAGTTATTTAGTGGTGTAACAAGCTTTCCTCTTGTACATTGTTTAATATTTTGAGGTGTCTTGTTTCCACAAATTTTTGAAAAATGCTTGTTTAATCTCTTGATGATGGACTTAGTATTAGGGGACACAGGGACTTCTGCTAAAAATAGTAGACCAACAACTCATTGTACTCTCTCTTCCTGATATCTTTTAGTAATAATATGTGTAGTGTTATAGTGGTATCTTGCTACAAGTCTTCTTGCTGTTGGAAGTAATAGCTAGATAAGTGCACTGCTGCCAAGAGATTTGCAGGGCACTATTGCATGGCATTTTATGCTAGAATGATATTGCTGGGCATGGGGAGAAGCAAGACACTTGGTCTGTGTCTGCCATAATGTGTAATTCTAGCTTCAATAACTTGTAAGTGCAATTTTTGAAGTTAATTATGGTAAACTCTTAGAAAGCTCACTTTTAAAAAAATATTGCTTAATCATGGACTGACTTATCCTTGATATGTGCGCACTTTCTTTCTTTTGCTTCTTTTTAGGTAAAAAAATTAAAAGATTTCAGTGGAGACGTGTCAAAATTGTGTCAAGCAGATTCTTTTATGTATTTGCTAATCCAGGTGCCAAAGTAAGGAAACTTCAAATCCATTCTATTCACTATTGATGCTTTAATGTTTGTTCCAAATCTAAAGTTTGTTCCAAGGCTAAATGTTTGTTCATCTTTTCAGCTACTCGCTGCGAATTGAAGCCATGATGTTGAAAAAAGAATTCTCCCCGTCTTCTACTTCTCTACAGAAAGACATGACGATTATAAGGAGGGCTACTAAGGGTAATTAAGCATGCTGAAGCATGCATTTGGCTCTTGTTTTTTCATAGCAGGTTAATCAACCTAACTGCAATGATGAGAGCTGGAATTTCAGGTACCTGTTAGCTATTTAAAGGAAGCAAGCTAGCTCTGACACATTCCATAAGGGTGTGTGTTTGTGTGTGTGTTACCAGTCTAGAGTGTGTGTCTCCCACTTTATATTCTGCTACCACAGCCAAGGTGTTGGGTCATTTCTTTGCTTCTACCATTTTTCTTTTGTGTAGTAGTCAAATTGCACTTCTGTCCTTGAATTGGTGTATCATTCAGTCTTTGTTTCTGAAGTACTAGAATCCATCATTCAAACCTGCAAGTTGTTCACAGTGACTTCTGTGATTCTCTTTTCTGTCATCTTATTGCTTTCCATATATTTTGTCTTTACTGTCCCCCTTCTTAGTGCAGGCACCAGTGCTCATGCTGGTTTGAACTAGCTGCATTGCTGAGCTGCATGGTCATTAATCTCTGAACTGTAGAAGAGAAGCTGTATGACAAAAAGTAATGAAGCATTCTGGGAGTGCTGGATTTAGGAGCAAAGACTTGAGTGATGAGAGGAAGGAAGACACAGAAGAGACTTTCTGTACCCAGAAAATGGTTGCCTCCAGCATATTAGAAATAAATTATTTAGAATGTTTATCAGTATGGCTTCATACATTTACAATGCTTTTTAACACTCCATATATCCGGATTAGCCTTTGGCAATTCCTTGTGAATGCCATTAGTGTAAGAGGCTGTAGAATGCGGCATTGTACTGTTTTTTCACTCAAAAGCAGCCCCTTTCAAATTCCCTTTGATCTCTTGGCTTTTAATTACAGTGAGCTTCTATGGCTTCTTATAACAAAATCTTTCCATTTGTCTGCTTTTTCTCTGTCTCTAAGATAACATATTTTACTCAAGGTGTTAAGATTACATTCAAAATGAATTGCATCAGACTATTTTTTCTTCTGCTGTGAAAACCTTGAAGCTTGTAAGAATCTTGTTTTCTGCAGTACTAGTGGGATACGGTTGTACTGATTACACAGATGCCAACTCAGTTTGTTTTGCAAATGCTTTAGGGGAAAAAATCATAAAAAAAGATCTTGAAGATGTCTTAATGCCAGTTTTGTGAAAAGACTTTCAGAATGGGAGAATGTCTATAAATGGTCTTTATCAGCTGTATTCTCTGTGGTTCAGATTAAAAACTAAACTATAGTTTTGTTATTACAACAAGTGCTGAAAGAACTTCAGGTTCACTTCTACAACCCCTCCCTCCCTCTCATTCTCACTCTTACGCTGAAAGCACTAAGTACAGACAAAACATAGCTTGCTGGGTTTTTTGTAATTTGTAGCATATCATAGTTTGCCATTACAAGTGAACCAGCAGACTATAATTGGAGTGTGCAAGAGCAAACCAAAGTTTCCCAGTTCAATCTTAACAGCAGACAATGGTTTGTAGAAAAAGCAGACGTAATTAACTTTCATTGTCTAAGAAGAGGCAGAAGGGAGGAGAGCTCATTGCTGCTAAGCCACTGGTGATTTATGGTGACCCTGTAGGGCTTTCAAGAAAGAGATATTCAGAAGTGCCTTGCCATTGCCTGCCTCTGCATAGTGACCCTGGAATTTCTTGGTGGCCTTCCATCCAAATACAAACCAGGGGCAGCCCTGCTTAGCTTACAAAATCTGACAAGATTAGGCTAGCCTGGGCCATCCAGGTCAGGGCAGTGAGCAGTCACACTATAAATATAGTTCTGAATTTAACACCTAAGGAACATCAGTATAAGAAATGAGCACTGAATGAAAGAGCTGCTTTATCTCTTTAGGACTGAGAACTCTATCAAACACTTGGCAGGTAGGATCCTTGGCCATATCAGTATTGACTATCTAGACTCTCTAACCTTTAGAATCTTTGTAAAAGTTGTGTAGGCACAATATCTAATGTAAAACAGATTTTCCCTAAACAGCCAAATGACTTGGATTTCCATGTCTCTTGTAGAGCTGATGTGCTGTGAGGAGTTACATTCCATATTGCATTTGGTCCTTCAGGCTGGGAATATTATGAATGCTGTAAGTGGACAAATCTTGTTTGTGGGAGGGACTAGATTTCTTGTGTTCTTGAGTGGAATGACTTTGTATCTCTTTCTGTTCTTTTCTTCTGGCACCCCGCTCTCCAAAACTCTTTAGGGAGGCTGTGCTGGCAATGCAGTTGGTTTTAAACTGGCCTCATTACTCAAGTTGGCAGATACAAAAGCGAACAGGCCTGGAATGAATCTGCTTCACTTTGTTGCTTTGGTATGTAAATAACAGCTATTTTATAAGATAGCAGAGTACAAAACTTTAGGCAGCTGGCATAAGTGTCTGACAGGATCTTAGGGAAGGTTACATGCCACAGGTTTAAAGAATAAAACAAAATATTGTTTCATTAGTCTCTTTGCTGTTATCAGTAATTGACACTTGTAATTTAAACCTGCAGCCTTGAACAAGCATACCATTTGAAGTCCTAGAATCCACAGCTTTAGACTATTATATAAAATCTTTAGTTCTAGACTGTCTAATCACGTTCCTGGTTAACGCTGGTAAAAAACTGCTAGATCTGATTAATTTGCTTAGTGATAGCTTGAAATAAACTTTTTCTCAGGAGCTTTATCAAGGGGAAATGAATTGACCCTTTGGGAACTAGTCATATTTTTAGTCAATTTAAACTTGATAGTTATTTTAGTAAATCTTTGCAAGGTTTTGCTTTGTTCCTGAAGATGTGTGGATTGGCAGTCTTTCCTGTGATTTCATGGTTTATCTCTGTGCAAATTGGTTTAACAATTAATCTGAAGATTTCAGAGGGGGAGTGAAGAAGAGTTAATATTAAGTGAAGGTTAGGCAGGAAATGTTGTATTAGCTTGCACAATGGGCTTTAGTACTTTGCATTTACCTAATGCTGCTCCTTAGTACATTATGATTTCTGAAACAGAAATTGCCATTTTATCTTGTTAAGTTGAATCCTTCTAAGCATTTTAAGCAAGGGGTTTTCCAAAACACTTGATTTGTTTTAGTTTGATTCAAACACAGCAGACTTAAAGCAGAAACATTTTAACTGGCTTCTCTAAAAGACATAGATCTGTATTTGTAAGCATGGGCAAGGACTGTTATGGAGATATTTTGTTTATTGCAGGAAGCGCAAAAGAAGGATAAAGCTCTTCTAACCTTTTCAGAAAAATTGCAGCATGTTCAAGAGGCAGCCAGGTAAGCAAGAGAAAATGAGAACTTTAACTGGGAACTTTTCTTTGAGAAGCACTTAAACACATGCACAAAGTCTTGGCATGAAAACTGAGATCTTAACAAGTGTTTGCTGTAGACTTGGCGGTTTCATTTTCACTGTAAATAAAGCAGTGGAATACTAGAACAGTGCTTGCAGCATGCCTTCAGGTTCAGAGGTTTCATGAAGTTTTTTTAAAAGCATAGTTAACTTCTGATAAGTTAGATTCAGGTGTGTTTGAGACAAAAAAAAATTATTCAAGGCATACAGTTGCACGCAAAAGCTTATACCTCGAATAAAATTTTTTTGGTGCTATTGGACTCCATTAAGTTAATTTTTGTTGAATGATCAACTGACTAAAGTAAATATCAGTGTTATGGGAAATTGTTTGATATTTGGTGATTTAACAGCTTTTGCCTGGTAAATACATAACTTTCATTTTGTTTGTTGAAAATCCCTAAAAAGCTGGGGGGGGGGGAGCCTCTATAAACAGAAAACCAAATTGTGCAAACTGAACTGTTGTAAGCTAGCATGTTTTTGCAAATAGGATTTTAAAACTGAGATTTTTGGTGGTTTTAATCACCTGGGTAATGGGTTTTGTCCAGCTGGTGTTTGGGAGGTGTTCCCTTTCTGTCTTCTCAGATGGAAAGGACTGAACACTCTCAGGAAGAGGACTATGCAAAGAAAGGGGAACTCCTTAAAGCTGTACTTTGGTAGTATTACCATGACTATGCAAGTAACTGGGATTGTGGGTACTGAGAAGTGGAGTTATATTGCTGTGTTCAACTCACAGCTGTAACTTCTGTTAGCATGCATGAGCCCTATAACTTGACTTTCAGAAAAACACTTTGACATTGGTCAATTACTGTAACTTCCTAATCAGCTCTCTTAAGGCACAGGACAGGTTTAATTTGTTCACTTAGTGTATGTTACTAAGCAGTTTTCTTTTTAAACTGACAACTAGCACTTTATTGATGGGTGGTGCCTTTCTCACAGATGTCTTTTTTCTTTCAGAATACCTGTTGATAATCTAGAAGCAGAGCTTAATTCACTCTCTTCAAAAATAAAATCTCTTAAGGAAAATATTCGAAAGGATCCAGAGCTGTATCGCCAGATGGAAGGCTTCTTCCAGGTTTGTCAGGTGTTCCTTTTGTTTCCGTTGACTGTATCCATATCCTGCATTTTTATTGGCATACTTAACAAACCACCCAAATTGTGCTTTAATTGCCTCTTCAGGGTTGCCCCCTTCTGCAATTCTGCTTGTCACTTGTAAGCATTTTGGCATGGTGACTTTACATGGAAGGGTGCTGAGTTTTGTTGACCCTGAGGCTTAGGCAGGTACCTCTTTTGTTTCTGTGAAAAGGGTTGGCCCAGATCTCTACGTTAAGAATAGTCTCTGCTGCTCTGAATAACATGGACAGGCTGCATTTTGAACTAAGTGGTGTTAAGCTGAAGTATTGTTTTGTTCATAAATTAAATTTTGGTAGTGGAGATTTTAAAAAAAAAAAATTGCTCCCTTACCAGAAATACATGTATCACTATTTAAAGCACTACAAGACATCATTGTTTTCCTTACTATCTTGCTCCATGCAGGCTCTCTCTTGCTCTTTTTTTAATTAGTAGTTTTATTTTGCCTTTAATATTCATTATAAGCATTTTGGGGGAATAAAGTTTCCATTTAAAACCAGGCACTGTGCGGCATAGCTTAAGAATAGTGGACCTCATATTGTAAATCACATAATTTAGCTTCCACTTCAGTGCCAGAGAATCTGTCAACTTCCTGAGAAGCATAGCTTTCATTTGTGAACAGGAACAGGGTTGTAGTTCTCTTGGCTGCAAAGAGAAGTTTAAAATGTTTTGAGTGCTTCCCGACTCCTGCTGATAGACCCCTGTCCATCGCATGTTTATTTCTTGTAAAATGGAGCCGCCATCTACTATACGATTATGGAACCATCTAAACTGGCAGAACCAGCGCCAAACAAGTTACTGCTGCCAGATTTATTCTATGTAATGAATTATGTATTTTAAATATTTTAACTTAATTAACTGGTTTTTATGTTTAATTTCTTTAATTGTTAAATTTTAAAGTTTTATCCTTTGTTAAATATGTGAAATGTTGTTAGCCGCCCTGAGCCGCCTAGGCGGGGAGGGCGGGATATAAATGTAAATATAAATAAATAAATAAATAAATAACAGAATTGTTAGAGGACAGGAAATTGAGTCCTGCTTCTCTGTTTCTTTCTATGTATCAGTGCAGTAGAGTAACACCATGCCTAGTGTGGGTGGCATTGAGTCAGATAAGCTGTTGCCTCTTCTCTTGCTTAAATGGATGTTGTGTTCCATAAGTGAGATTTGATAGGCTAGTTAAAGAAATATTTTGATTTAATTTGAAATCTGTCTTCTTGGACTGGCATTGCAGAAAGGAACTTTTGGGTTGTGCTTTCAGTAAACTGAAGCCCCAATTAATAATCTGTGGGTTATTAATTCTTATGTGGGTACCTGAGAACATCAAGAGTCACTCTGCTCACCTTGTACAGTAACTGCTAAAGCCTATGTAAGGATTAGTTCATTAAGACATACAAGCGATTAATGCTGTTTAGTCTTTCCTTCATCTATAACATGGGAAGTATAATGTATAAACCTTGTCCATAAGTGTAGAGGTTTTAGCCATAACCTTAACCATTGCTTGTTGCCTTGAAAGGCCAGTTAAAACCAAAATGTCCAATGAATCCATGCATACATTCGCCAAGCAAAGTCCTGTCCTTGCTATGCAAGGAGAGCCCAGTTGAGGCCTTCTTGTCACCTTGTGAGCAGAGAGCCTGGAGTATCAGGGAAACTGTCTTTATTTTAGCTTACTTAGTGCAGATATAATGCTTAGTGCAAGTTACATAGGCAAAACAAGGCCTTTCCCACTATCTACAGCCTAAGATCCTTCCCTTGGAAATACTAGGGATTACACTGAAAATCTTGCATGCAGAATATGTGCAGCTGAGCCTCATCTAACAGAGATAAAATAGGATGGACTTTACTTTGGATTCAGTGAAGTAATTTGTTTCTCATGATAATTATTAATAATAATTCCTTGTAAATATCTGTAAGGTGGCTTGCAATAATAAAAATTGTGAATACAATAAAATTACCTGGATAAAAGCAGAGGCTTTTATCTGCACTCCCCATCCACTGCCCTCACTTAGCAGAATAGCGTGGAGGAGGGAACAATGTTATATGATGTAACAACATTGCCTCTGGGTAAAGAACTGGAAATGACATCACAGCTTCAAGCAGCTCTCTAGGAATTCTGCAGATCTCTATAGTTTTTACCAGAGAGAGTGGGAAAATTCCTAGAGTATCACTCAATTCAGTGACTTTGTTTCTGGGTCTTCACCCAGAATTAATATTACCACATTGCACAGTGCTTCCTTTCCCAATCCCATGTCCCATCCACAATCTCCTCCTATGCCGTGCCTATATTTGGCAACCCTAGAAGAGAGCATTTCAGGTTTTCAGCACCACTACTGAAAAAGCTATGCCCTGATGTTCACCCTTGTAGCCTGAGAAGGGGGTTGGTGCGCAGAGCAGTATGTCTATGAACTCAAATTTATTTAACCATTATTGCAGCCTGAAATATAGGTATGCCCATGCTTTGCTTGTCATAATCAACTACTACTTTTGATATGCTATGATTTATCTGATGTACCTGATTTGTAGTATTGAAGTGGATTCGGTCTTACTTGGCTTCTCTGCTTTTGTCTCTAGAATGCTTTAAAAAAACCCATGAGATTTGATTGGAAATAATTCCAAGTACATGTTTAGATCCCTTTTCATTTACATCTTATATAACATAACATTTCCTTCCTAAAAATTGTGGGTGAGGTTTGAAAATTGGCTTCTTTCATCCTGATTAATCAGCTGTTAATTGAAAAGATGGAGTCAATTTTCACCTCTTATTTAGTTGATATTCTTGCTTCTTTATTGAATGACATAATTTTTTCCCTATTGCAATGGCTGACAAATCTAAGATTTATCTACTTCTGTGAAGATAGTGTTTACACACTCTGTAACCCTAGTTGGGTCTTTGAACTCCAGCTTTTAAAGAAAAACTACTAACCACCCCCATACAAAGTGTAATATGTTTTTGGCAGATATTTTTTTCCATTTCATTTTATAAGTCATGAAAGAAATGCTGAATGCATCTAATTTCGTTTTATAAATGCCAGTGTGCATTATGTTTGTTAGAAAAGAAGGTATAAGAAGAAAACCATCATGCTAAAATCCAGGTCTGCAGCATGTTATTTTGACTAAACATTTGTCACTTTAACTCTGTTTGTCCAATCTCTCATTTGATTTGAGTTTCAAAAGAAGTGTTTCTATGAAGCCATATTTACCAAATGGCAGCTTCTCATGTTTCTGTTTGAAAGGAAGGCATAGGAGTGAGTTTTTCTAAGTCATATTTTGGTCTGAAGAGGTGTTGGAATTGTTCAGCACATGCCTATTTTGAAGAAGATGGTTATAGGAAGAAGTCCCAAAGAAGCTGAGCATCTTCTAAGTTAGCATTCTGGAAGGTTACTCTTAATGGCATTCTGATATTGAAAAGTGACACAGGGCCCTATCTCTACTCCAGTATTGTTTGTCATTGATAAGAACTATAAATAGCTTCCTACATTACCATGGCAACCCTACAATATGTTTCATTTTTTAAAATTTAGGTATTTATACTCTGTTTTCCTCCCTAGTGGGGATCCAAAGTAGTTTATAACTCCCTTCTATTTATCCTGGTGACAACCCTATAAGGTAAGTTAGTCTGAGAGGGAGTGACTGGCCAACTGCCACCCAGCAAGCTTCCATGGCAGAGTAAGGATTGAAACCTGGGTCTCCCAGATTGTAGTGTTACCTTATCAGTCTATTTTAATATCTTCTTAGCCAAATACAGATAAGAGTCTGTTTTCAGCTACTTGATACAGCCATTCCCATCTGTATTCAGGATTATCCAGGGATGCTGGATAGCCACAGCTAAAGGGCATTTAAAGGGCTCTCAATCCCTTTAAATGCCTTTGGAGTTAATTTGCAGCTTGGAGAAGGCATTTTAATGGACCATGAGGCCATTTAATGCCTTTGGAGTTAACTTGCAGCTTGCAGAAGGCATTTAAAGGGGTTGAGAACCCTTTAAACACTTCCACCCCCTCCATTGGAAACAGTGCAGGATGGGGGGACCGTCTTTGGAGACTCACAGAATTGGACCCCTGATTCAGTCTTTTTTAAACTTGGGGGTTCTTTTGAGAGGCATCAGCAGCTATGCTGCAATATGTTGCCTCTACCTCAAAAAATGCCCCCCCCCGATAACTTTGGATAAATTCCCCATTATGCCCTATGGGAGTCATTGACTATAATGGTCCCCATAGAGTATAATGGAGCCAAAAAAATTCAGGATTTCTAAAAATTTCCAAATCCCAAAACCATATGGTATTGGGATTCAGGGATATTGGGAAATACTGGGGGGTCTTTTTTTGGGGGGGGGGAGGTTCCAGTATACCTGAACCTGAAAAATTCATATATATATATATATATATTTGCACTCCTACCTAATATGACAATCTAACCACAACACCATATTGTACCTTGTGCATTGAGGACAAGTTTATTTATTTATTTATATTTATTTTGATTTATATCCCGCCCTGTCTACCAAAGTGGGGGAAAAGGAGAGAAAGTTGAAGGGAGTTATCCCACCCTCCCCACCAAAGTTGCAATGTCTGATGTTATGAAGCTTTTATATATGATGCCTCAAATGTAACCAGCAATCTCACGACATTAGGTGTAGTTGCCCTAATCTATGCCCAGGGTAACAGAAGTGCCAGCTGTTGCTTCATATTACTGTGACTGGTGTGGACTTCTCATTCTTAACTCATCCTCTTCCAAAAACCAGTGTTCAGAATTTCAGTTATCCTTTATCATTCCAGTCAGTCTATTTGGTAAAAACTGAATGTCATCACAAAACAGTGTGACAGTTTGCCAGGATGCTTTTACTTCTAGAATTTTTACTTATTAATTGAACATGCATTTCAATTTGAGGTGGAGTAAGTTTGGTCTCCATTTACTGAAATGGCTGTTTGGCATACTGAGTTTTGCCTTTGGATTGAAACAATCGCTCATAATACATCATGATTTGTATAGAGCCATCAACGTGCATGGTGCTTTACATACAAGAAGACAGATCTCTGTCCTGAATAGCTCACAGTTTAAAATTTGTTATAAGAGGGACAACATAAAAGGGGTACCATTTTTTCAGTGTGGAATGTGGAAGTATGCATTCATTCCACTGTCATCTGTAATAAAAATCAGTCTTTTAATTTTTTGTATCCTTAAAAAAATACATTCATCCAGAGGCAACAGGCAAAAAGAAGATGGTTGTGTGTCTACATCAGGGACCACTGCTTTCAACATCATAATCTTTTCTCCAGCCATATGGATTTCATGGCTGTTTAAAGCTCAGACATCCATGCATAGTATATAGGCAATTTACTACTCATCCATATCTGGTTGGACCTAATGTGTATGCATATGTGTTCTAATTTAAAGTTTGCTGTAAAAGAAGTGAAAGAGCTTGAACAGTGGAAACGGGACCTGCTGAAGGAAGCAAATGCCCTTATGGATTTCTTGTGTGAAGATAAAGAAACACTGAAACTGGAGGAGTGCTTTCAAATATTTAGAGATTTTTGCCTAAGGTTCAACAAAGCTGTTAAGGTAAAAAAAAAATCTATTCTCTTCATATCACAGAACATCTATTGATTCTTTGTGTCCAGTGATCTCGTATTGTTAAAGTTTTGGCAGCCCTGTTCCATTATAATAAGACAATCTGTAGGGCTTCTGTTGTCCTTACAAAAGAAATCCCAGCACTTTGTTCCAAAAAATCCTAAGGTATAGGTATTTAAGTTTGCCTGTCTACAAAATATCTTTTAAGCCTGTCCTTTTCTTGCAAGTAGATTCCCAGTATTCTCTTTGCTTAATTTGCACTCTATTCAACTGGCAAAGGGTGTTATTGGATGCATCTTGTGCCCTCTAGAGATTCTTCCGTAGCCCAAATTTTAGTGATGGGGCAGAGAGAACACCAGCCATTGCCTGGAAATAAAAATGCAGGTGGCCACAGGAAAGGCTGCTATGCCTGTGGCATGCAAACACTGTAATCTTTGCCGTGCTTATGTAATGACAGTAGGCAAAGTTCCTGGATATAGGGCTGTGTACCTAGGAGTGTTTGGCTCCTTTAATCCAAGAGGTCATGCATGTGTGGCCTTGAAATGTTGACTAGTAATCTGATGCTGATGTATTCAGTGTATGTTTTTGGCAGGAGGAAAAAGTGTTTCTCAGAAATATAAAGGGTACATCAAAATGACACACACTTCATATTTCAGATTTTGCCTATGTAGAAAGAGGATTAGAAGGGCAAAGGGAAAAGGGAGAAGCTCTGGGACATTTGGGAATAGAAGACCTAATTCTTGCTAAACTATAGACTTGCTTAGCTAGACTTGGCAAGCTGTAAGGCCACTTAACACACAATACCAAGCTATGGCTTGATGTTTTTATGATCAAGCCCTGGGGCTCGCACATTCCCTTTTCCCCTGCCCAACTGTCCTCAGGTGTTCCAATTCAATTACTTGCTTAGTGTAAATCATGGTTTCTATTATATCTGAACTGGTAAATGTTGGTCTGCCCTTGCCCTCCAGACCTCTGGCTTGGGTGCATGAGCCCAAGGCTTGGCCATGTGATGCCAGATTGTTGTTGACATTAGCAGTTGTTCTGAACAAATCCACTGCTGGAAATATTAACCTACTGCCAGGGGTTGTTGAGTTGAAAGTAAAATACATTATTGTGTAGTATAAATAATAGTTTTGATACAGCTTCAGTATGTCAAGGTTCAAACTCTTTTGATCCAAGCCTGCTCAAAAATGTAAATCCCCAAACCTTCAATTATTCCTTGCTGTGTTAAGTTGCATAGAACTACTATGTGAAGATCAGAGCTGCCAGAATTGTTTCTTGTGTAAAGGTCACCAGATGTTGCTCACACACTTTCACTGTTACAGTCTAGAAAGCTGAGGTTCAGAAGATGTTTAATTCTGCTCTTGAACATCGAAGTGTTTGCTTGCACAAAGGGCATACATTAAATATAGCCTTTGTGATGATATGCCATTTCATCAGTTTTGTCCAAGGTAGCTGTAATGAGAATCACAAGAGAGGAATGTCAGCCATTTTGGTGATCAAAATATAATTAAGGCCCAACTAGACATGATGGCATCCCTGGGTCCAACCCATGGGTGCTGCCACCATTTTAAAGCCTAATGGAGTGTTGTGAGGGCCTGGTTTTGATTGGGCTTGCAGCACAGTGGGATAATGCAGTTTTGTTCTCCTCCCCTTTGGTTAATTTGCAAGTGCCAAAACAGCTGTGTTTGTGTGTGTGTGTGGGGGGGGGTGTTGCTGTTTCAGCACTTGAAAAGTCCTAGGGGAAGGAAACAAGAGTGCCTCATCCCACTGCACTTGTGTCATTTTTAAATTCTCTCTTTAAGCTTCAAAATAGCAGTGGCAGTCATAAGTCTAACTCAGGGACACTATCACATCTAGTTGGTCCTTAAAGTTAATTTCGAAATGTTTGGTTCAAAATCTGTTGTCTGCCCCTGGCCTAAAAGAAGCCAGGCTGTGTATGACGAGATCCAGGGCTTTTTTGGTGGCAGCACCAGAACTTTGGAACACCCTCCCAGAAGCTATAAGGGCCCTGCGGGATTTGTCTGCGTTCCGCAGGGCCTGTAAGACCGAATTGTTTAAACAGGCTTTTGCGGTTTGATTGAAAAAGGGCTGCCACCGGACATCCTACAAAATGCTGGCGATCACAGTCGAGAAGTCAATACCGCCTATACTGGACTGAAATAGCGCTATAGAATGGTTTTAAAGTTGATATATGTAAATTATGGTTTTCTATGTTTTATTGGATTGATTGTTTTTTATGATGTTGTAAGCCGCCCTGAGTCCGCTTGCGGAGAGGGCGGGATATAAATGGAAAGTAATAATAAATAAATAAATAATATTTTTAGGCCACATATAGTCAAATTTCAAATTATCAAATTTGGTGATCAAAATATAATTAAGGCCCAACTAGACATGATGGCATCCCTGGGTCAGAAGATGTTTAATTCTGCTCTTGAACATCGAAGTGTTTGCTTGCACAAAGGGCATACATTAAATATAGCCTTTGTGATGATATGCCATTTCATCAGGGAGTAGAATTTCATAGGGGAGTAGAATGCTTCTTTCATAAGGGAGTAGAATGCTTCTTTTAAATAAAAATACTTTTGGAGTTAATTCTTGACTTGGTCCAGTTTTAAAGTAAAGTAAAGTAAATATATTTTTATATCCCGCCCTCCCCCGCCAGAGGGGATTGTGTATATCCATATATATGTTCTGAATATTTATATGTGTAAGAAATTTATCATCTGGCCATATGTAAGAAAAATATAATCTGAGCCTCCATGCAGGGAGAGCAGAATATACATTTGAAAAATACTTGGATTATTTTGAGTACATATTTCAAAATGGAAGCTTATTGAGCTTTACAATCAAATTGAATTTTTAATGGAGGCTTCAACATAATGAAATAAAATATGATTTAGGATTTCATAACACTTTCATTGTGCAGGCCTAAATGCAAAACAAAAGCAACTTTGTTTGTTGCTTCATCTGATAGTGGTGGAAAGTACTATCAAGTTGCAGCTGACTTCTGGTGACCCCATAAGGTTTTCAAGGCAAGAGATGCACTGAGGTGGTTTGCCACTGCCTTCCTCCACATATCAACCCTGGACTTTCTTGGTGATTTCCCATCCAAAGAAGATGGATGAGTCAGCGCCAATTCTGCTTAGCTTCTGAGATCTGATGAGATCAGGATAGTCTAGGACATCCATCTGGTAAAATGTTAGAAATTGATTGCTGTGGTAATTTGAACTCTAACTAAACTCAAAAGCCAGAGGAGAGTGAGGAGGATGGGTGAAAAGATATGTTTTAAATATTTTAATTTTGAAAATTGTTATCCTCCATTTCTAAACAGGAAAACAAGGAAAGAGAGGCCCATGAACTTCAGCAGCGGCAGCGTTTAAATCAACGAGGGGAAAAACATCTGTCATGGGTTGCTGGAGAGCTCGGGGCTTTTGGCAGGAGCAGCAGTGAAAGTGATGTTGGTACACTGACAAGGAGAGGACTTGAAGATTTTCTGCCCTTCTTGCAGCAGAGACCCCAAAGTCCTGCCTACAGAAATGCCAGCATTAGGCGCTCCCGACATTCCTTGGGAATCACTGCAGACCGAGAGCTGTTGGCTTTCCTAGAGATCTCAAAGGATGAGGAGCCAAACAAGTCAAACAGCCTTCCCCGTACACAAGCAAGACCCAATGTAGCTTGGACTGAATCTGAAGAGTCTGAAGAGCATCGTTTAACTAACTCACGCATACATCGAGCATCTGAAGGAGACACGGACTGCAGTTACCTCTGGTCATCCTCACCACAGCCTGGTCTCATAGAAGATGTAGAGGAGTTTGACACTGCCAATGAACGGGAGAGTGTGGACAGTGACAAGTACAGGTTCAATGTGCCTTGTATGGAATCCACAGGTACAGGCCCATGGGATCTGTCTGTTGAGGAACATGAACTTGTTACTGGGCTGCTTAAGTTTGACCTCCATGGTGCAAATACTACAGAGGACCCATCCACAGTTCATTTTGAGATTGGTGGGACAGATCTGAAGACTCGGGGTGATTCAGGCATCCACTGTCTTGGCACTGCAGGTGATACAGTACCATCCTGCAAAACATCGAGAGAGACAGTTTATAAGGTTGAAGATGAAGCTCCAGAACTGAGTAGTGATAGTCCCACTTCTACAGATAGTAGTGCTTCAGGAAATAAGGCACATGGACCAGCCTTCTGTGTTTCAGATACTACTGACTGTTCTTTGACACTCGATCTGTCAGAAGGAAATGATGGAAAACTCAGTGGCAACAAAATGAAAAAAGAAGATGGTGCCATGGCCCTTTTTATGAACGATCTGCAAACTGGTGGCAGATCCCTTTTAGGTGTCAACTCTTCATTTCCAGTTGATAAAGAAGACTCTACCAGCAAGCTTGGTCTTCCTAAGGAAAAACATGTAAAGAACAAAGATGCACCAGGACCAAAGAGAAACTCCCTGAAAGATAAATCTCCAGGTTCCACAAAATCCAGCAGTGGTCCTTCCAATCACCCCAGACCAGTTAGAACTCTGAATTCCTCTGAGAATGCAAATATGAGAAAAGTTGTGCCTATTTCCAGATCAACTAAAGCACCACCTCCTACTTGTACAAAAAAGCCTGAGGCAAAGCCAGCACCTCGAGAAACCACTGTAACTGAAACACGGCTGTTGCGGCGTAATTCTGTTCGGGGTGTTGCAGAAACAGTGTCAAAGCCCCTGTACAGGCAAAGCATATCTGTAGAGGAGCCAAAATTCCAGCGAGGGACTGCATATTCAAGCAGTGGCCATTTTGAGAGGGAGCAACTTCAGCACAAAGGCTCCTTTAAAAAGCCAAGCTCTAAGCCTGTCAGGTATGTCCCAAAATCGAAAAATGATGAAACAAAGATATGCCGCTCTTCACCCAAACCTCAGCAGTCCCCTTCAGATACTAACAAAAGCACAGCTATCATTGTTCCCAAGACACCTGCTCCTATTCCAAGCTTTGCCAGGAATACAGTGGCCTCTTCCTCAAGATGTGCAAAGGTGGAGTTGCCAGCCTCTTCTAGAGCTCCAACGCTCACAAGGTCTCTGTCTCAGAGGCTGCCTAGGATGAGAATAGCAACAGCAACTGATGAATTTAATCCAAGGGAAAACAGTGGAAGCCCTCTGAAAAGAGCAAACAGTGCGAGAATGATTAAACGGAGCACTGACGCTGTTGACCATCTAAGTGTTAAGATGGAGTCTATCTTAGGGGAACAAACAGACTTGGAGAAGTCAGCATCCCTTATATTTAAAGAAGGGAATCAGACTACAATAGGAAAGTTATTGAATCACTTCTGAAAATAAGGAGGTTTGTCATTTGGCAATATAGAATGTGAATACCAGCTTTTTCAAACATTGAAATTTGTCCGTTGTGAAAACTCAAGAAGTTGTTATATTTTAATAGTATCAAGTGGTAATTAAGGTACGTTGTGCATCAGGAATGACAAATTCCTTAACTGTCTGGTCTCAATCCTGCTGTATGTCTGAATTGAATGTATTCAAAATGATTGATGGAATAGCCTTAAGCAAAGTTTCCTTGCTTTTGGGACATAGCACCTCCACATTGTTCTTACATGCTAAAGAAATGCTTCTGTATACTGGAGGGGGTGAGCAGAACTAGAGATGATGTTCAGTTCTTACATAGCCACTGTGTTTCTAAATATGCAGTTCTGAACATCTTTTGGGGAAAACATGAAAAGCAGACTTGGATCACATTAAAACCTTGGCTCCAAGAATATATTGTGCCTGTTGCAGAGTCCATTGCTGGCAATTGGACACATGGAAGCGCTGGCCTACAATATTGGTTAACTAGGACACTGCTGTTTGTGGGGAGGCACTGTTGTAATACCACCTTGAATTCACAGCATGTCTTAAATTGTATGTGTGTCTGTAAGGGGAAACTCTGCTGGGCAGAATGTTGATTCTCCATGAGTGTGGAAGAACTGCCTTGCATGTACAAGTAGATTAGTCCATGGAATGACTGGTGCTGGAATGAGTAGGGTTAGCTGAAGGCTGTGGCTTTCAGAAACAACAGGTAGCTGTTAGAAAAGATGACTTTAGGTGACCTGATCTGTGTCAGTCACATTCAAACTTGCCAGATTTTGGTGTATAAAAGTGCCATATTTATAGTACATATCTCAGATGCTGCAGCTTTGGAAACCTGTGAGAGCTGCAACCTCATGCAGAGCACTTTTCCTACTAACTCTTGTTTCCACTGGTTTTATCTACTACCAGATGACTTGAAATGCTGCTATGGCTCTGTTTAGTAAGAGCCATTGGTTTCCCTGCTGCCTCCCTTTTGTCAATATGACCTGTTGGCATGAAACACACAAATTCCTTTTATGCATGACAAAAGGCACTTTTTTTGTAAAATAAGCTTTATTTGCTTCAGATATGGATTTTAACACTACCTTTTTTAAACTTTACTTTTTGATAAACTTTTTTTTTTTTTTAAGAACCAACTCACTGGGGAAAACATGACCCTAGTTCAGACTAGGATTTTGAGAATGAGGGAAAACCTGTCATGATGCATTCTGCCTTTTCCTTGTTCCTTTTCCAGGTGCATATATATATATATGCGCAAAAGCTGGCTGTTACCTCAGCCTCTTTATTTAAATATGTGCTATCTTTTTCATTTATAAAAACTTAATTTTAAAAAAAATTGCAATGGAAATATTTTGATAAATAACACATTTTATCACTGCCACTTTCTTAACCACCCCCTGAAGATTCATCTGTCACAGTGAATTACACACAGATGTTTCTATAAACCAATAATTGACACAAACATTGGGTCAACCAGGTTAGTAATTTTACCATTCAATCTTGTCACCTTATTTTTCATATATATACGAATGGTTTCCAGAATCTCTTTTTTGAAGATCTACAAAAATACCATCTGATGCACTATTGGGCCTTCCATATAAGCCATCATCCTGTTTCCATGATTGGCTTAATTCTAAAGGTTACTGGAAAGAACAATTGCTTTCAACCCTGTGAATTTCTAAGATTATTCTCCCTCAAGGGTTAAATATAAAAGTATGTTCACTTGACCCTGCCTTTTTGTGTGCTCATCTGTGAGAGCAGGTGATGGATTTTTATTACCTTTTGATGGTAGTGAGCTTGAAAAGAAAATAATTTAATTGTTATGTGTTTGGAAACTGTAAGTAAATTTTAAGTATGTATAAAAATGAGCTGGATGTATTTAATGGACCATTTATACATTTCTGAACTTATCTTGCTAGTTTAATAAAGTTCCCATTTATGGGGTTTGTGCTATATGTTTCAGTTCTTATGGTGTATGTTATATTATTTTTGCTTAATATTCTGGTTCTTAAACTACTGAGCCCCAAATCTGAACACATTATTTTTAATTTGGGGGTAGATCTTGAAGAATATTTAAATGCTGTATTGTTGACACTTGCTTTTTGAACTAAATATGACATTCTGCCTATGGTATGGATCCCTTTCCCTGCAAAATTTTAATTTACTACTTCTGTGAACGGAGAATATTTAGCAAAACTATTATGCAAGCCACTGGTGTGCCTGGCAATGTGGGGAAACAAAAGAGGAAAGAATTTAAAAGGCTATATGTTAACTATTGTGGGAACAGGAAATTGAAGTTCATGCCCAATTAACAAAGCATGGGGCAAATTTGGATCTTCACTAATGTTAGTGTCCTGCAAGTAAAAGGATATATATATTTGGCCCCTTCTATATGTGAAGCCAGGGGATGCCTGCCTGCTGCTTCTAATGGGGATAAATGGGTTGGGCCAGATGTATCATTGCCCCTCTAGCTACCATTGATTGATATGTCACAAAGGAGTGGAGAAGGCTAGGACTGGAGAAGACTTGAATTGCAAGGTAGCAATTTTGGTTAAATGAAACTTCTAATTAGGGTCTCTATTGTGTAAAATCATGTGGGGTTCAAAAGCCGCTGAATCTGCCATTGAAAATGGGTTGAATGCAAAGGGATAGTATTTATTGTTTATCAGATATATTCTTAATTTCATATATGATGCCCCCATCCACTTCACTCCCCCCAGAGGCAAGATTTCTTCCATTTTTCTTTCTCTTTTGAGACTAAGCTGTCCTAGTTGTTTGTTTTCTTCTTTCCTGAAGAATTCTGTATGCCGCACCCTGTCACAGTACAATATTTCGGCTGTTTGCTCAGCCCAGGTACCTGAGGGAAGGAATGGGAGCCCCCTTTAATGTATACAACTTAAATGGCACTCAAGAAGTTTTTGTTTTACAAATTAACAAAATATTTTATTCAATATAGAGGGGAAAGGTCAGGTAAAATCACATAAACTTTCTGAGGTAACTCAATATAGATAACTCTGAGGTAAGTCAGTACATTCACAGACTTTAGTTCAGGGGAGTTGAACTCATTTGTTACAAGGGCTGGATCTGACATAAATGAGACCTCGTCGAGCCAGGCCGTGTGTGTGATGAAATGTCAGATAGCAGAGACATAAACTTTATAAAGGACACATGCAAACAATTACATATATATTTTTAAAAACAAACTTTAAATAAAACATGCTTAAAAGATTCACACACTTGCAATATTTTAGTTAACAGTCTCTGATCACTGAAGGAAGCAAGAGAGGGAGAAGGAAACAGACTTGCTTGCAGGCCTGATTGGGCCCTGGGCCACACGTTTGACACCCCTGCTTTAGTTCTTATGTTTCTGGCTAATGAAAGTTTATTAAGCTATTCAGAGTTACTTAAAATCTTTATATTGAGAAGTTTTTGTTCAGTGTTCTTCAAACACTTTTCTTTGAGTACTCTGACTATTTTGTTTTCCAGAAAACTGATACACTCTTTCTAGTACCCAAATCCGTTCTCTTGAATTTTTAACTGACTCTTAAGACTTCTACAGGCAGTTTCTAACCACACCAGACCAGGGATCTCTGTACTTTTCAGACCTAACCCCCTGTTTGACTTCATAGAGAATTTTCTTCTCTCACTAGAAGATTTGTCCCTTTTTCTTGGCTTGAAAGGGAGCCTTTGCCTACTTCCCAAACTTTCTTGCCAACTTTCCCCCCAGTTCTCTTGTCTGTATTAAACTGGTCTCAGCTAAGGCTGAATTCCGAAACTGTCCATTCTCAACTCTTCTCAGCTAGGGCTGAAATCAAAATCAGTACTCAATTCAGTCAATTGGATATCTGACTGACTCTCTTCTCAGCATGCAACTGTCATGTCTTTCTCTGCTCAGCTAATGCTAACCAATCAGATTGTGTGGAGCAGTCTGTCACTCAAGACTTTTTGGCTTTTTGGAGAATTAAGCTCACAGTCCTTTATCTGTTTGTGCTCTATGTCTGAGTTTCTTAAAAATGCAGTCTGTCACAGCTGTGTATCACAAATACTGCTACTAGGATTCAGATTTTCATAAAATTTGGGAGTTTTTGTTTTGCTTCCAGGATATGGCATAAAAGGGCAGAAGAATGAACCAAAGATTGTGGTTTGGTGAATCATTTAGATTATGGGCCAGGAGTTATCAGCTGTGCAGGGAACTAGAACCACACTCAATTCTGGAAGTTCTTCCTTGTTTTCTTTAGAACTTGTAAAGCTAAGGCACTCTAATTTTGGGGTAAGATTGTCTTTTGGATATTTTAAAAGCCAACATGTCTGGATATGTTGCCTTTGTTCTTATTAGTTTAGGACATCTTGATTGGGAAATCTCACTACACAGCTTCTGGGAGCTTGGCAGGGAATTACATAGTTGTTTGGAGAGGTTGGGAGGCAGCATATAGTAATAGTTCTACCATTCTGTAAAATGGGATAAAATGATTTTGTCACATCTCTTTAATTGCCTTTTAAGTCCTTGAACTGTACAAAACAGGAACTGTACAAGGCAAAAATCCAACACTAAGAGAAGTTCATGAATGTAATTAGGGAGAAGAGAAAACACTAAGTTTTTATCAGTTTTCACTATCCCTTGTAATAACCTGGAAATGGCACACTTACTATATACCTGGTAGGTTATATTCCTGAATATTTTAAGAATAACTGAAATGTATTTTGGATTATTTTTTGAAGTCCTACTAAAAATTATCTTTAATGCATTATCAACTGCAAAACTGTGAATGTTGGATGAAGGCTTAGCATAGTGTTTAACAAGAAGCCCAATTGCTTTCTGTATGGAAATCAACAAAACAAACCTTGAACAAAGGAGTTAAGTTGAAAGGTCTGCATGTGAGTCAGCAGCCAACAATATCCTGCTGCTGTACAGAAATGTCTACAATGAAAGATCATGAACCAGGAACGTGCATGCAACAAGAATACTTCAGCCCACAAAAAAAAGTTTCTACCACTCCCAATGCAGTTTTTGATTTCTGTCTCTTCTGCTTTTCATATTGGAAAATGTGACTCTGAATTAAATTTAGAGAAAGTTGCTTTTCGGTGGCAGAAGATCCATACATCACTACAATAAAGAATTGAGTGGACTTTTAATGTCTGAGTTGTACAGAAGACCAGTCCAGTTCTCCTTTTTGTATCCTTACATTTTCTACTACTTTTATAAAATCTGTGCTCTTGGTTTATATCTTATACTTTGGAGGGATTGCCTGGCAACATTTCTCTTTTAAGACATTATGGGCCAAGTAAGATGATACAAAGGTGACCCAGATCCTGACCGTGGGAAAGATGGACTACCTACATGCTTGTGCCTCCCATTCAGCGTGTCTGTTTAATCTCCAAATATTTATGTGATGCTTTAACATTGAAATTAATTGCAGACATGTTTGATTCACATGAAAGTCCTCACACAGATTTTTGGAGGGTTACTAAGACAAGTATTCCCCGCCATTTAGACAGTGTTACCCCTGTCTAAATTGTATAATCTATGAATCTCTAGTAGCAGCATGTGTTGAACTGCATGAAATTCTTTAAAACATTTGCCCTTTATATGCCTGCACATGGAATGCTTTCTGCAGGTGAAATTAAAATATGCTTAAAAACATGTTCATGGAAACAGTTACACCACATTAATTCTGAAATGTTAATCAAATTCTAGCATTCCTGGCAAGTTTGCTAACATGCTCATGAAGGAAATTCTGCCTCATTGACCCTGAGAAGATTTCAGCTAAGAGACTGTAAAAAAAAAAATCTCTTTCCAATGTGCTTTCTTTCCTTTGTTGTTTCTTCCTTGTGATTCTATAGTGTATTTCAATACAAAGATAACTATTAGCATAGTGACTTCATGTTGGGAGGGCTGTTATAGATGCATAGTCAGTTCTTAGCAGGGTGGCCTTGCTGAGGAGAGTAGAAGAAATTGCCTAAGCTATCAGCTGACTCCTACTCCAAATTGAAGAGTGTGGGAAAATTCCATCAGGCTTCATGCTTTTGTTAAGGTGGCACTACATAATTGCCCTTGTTCCCCCCCTCCCCACCCAAAATTTCCTTTTCTCCCCAGCTATAAAATTGTTAAAATATTTTAAAAGTACAAGAGGGGCTTTGAACAATTAACTGCTTTGAATTCAAATGGTTCCCATCATCATAGAATAATTGTAGAAAAGTAGTGACTTTCCCAAAGGGAAAATGGCAAGCAGAATAAATTCATTTAGGACCAGAATAGGTTCATGATTACTTCTTTCCGCTAGGTAGTAAGGCATAAATTCCAGCAATTAATTTTCAATGGTTTGCTGGTTCCTCATCAAATGTTGAAAGAGCAACCACCTACAACCAATAATAAGTGCATGTCAGTTCTCACACAAAGGCAGTCATGTATGAGTCTCCCACACAGGTGGGTTTTTATTCTTATTTCATCTTATACCCTGCCTTTCTCCTCAAAACAGTTCAGACACTTGAAGCTGCTTTACACTGAAACAGACTCAGTCCATCAAGGCCAGTGTTGTCTGTCTACTCAGACTGGCAGCAGCTCTCCAGGGTTTCAAGTGGAGGTCTTTCACATCACCTGATTTTTAACTGGATATACTAGGGACTGAATCTGAGACCTTCTGCATACCAAGCAGATGTTTTACCACTGAGCCATGGCTCCACCCTATAGGTTTTTTGTTTGCCATTTTATCCTCACAACAACCCTGTAAGGTAGGTTAGGTAGAGAGTGTGTGACTGACCCAAAGTCACCCAGTCAGCTTCCACAGCAGAGTGGAAATTCAAGCCCAAGGTGTGTCAGATCATGGTCAGACCCTAACCACAGCCCAAAATGGTTCTCACACCATAATGGAGAGGCTGGACAGGGCAATGGAGTCTTAGACCTTTCCATATAATTTTCAGTACCAAGCATGGTATCTTTACTGGTCCAGCAAGCAATACTTTGCCATGTCTCCCTGCTTTTCTGGCAGGTGATATGAAACCAGTGTGTGGAGTTGTCTGGGGATTTGAAGTATGGTATACTCAATATAGTGAAACTACTCCCCTCATTTTCTTTTCTATACAAGACAGGAGTAAAAGGCCTGAGAATTGGTGATGGGCAGGATAACAACAAAATAAAGCTTAATCCAGACAAGCTACTAGTGGTTTGATATTTTCTGGGCTGGAATACACTTCCTTTTAAAGGTCGAGCATAGATTTTGGAGTGTTTGAGCTGCATGTTACATGGAGGAAATGGTTCCTGCCTCCTTAAGCTATTTTACCAATGCAAACTGTCCCCAGGGAGTTGATCTGTTTGGCATGTTTGCAGTTGCATGTGTAGCCCAGCAGCACACATGCTAGTGGGGCAAATATTACTCCATCTGGACCATTTGGGGTCGGGGGAGGGGAATGGTTCTCCAAGAAAAGCAGGAGCCTCTTCTCCCTATGGGCTGTGTTCCCAAGAGGAATTGTGGCCCTACACACTCACGAATTTAGTTCTCATGGGAGAACTTGCAGCTATCTCCTGACTGTAAGTTCCTGTGGTAGTGAGGACTCAGCTCTGCAATTCCATTCCCAGATGCAGCAGTGGCCAGCACCAACCAGTTAAGGCATGGAAGTCTTGTTGCTTAGGAAAGGGCATAGCTGGGTGTGGCCACTTTCATGCCCTGATTGCTTCTCATGTAGACTTCTGAACCAGCTGTTTAGAACTGCCTTTGAAATATGTGTAAAAGCTGCCATAGGTTCAGGCAACAGCCACAAGGACCTTGACCAATATATGCTACAAAAAGCAGGTTCTGATCCTCTATGATTCTCTGAACTGTGAGCTTTACTGGCTCCCAATCAGCTGGTTTCTGTTTCCAAATCATCTAGCTCCAGAGTATCTCATACCACCTATTTCCTCATAAAACCTGCCTAATTGCTTGGGTAATCTGCAGTCCATGCTCTGAATGTCCCCATATGAAGTAGATGAGTCATGAAAGATGAGGAATCTGGTGTGTGGAACTATGTTGTGTAGAAAGACTGCTCCTGCTTGTTTATTAAACATAAACATTTTGCTCTGTAAATTGAGTAACTGCTTCAAAACAAAGCCAGCTGAAGTGTGTTTTAATTCATTGTACTTTTGGGGTCAATTTTGTGAATTAGACCTAAGTGTTTTGCTCCTGAATGCAAAGGCTAAATCTCTAGAGTTGCCAAATCCAATTCAAGAAATATCTGGGGACTTTGTGGGTGGAGCCAGGAGACACTGGGGGTGGAACAAGGGTGTGACAAGCATAACTTCAAAGGGAGTTCTGGCCATCATAACTTCAAAGGGAGTTCTGGCCATCACATTAAAGGGACTGCACACCTTTTAAATGCCTTCCTTCCAATGGAAATAACGAAGGATAGGGGCACCTTATTTGGGGGCTCATAGAACTGGACCCCCTGGTCCAATCTTTTTGAAAATGTAGTGGTGGCCCTTTAAGAGGGGCTTAGATGGGCATCTCTTTGTGATATAAAATTTCCCACCTCAGTGCATAGATGACCTTCATGGTTGCTGAGCTCTGTTTCTAGCCTGTAATTTTTGCTTTGAATATTCTACCAGGAGGTGAAAGCAAGATTAATACAAATGCATTCCAGTTTTTACATTATCAAACATATTTAACTAGTATTATGAGGCTTATGTTGACTGAGTTGTGTATGTACAGCAGTTAATAGTCTGCAAAGTATTCTACAGGCCTTACCCAGTTCAGCTTTTGAAGCTTTCTATGGCTCCATTGGCTCATTAAGGTCTCAAACTGCAGGGTGAGAAAATGCTCCACCTGTTCAGATGCTGATTAGGTTTCTGCTGCAGTTTCACTGGGTTGCCCAAGTGACAAAGTGTGAAGTCGTTTAAGATTCTCTTTAAGGATTTCTTCATTATAAAAATGCAGCTATAGTTAAGATTAAACATGCATAAATGTGAGTGGAGATTCTGCCCCCCCCCATCCTGTGTCTGAGTTTACTTTTCTTCTCTTCCCAACCCCTCCCTTAACAGTGCCCAGGATAGCTTCCTCCCACTCCCATTCCTTTTATTGTTTTTTCCATCCTTCCCTAACCAGCACTCTGTTAACCTATCTTTTCTTTGTTCACACTGGAATGTTGCTTCTCCCCACCCACAATGGAATTAGCTGCAGTTCAGTTTTTAGTAAAGTGCATGTACACATAAAACCTCAAATTTCAGATATGTGAGACTCGTCCTCTGCTAATGAGGGCAGGGAGGGTGTGCAGCCAGAGATGACAGAAAAAAACATGATAGTATGGCATTCTTACAAGAATACCTAAAGTTTGGCAGCTACAACCCACCCACCCACCTGGCTTTTCTCTCATTTTGCTTCTGTCACACAGGCAAACATGGCCAGCAGCTGTTTAGCTAAACTACTGTTTCTATAGAGGTAATACAGTGGAGCCGGAATTACCTCTGTGAGGTGGCTTTCTGGCCTAGGGAGAAATTCCACTGATGCAAGAGCCTTGTAGAAATACAGTGATAGGGAAAGCTGCTAGGGTTGCCAACCTCCAGATGGAGTCTGGAGATCTTCCTCTTTTACAACTCAGCTCCCTTGAGAAAATGGTGAACTCTGACAGGCTTCAGTGTAAATGATACTGGAAAGAAACTTCACCAAAGAACAATGTAACATATACACTCTATATGTACTATACAAGACAATACAATGTTAGCAATATAAATTCAACTTGTAATGTTCAAACACCATCAGACATAAATCATAATAGCCAGATTTCCAGGACTGTTTAAGCAATGTCTCTTTAGATTCACACAGTGAAAGTTCTTCACTGTGGATACATCCCACTTCAATATAAGTGGTTCAGCCTGCAAAAGTTAACAGGTAGATGCTCCAGAGCTGTGTACTTGGGAAAAAATTCACAGAAGCCCAAAACTGAAAGAGAAAGAGAACTTGTCCTTTCCAGAACATCAACACATTTAGATGTCCTTCGTCTGCTCAATCCCTTCTAAGAAAACCATTCCAAATGGAGCCACAGAATACATTTCTCTTGCATGGATCAGTGCACATTCTTCACAGTCTCTGCACATGGCTGCTTTGAAGGGTGGTCTCTATGGCATTGTACCATGCTGAGGCCCCTCCCCTCCCCAAACCCCATCCTCTCCCAGCTCCACCCCCAAAGTCTCCAGATAGTTTCCAACACAGACCTGGCAACCTGAAAAGCTGCACTTATTTTATTTCTCCCTATGAAGTAAAACACCAATTAAAAGTACCACATTTTACATCAGAAGTTAAATATCAGTCAAATTTCCTCAAAGATCTTCTGGAACAAGAGCATCTACAGATGGTGGCAATAGAGTTGCCAGGTCCAACTCAGAAAATATCTGAGGACTTTGGGCATGGAGCCAGGAGACTTCCCCACCCCTAAAATAAATAAAAATACATCAGTGCCATTTCCCTGAATACAGTCTTTATTTCCTCAGCCCCCAGCAGCTAAACTTCCTCTAAATGAAAGTGAACACGCTCTCACACAGCAGCCAAAATAAACACAGTCAGCAAGCACACACTTTTGTGATCTCACTGGGGTAATTTATTCATGTTGCTGAATGCCACCATCTGCTGTATTTCAACCAACTTGTCCTGCCCCTCTTCAGCTTTCCTCTTGCCAGATTTAAAGGTACACACACATTCAGAAACACAAACAGTTGCAAGCTTCTTCTAAACCTACCAAGGTTTGAAGGCACATGGTGGCTGTTGGGGAAGGGTTTTCCTCCACTGGCCGGATGGCTGGTGGTGGGGAGGAACCTGAAAAACGAGGGGATCCTGCACTGGGACCTGGGGACTGGCAAGCCTACCTATCAAAATGGCACCAATCTTTCTCCTGAGTTATGGAATTCCTCAGTTGGATGATGGAGGCCAAGACAGCCAGTGACAACTCAGTACATAGCTCTGCCTGAGGCTAGCTGCCCCCCACCAAATCTTCCATGCTCTCACCCCCAAACATCCTTAAAAACAACACAGCAAGTTGTGCATGTCTTAAAGATTCCCAAACTCTCCTGAAATCCCTTACTTTTGTGAGAATTGCACCACCACCTCTGGATGCCTGACAAAGGACATCTAGGTGATTTCTACTCCCCAGTCTGGAAATCTGCTGCATGCAGCAACTATTTCATTTTGCCTCATTAGAAAGCTGGCCCCAAAGAAGACCTTCCACCAAGTCTCCTCCAGCCAAATTCTAAGAGTAGTTCCTGCAGCAGATCTTTCCTCCACCAACAGATCTCAGAACCTGGGCAGGCTCATACTGGCGAAAGCTATCCTTCAAGTGCAGTGGACCCAAGTCATTTCAGGCTTTAAAGGTCATATTTCAGACGACTTCTTCCTGTATTTGAACCAATGTATACCTGTGTGCTTGACTGATTTTCCCTGCTTGGTAAATACTGTCCAGGGCTGTCTGGAAACCAATTATGTGTGTATTCAAAAACTTGAGTCATCCTACTAATGAAAAACAATGTGGGAAGTGGTCATTCCTAATAATACTGGTATGAATGACTATGTCTTGTTATGGCGTTGTTGTGAAGTGGAGACAACACAAAAGTGGGAAGTGGTTTTAAGGTCTACATATTTCTATATCTAATGTTGTGATCTGTATGGATGCTAATGGCTTCTCTACCCTACTTCTTTTGAGTCTTTGTCTTTTTATAGAAAATCACTACACATGTCACCTCTGTATATCTTAAAAATTCCCACAGCTGAAAATAGGACCTAGTTTTATGGAATGTGGAAAGAAGGGAAATCTTTGAAATATTTATAGGTGAAGGACAGGTGCCTCTGCATTCTTGCAGGTAATATCCACCATCATATTTATCCAAGTTTATTAAAAATGCTAATTATTTGACCTGCAGCTACATCTCAAAACAACTGACAATTAGTTTGATTTGGCAGGTAAAGTGCTAAACATAAACTTGTTTGGCCTTAACTGACCCAATCTGATTTGGATATAAAGGTACGTTTTCTAACATTTTTTGTGATATGCAAAAAAAAAGAAGAAGCAAAAATTAAATAAGAAACAGAACAGGACTGAATCAAAGTGCAGGAAGAAGGGCCTAAAATATTAGATTTAGATTTATTTAGATTTATTGGATTTATATCCCACCCTCCCCGCAAGAGCAGGCTCAGGGCGGCTATCGAGGCAGAAATGGAGAGAGATTCTGAAACAGACATCAAATGGAGGAAAGCTTGAGGTCTTTTACAACTCTTCTTCAATTCAAAGGCATTATTTGCAGGAAGGATAGCTTTCTTCTCCCCTTGTGCTTAGGATCAAATGTAGTTTTTTACTTGGTTATTATGAGATTTTATTTTTGTTTTTGTTTAAAACAATTTATTATACTGTAATATATTGTAATGACACATTATTTGTTATTGAAAATTAATACGTATACATTTTCTCCCCCCTCCCCCCCTTTTGGTGACCCCCGGCAGTGTATTTTAATTAAATTGCTAAAAAAGGTAATCAATTTTATCTATTAAAGAATCTTCATAAAAAAGAAAACATCATAAAGCAAAAAGAGAAAAGGAAAGAAAAGAACATATGTTATAATTGTAATCCATCTTCATAATAGTCCTTTAGTCATTATCAAGAGAACGAAAAAAATATATTCCAATAGTCTTGCTTTTTTACTATAGTCCATTTAACGTTCCTTTGGAGTTTAATCATTGTCAAAAATCGCCAAATATCCTTTAACATTCCATTATTTTTCAACATTTTTGAAATTTTCCCCACTTATTTTTAAACTTCTCTAAATCATGTTCTTTTAATATTCTTGTACGTTTGTCCATTTCACTCCAATGCATAACTTTTAAAGTCCACTTTTCTGGTATTTTGTCTTGCTTCCACATCTGCGCATATAATGTCAGAGCAGCTAAAAGCATATACCAAATTATCGTTCTATCTTGTTTTGGAAATATTTCCATTTGTAATCCCAACAGAAAAATGTCAGGTGCCTTCTCGATATTATATTCCAAAATTTTCAAAATCTCTTGCTCAATCATTTGCCAATATTGTTTTGCCTTTTCACAAGTCCACCACATATGGTAGAAAGATCCTTCTTGTTTTTTGCATTTCCAACATCTATCTGACACCTACTTTCCTTGGCAATTCTTTCATGATTCTTACACTGCTGCCATCCACCTCCAATGTATTTTCAAATTGTTTACTCAGCATCTTTCCCACCATATCTCTTGTCACAAATCTTACTACCACATCTCTTGGTATTTGTTTTTTCTGGCATAGTCCAAATTTACCCTATAAATGTAGTCATAAAAATAGCTGGTTTCATCTGGGTCTTCATCCAAGAATTCAGCAATGATTTTTATTATATATGTCCTTAAATCAGTCTCAGCAGATTCAGGCACCCCTCTCAACCATATATGATTTTCCATTAGTTTATAGTCTTGTAGTAATGCTTTCTTCTGCATTTTTTTAATAGTGGAAGCTACTGTGTCTATTCTTAAATCTTGGCCTTTCACTTTTTCTTCCACCTCCTGAACTTTCTTTAACACTGCTTGAGAATCTTTTCTGAGATCTTCAATTTCCTTTTTAATTTCTTTTTTAACTTCTTCTGCACTGGATTCAATGTCTTTTTTATTTCCTTCTTACTTTCTGTTAATGACTCCTTTATTATTTTTACCAATCTTGACTCCATAGTATCCATTGCCTCCTGCCATTTAGCCATTTTTGCTTCTTCAAGTGACCCAGCTCCTGATTTTTGCACAAACATCACTGCCTGCCCATTGCTTAAATAGTCTCCAAAGTTGACCTCACAAATTCAATTTTCAGTTACACAGTCTTGTAGATTGGACCATGCCCTTTTATATGAGCCCAAAATCACCATTCCCTGAGGCTCCTAAGTCCAGATATTAATTTTTAAAAGTTTTTATTTCTTCAAAATGGCGTCCGCTGCTTTTCTGTCCCTTTTAAAAAGTTTTTCCTTTTTTCTCCTGGACTGCACCAAAATTGATTCAAAACATATAATCCAATAGATTTCACCTTTTAATGATGATATCTGCCGGCTCCACTATTTTTTAAAGTCCCGTTTTCTTTTAATTAATTTTTAAAATTTTGACCTTTTAATGGCCACCAGTACTTTATGATTTAAAGTCCTAGAGAGGGCTGGGAGGCTTGCAATTTCTCCTTCTCTTAATGGCTTCTTCCTTCCTTACTTGCCACAAAGTCTCATTTCAATGTTATTTGTGACACCATTTCCTGTGTTGTCTTTACCAAGTCAGCAGTTCTATTTCAGAGGGGGTTGTCTGACCCAACCACAGGTATTCAAAACAAAGTTTGTGTTTCCTCTTTTAACCTTATTCCTCCAATTTCATTAGTCCCAAAATTACCCCCCCCCCCCTTATCTTCCTTAATTTAAGATGACGTAGTTGGATCCAGACCTTTGTTTTTATTTTAAATTAGTCTTATATTAGTCCCAGAGTGATAGATATAGATCTTTTACCTTTAATGCCGCTATCCTTCTGCACACTGCTCTTTTCAAAGATAGATGTTAATCAGTTCCAAAGAAGCCTTGAGTCTTGGTGAATTTAAGTCAATTTAATGACCTCAGAAGTCCTCTGTAGACGATTGAATGCAATCCTTCTCCAGGGACTCTTCGAAGCCAAAAAGGAACCCCACTGGAATTCCTTGTCAGCCAAAGTAAATCCCCTCAGAATTTAATATGCATGTCTTAGCCTTCTCCCTGCCTGGAAGAAGTAGGCAGCAGGTGTTATGATCACCTCCTCTGCCCAGAACAGAGGCTCTGGTCTGCTCCTCGGCTGAGATGCAGCTCAATCCTCCATGACCAAAGCCCAGAAGTCCGGTTATTACGAGATTTTAAAACATACTCCTCAGATATAGTTTTCCACCCTGAAGTTTTAATCTTGCAGGCTTTTGAAGCTTGCTGCGAACTGCACCCACAAATTCCTTTGCCCCTCTTCCTGAAACTGTGCCTCTGCCCCCTGAAGTTTCAGAAAGTGGTTGATTAGGCCAGGTGCTGCGTTCTGAGGTCAGCAAGATCCAAGTTTGTTCTTCAATGGGCACTGTTAGTATGTTTTTCTTAAGATTTTCAAAACAGGCTACAAGTTCCTGTAGTCATACCTTTCCCCATTTCAACATAAATGCCATATTTGGAGAACTTATGGTGGAATAAATTCCTACATAACTTTTTTTTAAAATCAGGGCTTGGGGAAGGAACATTTGAGATGCATTAAACAACTCAGCAAAGGCTGAGAAGAAACCCAGTACATTAAGTTCTGTTAGAAATTGGTTAGAATGTAGAGTTGCCTGCCTCCAGGTGGGACCTGGAGCCCTCCCGCTTTTACAACTGATCTCCAGATGGCAGAGATCAGCTGCCCCAGAGAAAATGGCTGTTTTGAAGGGTGGACTCAATGGCATTGTACCATGCTGAGGCCCCTCCCCTCCTCAAATCCTGCCATTTCCTAGATCCACCCCCAAAGTCTCCAGGTATTTTCCAACCCAAACCTGGCAACCCAATGCAATGGAAGAATAGGGAAACAGTTGCTGAAACGCACCAGGAAGAACATGATCTGTGTTGCAAAACCTAGTAGCACAGAAGGCAATATATAGTTTTCGTGCACACTTCATGTGCCACAAGGGAATTCTAGGAGCTGCAGGTGTGGTCAGGCAGGGAGAGAGCTGACTAACTTCAACTATCCCCTATCTTCTCTTATTGCAACTCTGCCTCTGGCCCCTCCTCTGCCAGTCACAAAAGGCAGTCCTTCCATTTTGCCCTAAGAGTTACATCCTAAAGGCTTTCTCTGGAGTAGCTGGATTTGAGATTTATATCTTGGAGGGGAAGGTGCTTGGACATATCTGGGATTTTATGTGAGCCTCTGAATGCAAGGCTTGCCAGACCCTAGGTCCCAGCGGGGGATCCCCTGTTTTTTCAGGCTCCTACTTGCCACCAGCCAGATGGCTGGCAGGGAGAAACCCCATCCCAACAGCCACCATATGCCTTCAAACTTCAGCAGATTTAGAAAAGGCTTGCAACTGTGTTTCTGAATGTGTGTGTGCCTTTAAATCTCATCATGAAGAACATTGCAGGGGACAGGGTGAGCAGACTGAGCCACATGGCTCTCAGTCAGTGTTCATTCTAAGCTGAGTTAATGTGAGCTAGCTCACAGTTTTTAGCCTTTGGCTCACACATTTTTGTCTTAGCTCAGGAAGGATGGCCCCAGAGCAAACTAATTTATGCAGTAGCCAAATTAATTGTTCACAACTTTAATACCAGTAGCTCACAAGGTAGAATTTTTGCTCACAAGACTCCACAACTTAGAGGGAGCACTGCTCTCAGTCTCTCTGTTTGGAGGAATATACCATCCTCTAGGCTGTTCTTTCATTTGCCTGAAGTTGGTTGAAATACAACAGATGGTTGCATTCAGCAATGTGAGTAAATTACCCCAGTGAGATTACAGAAATGCTGTGTTTATTTTGGCTGCTTTGTGAGAGTGTGTGTTCATTTTCATTTAGAGGAAGTTTAGCTGCTGGGGCGGGGCGTGGAAATGAAGACTGTATTCAGGGGAACTGAACTGTATTTTTATAAATTTATTTTAGGGGATGGGAAGTCTGGCTCCACCCCCAAAGTCCCCAGACAATTTCTGAGATGAACCTTGCAACTCAGAAACACAGTTGACCAACAACCTTCTTTTCACAACACAAAAAATAAGCTTATTGCCTCTTATTTAGAAGGGGTTAGCGCTAAGTGACTTGGTGGATAAGGCAAGGAATTTAACTAGTTTTTTTGTTATTTACAGCAAGGAATAGCAGAACTCAGCTTTAAAAGAGGTTACTATTTCTCACACCCACAGTTTGACTGAACAGAAAAAGAGAGAATTATTTCATTTGGAATTTCTTCTTAAAATCAAGAAACTCAGCATATTGAAATGGTTCTAGCTTGTCTCTTGGGATATTTCTCTCAATCCCCTTACAAATCACTAATGCATTATTGCCCTAAGATAACACAGGATGACTGCCCTATTCCTGCCTCTTCATTGGTCCTTGAGCCTATACTATAGATATCTTTCTTTACTTTCATCAGGCAAAGCCTGACTGATCTCCTGATAGTTTTTCCTGTTTCTCTGTCATGTCCCCAAGCTCTACCTGAGGAGGTGACAGACTTTACCTCCACTTACTCTCTTCTCCAGCCACGCACTGAGGTTCCACAGCCTCTCATTGGCTAATGCTGCTTAGTATCTGCCTATTCTCCCTGTAGGCAGGGATTTGCTGGGATGCCTAGAAGGTGGAACTAGAAGCCATCTATTACAGAGACCACTGAGGAAGACTCTGCAGAAGAAGGAAATGGCAAACTATCGCTGCTTGTCACTTGCCTTGAAAACCCCTTGCCAGGGTCACCAAAAATAAGCTGTGGCTCAACAGCACTTGCACACATGTAATAATAATAATAATAATAATAATAATAATAATAATAATAAAATTTATTTATATCCCGCCCTCCCCGCCGAGGCAGGCTCAGGGTGGCTAACAACATGTCCATACAGTAATTTATACAAAACTTTAAAATCAACATTAATCTTAAAACCATTCTAATTCACAGTTAACATAAATTAGCAATAACAATAAGCATTTCTGGTGCTATTCTGTCGGTTGGCATGATGGCGAAAGTCACTTAGGCGAGAGTCACTTAGATGAACCCATCAATCCACCAATCCTTCAATCAGCAGTCCGCAAAGGCCATCCTGAAAAGGGTGGTCTTGCAGGCCCTGCAGAATTAGTCAAGGCTCCGCAGGGCCCGCACCTCTTCTGGGAGCTGGTTCCATAGGTGTGGAGCTACAATAGAGAAGGCCCGTGTGCGGGTGTTCTGCAGTTTCGCCTCCTTTGGCCCAGGGATAGTCAGCTTGTTCTTCCCCACTGACCTCAGTGCTCTCTGGGGCTCGTATGGGGAAAGACGGTCCCTCAGGTAGGCAGGTCCTCGACCATATAGGGCTTTAAAGGTAATAACCAGTACTTTGTAGCAAACCCGGTAAAAAGGTTGTCCCGCCCAGCCCGGGTGGGGACTGCGCGGAGGAGACCCCCCGGCGCCTGCCAGCCATTCCAAGCCCTCTTCATCACCCCAAGAGCCTTCCCCACCTCTCCAAGCCCCCGTGGCAGCCCCATCCCTCACCTCGACTGACGGGGCAACAGCAGCCGCCCGAGCGACGCCTCCCAGACGGCGAGCCCGGCTTCGAGTCCGCGAAGTCTGGCCAGGGCAAGACGCCGGGGAGCAAGAGGGAGAAGCTGAGCCCATCACCGGGCCAGGAGGGGGAGAGCCGTTAGTCTCGTCGCAGCGCGAGACACTCCATCGCAGCACGCAGCCAAGGGCTAGGACGGCCAAGGCACGCCCAGTCAGCCCAGCCCCGGCGTGCCTCTCCCGGGCGTCTGGGGCTTTGAAGGGGGGAGGAGCCAGAGAGGGGCAGGACCCGGGAAGGTTGGGTCGGGAAGCATAAAAGGAGGGAGGGAGGAGGTCGCTGAGGAAGCTGGCTGATGCGCAAAGAGGCTGCCTCGCGCGAGAGAGGGACAGGAGCCATGGCACAGCCAAGAGGGGAACGGGGGCCTGCGGTAAAGTAACCCAGCGCCCACCCCCCTGTTTCTGAGACCTCCGGGGAACGCCCCAGAGTGCCCGGGAGGGGCAACGGCGACGCCGGGAGACCGGGAGGGGCACCGAAGACCCGACAAAGGTGAATCTTTTGGGCACAGATATATCTAGATTAATATTTAGTTTGTTTGTTTACTGTATTAATAGCCTGACTTTCTCACCAACACCCAAGACAGAAAGTGAATTACAAAAGTAGAAAATGAGGCAGTAAAAGTGAGAGAATACATATAATAACCAGTGCCACAAACTTCAATGCTATCCCCTTATTAAAAACATCCTTTGGAACCAATCCATTACTTTACCTTTATAAAAAATGCCCTTCTGAGCACTACTCTTTTATACTTTATGCTATTCAATGCTTTATAGTCCACCTAGTATACAGAGATGCTTCTATGCTATTTAATTATAATCTTTGAATTTGTGATATTACTGGGAGTTCCAGGCACAGTTATTCAATTTGTTAATAATTGCCAGAAAAAAACCTGGCAAAGAGCAAAAGAAATAGGAAACCTCCAGATGGGCAAGACGGATCACAAAATGGATCAGATAACATGCAGCTATGTATGAACTGACTTGCTCTACCCAGGGAAAAGAACAACACAAATCTCCTGATGAGGGAACAGAAGGTGCTTTTTGGCAGGCATTGGACTGATATCTATGGTGACTGTCAATGTGATCTTATGTGGAATTGCTGCAGTCTAAGACTATTGATTTCAGTGGCCTTAAATTGGCATAACTCTGCATTGGATTGCACTCTATATTATGTGACCCTGTATACTATAAACTGGGTTTATATGTGATCAGCAGAGAAGAATTTAACTAAACCTCTTAATGTCAGTCATTTCTCATGTGTCTTGAAGGGTGCTGGCAACCCTTTCCCTCATTCTCAAACAAATCTATGTTATAACAGCTGAATGCGGCCAGCTCTGACTTCTAAGCATCCTGCAGGATCAAGACTAGCCAGCTTTATCTTGAACTCCTTGCCCTACCCACTGGGTGGGTGTGATGGACCAGGAGTGGTGAGTGGGATGTAGGAGGCTATTTGACTACACTGACATTGCATCATCAGACAGTTCTCTTGCCTGTCTGGTGTTTGTGTGCAAGATAGTGCATTAAATTTATTTTATTTACTAGAAGGTCACTTTTGCAGCCTGAGTGGCACAGTACATGTCCAAAGAAACTGGAATCTAGGAATGACAATAATATTACATTTCTGTGAAGTACCGTTTAGAGTGTTGGACTAGGATCTGGGATATTCAGATTCTACTTGTCCTTCTACCATGGAAGTTTGCTGGGTTGCCTTGAGCCAGTCATGCACATTTAGCCTAGTCTTCTTCACAGGGTTGTTGTGAGGATAAAATGGAGGTGATGAGAAAGTATTTGAGGTATAAATGAAAATAAATATAGCTGTGGGACTGTGGGGGCTTTCAGAGAAGGGAAAGAAGAGATAGTAGGGGAGGGGGAAATGAGATGTTCTTGCAGGCCCCCCACTGATGATACATTAATTTGGATGGCCTAGTGGACTCTATTACTTGGAAGTCTTGAGTTGTACTTTCTTTAATTTGTGTGTTGGGAAACAACAGCAACAACAACTACCCAAGGTTGCTTGTTGCAAACTTATTTCTTAAATACACTATCTTCAGGTGCAACAGGGCTGAGTTAAAGAAAAAAACCCTAGTCTTGTGTGTCAATATGTCCACTTAAATCCAAGGTATTTGCCTTGTTGCTTCTCAGATGGTCGACAAAACCAACAGACTTGGTACTATATATGGCAAACTGTCACTGACATTTTGCTTTAATCCAGTGCAAGCAGTTATCTGCAGCAAGTGTGTACAGAATAAGCCTACTGGGCTTTATGCATTTTAGAAACTGCACTGTTGAGCAATCAGTGACATTCACTCTAACAAATACAACAATCTTAGAAAATGGAACAGCTGTTGGATTGGAATCCTCACCTGAAGCTGTTTATACAGGTAGCTAAGTTTGTATTTGTTTGACTTTTTTCTTTCTCTGCAAAGAGCAAACATGAAGAGATCGTTATGTACACATCTCAATAACTTGATGATCTTGTCTCTGGCATCATGGGGAATGTTTCCCCCCCTTCAGGATTCATAGACAGGGTTCTATAATTACAAGGTATTGATCAAAGTATTGTTCCTTTATTATCTGTTTAATGAGCAAATTTTGCTTCTCTCCCTCCATTTAACATATGTAACCTTAAGCTATTCTGATTAGTATGAGATAAAAGGACTTGAAAGGGAATCCCATCCATTTTAAATTGTAAATTCTTTGTACTAGTTTCCCTACTTTGAGTGCCAATTTATGTTTATGTTGCAAACTAATGTAATGGTTTTCTCTTTACCTCAAGGAATCCTTGAAATTTTAACTCTGTGATGTGAGCAAGAGACCCCTAATTTTGGTTATATACGGACATCGTAATCACCCATTTGGTTGCCAGGGTGCCTGGAGATCAACTCACACACATCTGCTGTGAAACATGGGTTTTATCGACCATTTTATAAGAAACTTATGTGAATACTAATAGCCTCAGTGTTACAACAGCACTCTATATCTCTGGAAGAGTGCTAGCCAGAAGTACATATGGGTTTCCAGCCACTCTGTGCATGCACCATCTCTGTTGTTGCAGTGAAAGACGTTGCGCCGCCAGGAACTGTCCGGGCAAGTGGTTTCCAGCCTTGACCATGAAAGTTATGTTGGTAGGCTAGCATCATCAGCAACCATCTTCCTACAGTGCCAGATTCCATGACAGAGAAGCGAGAGGCTCAGGTACTCAACAGCTGTTACTTCTGCATAAGGCAATCAAGCTTATCTTAGGCATGGATCCTGCCAGACTGCCTAAGCTTTTGTCCAACAGAACCCAAGACAAAAGATGGTGCCAGCAGAGGAATAAAGAAGAGGAAGAACAGATTCACTCAGAGTCATGGTTATTGTATAAATTGGATGTCACCTTAGGTACCAATTTTGTTCTATATTGTCACCTTTAGATAAGTTTGGATAGCTTGTTTAATCACCTCCACCCAAGCCTTGCCCTGTCACACTGGAGCCTCCCCCTTGCCCATTGTTACCGATCAGGTAACCAGGGCCAGATATGCTCATTGGCTGGATATGGGCATCCAATCAGGTACCCAGAATAGACTGGCCACTGCCCACCACACAAGTCACATCGGAGCCTCCCCTTCTCTGAGGTAATGTACCATGTGGTACAGCGTCATGTCCCACCTGACCCAGTATCATAATCCCCTCAACCTCCTACCACCTAAGGGTTCAAGGTAGTCCTTATAACCTCTGACATAACTTCCCACACATGTGCATCTGACAGTACCACATACTCCGCTGTTAGATACGCCCCCCGATACCTGATCAGTTTAGGGTCCATCCCCCGTCTCCTTTTTCATTGCCATTGGAGCTTTCCTCGAAGACTACGATAGCTAATTACCCCATTTGTCAATCCTTGTGTTTACCTCTGTCTATTTTAACCCTATCTTTATTAGGACTGTATGTGTGTTGTGTGACTTTATACCCTTGTATGTTTGTCTTTATTCCCTAATAAAACCTCATTATTATTATATTATATTATATTATATTGTCTCGTTATTGGGTAATTTCCAGAGCAGACACCTTCTGTATAAATAGGTTTTAGATCTCGCTGAAAGGCTGATTGCCCTCCACTGTAAATCCCCCAAAATCCTATTTTTAGGGCAATTGGTTTAACAGTGAACATCACCAAGAATTTCCAACAGCATTCTCAGGACCCAGGGAATGGTGCAAGTCCTGAAGTCCCATGTAGTATCTTGTCAAATATCTTGTCCACTTGTAGTTTGCATGAGTATTGTTTTAAGAATGTGCACCAATTAATAGCTGTATTGCATTTTGGATGGCCTCATTTTGTATGCAGTCAGCTCCCTCATTCCTGTGCAACATCTCTACAGCAGCAATAAATGTGGCCATGGTTAGGACTTCCTCTCCAATGATGCCTTAGACCAGGTGCGATTATGTGGCTTTCTACTATGGCTATCTAGTACTGCCATCAAGAGCCATGGGATCTTCAGTGCTGGAAGATTAGCAGTGGGGTTGTGAGGAGGAGGGAACGGGGCACTTGGCTAATTGCAGTTTGGGAATGCTTTTGTTCTTGTAAACACCACTCTGTGCTAGCCCAATGCATTGCCAACCTGATCTTAAATTCATGTGTTTACTCAACAGAGTGGTGAGTAATAGGGTGGTTTGCTTCACCAGAGCCACACCAGGCAGACTCAGAATGATTCACTGTGGCTTGAGAAGACTTGCACTATTTCCTGGGCTACCAGAAAGATGATCTAATTACTACTTGGTGATGGAACATGTGCATGGTCACGTGTCAAGCTGGGTGAGCAGCCAGGTAAGTAGAAAATGAAATTTGCAGGTAACCTAGCAAGAATGCATTATTAATCCTGAGAGAAAAGCCAAATTAAAGCACTCAATATGACCCTCTGATCTGGGAACTATCCAGCACTGTAAAGGGGGAAGTTTGCAGGAACATAGCAGTATGGCTCCTGGAAAAATAGTTCACCCTTGTTCCTCAATGGACTGGACAGAACATTGGAGTAGTTCAAAGCATGCAATTCTCTCTCATCATTGGATATAATTCCACAGTTTTTGCAACAACTACAGATTTGGGTGTGTGACTGAATTGGGTGTGATTTGGGTGTGTGTCCAGTGTTTCAGGTCAAGAAAGTTAACCTCTGTTTACCATCTAATTCCAGCTTCTTCAACTCAGTAAAGGGAGTTTCAGGCCTCCTGACAAAACTGGAAGTAGAAATTCTGGAAAGCCTAACTTTAGAGTGAGTACATGCACATACATGTGCATGGTATTAAAGAGATTACTATGGTCACATTATGAGAAGACAAGACTCACTGGACAATACAATAATGCTAGGAAAAGTTGAAGGCAACAGGAAGAGAGAATGACCCAACGTCAAAGGAATTGACTCAGAAAAGAAAGCCACAATCCTCACTTTGCAGAATCTGAGCAAGGCTGTTAACAATAGGACATTTGGGAGATCATTAACTGATAGGGTCACCATAAGTGGTAAGCGACTAGATCAACACTTAACTAACACACACTAACATTTAGGAGATACGGTTTCCTAGCCAAAAGAGTATTAATTTGTATAACACTTCTTGCAACTGCAGCCAATTGCATTAGTCACCTTCTAATCTTCTTGTGAATTAGCCAGCCAATGAGGGTGTGAGTGATGTAATGCTTGTAATCTGATTATCCTTATTGGGAAGACCTGCTAGGTTGCTGCTCCTGTGTTTGTGCTGCAGGTTTGATTAGTTCTTTACAACCCCAAAAGGAATCTTAGTTTGTGCCTATAACTTGCATGCGATGTTTATGAGAATTCCCAGGCTTTTTCTCTACTGCATTTGGGAGTATCCCACCTGCAGGTCTTTGATTTGTCGCTCTTTCCATTGACACTACTGTGGTCTGAAGCACTGACTTTTCCTTTCTCAAATCAGGCTTCTCTTCTTTTTACTAGCTGTATAGGAAGAAAAGGTCCCCAAAATGTAATGTTTCCTACAGTGTTGCAAAGAATTCTACTCTGCACACTACATACATGATAAATAGTATTGGGTAGAAGTGTTTACTTGTCGACCTTAAGCACTGAAGGTTTAAGAGTTGCACTTGTGGTCAGAGTTGGGGGCAGCTATGCTTGGGTCTGCATTGGAGGGCTGTTGCATTCCCACCCACTATGAATGAAACAGAAAGGAATGCAATGAATTGCCCCTGGCTTAAACAGTAACACTGTGACACACAACAACCTTACTTTAATCCAAGTCCCAGCTGGCAGTATAGAATGCTGCACAGCTAGCGAACAACTTTGACAAGTCTCATCCTGAACTGCATCCAAAACAGCGAACGGTTGCAGGAATTTTTACCCTGTCAGGGTTATCCTCATGTTCTTCCATCAAATTCCTGCCAAATCTGCATGTGGCAAACCAGTGATAAAACTAGGGAGACTGAAGGTCAAGGCAGAGTTGAAGGAGAAGGAATCTGTGTCTGCGGCAGGAACCAGGAACAGCTGCACCAAAGAGCCAACAAAGCCCAGGCTAGAGAAGAAGCCCTGCCCTGCTAAGGTCTTATCCATGCTCTGGCTGAAACTCTGTCCAAAGGTTCCTTTCCTCGTCTAACCTGTTACTCCTGCATTCTCTTGCTTTGGCCACAGCCTAATGATGACACATGGGCTCTGCTTCTAAGTTTAGAATATGCTGGACCTGATTCTTGACAACAGGCATGGTTAGATTCATATTTAGGAACAAAATATAACACTACAACAATTTACAGAGCGTCTCTGTTGCTGTTCCCTGTTGAGGGGAAATAATTTAAATCAGGAAAGTGATTTAAGAGGAGAGGATTAAACAGGAGGGGAGCAGTTATTTATTTATTTAGAATATATATATGCTGCCTCTCCAGAGACATTGCTTAATGCTGCTCTCAAATAACCAAACAAGCCAGGGCATAAAACCAGCATAAAACAAATATGCTTTAGGCTAACAGCTTAAAAGATAGAACCCTTCAGTTAAAAGCCTGGATAATAAGAAAGTCCCTCCCCACACTCTGGAGCCACACAGCTCTGAGCAGAACCTCCCTCCTGGCACAGCTGCTATTGATAATGTTTTTTTAGAAACTGCAGGGTATTAGATTGCAGATCTCCCACCAACATGTCTAGTTTGGCCTTGAGTCAAAGTAGATGGTGCTCAAATTAGAATTTTGAGTGTTGCTTTGAACAAGTTAAAGTTTCATTTCATGCTATTGAATTATATCCCTGAACCTGGGGCCATATTGGGACTTTATATTGAAGACTAGCCTCCTTGCATATGTTCACTGTGAGTCACAGACAATATTGATAGATGACATATGGAGCAGAGGTCCATCAGCTATTAGCCACAGGGTATAGATGGAATTCTCTGTATGGGGCAGCAGTGCTCTGTATTCTTGGTGTTTGGGAGGGGGGCAACAGTGGGAGGGCTTCTAGTGTCCTAGCCCCACTGGTGGACCTCCTGATGGCACCTGGGTTTTTTTGCCACTGTGTGACAGCATGTTGGACTGGATGGGCCACTGGTCTGATTCAACATAGTTTCTCTTATGTTCTTATGACTTCTTGGCAGCTGAAAGCTTTCTACCAAAGGACTTTCTATTGTTGCTTAGCCTGGGATTTTGTTGTTGTTGAGTCACACAGTCGAGTTTTGACTCTTTGTTACCCCATGGACCAAGTCATGCCAGGCCCTCCTGTCTTCCACCATCTTCCAAAGTCCGCTCAAATTTGTGTTAGTTACATCAGTAACACTGTCCAGCCATCTCATCTTTTGCCGTCCCCTTCTTCTTTTGCCTTCTGTCTTTCCCAACATCAGGATCTTCTCCAGTGAGTGCCCCCTTCTCATTTGGTGACCAAAGTATTTGAACTTCAGCATCTGACCTTCCAGGGAACAGTCAGGCAATGTCTAAGCCATTTGGACATCCCTTAACTACCCTATTTCTTACTTCTGGGCTAGAACTCAACTCTGGCTTTCTTCAAACTGTTTGTTCAAGCCATATGTAATGATTCACTGTACCGCACTAATGTGAGCTGGGATCCCTGCTCTCCTCTAATTAGCACTTACTTTGGATTATGCAGCGGGTGAATTAAGGTAATGCAGGCTCCAACCTGGAGGCTAGGGGCAGGTTCGCACAATTAGGTGTAAGCACCACCTACATTTAAGCTTGGGCAATTATTGTATGAATTCAGGGTAGTTAGTGCAACATACATAATCTTCGGCCTCTCCTGAAGTACAGGCAGTACACCAACTAACAATTGACTTACTGTACTATTCCAATTTGAAGAAGGAATAGTTAGAATTATTTAATGCATCAGTATGATCTTTTGATGCTTCTTTGTGCCTGTCTTCAAGTTGGCATGGGGGAATCAAGATTATAAATGGGAACTGCCTGCTTATCTGTAAACTTGCTTATCTGTAAACTTGCTGAAGAACTTCAACCTTAATCTGGCATAAGTAAAGCAGGGACAGTCACCCCAGTACCTTCCATTGCAAGACAAGGAAAGGCAAGGCATGAGGAAGTAAAGCAGATTTCTTGTAGAAAAGTGTTCCAAAACCTGGGTGCATTGAAAGGGTTCTGTTCATGATTAATTTTGGCCAGTCTGTGGTTTCTTTTTTTTTTTTTTTTTTTGGCAATTATAGATGTTTATTCAAGAAAAAACAATACAAACAAAAACCAAAAACACTACAAACAATTAACATTACAATAGAGAAGAGAAGAAAAGAAAAAACACATGTCCCACCCCCACCCATTTTCCACCACCACCTGTGAAAGGAGCTTTAGGAGCATATAAGAATATTAATCTACTGTCTCATGTCATATCCCATACCTTTTGCCCATGTGTATACTGGCTCCCAAGTCTTTATACATTCTTGCCAGTTTCCATCTCTCAATCTTATAGTTAAAACATCCATTTCGGCAGACTCCAGTAATTTAAACAAAAATTCTTCCTTACACGGAATTTGGGGGGATTTCCAATATTTTGCAAAGAGAATTCTGGCTGTTGTAATCATATATATTACTAGTTTTTTCTCACCCTGTGTTAAGTTTTCTCTGCATATACTCAACAGATAAAGTTCGGGTGAGTGTTTTAACCTTTTCTTTAATACCTTTTGAATCCATATACTTATTTGTATCCAAAATTTTTTAGCAATCTCACAGTTCCACCAAATGTGGTAGAGTGATCCTCTAGCTTTTTTACATTTCCAACATTTATCATTATAGGTTGGGTTTATTCTGGCTAATCTCGCTGGGGTCAAATACCACCTATACATCATTTTATATAGGTTTTCCTTGAAGACTACCGATTTAGTCATTTTAATATTAAATTTCCACACCTTTTCCCATTCTTCCAATCCGATCGAATAGCCAAAGTCCTGTAACCATTTTATCCAGCTCTCTTTGACTGTTTCCGACTGCATTTCCATCTCCAATAACCAGCTGTACATTTTTGAAATAAGGTTTTTGGGTTCATGTATCATTGTGTCAAATTCATTTACTTTGTTCTCTTTAGGAAAGCCCACGCTTTTGTCAGATTGATATATTGACTTAATTTGGCATCTAACCCACCAATCCGGGATTACATTTCCTTCCAAATCTAGATTATTTTTAGTATCTAACAAAATTGAATAGTTTTGAGGATTTCTCCAATCATATAAATTAGGGTGGGTAGTTGCTTCCACTGGCGAGACCCACAATGGAGTATATGTATAAATTTTCTTTTTAATCTCAAACCAAGTCTTATAAATTGCTTTCCGGACTTCGTGTGCCTGGAAGTTGGTGTTTTTTGTGGAGGTCTGATACCAAATGTATGCGTGCCAGCCTTTAGTTAGTCCTGCCCCCTCTAGAACTAGCAATCTTTTATTTTCTAACAAGCACCAATCTCTGGCCCAGGCTAAACAAGAGGCTTTATAATATAAGCGCCAGTTTGGTAAGGCCATACCCCCTCTTAGTTTACTCTCTTGAAGGATTTTTAACTTAATCCTTGGCTTCTTGTTTTGCCATATGAAAGTCAAGATCATCTTATTAAGTTTTTGAAAAAACGAATTGGGTAGTTGAACTGGGGTCATCTGGAATAGGAATAGGATTCTAGGCAGAATGTTCATCTTTATTGTAGCTACCCTTCCCAAAAGGGAAATTTGCAAGACTCGCCATTTCTCCAAATCTGTTTCCACTTCCTTTAAAATTTTTTCGTAATTATCACGATAGAGAGATTTGACGGGGAGGCGGAATGAAAGCGGGCGGTGAAGCGGCGAAGCGGAGAAACGGCAACGGCTTTGTTGAATAGAGGTGGTGAACGGAAAGTCGGGGAGTAATGGCTGGGCGCATGGACTGGAGCGAAGCAGCATGGTGAAAGATGGCGCAGAGTGGTGAGTGAAAGAGGAAGCGGCGGCGGAGAGCGGGTTAAGAGCTAAAGACTGGTGACGGGACTTTAGAAGGTTGCGGGAAAGAGAAAAACGACTAATAAAACTGAAAAAGAAAGAGAAGGAGAGACAGAGAGAGAGAGAAAGAGAGATAAAATCAAGGCTTATCAAGAGAGGGAGAGGCAGTTCTTAGCAGGGAACACTGCGGCTGTCCCTCCCTTGAAGAAAGGGTGAGAAATAAAAGGATATAAAAATCAGAGAAATAGAGACAGAGACTAAGACTATATATAATAACTCTCCCGGAGTAGATTGTAAACGGCTAAATAAAAGGGGAGAAAGAAGACAGAAGACAGAAGAAAGAAAGAAGAAGATAAGAAGCTAAAAATAAGAAGAAAGAAGAAAGAAAATAAAGTAAAATTAATAAGACTGAACTCAAAATTAACAGTGGATCTTAGCTGTCAGGATTATATTGAAGTGTGAGTTGTGTTTGATAAACTTTGAATATTATACTATATGCTAAATAATGAATGGCTAATGTGAAGAAAGGTTAGGGGAAGAGGTATTGATTTACAATTTATTACTTGCTTAGGTATTGATGAAATGAGGATTTGATTTACCAGTGAAATTGATTTATTGATTTTGGGGAAGATACGATAAAAGGAAATGGTGGGGGTTTGACTTGACTTATGTACTTAGTAGCAGCAGTTAAAGGGGCTCATAACTGCTGAATGGCCAATATATATTAATATCCTGAAGTAATATTCTGAAGTAATTGTTTTGTACTGCAAGTGAGAAGTGAAACAGAAGCTTTGGGTTCTGTGCTATGAGTAATAATTGAAACAGAAGCTATATGAAACTAGGAGAAAGTCATTTTATGTTTTTTCAGTGACCAGGAAGACTAAGAATATGGGAGATAAAGAGAAAAAAGAAAGGCAGATGGAGGCCAAAATTAAAAAAGTGGGTCAGGGCACCTCACCAGGAGGTCAAAGAACTTTACCACCAACAGATAATCAGGAAGCCATAGAAAAACTACAAGCAATAATGGTGGCAAATTTTAAGCAAAGCCAAGAAACCCTGGAAGCGATGAAAATGGACCTGATGGGGGAGATTAAAAAAACCAATGACAAAATGGACGATTTCCAAAAACAATTATTAGCAAACACACAGCAAGTGCATAGTTTGGTTGCTAAAGTAGAAAGACTGGAAGATCAAAATAAGGTCACCACAGTGACGGTGCGAGAGAATCAAGACGAATTAATGGAGTTGGAAGACAAAGTAGCAAAATTAGAAATGGAAAAGGCGGCATATGTATTAAGGTTCCAGAATATTCCAGAAGATAGGGGAGAGAACCTGGAGGAGAAAATGTTGGAGATACTAAATACAGAGGAAGAGAAATTATTGGAGGGAGGAAAGAGTGAGATTGACTGGGTAAGAAGAATATCTTCCTCCTATTCTAGAAGACACAACCTGCCAAGGGAAGTTTTAGTAAGGTTTGTTAGAAGAACAATCTGTGAGAAGATTCAAAGAAAGGCAAGAGAGGAAGGTTTATCCTGGCAAAACAGTAATATCAAAGTTTTGAAAGATGTTCCCTGGTCAGTTCGTCAAAGAAGACAAGGATATAAGAAGTTGACTAGTTGGCTATTGAAGCAGGCAATTCAATTTAGATGGCTGGTGCCAGAAGGAATCTTTTTTACGTACCAGGCCAAGAGATATAATATTACCACTCTGGAGAAAATGGAAGACTTTTGGTGCAGCTTTGTGGCTTCAAGTAACCAGAGTTCTGATATAGGGGAAGACCAAGAGGAAGAAACAGACCTGCGTGGAAAGGAAGTAGAGGACACCTATAAACTCAGAAGAGAAGGAGTCAGAACAAGACAATTCACTAAAAGAGACCAAAGAGCAACAGAAGGAAGTAAAACGATATTAGGATGAATAAAAAGACGGGATTACAGATTGTATCGGTAAATGTGAACGGTTTAAATGAACCAAAGAAGAGAAGGAGAACCTTTTTACAACTTCAGAAAACTAAAGCTCAAGTTATTTGCCTTCAGGAAACACATATAAAGGAAAGAGATAGGAAGTTTCTACAAAATAAAAGATTGGGACAGTTATATTGTTCGTGTGATGAAGGGAAAAGAAGAGGAGTAGCCATTTATGTTCATCATAATATAGATTCTAAACTGATTTATAAAGATGAAATGGGAAGGATCCTGATAATAGAAATAACAATTAACAAAAAAAAGATACTGCTTGTAAACATATACGCTCCGAACGACAAGCAAGAAAATTTTTATAAAAAGATACATGAGAAATTAGTGGAACTACAAACAGAAGCTTGTTGTATCATAGGAGATTTTAATGCCGTATTTGATCCTCAAAAAGATAAAAAATTTGAAAAGTTAAAGAAAAATCTATCACGTAGTGTCTTGCCAAAGGCCTTTCTTAAGATGGTAGAAGAGTTAAGCCTTATCGATATCTGGAGAGTGAAGAACCCACAAACAGAAGATTTTACACATTTCTCACAAGCTCACAGGTGCTGGTCCAGAATCGATATGTGTTGGATGACGATAGGCCAGTCTGTGGTTTCTAACCTCATATTCATGGCAGGTAAAGTGGCATGAACTTTTCATGAACATTCAAGCAGTTTGTGGCAGTTCATGCCTGTTCGTGAATGGATATATTTCCAGAAAGACTGTCTCTGCTCAATCTAAATGTTTACAAAACTTCAAAGCAATGGGGGAGGGGAGACTTAGGGGACATATAGAGGAGCATCTGGGGGAAGTCTCTTGCAACTTTGATATCTCTAGCTTGCACAGGATCTGTTCTATGCACTCCTGAACCTGTGCCTGTCAAAATGACCACCTGTCATTTCCCCAGAAAGCACTTTCCTGGGGACACTTTATTTGGGGGGCTGTAACTTGGACCCCATAAATCCAATTCTTACCAAACTTGGTGGGCTGGTAGAGGAGAGAAAGCTAAAGATCCCTGACAAGATTGGTGTCTCTAGCATGCCAGGGGAGGGGGTTATTCTACCACAACATAACCCTCACAAATCAAACCAGTTCATTTGGCAGCTAGAAGTTCATGATGGTTCATAATTCTTGAATTGGGCATGGAGGAAGAGGAGGAGGAATTGGATTTATATCCCACCCTTCACTTGGAGTCTTGGAGTGGCTTACAATCTCCTTTCCCTTCTCCTCCTGACAAGAGACACCCTGTGAGGTAGGTGGGGCTGAGAGAGCTCTCCAAGAACTGCTCTTGAACAGAACAGCTCTGAGAGAGTTGTGACTGGCCCAAGGTCACTCCAGCAGCCAAGGTCACTCCACCATGCCATGAATGATGAACTGAACTGCATTTTCTTGGTTTGTGCCCATCCTTTATTCCTACCCATCTTGCTTCCAGTGACATGGAAGAAGCAGTACAAGGCTCCAGCTTAAGACAATGTGCATGTTCATCTGCGATGCACTGGACTTCAAGGCTTTTTTAGGCAGGAACCCACAGGAATGCAGTTCCGGCTGGCATGGCCAGGGCTCCAGCTCAAAAAAAGGCCTCTGGCAGAGGGAAGACACTAGGCAGACACATCCTCTGTCCTCTCTGCCACCTACAGCTTCTGATGGGCTTGCAAAGAGAGCAAGAGATGTGGAGCCACCCACAAGAGCCCCCTTTGAAGAGAAGCTGGGCCTTTGAAATGGCAGCCAAGAATCATTTTGTTTTTGCATTGCCTGTGCTGCAAATAACACTTCTCCTTTTGGGTTTTTGGGGTTTTTTGGTAACTCTTCCCCCAGTGTTTAAAAATGTATAAGGTTTTTCTGCAACCCTGAGTGTTCTCCCACATTTGCAGAAATATTTCTCATCTTTTTACATGGCCATGTCCTGTGAATTTATCCGTCTGCATCTAGGGCCATATTCAAAATTACATATGCACTACATCATCCAGCTTGAATCCCTGTGGGAAAGTAAGAGTAAAGCAATGATATCATGTAGGACTGCATCTCCCTGTATGCTGTATGAAAATTCATTAACATGAACTAACTTAGTAACATGAACTAAAATGAACACCAAATGTTAATACTTCTTAAAAACACATTATTTATAAATGACTGATTGGTTTCCTTACTACTGAAAAATTGGTTGTGCAGCAATATACAGAGATGAGAGGTCCATGTTCAGGGGGAGGCATGAAACTAGGTCTCTCATTGGGCTATGTGAGAATACACATTCATGAAATGCAGCTGATGGCACTATACTGTTCTGTGTCACCTCGACGTTGGATTACTGTAATGCCCTCTACATGGGGCTGCCTCTGTGCTGAACCCGGCTGTTATTAGGGCTCCCAAGATGGGAGCACATTTGGCCAGGGCTTCAGGATCTGTACTGGCTGCCAATAATATACCAAGTCCGGTACAAGGTGCTGGTTATTACCTTTAAAGCCCTATATGGCCTAGGATCTGCCTACCTTAGGGACCGTCTCTCTCCACATGTTCCCCAGAGAGTGCTGAGATCGGGCTCTCAAAATCTGCTTGATATCCCCGGGACAAAAGAGGCCCGTCTGAAATCCACCAGGGACAGGGCCTTCTTGGTAACAGCCCCTTGCTGGTGGAACCAGCTGCCGGAGGAGGTGAGGGCCCTGAGGGACCTTGGCCAGTTCCACAGGGCCTGTAAGACAGCCCTTTTCTGGCTGGCCTATAACTAACTGGCATTGGAAACTCTATAGAAGATTGCAGTGTAGTATTCTAATAGATCGCTTGTTTTTATGTTTTACCATTTTACTGTTTTAATGGTGTAATTTGTTGTATTTTAAATCCAAAACCTATGTTAGTTCTTATGTGTTGTAAGCCGCCCTGAGCCACTTTGGTGCGAACGGCGGGATATAAATTGAAATAAATTGAAACTGAAACTGTCAATATGCGGGAAGTAACCCACTAAACAGGCTATGTCACTCCCAGTGATGCCATGGGGTGTGGTCTAAAATGCAAATGAGCTCCTGCTGGGCTTTTTCTACATCATCACTAAGTAATGTTGCAAAATTAATGGCATGTTTAATATGATGGGTTCCTGTTGGAACTGCTGCTGTTATGTTTTTTATCTACTGAAGTTTCCAACACTCTTCAAAAGCAGCTCCATGTAGAGTATGTTATACAGAACTAACTTTATATGAAAAGTTTTGACCTCTTAGGAACAGCTCTATATAAGTTTGAATCAATATATAACTTCTACATATTTTTACACTAATTGTGAGTTCTGTCTTACGTATCTGCTTGTTAACTGATGGTTGATTATCTGTGTTTTCTTCCCCCCACCCACCCACCCAACTTCTCACCGTTTCTTAATTTTACACATAAGAAGAAATATCTGTCAATAAAAATTATCTTAGAGGAATGTTAACAGCTTGTCAAAATGGGGAAAGAGGTGGGGAAAAGCAAACTGTTTTTCCTGGCAGTTTAGCAGAGTGTATGTGTTAGAAAAAGGTGAAACTATAGGTCTGTAGGATAGGCAACATTAAGGTTTTGGGGAGAAAAAGTCTCATTTCTGTGACAACTCACTTTTAGGAAGCAATTAATAACATCATGTTCTTGTGGAGCTGAGAACATCATCACTAAGTAAATGAGAACATGGGACGTGAAAAAAAATATATAAATCTGCCAACTTCCCAAACTGAGTCATCAAATTTAATTGAAATCAACAAGACCATTTCCAAATAAATATTAAAAAGAAAGTGGACTAAGGCTCTATCTGGTCCAGTAGAGTCTACTATAATGGTTCAGCTTATGTGGCAGTAATTCCCTCAGTTTAGGGATGTCAGCCTTATAGTGGGACCTGGGGATTTCCTGGAATTACAACTCATCTCCAGACTGCAGAGATTAATTCTCCTGGAGAAAATGGATACTTTGGAGGGTGGACTCTGGCATTGTCCCCCACTGAGGTTTCACCCACAAACCTCCAGGTGTTTTCCAAGCTGGATCTGGCAATTCTACTCCCCAATACCCCGTGGGTGGCCAGGGGGACCTGGCAACCTTACCTCAATTTCTCTTCATGGTCTTTGGCAGAGACATTTCCAGTTCTGTTATCTATGAACTTTGGTTCCTTCCCAAATAACTTTCATCTAGGACCCCAATAGTCTGTGTAGACAATCATAACATGAATGCTAATTTTTGCTGTCTCATAATTGTGCAGTTAATAGGTGCAATGGCCTATTAATGATTACAGGACAGGAACTGTATTTGTATCAAATATTAGCATTTTGACCCCACTTTGCACCTATTCTTCTGGAAGGCTTCCTTAGGAATGACCTATCCTGTTCTTTGATAGCAAGTACTGCATTCTTTAAGCACTGAAAACATAATACTAGGGGAGCAGGAGATTGCATGAGAACAAATCTATAGATCCAAGGCTTCTGGATTTGGAGGCAAATGTTATACTTTGAAGTGTAATCTGTTTCCCTGTTAAAGATACAGACTCATTCATTAGGCTTGGCCACTACTGCAGGAGCAACTCCTTGTTTACATAACATCTAGCACAGGCACCAGCAAAGGGTATCCACTTTCTTGTGTGCTGCTAGATCAGGAAGGGGCTATAGTTCATTGCTTATTGAAAGCATTGTGGCTGCTTGGTGCATACCTGTCAGCAGTCAGTGAGATAAAAAAAATTCAGCTTGGTTAGAGGGTGAGTCAAGTTAAGGGGAAGGGATGGTCCTGCGTCCTAAGTGGCTATGCATTGCCTTGCTGCTCTGCTAAAAGTGAAAGATACTGTGGTTCAGGAAACTTCCTCTTCCCTTTTTCAGCTCTGTGGGTACTTGCCTCTCTGTGAGCTCTGCCTTACCCATTCTTTTACATGAATTGCATGAGTTTAATTGGACGAAGTTCTTGGTGAAGCCCATCTCACCTGCAGCTGGCGATAGGGAAAGACAAACTGTTTTTCTTGGCAATGCAGCACAGCATATCTGTTAAGAAAAGGGTGGAACTACAGGTCTGTAGGATGGGTGGCATTAGGGGTTTGCAGAGAGCATTTTGCTGTAGAAACAAGAATTCACTTTTAGGAAGTCATTAACACCAGCATGTCCAACTCCACCACCTCCCAATACATAATAAGGAAAGAAGGAAGTGAACCAAGGATCCATCTGGTCCCGTACTTCATCCTCATAAAGTGCCATGAGCCAGTGTTTAAACAAAGGATCTGACAAAGAACACATGATGCACAATCCCTGCCTTTGTTTAACATAGATGGATCACCCAGCATTGTGCAGCTTCCTGATGTGGTTCCATGGCTTTCAGGTCATGTTACACACAATATTATTTTATACTGTTTAAAGCTTTATTCAGGAGTGATGTGCTCTCAGGCTGAAGGAGTAATAGTGGGGAAATTATAGTATGCCAATGGAGAATGTTTCTCTGAGGTTATAAATATAAACCATTGTTAATCTACTGTTAAGGTAAGCAAATCTATAATACAGGTGTGCACACAGAGACTTTATTCTTATTTGGATTGGCTCCTTTTGTTTGCTATAAAAACTTGTCCAGATTCTTTAATATTGCTACAACACATGCTTGGAGCGATGGTGGTACTTAGGTGACATTTACACTGGTTTCAAGGCATGTAGCACATTTCTACTTGAGACTCAGCCACCTTTCAGAGATGGTATCCTTTAGCAAATGGATTCTTCTTCCCAACTTCCAAGCCAATAGGAGAAGGACCCCCTAATCTGAGAGGGAATTAAAATTCTTACTTGCAGGCTGAACTATGACAGAAACAATATTTCCACCAGCCAAGCCTGCATAGCAGCAAAGTAAGTGGGACCAGGGTTTACCATTCCTTGTCTATATATTCTGCTTGGTTTGTTGTTGTTTTAACTGCTTGGGACATAAATTCATGCATATCAGATGCCCCACAGCTGCTTGCTTAATGGCAGTTCTCAGATCCTGAACCAGTAGTTCTCTCTCACTTAGAAAAGGTTTATTTTACCTCTCTCCTGTAAGTGAGTGTATTTGCTTACTCTTTATCAGAAGGAGAGAAGCGTTACTGCTGTATCCCTCCTGCCTGCAGGGTAAGGGGGCTGCTCATTGTTGGATAGGATGCAAAACCTGTGCTTCTGCCTTTGTCTTTATCCTCAGTCAAGCTTTGCTTCACCGGCCTTAACACAGATGCAGCATCAGATAAAATGGAGCTCATGGGAGCACATGCTGTCAAGAGAGTCCTCCCTTCATTCCCCCCACCCCACCCCCATTGGTGCCATGATTGTGGGGGAATGGTTGTTGTGTCAGTCAGGATGGTTCTGTCTGGCAAGAAGATGAGCTAAGTGTTCTGGTAGGATGATGTTTCCTTTCAGGCCAGGGACTACCCCGGTCTTCTGCTGCCCTCATCACTTCAACAAAATGGAACTTTAGAGGTAGGATAGGAAAATGGAAACTGAAGGCAAAGTGCAGGTATAGACGTTGGCGCATCGCCCAAAAACTAACGTTCCAGTGTAGCCTGTTCAACCACTTATGAAAAGTCAGAGGTAATTTAATTCAGGAGTTACACTTCTGATAATTAATACGGCATGTTCACATCAAGTTTTGATTAGTTATGTGCACAGTGTATATCCCTACTTTGTATGACTGCCTAATGGGGAAGACCTTGTCTCTTCCACAGAGTACTAAATTGGATGCTGTCCGGACAATAGTCTTAAGAGATTGAAGTAATATCACCTATGACCCATGTTCCTAACAAGAAAAAGAAGTTTTGCATAACACAGTCAAGGAGAAGGAGGACTTTTAAAGGAAGAATGTGCAATGTACAGTCAAATCCAGTATACCGTTCATTATATCTAGGCTACATTCCAATGACCATATCCACTTTCTAGACAATACCTGGATCTAGTGTATGAGTGCATGTGAGTTGCTTCAGGAGACCAGAGAGATCTGGGTTTCTTAATATACACCATGATGGGATTGCTCTTATTATCACTGGCTGCTCCTGTTTTAGCAATGCTTGTGCAGGAACTCATCATTCATGAATGATTTCATCTAGCTCTTTAAAATGCATAATAGCTCCAAAGGTTCCGTTGATGGATTTCTTCCAGCTCTTTGATGAGCCAAAGATAATTTCTGCATGTTCTCCCCTAACCAGTCCCCACTCCCTGTTTGTGGTTTAATGTTTACACTTGAGCTACATGTCTCTACTAGACTGGAGGATCCCCAGGGCAGGGATCTTATCATATTTGTCTAAGTAGCATGCACACCCATGAAATAATAATATTTGCAGCTGCAAAATATGGTAAAAATTCTTACAGCATAGTAAGAATTTCTGTTGTCCATGTGTGCGATACCCTAATTTATCCAAACTTTTGAGCCTTGTCTTGACCATCTTTAATTGAAAGTTAACAGAGCACCAACACTAAGCAATCCTTTCTAATATTACCTCTCTGCAACAAAAAATCAGCTTTCCAAACCATAAGTACTTTAGGTTTAAGTAATCAGGCTTAAGTGGGGCTGGATTTAGGGGTGGGCAAGCCAGGTGACCATCTGGAGAACCTGTCGCAAGCTATTTACTCGATAGCTGAAACAAAGAGTACAACCGTTCGTCTTCACCCGTAAAGTGGCCACAAACAACTGTAACACTACTTAATACTGGTTCACTCAGTGGTGATGTACAGTTTTTAGTTGCATGAATAAATACAGGTTTACAGATCCTAACATACAAATGTATCATGTTCTATGACAGAGGTGAATCATAAATGCAAATCATACATTAAAACTAAAATGAGCTCCAAATGCCATGGCTAGGTGGGTGGGGGTGCCGACAGTGCTATTCATCTGAGACGCCATTACATCTACAGCTGGTCAAGAGCTCAAACATAACAAAGTTGAGTCATATAAGGATGTCACACTTCATAAAATGCATCATTCTACAACGTAATTGTACCCTACATAGGTTACTGTTTGAACAACTTACTAGTGCTTAACATATATACTATGTTTAAATTTGCAAATATTATTATGATTACTGTCACCTCTATAGATGGTACTTTATGGAGTAAAACAAAAAAGAGGTTCACAGCCTTTCAAACTTTATGTTTATAGATGATTTGACTGGGACATTACCTTGCTTGAATTAAGCCGCAGTGTGTTGCATGTCAGGGATCCACAGCCCATGTGAAAGTTGTAAAAAGGTAAAAGTAGTCTCCTGTGCAAACACCAGGTTGTTACCGACCCATGGGGTGACATCACATCACAACGTTTTCTTGGCAGACTTTTTATGGGGTGATTTGCTATTGCCTTTGCCAATCAGCTACACTTTACCCCCAGCAAGCTGGGTACTCATTTTACTGACCTCGGAAGAATGGAAGACTGCGTCAACCTTGAGATGGCTACCTGAACCCAGCTTCCACAGGGATCAAACTCAGGTTGTGAGCAGAGGGGTGTGCTAACTTAACACATGTTGCATAAATTGCTGCACAGGTTAAATGAGACACCAAGCCTGCACAATTTTGCACAAGGAAATGCAACATCACATTTAAAATAGTTCTGAGGTTTGGGGAAGAATCCAGTAATCTATGAGCAGAAGGTTTTGTCGGTTGTAGTACTTTCCCACTATTCCCTCTCCCACAGCAGTCTTTCTGATCCAAAGAACCAGCTTTCCTGGCACTGGCATGGACTGCTAGAAGGAGAGGGAAGCATGGTAGGGATGCCAGTCTTCAGGGGGGACCTGACTATCTCCTGGAATCACAGCTCATCTCCAAACTACAAAGAGAGTTCCTCTCCTGAGTTGCCATAAGTCAGCTGGCACATGACAGCACTTTCTACCACCATTAGTTATAGAAGATTCTGTCTCTATGACATTGTAGCCCACTGAGGTCCCTTCTCTCCCCAGGCTCCATTCCCAAATCTCCAAGAGTCTGGCAACTCTACCAATCCATCCCCTGCCAGTGACCAAGGGAGACCTGACAGCCCTAGGCAGTGCAATCCTGAGGTGGCAAAATGAGATGCACCTATTCAGATTGTGTGTATAGGGCAGGGAGCATATGGTTACCCCCCCCCCTACTCCAGGTAAAAAACCCTTAAAACCTCCCTGAACATTTAAAATCAACATATTGGGTGGAAATGTTTTATTGTAGCCTTTCATATTCAGAGTAATTTTTCAGCTCCCAGGAATTAGTGATCAACAGAAACTTTGAAAAATGGAATTCCTCCCCTGCAACCTAAGATGGTACAGACCACTCTTCCACCTCATTCCACTGCCTGTGGAGACCTGCCTTGGGTTGAGACTTGTCTGAAGAGCAGTGACAGCCGACTGAGCTGGCTACAGCAGGGTAGTCGTCATCACTTTTTCCAAACACTTTTTCATGCATCTTTAGAGCAGTGTGATAGGAGGAAAGTCAGCAGCTGAATCTTTTTTCTCAGCCTGGAGAAATATTCCCCTTTTGATTCCTCCACCTCTTCATGTTAGAAGGGATTCTGTAAGGGGTGAGCGGATGGGAGGCAGCATTCCCTGGTCTTCAGTTTGCTTAGTTGGTATTAGTAATTAGAAAAGGCATTGCTCCTTTCCCTGGAATGCCCTGACCAAACGAACAAAACCCTTTAAGTCTTATCCACATAAAACCACAATCCAGTGAAATCCCTTGAAAATCACTTTCTTAATTTCAGTAGAGCTGGTTATGTTCTCTTCTGCATAGCACATACTTCACTTATTATGGGATGCCAGGGGAAAAGCTGGACAAGTTTAACCCCAAGGCAGCAAATACTTTCCTTTGCCCAGGTCGGTTGGCATCAGCTGCTTTCTGCTGCTCCTTCTTCCCTTCTTCTCCCAGGTGCAGGTTGAAACATGGCCTCTCTTCCCTTGCATTCACACTTTTTGCTGCCTCAGCTAGCTTTGGTAATGACTTCGATGGCCTTCAGAGCACATGCTGTGCAGCCCCGCTGCCAACATAGACCGTTTTCACACACAGCTCACCTCACAGTCACAATCCTGTTTCCTCTGCAGCATCTGGTCGGATTTCCCACCATCTGCGCCGAAGTTACAGAAAGTGCCGCAGCTTTTGCGTAGTTTACTTTTGCTACACAAAAGCCGCAGCACTTCCTGTTACTCCGGCGCAGATGGTGGGAAATCCGACAGATGCTGCGGAGGGAACAGGATTGTGACTGCAAGGTAAGCTGTGTGCGAAAACGGTCTATGATAAGTCTTGTAATTTGCTCAGGTTGAAGAGTTTCACTGATGTTAGAAATTTAATAAAATCTATCTTTGCTCTACATCTTTGGCAGCAGCTTTAACACCTCTAGAAATGCTGCTTTGAGCTCGGACTGCAGCAGAGACAGGCCTAATACCATAGCGAGAGTAAGAGTCCTGCTCACAGACAGCAAGTAACACAAAAGCCAGGCTCTGTGTTGAAGTAACCAATCCAGTGAGGAATGTGCTGTGGAACAGGCTGATGGTGCCAAGAGAACATAGCAATTTAACAGTCAAATTAGAATAAGGCTCTTCTAGTGTTGAAAGTAAAGTGCCAGCCAGGTGGCCAGCCTCTGTTAAATGTTAAATCTTGGCATGTTCCTTGACAGAATCCATTTGATCGAATCCTCAGCTCGGTTTAGGCTGTCAGTCTCCAGCTGGGACCAGAATTATGACTGCTTTCCAGGCCAGAGATCAGGTGCCCTGGAGAACTCTATGGCATCACATCCATGCTGGGCTCCTCCCCAAACTATTTGCTCTATTTCCTCAGTGGCTGCAACGCCACTGAGGATGTTCTCCGCAGCTGAGAACGAAACGTCTGGAAGGAAAACTTTCTCCAGTAGAACACGGCACTTGAGCCCGAAAGATTCTACAAACCCTAATATTTTCTCTCTCTTGTTACTTCACAGACAATATATTGGCTGAAGGTCCCCTTTCCCTTTTATCAAAAACAAACAAAACCAGCCCTGTAGCCTCCTAGGAATCTGTTAAACTGCTACACATTTAAACAGGACTGACTGGACTTGAGAATTTGACAGCCTGAACAGCTCCATGGTACTACCTGGCAGCCCTGGGGCATCATTGCCCCTGCTGAGAAAGAGTAGAGGTTCTGACAGCCCAGAGGGGGCATTGACCTCCTGGGATATCATGGGGGTAGAGCTCGGGTCCTTCTGCCCACCCCCAAAGTTTACACCCCTGCTGTACATGGCTTCTGCCTCAGCCAGGATAGGCCAAGACTCCCTGTGTAGCAGTTACTCAAAGGGTCAAAAATCCAGGGAGTGAAACAAGATCCAAAAGGCAACCAAGAGGAATATCTGTGGAGGAGAAATACAAATACAGGCTTGAGAAGGCAGACAGGAATGGAAACCCCCCCAAGGAAGAAAGGCTGTGGCAAATCCCAGATTTTCTCTGTCATTCCTATGTTTGGTTTAGGTGGGTGATGTTCAGTGGACAATTCTAAGGGCATCCCTAAGGTGTTTTGGGTGTTCCTACATACTTAGGTTTTTTCCTGGGGAGGGTTCTATTATTCCATTTAGGCTACATTCAAGACATGCTGATAAACTGTGTTCTAATTACCAGTTAGTTGGTGCATCAGAGTGCAGATCATCCAACAAATCCTGGCTGGAACATAACCAGGAATTCATACTAGGTTTGGTAGCTGGTTTGTGAACCACAGTCTATACTAATTATAGCTAATATGACTTTTGAATTCACAAAACATAGGTTGTTGAGTGGCACCACTCCTTATGACCACTGAGCACAGAGATGATAGTACGAGGAAGTCAGTCTTCCCACTGGAAGGTGGAGATGGGAAAACAAGAAGGCAAACCAGGATTACAGACAAACCAGGATTTGTTACATATGCCTAGCAGACTAACCAGTGTGGTGTTTATATAATGTCTGCATCCAGCCTTTTAAGATATGGGCTTAACCCTACCTAAATCTAGAATGAATGCTGCTACCCCACCAGCTATTTTGGGTTGTGAAATACATCCCAGATACTTTTTAAAAAATGTGTGTGTTTATTTTTTTTCCTTTGGATTGTATGAGAAACCACATCCTAAAATATTTATTCTGGTAGTCCTTGTATTGGTATTTTATGCAGTCTTTGGTATACACTGCAGTTTAGCAGACTGTCTGCTACTTCACAGCCTCTTCTTCAAAAGTGCCTATATTAATTCCACAGAGAAACAGCTTTCAGGGATAATTCAAGCAAGCAGCAATATTCTCAGCAACTTGTCATTGAAAGTAGGGCTGGAGGGCTCCTTAACCATTCAGCCACCACTGTCTTGGCGATTCACAATGCCCCTTTTCTGTAATGCTTCAAACACCTGCATCTCATGAAAGAATACATTGTTTCTTCAAGTGGGGAAACAACACATGTAGTGTCTACTTCAGTAGCAAAGGAGGTGGGGGTAACTTCCCATTTATTCACTCCCTCCCATTCCATTGCGTAGGAGCATTGCAATTTCCGCTCATCTGCACCCTGCTTTGTGCCTTTCTTTCAAATTTTATTAACTTGGTATTGAAGTGTATTTGTCTTTTAAGGTTTATTTGAATTCTGTTCTGAGAAAATCCCAAGGAATTAAGTTTTTCTATTTTCTCCCATTGTTGTCCTGAAACAAAAGAAGCCAGGAGTTCAAAATGTTATAATAGGCCAGCAGTAAACTTTGAGATTGCCTAAAAATACTTCATTGTTTCTGCAGCTTTTCTTGCCTGATGTTACTCAACTTCTAGAGCTACTTTTGATAGGATGTTTTCATGCACTGGATGTGCACATTTATGACTTCTGAAGTAGAGAGGGTAAATACAGTCCAGTCCTAAACAGAGTTGCACCCTTCTAAATCCATTGAAGTTCAATGAGCTTAGAAGAGTATAACTTTGCTTAGGGCTACACTGGTAAAAAAGAGGCGAAATATCTGGGTATGTTCTTGAAATTTGTCCTTACACATGTGCTCTCTCTGAAATAAGCATGTGTTACCTTTCTTCCAACACATCTTTGGGTGTGTGCTCCTGATACTTCTCAATTCCTAAATCAAAGTTCTGTTCTTACTCTTAGGTCTCTATAGAGAAGGAATGATTTTTAACTGCACAGCCTTCCCATGAGTGTGCATATATTCACCCTACTGGCTGTTCCCCTATCCAAGACCGGAATATGACACTTTGTTTTGGTAAGATTCTGCACAATGTCATATTTGTTTGTTGTGAGCCAGTTAGGATAGTCCTTCCCATTTCTACTTAGTTCACATTCAGCCTCATACCAACGAAGTAAACTTGACATAGGCAGAAATTATTGAATGTCACATTTCCAGTAGAGTTACATGACAGGATGGCTTTTTCTCATGCAATATTCATTGGCCCAGTATCTGCTGATGGCATGGCACAACAATGGCCCATGAGTGACTCAGATGGATTTCCCATTTGACACACCTCCTTGCACCCGCTGGCCTTATTTGTACAGTGGGAGCTGTTCCTAACCATAGTTGGCTTTGCATATTTGTCTAGCCTGACATCATATTCTTCCTGACAACTTATCACAATCAGATCCATGCAATTGTTTCATTAATACTTCATCTTGTAGCCAATGTAATCTAACATGCAAACACTGCAGGCACTAGGCAGCATAAATATTTGTCATGGTTATGATTGAGTCTTTAGTTATTATGTTTTTTAAAGCATTTGTTTGAACTAAAGGCAGCAACATTAATATTCTTCCCATTTAACTTCATGGAAAAGAAGGGTTACATCTGTGCTACAAATTATATTAATTTTATACGTTTCCCCCTGTTTTTCTGTTTCTTTCGGTACTCGAGTCATGAAATAATAACCCTGAACAGTAGCTTAGTAGGAGAGTTGTCATTCAAGTGTCTTATTTAAAGAATATGAATGAGTATGTATTGTTTATATTTCTTAAATGTAAACCATGATTGATTAAAAGGTGTGCATCAATCTGACAGATTTTATAAGATTGTAATGAAATTATAGCAAGTTGTTAAACTGGCTCAGTTGTCATGTTTTCTTTAAAGGACCCTAGAAGGTGCATTGTTGCATGGATGGATATCAACACTAAAAAGAAACAGCCAATTTTGTGTGTGTGTGCAGTATGGCTCCGCCCCCCCACTGTGTCTCCCAAATGTAGTTCCAGAAGGTAGCCATGTGGATCTGCACTCTAACAGCTAGGTTCAAGTCCAATAGTACCTTAGACACCAGGATTTTGCACGTATATGTTTTGACAGTCTGATGAAGGGAGATCCCTTAACAAATGAAGGGAACTTTAACTCATAAAAGCTTATATACAAAAAAATCATATTAGTTTCTAAAGTGCCAGTGAACTTGAATTTAGGTTCTTATGAAGGAACTCAACATGTTCACTTACACTTTACACAACAGGCCTACATACCCTAATTGCAACCACTCCAGCACCCATCTTACATATCTACTCTTGATTCTTTGCAGTCTCTTCTAGAAGACATCTCTTCTTGTTATTAACTGGATATAACTTTTTGTACACACTTTACCACACATCCAGAACTTAAAAGGTTGGATCTAGACAAACTTGCTGAATTCTCCTCCTTACTACACTGCCCCTCCCCCCCCGTATGGCTTTTAACAAAGCAGGTCCCCAGAAAAGACTTCTTTTGTTATTGTTTACTAGCAGAAAAGCTGGTTGGATCATACTCAAATAATTCACAATTCAGGTGACCCAGAGTCCAGTGCAATTTTTTATCTCTGTCTCAGATTATTAGAATGGCCATTAGATCATTAGAGTGTTTCCATTCTGATGTAATGTAATAGTTTACTTTTAGTTATGGTTAGTCAGTGAAACTAGGATGCAGCCTGAAGACAATCTCTCTCTCTCTCTCTCTCTCTCGGCTTGGCTTCGCGAACGAAGATTTAAGAAGGGTGCAATAGTCCACGTCTGCTGCAGGCTCGCTGGTGGCTGACAAGACCAATGTGGGACAGGCAGGTCCGGCCGCAGCGGCTGCAGGGAAAAGTCTGATTTAGGGCTGGCGCCGTAGCAGTACGATTCTTCCTCAATCTTCTTTTGTCCTCAAGTCCAGCTATGCGTGCGTTCTCAAAGGAAGAGACAGCCTGGTGGATGGTGTGCCTCCATGCTTTGCGATCTGAGGCTAGGTCAGACCACTGGTGATGGCTGATGTGACAGGTGCTAAGGGATTTCTTCAAGGAGTCCTTGTACCTCTTCTTTGGTGCCCCTCTATTTCGATGGCCGGTGGAGAGTTCGCCATACAGGGCAATCTTGGGAAGGCGGTGGTTTTCCATCCTAGAAATATGCCCTGCCCAGCGCAGCTGCGTCTTCAACAGCAGTGCCTCGATGCTGGTAACCTCCGCCCGCTTGAGGACTTCAGTGTTGGTCACAAAGTCACTCCAGTGGATGCTGAGGATGGTGCGAAGGCAGCGCTGATGAAAGCGCTCAAGGAGTCGCAGGTGATGACGGTATAAAACCCACGAGGTTTCAGCATTATTGCTGTTCCTGTGCTTCTCTACCAGTGACCTGACTGCTATTCCAGTTTGCTTTGTACCATGCCATTCAGGATGAAGTCTTGCCAGATCACAAACATAGTTGCCAATGGCTGGGAACAAAATGAGGATGGGATAGCTGCATTTAGGGACCTGCAGCCAGTCTTGGTACAGCAAAACAACCACCAACTTGAGGTTGGACTGGATGGCCGTTTGCAGTATTGGCTGTATGTTATGCACAATGCGCATTGCCAACATGCAGCAAATACCTGTACATTTGTTGTATAGAAGGTTCAACAGCTGAATATACAGCCAATGCTACACTATACTTAATGCCAAAAAGCCTTTAGAACAGTCATCAGTGTGGTTAGGTAAGTTCCTTTTGGAGGCCAACAAATTAGTCATGTAACCACACATTCCTAGTTCAAATGTTCCTTTTGCATGGATCACCTAAACGCCATCTTATTTCATCTTCCTATCTATACTTGAAAGAGAATTGTTACCAGCCCACTGGAAAGAGTCTAAAATAACTACATGTTGTGTAATCGCAAATAAGTCCTTCCCTAAAGAAGTATTCCCAGTACCTTCACAAGTAGGAAGATTGCATATTCCAAGGGTGGTAATTCAGACAATTTGGATGACATCTGCAGTGGAGGGTTCTGCCTGTGGGTATCTTGCACTTCGTGCCAGATGCCTTTTGGGCACATGATGCAAACTATCAACAATCAGCATGTTTTCTCCCAATGAGTGTGTTGCCATAAGAGAGAAAAAAATAAAGTGAATGTGCACTGCATCTCCCCTAGATAAAAGAATACCTTGGTACAAGAATCCTGGACTTTACAGTGGCAGAAATTGATAAGTCTAACATCATGGAGGCCTCTGACTTTGCAGTGAGCTGGTGAAACATCATTATGGTCAACTTCCTTGTATTTTTGAGGAAGAGAACATTTAGGATTCTGCTGAACAGTCAGCATATGAAATGTAAATAAATAATTCTCTAATGTAACACCCCCCCCCCCGAAACCTACTATTGAATATTCTAAATAATCTCAACATGTCCTCAGTGAAGTCTAGCTATGAACTCTTGAGCTAGCAAGATATAATTGCTAATATTCAAATTCACATGCCAGAGCCATAGGATTAAATTGTTAATATTCAAAATTTCATTTCATTGCCATAGGATTAAGAAACATGGCATTTCTAACATGGTAATTAAAAAAAACAAATGGTTCTTCAGTCTTTGACTTTGAAAACATCATGGGAATGTGTACTATCTCCATACCAGAGAGAAAGAGACATTTGCTTTAGCAAGAATCCATAACAGAGATTATCAGGCATTAGCCTGCCAGGTTTGTGATAGGGAGCTGCGTCTGTATGCTCTTATTAGCTGATCCATAATCATGTGCAGTGACAAGAGTTATGTGGATGGTGATGCTGTTTTGAAGGGGATGATTAATGCTAAAGCAGCAACCAGAACTTGATGAACTGCTCTAAAGTAACCCATAAAGTCTGAAGAAATATCATGACATCAAGCCAAAAATCTTATCTAATGTGCTTACAGGACTAACTCTGTGACTAAAGCTTAGTTGAGTAAGGATTCTCTGTTTGAGATACTGCGGGATCTTCTGTGTGTGTGTGTGTTAGCTATAGTAACAGACTGCAGTTGTACTGGATCTAAAAAGAATAGAGCCATTAATGGGTTGGCTTCTATGACCCATTTGAGTCCCATTTTGGTGGGTTCTCTTTTCAGATGCTGATTCTAAGCAACACAGCAGCAACAAGTGAGACTGTTTCACAAAGCTGCATACATGTGATGCTGGGTCCTCCAGCTCTCCAGTACAGGTTGTGGGGAGGGCTCAAGGGCTGGAATGTATATAGGAAAGGGAAAATATCACTTCTTTGAGCAGACCTGCAATAGTCATGGAGACTGCTCTTTGGCCAACTGCGAAAATCCAGCTGGTATGCCAAGGAATATGTGGGTTTCCCCAAATAGTGCTTCCACGACTATTTCAGGTGGCAGAATAGCAAAGAGGAGAAGCGTCTGCATGCATACCACAGTCCTGATCTGAATCAGGCAAATGTACCAAAAGTGAGAATCTGCAACTCATAGCTGTTAGTCTGACATAGGCTGAGGATCCAAGACCTAGCTTGATTTGTCTGGTATTTAAAAAATTCAGACTAGGGATGCACATTTGGATATATCTGGTCTGAAATATCTGAAAAATACCTTCTTGCATTTTCTGGATATATTTGGGTCTCCTGATAATATCCAGGATTTTCTGGGATACCAAGAAATAGGTGCCAAATGATCCCAGAAATATTCAGGAGTAACAAGAAATATCGAGAGCCAGCATTTTGAGGTTCCAATATCTGGTGTGTTTTTTTTAAAATTGTCTGTTTCTTCCCAACGCTTGATATTGCCTTGACATGTTGGTTTGGCTTTGATTCTGTCCTTTGAAATTAGTTTTGTTGGTCCTGCAACATCATGTTCTATTCACGAATTGGTTTGTGCTGGATTTCTGATGGGTTCTTGGGTTGTACATTGGCTTGCATTGTCTGATTTTACATGTTGGGCTTGCAACAGCATTCTTGTTCAGTTTGGCTTGGAGGATTATCTGGTATGACACCTTGTTCAGGGGCCATGGAATTGGGCCTCTCTATCCAATTCACTTGAAAGTTGGGCATTATCTAATGGATAGGCACCAGCAGCTCAGCTGCAATAAGATTTCCCATAGGGAATAATGGAGCTGAATGTTACTGAAATTCCTCCCACCCCACTCCAAAAACCCCCTCAAACCCAGATCTGAATGCCAAACCACTATTTTGAATTGGATAACCAGGAACATTGATTTTTTTTTTGCTCCCTGATATCCAAATCTGAACAATACCAACTTTTTTTCAAGGTGCACAGGAGGTGGTGGCAGCTACAAGCATAGATTACTTCAAGAGGGGATTGGATAAACAGACAGAACAGAGGTCCATCAGTGGGCTATTAGCCACAGGGTATAGATGGAACTCTCTGTCTGGGGCAAGTGATGTTCTGTATTCTTGGTAATGGGGGAGGGGGGCAACAGCTGGAGGGCTTCTAGTGTCCTGGCCCACTAGTGGACCTCCTGATGGCACCTGGGTTTTTGACCACTGTGTGATAGAGTGTTGGACTAAATGGGCCATTGGCCTGATCCAACATGGCTTCTCTTATGCACATTCCTAACTCAGCCTTATTTAGAGGCTCCATTGCCCAAGCAGGGCTGTTGTGACTTGTGAGCATGTGGAAAGGAACGGTCTGTATGACACTGAAGCAAATGAGAGAACCTTTGTCTGCATGGAGTTCCTTCTGTGCATTTGAATTGCAGAGGAGCTTCATTATTCACATTTGGTGTAAAACTGAAGGGGTACATTAAAGCAGCTTGTTTCTAAGGATGCAATGTTAGAGAATTAAGCATGGATTCAGGTCACTGCTTTTCAGTCAGCTGCAGTTGGGCAGGCAAATGCCACCTGTGATGGCTCAAAATGTCTGTCAGTGTGGTTGAAGAACCAGAGCCCAATGGGCATGCATATCTGATGGAAGTGAAGTGTCAAAAGTAAGTTTGCTCTGTAAAAGTCTGTGGGAATCCACCCTTTTTGAGAGTCCTGTCGGAGGGTTTTAGACAAGACCGAGCGAGCCTTTCCCATCATCCCCCTTTTATGTGAAAACAAACAGCAGTAAGCTGCTTGACAAGTTTTCTGTGGGAAACACAAATGTTTTGTTCCATATAATTCATGCTTCTCATTTCCCCAACACAATAGTCTGTGTCATTCTCTCTTCTTTCTTTTCTTTTTAATCTGTACTTTTCCTTCTATCATTGATCAACTTTTCCCCAGCCCATTCTATCTTCCCCCTTTTTTGCCCCTTCTTCCCACACCTCCCTATAGGCTTTTTTCCTATTTCTTCTCTTATTTCCTACTCATCTTTGGGCTTGCTTTACCTGCCTTTCTGTACAAGCAACACCTAAGCTCTTTGATAGGAGCTGCAGATATGCACTAGGAATGTATAATCAGGCCCCTATTCTGCCCAAATTGGCACTCTGCAGTCTACCAACTAAGGATCCTGGAGCTCGGTCATAGTGGAATCCTCTGGGCATTGAAGTATATTTTTGGACCATAAGACGCACTCCCCCCCCCAAAAAAGTGGGGGGGAACCCAGCACTTCGCGAGCGCCGGCTGCGGAGGGGGCAGCGTGTTTCCTCCATGCCTGTCTGCCTGGCTCCAGCTCTGATGCTTAAAGTAAGTGCCGGGATCGGAGGGCGGAGGGAGCGATCATGGCGCTTGCTGTAAGCATCAGAGCTGGAGCCAGGCAGACAGGCACGGAGGAAGCACGCTACCCCCTCCGCAGCCAGCGCTCGCGAAGTGCTGGGTTTGCTGTGGGGGCAGCGTGGAGCGATCCCAGCGCTTGCTGGAAGCAGAGCTGGAGCCAGGCAGGCAGGCGTGGGGAAGCGCCGGGATCAGAGGCGGAGGCAGCGGATCACCCCCCCAGGAGGAAGGTGCGTCCTATGGTCCGGAGCGTCTTATGGACCGAAAAATACAGTACATAGCTGTTACTATCTGTTCTTAAGCATCAGTTTTTAATTTAAGATTCAATCACTGCAGAAAACATCTTTCATATTAGCTCTTCAGTGTGCACACACAAAAACTAAGTTCAGACAGTGTATGAAATCAACTATAGTTAGTGTAGGAAACCAATACTCAACTCATTTGAATGCTAGTTTGCTTTGCAAATGCTGGTTTCACTGTCTTCCCTCTGTAGCCTGGCATAATGATGTCATTAGAGACCTTGGCAGGATAAAGCCAAGATGTCCATTACCCTACATCATATGAACCCATAATCAAAACAACTTCTGATCACAGTTTGTGAGGACCCTAGCAAGGGAAGGGGCAATTGGTACAGTGGAAATATTAATTTTAATTCAACTCGGAGACCCCTACATGTTTTGCATATGCTTCATAGAATCATAGAGTTGGAAGGGACCTCCAGGGTCATCTACTCCAACCCTCTGCACAATGCAGGAAACCCACAAATACCTACCCCAAATTCACAGGATCTTCATCGCTGTCAGATGGCCATCTAGCCTCTGTTTAAAAACCTCCAAGGAAGGAGAGCCCACCACCTCCTGAGGAAGCCTGTTCCACTGAGGAATCACTCTAACGGTCAGGAAGTTCTTCCTAATGCTGAGCCAGAAACTCTTTTGATTTAATTTCAACCCATTGGTTCTGGTCCTACCTTCCAGGGCCACAGAAAACAATTCCACACCATCCTCTAGATGACAGCCCTTCAAGTACTTGAAGATGGTGATCATATCACCTCTCAGCCACCTCCTCTCCAGGCTAAACATCCCCAGCTCTTTCAACCTTTCCTCATAGGACTTGGTCTCCAGACCCCTCACCATCTTCGTCGCCCTCCTCTGGACCCGTTCCAGCTTGTCTATATCCTTCTTAAAATGTGGTGCCCGAAACTGAACACAATACTCCAGGTGAAGTCTTACCAGAGCAGTAAAGCGATACCATCACATCACATGATCTGGGCACTTCTGTTGATACAGCCGAAAATTGCATTTGCCTTTTTAGCCACTGCATCACACTGTTGACTCATGTTCAGTGTATGATCCACTAGGACCCCTAGATCCTTTTCACACATACTACTGCTAAGACAAGTCTCCCCCATCCTATTTATTTATTTATTCGATTTATATCCCGCCCTCCCCACCAAGGCAGGGTCAGGGCGGCTATAACGATGCATGGGATTTTTCCTACCGAATTGTAGAACTTTACATTTATCCCTGTTAAAATTCATTTTATTGGTTTTAGCCCAGTTTTCCAGCCTGTCAAAGTCATCCTGTATCCTCTTTCTGTCTTCTACTGTATTTGCAACCCCTTCTAATTTAATATCATTGGCAAATTTAATAAGCATTCCCTCTATTCCTTCCTCCAAATCGTTTATAAAGATGTTGAACAAAACAGGACCCAGGACAGATCCTTGAGGCACTCCACTTGTCATTCCTCTCCAAGAGGATGAGGAACCATTCACAAGCACTCTTTGGGTGCGATCTGTCAACTAGTTACAGATCATCAATGGATCTGTAAAATATCATAGTCTGAACAATTCCACAATTACAGACTTTGAGCCAGATGTTGCTGTAGGGACTGTTTGGGCTATGATATTTTATAAATCCTCTGATAAAGCATATGCAAAGTGCATAGCTGTCTCAAGGCTGAACTAAAATTAATTCTCCACTGCACCAGTTGTCTCTTGTTTGTTCCTCTGTTCTGGCTGCTTTAGGGAACCCTAGCCAGCCATATTGGCAGAGTGGCCAGCATTTGCACAATCACAATGACCATATAAATTAATTAAACCCTGGCTCAGGTTAAGGTAATGTCTGAACTGAGTCACTGTGTTTAGTATTCTCTTGGACTATGATAGTAACAATCTTATAAACATATGGAGCAGAGGTCTATCAGTGGCTATTCGCCACTGGAACTTTCTCTCTGAGGCAGTGATGCTCTGTATTCTTGGTGCTTGGGGGGCAACATTGGGAGGGCTTCTAGTGTCCTGGCTCCACTAGTGGACCTCCTGATGGCACCTAGCTTTTTGGCCCCTGTGTGACAGTTTTGGACTGGGTGGGCCATTGGCCTGATCCAAAATGGCTTCTCTTATGTTCTTATGTAAGCTTCCTTGGCTATTGCCCAGGAACTAAAGCGAATATTAATCAATTCAGTGACCAAAAGCTATGAGATGGGAATTAAGGATCCATTTTTAGACAAAAAAAGAGAGATGTTTCAAGAAGTCGATTATTTTCTCCATGTTTTGATAGCAAAGAACTATAGGTTTGCACACTCAGTTATACAGCTCCTGAGGTAGTTTGCAACCCAAATTAAATAAAAGTAGCAATGATTATAATGAAAGACCAGCAACAACAAATAGTTTTGAAGACAGCTGGTGCTAATACTGGGCTGATCTCCTTCTATGGTGTGAACTGCCTGAGGCATCAGCCCTTCCAGAGGTGTGTACCAGGTTCAAAAGTAATTAAAATTCAAATTACAACTTGAAAAACAAAAAAAAAGTACTCTGATAAGAGAAAGTAATCGCTGGCCTGCTGGTGTGAACAGTTTTGAGGGAAACAGAGCCAGAGAGGTGTGGAGGCAAGACTGCTGGACTTGCATGGGCAAGATTGGGGTTCAAATCATAGAATCATAGAGTTGGGAGGATCCTCCAGGATCATCTAATCCAAACCCCTGCACAATGCAGGAAATTCACAAATACCTCTCCTCACACACCTTCATTGACACCTGTTCCATGCCTAGAAGATAGTAAAAGAAACAAACGAACAAAAACCTCCAGTCTCCAGGGTCCCTGGAAACTGTCCTGAAGAAAAATTGCTATCTGACCCCAAAGTGGCAGTCAGCATTTCCCTGAGCATATAACAAAGGGCCACAAGAACTAAGCACTGATGCAACCCTTCGTGTCCTCCTTCTTACGATCTGCCTAAATTCACAGGATCAGCATTGCTGTCAGATGGCCATCTAGGCTCTTGTTAAAAATCTCCAAAGAAAGAGAGCCCATCACCTCCTGAGAAAGCAAAGTATTTGGGAGTCCAGCAGCTGGTGGACCTCGTATTCCTCCTCGTCATTGACCAGGACAGGAGGAGGCAGAGCTGGAGGCAGCAGTCAGATGAGATCCGGTGGTGTAGCAGGAACAAGGAGGGACCGGTGGAAGACTGGGTGGATGTGGAGGGTGGCCAGCAGCTGTAGCCAGAAAGCAATGGGGTTGATTTGGTCCGTGATCAGGTAAGGCCCCATGAAGTGAGGGTCCAGCTTGTGAGACCGGCCAGGCCAACGCAGGTAACGGGTGGAGAGCCAGACGTAGTCCCTGGGCTTCAGTGGGGGCCCCACCTGTCGCTTTCAGTCAGCAGCTGTCTTGTAGAATGCTTTAGCCTGTTGGAGCTGCTCTTGGAGCAAGTCCTAGAGATCTCAGAGTTCCTGAAGGTGTGCATCAGCATCAGGGACTGTTGTGGGCGGCAGGACTACGAGGAAGATGTGAGGGTGGTACCCATAGATGGCAGCAAATGTATGCATGTACAGCGTTGCATGGACGCATGTACAGCGCTGTTGTAGGCAAACTTGGCAAGGGGTAGCAAGCCAGCCCAGTCATCCTGCTGGTAGCTGGTGTAACAACATATGGCATTGGTGCATTCGGTCTGCCCATTCGTTTGGGGATGGTATGCTGAGGACAAATGCACCTGGGTGCCTAAGCTGGAGTGCAGGGCTTGCCAGAATTGAGAGGTGAACTGAGGGCCCTGGTCTGAGATCAAGTGTGCCGGGAGCCCATGAAGGCGAAAGACGTGCTGGAGGTAGAGCAGGGCTGTTTCAGGAGCTGTGGGCATCCATCACCAGGATGCAAGTGTGCCCCTTGGACCTGGGGAGCTCAGTGATAAAGTACAGGGAGACGGTGTCCAAGGGTTCTGCAGGCATGGGTAGGGGATACAAAAGCACTGGGGGCTTGGCTGGTACATCCTTGGCCCGCCGACAGACCTCACAGGAACCGACATAGCGAGCCACATCGGCACAGACGCGAGGCCACCAGAACTCCCACATGAGCAAATGCAGGGTCTTGTGTTGGCCAAAGTGCCCTACAGGAGGGGAGTCATGGATCAGGCAGAGCACGTCAGCCCGGAGGGGCCCCCAGAGGCAAGTATAGGTGCACACGGTGCAGGAGGAGACCTTGGCGGGTAGAGAGGTCCTGTGCCAGTCTTGCACTTTCAGGAGGCGTTGCTGAGCCCAAGGGTCTTGGGCCTGGCTGGCCTGGATGGCTGCAGCCAAGATCGGGCGAGTCGTGGTGGCAGCAAAGACCGAGGGTGCAAGGATGAGTCCAGTTTGGGTCTCCTCCATTAGAGGCACAGCATACTCCAGTTTTTGGGAGTGGACATCCACTTTCTGGTTCTGTGGGATGTAGGTGATCCAGAAGTCAAACTGGGAAAAGGAGAGGAACCACTGGATCTGACGCTGGATGAGGCATCGAGCTATCTATAGATGCTCCAGGTTCCGGTGGTCAGTCAGGACCTGGACGGGGTGTCAGGCCCCTTCAAGGTGATGCCTCCAAACCTCGAAGGTGGTCTTGATGGCCAGGAGTTCCCGCTCCCAGATGGTGTAGTTGCGCTCTGCGGGCGTCAGCTGCAGTGAGTAGTATGCACAGGGTGTAGTGGCTGGGAGGGGTCCTCTCACTGGGATAGCACTGCATCAAGGGTCACACTGGAGGCGTTGGTCTCTACTGTGAATGGCAGCTGTGGGTCTGGGTAACGCAGGAGCGGCTCGGTGGTGAAGCAGGTTTTCAGGGTGGTGAAGGCATGGTCTGCCTCTGGAGTTCAGTGAAATGGCTCTTTGGGCCAGAGGAGCTGGGTCAGAGGTGTGGTTACGTTGGCATAGGCAGGGATGAACTGGCAGTAATAACTGGAAAAGCCAAGGAACCGCAGTACATCCTTGTGGTTCCGCGGCGTCTGCCAGGTCAGGCTCGCCTTGACTTTGTTCGGGTCCATCCATGTCCTATGGGGTGAGATGATGTGGCCAAGGAACTTGACTGCTGTTAAGTCGAAGGCACACTTTTCTAGCTTGGCATAAAGATCATGCTCACGCAGGCGTTGCAGGACCTGGCAGACATGCCCTGCCTGCTGGGCGGGGCTTTGGAAATAAATTAAAATGTCATCTAAATAAATGATCAAAGTGGTGGAGCAGATCGCGGAAGATGTCGTTCATCAGGACAGATGGACTCCCATTCTAGCTGTATCTGAAGAAGTGAGCAGTGACTCACAAAACCTCATACCCTACCACAAAGCTTATGTTACAATAAAATCTGTCAGTCTTAAAGATGCTACTAGACTAGACTACAAATGTTGTTAGTCTTTAATGTGCTACTGGACTCTTATTCTTTTCTGTAGCTGAATACTTTCTGGAAGTTTTTGTTCAACTTTTGCAATATTGCTATAACATGATTGCACCTGTAACATTTTAGTACAATGAACTGTAAGGCCCGTTTTTGGGTGATAGAGGAGGAGGTACTTATTTCCTAAAAGCATTTATTGAAGACCCACCCACCCCCAGCTGTAGGAAAGAGAAAAAGGAAAGGTAGCTGGGTGGGCTGATTAGGATTAATTGATTCTTATCTGTAAAGGGAAAAGGTCAGAGGTTGGGTAGGGCAGAGGAAGTGTGTGTGTCACTTGAAACCATCAGACTGTTCTCAGAGTCACCCATTCTATCTGATGCGATCTTATTACTATTAGCCTTTCCCGCCCTTCTCTTTGCTTTTCAGCAGTTTGCTGAGACAAGGATGTTCAGTTTAACAAGGCCTGTCACTTTATTGGCTCAATTAAAACCCGGCAGCAGGAGGCCTTAGGCCCCAGTTGTAATTCCCCATTGTAACCATGCTTGATCAGAGAACTCACATCTGTGATTTCCATCAGTAGCAGGAGGAAAGCTGCCAACAACCAGGCTGAAATACCCTACTTAACCAGCCCAAAAGCTTAACTCCTCAAAGAGCTTGAAATCGCTTCTTAATTGCTCTTTTCTCCAGTAGGATTTGCAGAGGTCCTCTGATAAAAGATGACAAGATTATAACATGTAGACAAAAGTCACAAAGCTGGTTTCACACAGGCTTTAGTATCTTGAATTGGGATATGAATAATCAAGATGCTATGTTGTGGATGACAGGAGTTTCTGAATGACTGAGTACATGGCCACTTCTGTGATTACTATCCTCTAGGTGGGACCTGGAGTTCTTCTGGAATTACAATTTCTAGATGGCAGAAACCTGGAGGAAGTGACAGTTTTGAAAGGTGGATCCCACGGCATCACATACCTGCTGAGCTCCCTTCCAAACTCTGTCCTTCCCAGGCACCACTCTCAAATCACTAAGAATTTCCAAAGCCAGAGCTGACAACCCTCGTTTTAATGGAAAGACCAAGCCATGCCCACATCCAATGTGTTCTGTCCTTCATGCCTCCCTCCCTGCTTTGGATCAGTATGTGTGATTCTTACTGACCAAAGGGCCACAGTTTTATTGTCCACAAAAAAGCATGCCCAGCCACAGTTGTAAGGGGTGCTAATGTTAGACCACCCAAAGCATACCAAACAATTTGGAGTCCATGGTAAAGCATTGTGTTACATCTGCATTTGCTCCAATCCCTTTGAAGGCCACTCTCACCTGAAGGATTTACAACAGGCATTCTTGGGATTACAATAACCACACAATGAAGTAAGGAAACAGATGGACAAAGACAGAATAGTACCCAGAAACAGGCTGTTACAAGGCAGACTCAAAGGAGATAACAGAACACCACCTGTTGTCGAGAGTTCAAACCAATCCAACACATCACCAGTAATCTTCAGCCTATCATGGATAGTTATCTCTTCTCTCTCTCTCTCTCTCTCTCTCTCTCTCTCTCTCTCTCTCTCTCTCTCTCTCTCTCTCTCTCTCTCAGATGAATTGTGTAACAAGGATTTTCTTGTTTACAGACAGCCCCCTAAACTAAAATACCACCTAACAGAAACACAACCCCAGGAACCAAGCCCCACAACAAATCAAAATATCAGCTCCCCCCCCACCCCCATATATACTTAGGAAGTATTATTCCAGGACATAAAACATCCCCTATTTTTAGGGTTGTTAACCTCCAAGACAGCCTGGAGATATCCTGGAATTAGAACTGATGTCCAGACTACAGAGTTCCCCTGGAGAAAATGGCTGCTTGGGGCGGGGGGGGGGGGTAGACTCTATGGCATTATACACCAGTGAGTTCCCTGCCATTCACAGGCTCCACTCCCAAAATCTCCAGGAATTTCTCAGCCTGGAATTGGCAACCTAGCTATACTGTCTCTGGCTCATGCACTAGCTCATCTATCAATGTAATGCATGTCATCATATGTCACTATCCCTTTACAGAAGAACTCCCTAGAGACAATGCAAGGGGAAGTAGCAAAATTAACATTCTTTAAGAAGTTTCACACTGCTCTCAAGATCTAAACAGGGACTTGTCAGTTCTTATTTACAGTTAATACTAATGTCTTACATTTCCCAATCCTTACAGGTGTTAATCACTGCTGCTATGTCTCTGCAGCTTCCTATCGTGTATGCTTCTCTCACTTCAACCTGCACCAGATCTTACATTTCTACTATCCAACAAGTTTGTCTCACACCCATGTGGAGTGATTCCTCTTTGGAGTGGATCCTGTCTTGAAATGGTCTCTTTTTTTCACACACTTCTCTCTCCCCCCCACCCCCCAACACACATACCTTTCTGCTATGTAGAAACTGGGCCTCCTGTGCACCTGATGAAGACAGCTCTGACTTGCAAAAGCTAATGCTGGAATATATTTTATTGGTCTGTAAGATGCCACTGGGCTCCTGTTTCTTTTTTTAATTGTGCTGCCACAGACTAATGTGCATGCCAGCCTGGAATCTTTGTTAGACCCTTGCTCCAAAGTGGATTACCCTTTCTATAAGGGTTGTTGAGGAGCGACAGGGACACAGGCTGCATTCAGATGTCATTGCTTACTGTCCTTAAGCTGAAATGTTGCCTTTCTCTTCTATGCTCCTTTCTTGCACTGAGAATCCCATTTAGAAATGGGCATGCCTGCATTTGTATGCCTCTTGGAACAGTCTAAGAAGGATTTTCTGTGTAAGAAGGGAAGATGGATGAAGTGAGGTGTGGGTGAGGCCTACATTTTGCACAGCCCAGCATCATGGTGCTTAGAAGTGTGCTTTCATTTTGTCATCTTTATTTTTAAGGATTTTAAAAGCTCTTTTTAAAAAAGATGGAAACTAAGGTTAAAGGAGGGCAGATTCTGGCATCTGCATTCAACAGTATTGAACAATTAAAATGACTCTAAAACGACATTATTTCAGTGTCTGTAGGGGCTTTTCACAGTGCTGAAGTCAGCTCGAATGCAAGTTTAAATGGGTGTGTGCATCTCACCTTTGTAATTGGAATCTAACTGGAGGCGCAGCAGAGGGTGGCTTGAAGGACAAGCCTGGAGCAAAGTTCTCTGGAAAATAAACAGATTTGCAATTATGGAAAACTTTCTTTGGCAGTCAAAAGACAGCACTGATCTTCTGCCAGACCCCCAGACTTCTCCTCCGAAAGTGACCAGCAGACTCTGCATCTAAAGGCAACTGCTGTGTCCTAGAAGGCAGCCAGCTACCTAGGGAAGTGACTGCTCTCTTCGTGTGGCCAGAGCAAATCTAGTTAACCCAAGAGATTAAAATTCAAATGCTCCCTCTCATGTTAGAGTTCTGAAAGTTTACAGGAACCATAATCTGTTCTCCATAAAATAACTAATATGCTACATTTTCCCTGGGGCTATCCATTAATTCAAGATTTTAGCTGACGATCATCTGGATTTTAAGTAATTCATTTAAATAAATGTGTGTTAGCAAAACTTCAATGGAAGTGCATTCTTGAGAATCTATTTAGAAGCTGTGAGGTAATGTGCAATTTAAACAAAGACACACACTATTAGGAAGGAAATTAGGAGTAGGGTTGTCAACTTTGGCTTCAAAAACTCCTGAAGATTTGGGAACAGTACTTGCAGGGGGGTGCACTTTGGGAAGGGGAAGGAAGGTCACTATGGATGTGAAGTCATGCCTTATGATGATAATCCCTGCAATGTCATGTCCAGGTCAAAAGGGAAGCCTTCTAACTTGCCCTATCCCTATGAAGTCACTTCCTCCCACAAAATTAATATTTTAAAATTCCCACTTCATATCTCTTCTCCCACCTTTTCCTTCTGTATTGTATCACTTGTGAAAAATGGCAAATGCTATATTAGAAGTTATTCCCTTATCTCACACAGGGTATACTAAAACGTGTGTGTGTGTCATATTTTTTACTCACATGCATTTTAACTGACTTGGGGGCATGTTAAGTTCTACTTAACCTTAAAACCCCTCAAAATTGCCCTCAGGTTGTTTTTTCAAATCCATTCTGAAGGCCCATAGGAAAACACCTGCCAATAGCAATGCCATCCCTTTTTTCAATCCCCTATAGCTTCTGGCCTTTGTCTTTCCAAGCAGCAGTCAGTCATTTTTTCCCAGTTTCTCTTTAGTATATCATAGGAAAATCAGAATTCCTAGAACAGCCACTTTCTCAAGAATGCACTTCTACTTTCTGTAATCACACTAGGTCTTTCAGTTCTCTATACTCTATCCAGGGGTGTCGAACTCATTTGTTATGAGGGACGGATCTGACATAAATGAGATCTTGTTGGGCCAGGCCATGTGTGTACCTATTTAAGATTAGGTAGCAGAGATATAAACTTTATAAAAGACACAGACAAACACAATTAAAGATTTTTTTAAATTTAAAAAACATGCTTAAAATATTAGCATTCGTTGGTCTTAAAGGAGCTTTCTTTGTATCTCTCCCATGGGATCCACAATAATTGCAAGAGTGATGTTTCAACTGCAGTGAGGGATGCAGGTGGTCTCTTTGCAAGTTTGCAGTAATCGGTAGGTTGCGGGAAGAGAAAATAGTCTGGAAGATGCTTCCTAGTTTTGTTTAATTAAATGTTATGAGAAATCTACTCTAGTGTACCTCACTTTTCTGTGAATGCATTCAAAGTGATTTACACCATCAAATAATGGCTTACATTTTAATTAAAACACCACAAAAAGGGGAAAATTGATAAGAAAAGGTGAAAATAACAAATGTAGTTTAGTAATTGTGTGTGCACACACACATATTTAAGAGAACCTCCAGCTTTAATTGGGTGGCATTACTAAAAAGATGAATTGGATAGGATACTAACATTATCTACAAGTAGGTTTGCCATTCTCCAGATCAAGCCTGGAGATCTTATGGGATTACAATGGATCTCCAAACTACAGAGATCTGTTACCTGGAGAAGTGGCTGCTATCGAGGGTAGACTCATTGGCATTACACCCCCCCCCCCAGTTTGCACCACCCCCAAATCTCCAGAAATTTCCCAACCAGAATTTGACAATTCTAAATTTATTTAAATAGCAGTGGTTATAGAAGAAAGAGCAGGCTCTGTTGCAAACAGAGAGCCTCTTTTCAAAAATCCTCGTTTTATTTCATTTCTTGCCTGCCCTTTCTCCCAGGTGCTTAGGGTATTATGCATTGCTCTACCATCTTCCATTTTATCCTCACCATAATTCTTTGAGGTAAGTTATACTGACAAGCAGTGATTTGACAAGGGTCACCCTGCGAGGTTTGTGGCAGAGCATGGATTAAACCCTGGTGTCTCAGATACTAGTCTAGCACGCACTCTAATCTCCATGCTACTGTGACTTTGATTCTTGACTAAATTTACACAGAAATGCACTAGAAGCTTTGTATGTGTTTACAAGAAGCACAACGCTATTTCTTTATAATGTTCATGTCATGCACCTCACGTGATACAATACGGAGAGAATTTAAGAAGGACTGTTGTGTTAATTTGTTGCTACCAAAAAACCCAGGAATCTAGTGGTTGGTTAAAGTCTTTATTTCATCATAAGATTTCATGGACAAAAGCCCACTTCTCAAATACATGTGCATTCATCAAAGGCAACAATCATGCCGGCCTCTCAAAGCCCACCAACCAGTGGTCTCTTTAAGCTAAGTTAGTGTGAGCTAGCTCACAGTTTTTACTCTCCAGCTCACACTTTTTTGACTCAGCTCAGGAAAAATGGCTCTAGAGCAAACTAATTTATGCAGTAGCTCACAACTTTACTGCAAATAGCTCACAACTTTAATGCTAGTAGCTCACAGAGTAGAATTTTTGCCTACAAGACTCCACAGCTTAGAGGGAACTTTGCCATCAACCCTCCCTCCCCCTCCCATTCTCCTTCCCAGATGAGTCACAATGTGGAGCTGTCTTGAAATGTAAAATCTGTGTGGATGCTCCACTCATAGTCACCACACAGTTCCCAGAAAAGCTAGAATGGAGTTTTATTTTTTTAAATCCTGCTCATTGGGGAAGCAATACTGAAGCCATATAAGCCATACCTGGATGGGGTTGCGGATTGGGTTGATGGTCCCAAATACAGCAGAGGCATCATACTGTCTACATAGGAAAATATCCCCAAGTGGAAACAGCCCATTACAGTTTATACTGAAGTAAAGTCTTGTTAGTCTTTAAAGTGCTCACTACTGCTTGTTTTACAGGACAACCCTTAAATACTTTGTTGTAATAGATAGCTTTTACTTTGTGATTTCTCTTCCAGTTTTCCAAATGTCATGATTATGCTTGTCTCCAGGGGTCATTTCGTAGAAAAAGAGGTGCTGGAGTTCATTAGCACAACTCATTTGCATAATACATTTGCATATGCCACACACCCTTGACATCACTGGAAGGTGTACTAAATTACATCAGCTCAGCATCTACCTTAAAATGCTCCTTGAATTATTGGCATAATAAAATCTTATGCCCTGCATACTTTTAAAATCACTTTCTCCTATGTGGCCACAGTGGCATGATGAAGATTTCCATTTGTCTGTTTTATATGTTTTGGTTATTTTCCCCTATTTTGAGGGGGAAATATTGGAAAGTTTGTCAAATCTTAGAGTTCAGCCAAATTCTCACAGGAGGGCTGAACAATGCAGACCAGAAGCAAGGCATTTTTTCTGCCGGGGGAGGGGGGCGGTAAGAAAGAAAAAGCACAATAAAATTTAAAGGTGCTGGAGCTCTGCTGCTTTGAGCTCCTGCCCAAAATGCGGCCTGCTTGACTCACAGAACAGCCAATTGCCCTGCAGGCACTGTTCCACTTTATTTCCTCTGATTCCTCTTAGAATCATAGAATCACAGAGTTGGAAAGGGGCCATACAGGCCATCTAGCCCAACACCTTGTTCAATGCAAGATCAGCCGAGACTGAGCATCCCTGAGAAGTGTTTGTCCAGCTGCTGCTTAAAGACTACCATTGAAGGGGAGCTTACCACATCTCTCGGTAGCTGTTGGATCCCCTGCTGAACAATTCTTATGGTTTCTCTCTAGGTATCTACACCGCCACCAGTCGGTCATTTAGAGTATTTCCCACTAAGAGGGTCAGATTCCATTTGCATTGCCATTTACAGTCTCCATCCATGTTTCCTTTTTTCACTCTGATTAGCCTTTGCAGGGATGACTTACAACACTTGTGTACTCCCAGGAATCTAGCAATCTATCGATCAACTGCTGCCCTTCTCCAGCATCCTTTTAGCAATGTGTTTGAGTGGGTCTTACAGTGGTTTTTAATTAAATATAATTAAAAATTATTTAAAAAGAAAATGTCCACACACATACACTCTGCACAGCTGTGGATTGAGTAAGGTTACAATGTAAAGGTGTGTACCCACAACCCCTTCTCTCTAAACACACCTTAACTGTTATTCTATAGCAGGCTCATAAAGTTACCATGTTCCCAGTCATCCACTACCTTGAATCTTTGTTCAGACTGCCAGCCCTTTGTTAGCTCCATGTGTAATGGTGGGCATCAAGATGCAGCCAGGTTTGAGAATTCTTTCCTCCAAGTTATCCTCAGAACAGATTTCTTAAAATGGACACCATTCCCCTTGTGTCCAGTGAATTCATTTCCTCAATCCCTTGTGGACTGATCCTTCTTTTCCTGTCCTTTCCAGGAAGAAATACTGTCTAGCATATGGCATCTCTAAGTCTCTGTTACCTCCAAGGTGTCACACTCTTACATAAACAATCCTGAAGGTCTGGCTGCTTATAAGTGGGATGGGGTACTTGAAAGCAATTAACTGTTCTTCTGTTTCATGTCCTTGTACCCACATAGAAACTTCTTGGAATGAATGTGGGTGTTTTGTAGTCCCAAAACTCTCAGTAATGTGATGTAGCCCAAAGTGGAATGCATTTCTCCACAGCTTGCAGAATGGCAAACAAATGAGGATAAAAAAAATTAGAAGAGTAACTCTGTAAGAAAAAAAAACCCAACCTGTGAGGAAAAACCACTTATAGAACATCGTAGTCACCAACTTGGTTGCCAGAGCACCTGGAGAAGTAGCTCACACACGTCTGGCCAGAGAGAGTGAGTAAACCTATCCAGGGGCGAAAGGGATTTATGGAGTACTAGCAGCCATAACACTACGAAGGCACTCGAGACCGGTACAAGAGTGCCCACCAGGAGGCTTCCCGCAGTTCTGCATGATGTCCATCTCGGCCGGGGAGCAGAGGAGGTTGTGCCACCAGGAGCTATTCAGGCGAACAGTTTTGAAGCATTGACCATGGAATCCACTGTGGAGGGCTAACACCACACGCAGCTATATTCCTACCATGTCAGACTCCATTCCAGCGAAGCGAACGGCTCACATACTCACCAGATGTCACCTGTAACTGCAGCAATCGACCCAACCCAGGTGTGGACAACTGTCCAACCGCCACTATCTTTGTCCAGCGAAACCTTGGACAAAAGACTGGTGACAATAGAAGATTGAAGAAGAGGAAGACCATCTTCACCCGGAGCTAAGTGTCTTTTTACCAACTGGGTGTTACCTGAGATAACAATTTGGCCATATATTTTCATCACCTCGGCCTAGTTCAAACCACTCCCATGAACCTCCACCCCAGTGATTTCCCCCATTCTTCTCTGTATTGTCACCCTGAAGCATCCCTACCTTGGTCCATTTCAACCTGAAAGTTCACTCAGGTAACCAGGACCCAAGCCTGGTCATTGGTCAGTTATGGGCACCCAATTAGGTGCCACCAATTAACTTGCTATTGGCTATCACAGTAGTCCAGCCCTTATGGTCACTGCAAAGCCTCCTCTTTTTGTGAGGTCATGCATCAGCTGATCACCTTCCTCCTCCCTCATACCTCCCATCTCCTAACGGCTCAAGGTAGTCCTTATAACCTCACAGGTGTGCTTCTAGCAGTATCCCAATTCCGCTGTCTAGATCCATCCCCGATTCTAAGGCCAAGTTTCGGGACCCCTCTCCCACTTCCTCACTCGTCGCCATTGGAGCCTTCCTTGAAGACTACGATCGGTAAATATCACCCTGTTCGTCTACCCATGTGTTTCTCTATATCTCTATCTAATTTTCTTAGGACTGTATGTATGATGTTATGAGTATTTTGATCTTGTGTGTGTGATCTATATTTTTCTGGAATAAATTGTAATTGATTTTACTTAATTAGTGTCCCTGGCATATTTGAGCAATAGTTTCTGGACGTGGAGCTTGTATATATAGACTCTTGTTCCTTTTAAAGTCAAGTGCCCACCTGTCAATTCCCCAACCTCGGTTTTGAGGGCATTTTGGCTTACAAACCCTAAGAATTGAAGGCAACAAACTATTGGATGAAATAGCTCATATAAAGCTTCCTTATGTTGTGGTCATTTGTGTGCAAACCTTATATAGATTTTATTAGTTTCATGTCCAGAGCTTTTTTTTTTTTTGCAGAAAAGCCCAGCAGGAATATTTGCATATCAGGTCACACCCCCTGACACCAAGCTAGCTGGAACTGTGTTCCTGTGTGTTCCTGCTAAAAAAAAACCCTGTTCATGTCAATGAAAACTTGTAATCAGATACATGCAAAGCTGCATAACCAAAACTAGGGAATCTACTCTGCAAAAATATTGTTGTTGTTCAGTTGCACAGTCGAGTCCGACTCTTTGTGACTCCATGGACAAAGTCGCATCAGGCCCTCCTGTCTTCTACCTTTTAATGTGGCCTTTTTAATGTTGTTGATTCTGGGCCTATAACTAGTACACAACAAACAGAAATTCAGCTGGTAAAACTTTCCTCACCATTGAAATGCAATGAAGGAGAATGCATTACCTGTTAATTGAAGAATGCAAGAGCATGAGAGCAACTATGGACCAACGGTCCATCTGTCATCCCATTTTGCATAGTGGCCAGTCAGATGACCCCTAAAGCAGGTCAAAACCTCCCCTCTAGTTGCCCCCAGCGCAAATATTTAGGGGATTAGTGCCCTGAACATGGAAGTTTCATATGCCACTGATAGACCATTCCTCCATGAATGTCCCTAATGCCCTTTGAGTCATCTAAACATTACTACATCCCATGACAGTCAATTCCATAATGTAACTATTCTTCGAGTGATGAAGAATAGTCATTATTTTGTCCATCCTGAAGTGCTGCTCATCAGCTTCATTACTCATAACTTCTAGTATTATGGAAAAGGTGAAAAAACTGCATAATTCTATTATCCTCTATCATATACTCTGCCCATAGTCATCTTTTTGTTAAACTAAAAAGCTCCAAGGGCCTTTGCCTTTCCTTGTAGAGAAAGTGATCCTTTTTTTAAAAAACAAATTTAATTTTGGTTGCCCTTTCCTGCACCTTCTTCAAGATACTGCAACCAGAACTGTAGACATAATTCCAAAATCAGCTGCAATGGTTTTATACAGTGTTAGTTGTTTACGTAGGAGTAGAAGAAGCTAGTCTACTCAGGCTGGAACAAAGTTTCAAGGGATACATGTTAAAGCATTTTTTAAAAATCATCACAGGTGCAAGTTCAGACATGTTTTAGGAAAACTGGTTTTCAGCTCCACCAAGTGGCCCAACCCTCTAATTACAAGAGCAAGTTTTTTTCAGTACAAGCAGGAGCAGACACAGTTTAGTTACAAGGCAAAAAATAAAGCCTGCTGGATTCCATCCTGTGACAGTGGGAGAAGGGCCTCTGACATATGTGCTACGTCAGTAAATCTGAGAGAGCTCTATAGATCAAGTCAAGTTGCCCCATTGTAACACAGAGACTGTGCCTACTATAGCTTTTCATGCCATAAGGCAGCTAGAGAAATGCAGCTGCAGTTCCATCTCCTTTTCCTCTGGCTGTTCTCCTTCTTGCTGTAGAAATGAGAACCCTAGTTTTGCCCTAAGCAGGCAACAGTGAAGTAACCAGTAGAAAAGCACAACAGTTGCATCTTCTGTCTCTTGTACTGTTTCAAGATACAAATTCAAACACTTGCCAATCCAAAGATAAGTCCTCATGGCCAGGGCCAGCCCTAGGGCAGGTGGCACCTCAGGCAGACTTACCCGCCTGATGCCCCCCGCCGCAGCAGCGCCGCCCCAGGCTGGCCCCTCCCCTTTTTTGTCATTCTTATCTGCTTCTGCAGTCATCTTAGTACCGTGTTCTCTTTTAAGAGACAAAGCTTTGCTCCCCCCCTTCCATTTTCTGAAGGAAGGGGGGAGTGAAGCCTCCTCCTACACTCTCTTAAGAGAACGCTCTACTGTGATGCCTGCTTCAAAGCGGGTAAGGGCGAGACTAGCGTTGCTCCTCTGAGCATACCGGGGGGGGGGCAGAAGGTGGCCTGCCTGCCCTGCCCCTCCAGGTGCGCTCAGAGGAGTGACACTAGTCTCATCCTTACCTGCTTTGAAGCAGGCATTGCACTTAAGAGAGTGCAGGAGGAGGCTTCGTTCCCCCTGCCTTCTGATTCCAGAAGGGAATCCCGTGCTCTCTTATGAGAGAAAGCGGTACTGAGATGCCCACGTCGAAGTGGGTAAGGATGAGGCTGGCATCACTTCTCTGAGTGTGCCCTTGGGCTGGGAGGGATGTGGAAGGTGGCCCGCTCGCCCCACAGGCCAGCCAACAAACGGCAGCGGGGAAGGGAATTAGACACTTATCTAGGGTACCGGGAAGGGGGAAGCTCAATTTGGCGCCCCCCCCCCTCCTGGTGCTGTAGACAAATGCATAATTTGCCTAGTGGGTGAGCTGATCCTGCTCAAGGCTGCAAACTTTGTTTTTTGTGCAAGGGACACTCATCTTCAGGGTAGCATAGACCCTATATGTTAATTATTTGCAGAGAAAAAAATGATGCTCATTATTTTCCTTTCACCTACAATATAACATTGAATGCCATTCAGTATGCAAGAAACAATGTAGCAGCCCTTTGCAAACACCCCCCCCCCACACACACACACACATAACTGTCCTGCCACTAAACACAGAAAGGAATGTTTGTTCAGGGCTTTTTCTTGTAGCAGAAACTCCTTTGCATATTAGGCCTAATGTAGCCAATCCTCCTGGAGCTTACAGCAGGCCTGTACTAAGAGCCCTGTAAGCTCTTGGAGGATTGGCTATATCAGGGATGTGTGGCCTAATATGCAAAGGAGTTCCTGCTGCAAAAAGCCCTGTGTTTGTTCAAGAAAATAGTGTAGCAAGATGTTCCTCTCCCAAAGAAGACCCCCATTTTTCTAAGCTCCAGTAATTCTCCCCTACTTCCCAGCTCTACTTTGTGGGTTATGTCAAACTTCATTTTCTTGGGAGCCTTCAATAATGTACTTTAAACTTCATCTGCTTTTCCTTCATCACAGTCTGGTGACTTTCCTGAGCTTTGGTAACAATGGCCATCAAACTGCAGTAGTCTGTAGGGTTTTCAAGTCAAGAAACACTCAGAGGTGGTTTGCCATTGCCTGCCTTTGCATAGACCATAGAGATGGTGGTCTCCCATCCAAATGCTAACCTTGGACAACCCTGTTTTCTTCTGAGATCTGATAAGATTAGGCTAGCCTGGGCCATCTAGGACAGGGCAGGAGTTTGAAGACCAATGTTTATTTGAAGGATACTTTCTAAATTCTGAAATAAAACTGGCCAGACAGGGTGTAGTTTTTTAAAAGGTTATTTCAGAATTCTATTAGTTATCAGAATGATATACTCTGCTGAAGCAGATACTTCATAGGCTGTGATTTATTCAGGCACAACATGTTCTGAGCATCTATTTTTGAGAGATCCTTAATAGTAGCACAGTAAAGAATGCTTAGTTCCTTACTAAAATGTTTGACAAACATGACATAAGTTCTGGTGAATGCCTCTTACGCCTCCGTACCAAACCCTTCATTACATTAGTACTTAAATCACACCAGTATCTTAACATTGTTAAGAGACAATCCATATCCTTTGCTCTCAAAGGATCAATTTGAACTGTACAGATCAGATCCTGTTTTTTCAGAAACAAGAGTGATTTGGCCTTTGATTCAGTTCTTCTGATGTAGCATTTAAGAAGAGATTTGCAGGTCACTAGAGATCACAGATCTCCCCCTATATATGAGATCATCAAGTTCCCAGAGCCTTTGCAAGAGGGAAACCAAACGCATGAATGAGTTACATGTCAGCTGTCTCTGGCATGCTTTAAATATATAATAAGATTGTCCAGTTGGCAGAGAAAAACCTTGCTCTTGAGCCTTTAACAACAACTTGATGGATGTAAATCAGCATGTTAAGCCTCTCTCAGCATGGCAAACATCATCACCTGTCCATGCTCGCTGATCAAGGCAAATGGCTATAGCAGTGGTTAAAGAAATTACATACAAAGCAGCACACAGGTCCAAAGTCCATAACAAATTATTTATGTCCACTACTAATGTTTTTAGGATTAAAAATAAAGTAGAGGGAATTAAACATGGAGACAAACTGCAGAGGACCTTAAATACTGAAGGAGCAGAAACAAATTGTGACTCCTGGACATGGGTTTTCAAACTAGTCAGAATAAACTATAGTATTAATAGAAACAGAACTTCCCTGAATGTTTGTGTAGACTTATCACCTTTTCTGGAATGCTCCAGTGCCTAGAAGTAAAAATAACTTAAATGTCTTACTGATACAGGCTATCTCAAGGAGTACCTTCACCCGTGCCTTTTAGAGCTAGCTAGCTTCCTTCCTTGGTATTTTGTATATTTGTGTGTGTGCATGCATGCGTGCGTTTGCATCTGAAAGTCATGTCGCCCTCTGGTGACTGACCCCCTACTGGGGGCCTGAAGGATATTCAGAGAGGTAGCTGCCCCTGTCCTCTCAACTGGGTATTTCAAGGATGTCTCCCGTCCAAGTACTAACCACAGTTGACGCTGCTTAGCTTCCAAGATCTGATGAGATCAGGCTTGCCTGGGCTATCCAGATCAGGGCAATTTTGGGCAGCTTTTCAAAAATCTGGCAATTGCTGGATTGCTATAGCACAATGCTGTTAATAATAATCTCTTATCATGATCTGTTGGATCCTCAGAATTCCCAGCTTTCACTGTTTTTTGAAGTAAGCCTCTAGCCATTTCATTCTGGGGAAAAATCAGGTGAAAGATATGTTCCTTTTATTTCTGCAGCAAAAAGGCTGGAGACTTACTTTTAAAGCAATGAACACTGGAAATTCAGAGGAGCTAGTAGATGGTGTTTCCTTGTGCCCCTTTTTGTAATAATGAGTTTTTTGTGCCATTTGCAGAGTTGCTGTGCAAATGAGGTTAATTTATAGTATTTATAGCTTTAAGGTGGCCAACAGGAATCTGCTTGGCATACAGAAACTGCCATCGCCTGTTTAAAAAGAATCTTGAGGACAACAGCTCTCTGAAAGACCTTGAATAATTGCTGCCTATCTGGAGTAAAAGGCATCTATAAGGCAAATTCTGTGAAGTAAGGAATGGATTTATTTAACATCAGTTTTAGTATTCTCAGTTCTAGTAGCATGAGTGGTTCACTGTTGGAACAATATGCTTGAGATACATATGGCTATATACGTGTTATGTACTGTTAATTGGCATGAAAACTTGCCCCTGGCAGCTGGCAATATTTGTCACTCCCATAACAACTGAAAGAGATTGGAAAGCTTAAAAGGTCTTGTAGTTGAATGCATTTTATGGGCAGCTTTCCCATCAATATGGCTTAAAAGGTAGAAAAAGTAATGCACTGGCATTCCTTTTTATATGTTTTCCACTAAGAGGGCTGTCAAAATAACACTTTAAATTTATTTGTCCTGAATATCAAAAGTTTGTCTGAAACAATCACTTGCTATCCAAATTGTAGGAGTGAAGAATGTGTAAATTGGATTAATGCCTTGGTTACAAATAATATATTAGGAAACAAAGTGCTAATATGAAGTAATCTTTGTTTTCACGGTTAAACTTCTGAAGACTGAAGTGTTGGGAGCGTGGCAATGGCACATGTATTTCAGGATGGATTCAGACATGTTTCCCATGTGACTTGAGCAGTGGGAAAGCAATGCATCGAGGTTATCTACAAGGATTCAATTGATCATGGTTGTTCTGCAGTATTTGTTCTGAAAGGTCCCTGCCCAGTTATGGTAGTATGATAACTAGTAATTTCAACCCCTAATACAATAATCTCTGAGAGAGGCTGCCCTGAAAGAGAATGTTTTGTGGGTGTAATGAGTAGGCATTGTGCTCACAACAGCTCCTGCCCTGGGAGTATAATATTCTGTCTCCAGCCCTAAATGTGACTTATTTATAATGAGGAGTTACAAGAGCCATGTGATTATTACCAAAACCAGCTGCCCTTTTTCTCATTCTTGCAGTATCTAGTTAAGAACATAAGAGAAGCCATGTTGGATCAGGCCAATGGCCCATCCAGTCCAACACTCTGTGTCACACAGTGGCCAATATATGTGTGTGTGTGTATATATATATACACACACACACATACATAAACACACACACACACACACACATATATATATATATATATATATATATATATATATATATATATATATATATATATACACACATTGTGGCTAATAGCTACTGATGGACCTCTGCTCCATATTTTTATCCAATCCCCTCTTAAAGCTAGCTATGCTTGTAGCCGCCACTACCTCCTGTGGCAGTGAATTCCACATATTAATCACCCTTTGGGTAAAGAAGTACCTCCTTTTATCCGTTTTAACCTGACTGCTCAGCAATTTCATTGAATGCCCACGAGTTCTTGTATTGTGAGAAAGGGAGAAAAGGACTTTCTCTACTTTCTCCATCCCTTGCATAATCTTGTAAACCTCTATCATAAAGAGCCCAAAGCGTTTTAACCTTTCTTCGTAGGGAAAGTGTTCCAAACCTTTAATCATTCTAGTTGCCCTTTTCTGGACTTTTTCCAATGCTATAATATCCTTTTTGAAGTGTGGTGACCAGAATTCCAAAGTATGTCATGTGACATCATTGTGATCTGAGTTTCCTGCAGCTGTTCCACTTCATTGGCTGGTATTTGAGGGAGGGGGTGGCTCACTGGTAGAGCATACAGAAGGTCCCAGGCTCAGTCTCTGCCATCTCCTGTTAAAAGATCTCTGCAGAGAATAATGTAAAAGGCCTCTGCCTGAAACCTTGGAGAGCTGCTGCTAGTCTGAGAATACAATACTGAGCCAGGATATGATTCAGCATAAGGCTGTTTCATGTGTTCATGTGGAATATGGCTATGTCACATAATGGCTTTCCGATTATTAGACATTGATGGGAGAAATGAAGAAACTCCTGGGATGATTTGGCAGATGTGTGCCCCTAACTATAGTTCCACTCTTAATTTGGCATTTAATGTCCTTTCATGTTTCTAAACTCAAAAGCCTGAGTTCTAGATTGTATTTGAATTTGTTCAGATCTTGAGACAGAATCTTGTATAACTAATGGTGTTAGAAAGTGCTGTCCAGTGCCAGCTGATTCATGGTGACCCAGCAGAGTTTTCAAGGGAAGAGATTAACAGAGGCTTTGCCATTGCTGCCTCTGCATAGCAACCTGGGCTTTTCTGGAGGTCACCCATCCAAGTATTACCCTGGGCTGACTTTGCCTTCCTTCTAAGACCTGATGAGATCAAGCTAGCCTGGGCCTTTCCAGTCAGAACCTATACCATTATTTTATTATTTAGTATTAAAGGATTATGGGGTGAAAACCCTCCTAAAGCAAATAAAACGCAGAATGATTGAAGTATAAGTATTTTCCTCTCCTGAATCTTATTGGGGGTCCTAAAGTATCTGTTTGTGATCCAACCCTTCATTCAATTAAATTCCATAAACAGAATTTGAGTTCATCCAGCGGATCATTTTGGATACAGAGAGCAAGGAGGTCACAAAGCATGTGCAATGGGAACAGCAGCTTCCATATTACAGATCAGCTAGCAAACAAAAGGGAGACAGCTTGCAGTTCAACTGTGTTACTGTATTTAGGGCCCCAAATGAAGTTGGGTAATAATATCCTTATAAATTATTTCTGCTTTTCTTATGTTTTAGAAGTGGGGGGCAGAAAGGATTAGAATATTTTAAAAAAATGATTTCTGCAAATATGTAACTTTCAGGTATAGGTATAATCAAGGTATAATCAATATAACTAATTCTCCATGTGGCCCAATCCATGGACACTTAAATCCAGAGCCTGGAGCTATGAACAGACAAGACAAATCTTTCTATAAATCTACAAAAGCCTCAACTTTGCATAAAAATTTGGAAAAACCTACCTTTAAGAAATGAATGCCCTCTGAGATCTCAGACGCTACTGTGGGGCTTGCTAGGCAACTTCAACAATGCTACCAGCCTTCAAGCTTTGACTTATGTCAGTAAAAGGCAGGCCACTTAGTCCACCTCTCCCTCCTACCTTGGACCCATGGCTGACCCAGGCCCAGGCTCAGCAGCAACCACTGGGCAACTTTCTACCATATGATTTGTGTTACTTAGCCAGCAGTAGCTACTGGACAATGTAATGCCACACAATGTGCCTGGGCTCCATGGTAGTATTTGCACAACTTGTGTGACTTGGTCAGACCTGGCAGTAGCCACCATGCTACACTTCTGAGCAATCTGCTACCATCTGACTTTTGCAACTTGGTCGGACTTATCCCAGAGAGAGGCTACCACAGGCAGGAAAGGAGAGAACTAGTATGGTGTAGTGGTTATAGTGTCTGACTAGGATCTGGAAGCTTGCCGGATAACCTTGGGCAATCACTCTCTCAGTCTAATTTTCCTTTCACAGGTTATTGATGATGTAAGCTGTTTTAAAGATGAAGATGAAGCTGGGATACAAAAAAGCAAATAAATAAAGCTAAAGATTTTAAAGAAAGGTTAATTGGTGAATGGGAAAAAGAGGAGGAAGCAGGGGGCTATCAGGAGGAGAGAAAGGAGAAATAGTGTATATTAGCCACATGTTACCTGCTTGTACAGGGGGCACTATATGCACAGTGACAGATCATGCAGTTATCAATACTATGTTTGCAAATGATCCATGAGTCACATGAGGTAGCTATAGTGCTACCCTGTTTAGTCCTTGGCATCACTTGTTAAAAGGCCTTAGGTAGCTGGTATGGGTAGCATCTGCCATCTTTGTTTTTCAGGTGGGAATAACTTCTTGGCTTAACCAAGCTTCAGCAGTTTTAGTCAATGCTATTGGAAAATTCCTAGAGTTGGCAATTAGGATTACTACAAGCAAAATTTTCAGTTTTCAGTTCAGTAAATTGTTTTCACACACGGATTGGTTTTTCCCCTTGTCATTTTTCTCACGTGTTTAGGCCACAGTTAGTACAATTTTCTACTTTTCATAAGGTTCAGTTTATCACATATATATATATATATATATATATATATATATATATATATATATATATATATATATATCAACCATTGGCCCATCAAACATCACTCAAGTGCACTTGCATGGCATTGTGTGCTCTCCTCCATCCACTGCTAGCCCCAGGACAGACAAGGATTGGGCCACTGGGCAAACTGCTAGACAGTGGCTGTTGCTAGGCAACCAATCTTGGTTCTGTCAGTAAAAGGTGTGTATGTGGGGGATCCTTTCCAGACCTATTTTGGCCTTTGAGGGAGAACTCATTGGGCCCAGTCCTGACTAGGGCTGCCAGTTCCAGGTTGATGGGAAATTCCTGGAGATTTTGTGGTGGAGTTCAAGGAGGGCAGGGTTTGGGGAGGGGAGAAGCTTCAACTGAATATAATGCCACAGAATCCACTTTCCAGAGCAGTTATTTTCTCCAGGATGGGGAGAGAGATCTGCTGTCTGGAGTTCAGTTGTGATACCAGAAGATCTTCAGGCTCCACCTGGAGGTTGGCTACCCTAAGCTTGGCTGCTTGCTATTGTTCAGCAGCAGCTAACCAGGCATTTCCTCCTGGGGAATAATTGTTGCCAATTTCCAGGTGAGAGCTGGAGATCACTCAAAATTACAACATGTCTCCAGATGGCAGAGCTCAGCTCTCCTGGAGAAAATGGCTGCTTTGCAGGGTAGACTCTGTGTCATTATACTCTTCTGAGGTTGCTTCCCTCCTGCTTTGGTTCACACTGTGATTTCAGACCAGTCACAGACTTTCCGCCTAGCCTACTTAACAGGGTTGTTGTGCAGATCAAAAGGGGGAGAGGAGAATGATGTAAGCTACTTTGGTCCACACCATGGAGAAAAACTATCCTTTTCCTAGGGTGAGGCTGCAGGGAGGGGAGGAGATGGAAAGCTGAAGTCAGATCAATTCTCCTACAGAAAATGGCCACCTTGGGTGGATGGGAAGACAGCAAGGGTAGGGGGGCACTCACCCAGAGACTCTTTCTAGAGCCTGTTATATTTTTCCTCACAATGGGCATTCCTAGTGAGGAAATAATTCATTCATTAACCAACTTTGTGACTGATTCATTTAATCAAAATAAAAGAGACACATGCCTGGTAATGTAAGCCGAAATGCCCTCAAAACGAGGTTGGGGAATTAGTCAGGTGGGCACCTGGCTCACTAGGGATCTTTTCCCCAATGTATACAAGATTAACCAACCAGAGAGTAATGCTTAAATAATGGGGACTCTAATTTAGTAAAACCAATTATAATTTATTGAGAAAAATATAGTCTTCCATACAAGATAAAAATACACATACAATCACACATACAGTCCTAGGAAATATAGATAGATGGATAGGGGAACATAAAGGGTAGACACACAGGGTAATATTTACCTATTGTAGTCTTCGAGGAAGGCTCCAATTGGCGACGAGTGAGGAAGTGGGTAAGGGTCCCAAAACTGATCAGGAATCGGGGATGGATCTATGCAGCGGAAGGTGGGATACTGATAGAAGCACACCTGTGGGTAGCTATTCCACAGGTTATAAGGACTCTCTTGAGCCTTCAGGAGACGGGAGGTACGAGGGAGGAGAAAGGGAGCTCTGCAGTGTCCATAAGGGCTAGACTACTGCAGTAGCCAATAGAAAGTTCATTGGTGACACCTAATTGGGTGCTTGCTCTTGACCAATGAACTTGCCTAGATCCTGTGTACCTGAGAGAACTTTCAGGTTGAAACAGGCCCTAGGGCGGCTCCAAAGTGAAAGTTGGGAAGAAGAATAGAGGTGACTACTGGGTGGGGGACACTTAAGATTAGATGGGCTTCTCTAAAAAGGTGACAATAGAAAATCAAATGTTGGCCTAGGTAGCACCCAGATTAGACAAAAGACTTGGCTCTGGCAGGAGATGGTCTTCCTCTTCTATCTTCTTCTGGGTACGAGTCTTTGTCCAGAGTTCCGTTGGACAAAGGAAGCGACAGTTGGGTTGATGGTCCATTCATTGGGCAGATGGGTTGCTTGCAGGCTGAAGGTGACATCTGGTGTGTACGTGAGCCCTCTGCTACGATGAAATGGAGTCAAGCCTGGTGGGAAGATGGCTACGTGTGGTGTTAGCCTTCCACGGTGGATTCCATGGTCAGCGCTTCATAAACGTTCGCCTGGATAGCTCCTTGGCAGCGCAGTCTCTTCCGCTCCATGGCTGGCATACGCGACGACGGGAAGACGTCCGTTGTGCTAGTAGGCACTCTGTACCGGTTTAGAGTGCATATATAACTTGTGGCTGCTTGTACACATAAGTCCCTTATGTCCCTGTATAGGTTTGCCCACACTCTCTGGCCAGACGTGTGCGAGTTCACTTCTCCAGGTGCCCTGGCAACCATACTGGTGACTATGATGTTCGGAAAGGGGGCTTTTCCTCACAGTAATGAATGCCAAATCAAGATGTTTCAGCCTATAGTAGTTGTTATCAGGTGCATTTCCTTCCATCACCATCCTAATTTCAGAAATCTTCAGTTTAACTTCAGTTTGACATTGTGTCCAAATGCAGGTTCCTTGACAAACTGGACTTTCTGTAAGAGTAAAACTAATTCTAACTTGTCCAGATGCACCCATTCAGAGACCACATTACTTAGTCTGAAGACTCCCCAAACCAGGAAATCTTTAACCCCACACTATATACATGATGGGAGAAGGAAAAAAATGGCCAAGAAAGAAAGAAAGCCAGTTTTATGTCCCTTCACCAATTATTCAGTTGTGCTGTCTGAATGCAGCTTTAAAAATACCGGAAAAGAGATGTTGTGCTCACTTCTATTCATTTGTTAAGATACTAGAAAGTGAAAACAATATATTTAAAAGTTCTGAGAGACTGCGCTTCAAGGCATTAACTATTGTATTTTTCATGGTACTGTAAAACAATGTCTGGCCTGCTGGTTGGCCATTCTATTGGTAGGTGGATTTAAAGTTGCCAAGTCCAATTCAAGAAATATCTGGGGACTTTGGGGGTGGAGCCAGGAGACTCTGGGGGTGGAGCTAGGAGACATTGGGGCGGAGCCAGGAACAAGGGTGTAACAAGCATAATTGAATTCCAAGGGAGTTCTGGCCATCACATTTAAAGGAACCACACACCTTTTTAAATGTCTTTCTTCCATAGGAAATAATGAAGGATAGGGGCACCTTTTGGGGGGCTCATAGAATGGGACCCCCTGGTCCAATCATTTTGAAACTTGGGAGATACTTTGGGGAGAGTCACTAGATACTATACTGAAAATTTGGTGCCTCTACCTCAAAACACAGCTCCCCCAGAGCCCCCAAAACCTCCAGATCAATTCCCCATTATACCCTATGAAAATCAATCTCCACATAGAGAATAATGCTCAGCAGACGTGAGAGGATGCAAGGACTACAAGTCCCAGCATGCACCTCGCGAAGGGAGGCCGGACTGGAGCGAATAGCAGGCCGGCTGTGGGCGGGTCTTTGTGACTCAGAGGAATGGAGAAGCCTGAAGCCAGGCAGGGAAAGAGACACAACGCCGTTCCACCCCCCACCCCCGCTATCAAATTTTTAGGGAGCGGGGGATTAGGCTGCTAATTCAGGGGTCCCCCGGCAGGGCGGGGGGGGGGGGGTTGGGAAGCCTAGGTGGATTGCTGATTCATTTCCGGGATGGTCAGCTAACATTTCACCAGTGGAAGTTAATGGTTAGGAGATAGTCTCTTAAGAGATAGGAATTAGGGGTGCCATCATGAGAATAGGCCTGGAGAAAAAAGCCCTGTCTTTTAAATAAAGGCTTGATTTCTGGGAATAGGAAGCTGATAGCATCATCCAGTAAATAACAACCCCGTAAACCTCTATTAAAGGAACAGAACATTTTTTCCCCTCCAAGCAGTCAGTAAATGTATAGGGACCCCATTATGAGACTATAAGAAAATGACATATTTTCTATGTCAGAATATTAACAGTACTTCAGTAGAATATACCATCTTTATTAAAGTGGCTTGGACTTTGTAAAGGAACACTATATTTTAATATTGAATAGCAGATGGAAACCCTAATGGGGATCTCCATGAGGTTTCTAAAATGAGAATGACATCCTTCCAGCTTCAGGGAGAGGTGGGAAAGAAACAAGAAGTGGTAATTTTGAAAATACCTAGGCACAGAGAGAGCTATGAGTTGGCTGAAGGTGAAAGGACTTTGGGGTGCAGGGCCTCTTTTCTGGGAACTTGATGTGTGCTGGCTGATCTGCTCAGCGGGAGGATTGCCAAATATCTACTTAAGTCCTGCATGGATATTTGTAAATAAAGTGAACATTACAAAGGAACAGGTGGTCTCTAATGTTGTCTCATCTGAAGGAAACAGGACACTGTACTGCCCCTGAAATTTTTTATTAGTCAGAAGGAAGAAGAGTGCACACATCATCTAGACATACTTAGCCAGTCCTCATTGTGAGGAAGGCCTGGAAAACATCCTAGCTCAGTTGTGAATGATGAAATAACTAGTAAACCAAAGCAAATGAACAGGACACTGAGAGAGAAGCAGGTAGAAGCGGTGAAGCCAACAGTGAACGAGGGAATAGCTTTGTATTAAGAGATACTTCTTTAGAGGAAGAATGGTTAGCATGGAACAGCTTTGATCGCTTCTCAGCCTTTTGGCTAAGATCAAGTGTGGCACGGTACAGCTTTGGTTGTGGAAGCTGGTTGCCCATCCTATCTTGATCATGTTTCTGTCTAGTATGCAATCCCTTCGTGTTGTTTGGCAAAAAGAAGCAAGACTGTGATCTGAAAGCCCAGGTGTAGCAAAGAAGCCAACATCTGTGTAAGCATTTTTGTTACAGTGGTTGTATAAACAATTTATTGCCTTTCAACATCTCACCTGTACTTTTTAATTAGAACTATTCCTCTATCATTTACGTATCCTTTTTAAAAAAGATCTGGATTGCCCAATGGTGTAATAATAAACTGCCAAGATTGGTAAGTCAGTCAGGAGGACTGTTCTTTCAAGTAAAAGTGGCTCTTAACTTGTTTGTTTTTGTTCTGTTCAGTTTTAACTTTCTGAATTAGTTATATAACTGTTCCCTTTGGCTCATTGTCAAGATTTAGATTAATGGTAGCTGCTCGGCATTTGGCTGGGGAGCCAACACACATGGTTGGTCCACGTGTCCCTTGTGTATACCCAGCTCCTAACTACACTGTTGAGTGATGTCTCTGTGGCAGAGATAGCGTGTATAGAAAGGTACAAAAGTCATGGTTGTAGTTTTGCCCTTTGGTGTGGCTTAGGGAAGGGGACTTAGGGCATAATGCAACCCAAGTTAATCACTGTTCAGGACTGAACTACAAACAAACTTCTAACATGTCTTTGGTGAAGCACAGCAAACAGTAAAGGAACAGGATGCTTTAACTCTTTTTCTGCCAGCTTTTCTTCTAATTATGTCCCCCAATTTTAATCCCCCTTGCAGGGTTTCAAGACCAATGTTTGTGAAGTAAACATAAGTCCTGCACACTGACTTTGTTTGTGTGTGGGAGGGTGGTTAACAATGAAGAAGGGGCTGTTAGGCTATTCCTACCGGTAGTGATAGGTAGTGATGGTATATCTTTGACTAATAAGTCCCATAGTCATGTGATTTATTGCTGAGTCAACATGCATTGGCTTGTGCTACATATCAGAAAATGAATACACTTTTCCTCACATTCAGATTATTTTTTATTTTCATTCTATTGCAACACAGGCCAGCTGATGAAAGGCATATCCAGTGATAAGTGTATCATTTGATAACTACTATTTTATGTGAGGACATGAAATGGCTCTTGACGTAAGACAAGCTGGTTTCTAGCTTTTATAACATCACTATTTTATTTGTTCCTTCATGTGCTGTGTCATTCAGGATAGGACAAAAAGATGTTAAATGTGAGTTTGGGACAGATAGAAGCCAAATATGTGGAGTTAATTTATGACTGGAGGCTTGCCTTCATCCTGACAGAAGGATGGATTGATTTTAAATAATGATGTAATTAACTGGTGATAAGTTGTTTCCTCTTTTGTAATTCATGTATTTCATGAACAAGAATGTGTTCTAATTGGTTGCTGAAGCAAATTGCACTACATTAGTTTGCATTCAATGAAGCAGACTCTTCATGCTTTGTAGGATCATAATCCAGAGTGTTTGGCCATGATCTGCACTACAAATTCCTATCTATTTTTATAGAAAATGCTGCAGGTTCATTATGTGGATTTCTGCTTGGAACACTCTGTGTACTTTAAAAGAACAGATAGGAAGCAAGAACTCAGTGCAGTCAACAAGACAATGATGTATATTCTGCTTCAGGACAAACTAGAAATGACCATGGCAGCCATGCTTCTTTTCACGTGTATGTCTCATTCACATATGAAGGGAGGTGTCTTACATAAATTGCCGAAGAGCTGTACAGAAGAGGGCTGTTGAACTTTTTCATTCCATTGCTCCTCCATTTCAGCCTCCTTCCAGTATCCAACCAGCAGATGAAACCATAGATTGCAAGAAGGTAAAATGTGACAAAAGTGAGGATTCAGCATTGTGGAGAAACACCATTTTAGGCCGGTGTTTGTCTGGTTGGAGGAGTCTCTCAGACTGGAAGCCATAGATTGCAAGAAGGTAAAATGTAACAAAAGTGAGGATTCAGCATTGTGGAGAAACACCATTTTAGGCCGGTGTTTGTCTGGTTGGAGGAGTCTCTCAGACTGGAAGCAGACTTTTGCCTAGTTTCTTCCTCCTTCCCCTGCCCCTCCTGTCTGGAATCAGCAATTATGGGGGGAAGCCTCCCAGAGAGACAGGAAGTTCTTCAGGCCTATCTCCCAAAATGCTGCAGGAGGGTAGACCAGTTCCTGGGTGGGAACTGCATTTTATATAGGAGATTTTGGGCGGGAAACCCACAGTTAAAGTTGGCAGTCAGTTGAGTTCAGTCTTGGAGTTCAGACAGACTCAGGAAGATATGGTCAGGCTTGCAACAATCTAAGTGAAGTGCCTACCCTGCATGACATCCAGCCAGGGCAAGTATTAGAACAGGGAGAGAAGGAGTGTTTTTTCCTACTATGATTTGTTTCTTCTGTTCACTTTTTAAAAATGCCTGTAAATAGTTATATAATGTAAATAAATATTTTGTTTGTTATAATCTTAAGTCCCTCTGTGTCACATAGTTCCAACTGCTTGGAATGCTAGGAATGGGTTGGGGAATCCCTAGGACAGAGAGACGTGGCAAAAGAGCTGGTTGCCAACTCTCCAGGGGAACCCCAAAGATCCATGGGAAGCCCTGAGCAGGGTTCTTAGCAAGTCCAGAGGGAGGTTAAGAGGCTGTCCCACCTACCTAGAGCCCCAGACAGGGACAGTGGTGGCAGCGAATACTCTGATGCAGCAAAGTGGAGCCCTTTCAGGTCAGCATACCAGGAAGGGCTGGACAGGGCTGGGGCCAGCTAGCAGACACAGGATCGATCTGCCACAAGCACCACTTTTCCACATAATCCTCTGTTAAAATAAAAACCACTCTCCCTTGACCTCTCTCTCTTTCTCTCTCACACACCCCTTAATATCTGCAAAGATGTAAATGGACTGGTTGGGTCCCCAAGTGTGCTTATTTATATGCTAAATACCAAACACTTTTTTAAAAGCAAGGGATGGTCATTACTTGGCCCCTAGTCTTTACCCCTGAGATGGGAGGTAAATGTGATTGCTGCTTAGCAGATAGGTTCACCAGATTACAAACGTTTGCAACAATAATAAATGTAATACATGGTATATTGTGTTTATAGTGTCTGACCTCAGAAGGCGTATGTTTCTCTCCATTTTTTATTTTTCACTAAAAATTCATGCTTTAATTCAATGGGCTTGATCTTATGGTATTGCAAAGACATTTCTTAAATTCTAAGACAGAAAAAGCCACTAGTCCATTAAAGTTTATGCTAAAAATGTTAGTCTTTAAGGTGCCACAAGATTCCTATTTGCTATTACTGCCTCAAAGTACTCCATTGGAGTATGTTTGACAGCAGGCAATGGATTGAAAGGTTGAAACACTTGGGACTCTTTAGCTTGGAGAAACGTCGACTGCGGGGTGACATGATAGAGGTTTACAAGACAATGCATGGGATGGAGAAAGTAGAGAAAGAAGTAGTTTTCTCCCTTTCTCACAATACAAGAACTCGTGGGCATTCGATGAAATTGCTGAGAGAAAGGTTAAAATGGATAAAAGGAAGTACTTCTTTACCCAAAGGGTGATTAACATGTGGAATTCACTGCCACAGGAGGTGGTGGCGGCCACAAGTATAGCCACCTTCAAGAGGGGTTTATATAAAAATATGGAGCAGAGGTCCATCAGTGGCTATTAGCCACAGTGTGTGTGTATATATAAATTTTTTTGCCACTGTGTGACACAGAGTGTTGGACTGGATGGGCCGTTGGCCTGATCCAACTTGGCTTCTCTTATGTTCTTATGATTCACTAGCAAACCATTCTCAAGACTGAGTCATCTGGCTGTTGATTTTTAAATGAAGGCTGTTTTCTATAATAATTGAATTTTTAAATATGATCAATTTAAATAGAAAATCTGTGCTCTTTAATATGATCAATTTAAATAGACAATCATGTGTATGTGTGTGTATATCCCTTTTCCATACACAACTTTTTTCAAAACATAAGTCTGGAATAATTTTTTAAAAGTTATGTACTCAAATCTATATTGAACCTTCCTAATTTCAAATCAGAACTTCTGAATAGTTGCCAGGGATGTGATTAAATGTGGTAGGAACAATTCTGTAAATAGTATTTTGATAGAAATGCACTTTGGTGTGATTAGATGGGAATTTCCTCCTTGCTGTTAGATAGACCAATAGTTTTCTGTGATATAAGCACCGGGCTTTTTTTGAGCTGGCTTCATGTCAGGTGGTGTGGCCTAATATGCAAATGATTCTTGCTGGGCTTTTTCTACAAAAAAGGCCTGTACAAGCATATGGTGTATACTGAAATTATTAACTTTATGATGAACACACACAAACAACCAGAAGATATCCGTGATGGATATCTCCACTCCACCAAATGCAAGCTACCTCATTCTCTTAAATGTCCCATTGGGGAATATAGTGTGTTTATGCGTGCATATGTGTCAGTTTCTCTCTCTGTTGTTGTTGGTGCCTAAAGGTTTCAAAATAATACAAAACAGCAATTAGGCAATGTGTTTTTAAAAAAAGTAAAAACATTACATGGCTAAAAAGCAGATAATCAGGATGGACTTCACCTGGACCCTCAATATAGGTGCCAGATAAATTTAGCCACAACTGGGCCGCCACCACAGGTGAGTGAGGCCCCCTTTGGTAACTTGTCTAACTCCTGAAGGTCAGGTACTCTGAGAAAAGTCTCTCCTGAAGATCTCAGCTGACAGGCAGGTTCATAAGGGAGCAAGGTATCCTTAAAATATATTGATCCTAGGCCATATGGAACACAAATTCAGGGCATAAAAAATTTAGGTTAACTGATTAAAATCTAGGAGCTCGACTTAAAACAATAACATTCTTGGATGTAGTAATTGTGTAGTGTTTGCTTGTCTTCTTGACTACAGATTTTTTTTCAAAACAGTTTTTTTTTTTAAAAAAAAAAAGAAAAACTATTTTTGAACATTTGAGGGAGATATAATCCATTAAATACAGAATAGGCAAATTTTTGAAGGACAGAAAGATCAGAGGCAAAATGGGATCTTCATCTTCTGAGGCAATGTACCTTTAAATGCCATTTTCTGGGAGGCACTTTGCCCTTTATGCTCTGGTTGTAAGACAAAAGAGGCTTCTTTTGGCCACTGTTGGAAACTTGATGTTGGAGTAGATTTACCATTGGTCAGAATGGTACAGTGATGTTGGACTAGGACCCTGGGTTCAATTGCAAGCTTGCTATGAAACTTGGTCACTGCAGGACCATGAGATCTTGTCCCTTCCCACCCCACCTTTTCAGGTGCCTAAAAGGCTGCCCCCTCACAGCATGCTTAAATCATCAGTTTCAGGCTTTAAAGTGACATGTCAGACATGAGGAAGCTGCCACATCTCATTTGGCCTTTAGTCTAACCTACTTCTCATGTGAAGATAAAATGGAAAAGAAGAGAACCAAGTACACTGCCCTGAGCTCCTTGCAGAAAGGATGAAATTAAACAAAATGCATTAAACAAACAAATAATCTACCACTAGTCTGGGCTTTCTGCCCTAACTTTTTGCTGTCCAAATCACTTGCACGGCAGCCAATTGCAGATCACCCAGATTTACTTGTGGCAACAGTAAAAAAAAACACCCAGAAGCAAAAATTAAGAGAAGAATTCCTAAAACTTCAGCCAATCAAAACAGTAAAACAGCAAGCAAGGAAACCAGCAGACAGTGTTGATAAAATCAACATAGAATCTCAGTTTATAGATTACAGTGAATGCACATTCAATCTGTGTACAGTGTACATTTGATGTTTCTTTATAGGTACACTGAATAATTCTCATGTTACAGTCAATACATTGACACCTGAACATTTAATTCAAACCCACATTTATCCAGCTACTGGATCCTGGATTCATTTGTAAAATGAACACTTGTTTTCTTACAAAAAAAGTAGGGTTGCCAGCCTCCTGGTGGAGCCTGGAGATCTCCTGCTTTTACAACTGATTTCCAGCTGGCAGATATCAGCTCCCGTGGAGAAAATGGCTGTTTTGAAGGGTGGACTCTGTGGTATTGCACCATGCTGAGGCTTCTCCCCTCCCTACACCCTACCATTTCCAAGATCCACCCCCAAAGTCTCCAGGTATTTTCCAACACAGACCTAGCAACCCTAACAAGAAGGTATACATATGTACATGCAGGATGTTCATGAGTTCACTGTTACATGTGAACAGGGCTAGAGCTAACCACCAATGGGTGAGGGATTAATTTCCTATGTTCCCCTTCCCCCTCCCCCCAAAAATGCATGGGAGCTGTGCAAGATCTCTGCTTTGAGATGCTGGTGCAGATCTTGTGAATTCCTGGTCCTCCTGTAAAATAACTTCCTGGTGGATCTTGCTTAATGCACATGGTTGGACCAGCATGCAAGAGTTCGGTGCCAAGAGCAGGTTGTTTCAGGAGGATATAAAATCTCACAGTATTAATAATAAAGATTTATTGTTGCTTTCATTTGTAACCACCAGTTATGGGCGTATTTCAGTCACGTGTGCACAGCATGCTTTTTATTAGCTCAGAACCGCTTGCCATCAGCTAACACATGCAGCTTGCCTGTTGTGGGGTAAGACAGAGTAGTACTAAAAGTTGGGGCTACACCCACTTCTGGTGTGGTCCCATATTCAGCTTTGGCAGGCACTCTTGGAATACAGCTGCTTTTTTGTAAAAATAAAATAAAATTATATGGCAGTTTCAGGTCTAGACCCTTCTGCTTGAGGCAAGGGAGGGGAGCCTGTTATTGCAGGAAAGGGGAAAATTATGCTCCATTACTGTAAATACATGTATCAAATTAATGTTCACTATCTTTCTTCATTCGTGCAGAAAATAAATCAGTGGAAATTCAGTTCATGAACACCTTGCCCCCAGCAGCAGATGTTGGGAGGGTAAAAATAACTTTCAATCAATCATATGGGAAAACAAAGCAGGCATTTCAAAGGAAACAAATACTATCCGTGGAGTATGTAGCACTGCCTGCCTCTTATTTGCATGGCTTTAAGAAACACAGGAACTGCCTGTAGCTTAGTAAAATGACCCACTTCCTATTTTATTTCTTCACAAGCAATGGGAAAGTAACCTGTATTTCTTTGACAGCTACATTCCATGGGTAGCAAGCAATTATACGTCTGCATTTTGTTTTTCAAATCTAGGTTCAGATCAGCTCAATGCTGTGTTATTCAGTTTTACAGCTTGGGGGTGGGGATGAGTACCTGTTGTGAAGGAGTTCTTCCACACATATCTGTTGGCTTTTCCCCACACACTTTTTTTTGTACAATCAATATACAGTTCTCATTTTATTGCAAAGAATCTAGATGTCTTCCCTTAAGGTATTGCTGCTATTGTACAGGCACTCCATTCTCCCAGGAGTATTTTGCCAGTGGAGAAAATGCTTTCTCCTAGCATTCCACTCATTGCTGTCAAATGGCTGCGTGGCATGTCTTTGTGTGGTGTCCCCATTGCAGAGTACCTGATCTAGGTATAACATGACCCCTCCACTCTGCCCTGGAAAAGAATCTATGGTGGATCTGTGCTGCTTTACTGCTAACACAGACACACCCCATCTAGCTTTATGTAAGGCAACTGTCAGAAAAAGTAATGTGTAACAAGACTGCCTTGCCTCTTTCCCACCACTACAAAGCAATGTATTCCCATGTTGCAGAGCTTTCCTACAGCTGTGATTCTTTTTAAAAATTATCCTATGCTGTCTCTTTCCTTCTCAAAGCAGTATGTGAATGATGTAAATTTCATTTTAGCCTACTCTTCTGACTTCGGTAAGAGTGAAAAGGGGCAAAGCTGTCAGTCACAACATTTTGACAAGGTTAAGAGGACAACAAATGGAAAAGATGTGCTCCACATCTCCCATTCCTCCAGCCTCGCACTAGCATAATTACTCTATCTACCTCCTCATCTGCCTGCTGTTCAGCATGCCAGTTCTGCTTGTGTCCTAGGGGATCCCACAGTGTGTTGCGGTTCTTGAGTGGGAGTATTCAGCAAAGAAAAATTAGTGTTGGAAACACTTTATAGGAACATGAAAATAAGCCCTCTCAGAGCCTATTCCCAGAAGCAACTGTTGCTTCTGTAAAATGTAGAGTAGAGTCTACTGTATTACCTAATACAATGTGAAAACATGGCCTAAGAAATTATTATGACTCAACAATCTCTCTGAGACTTGTTCTGCCCCTAATTAATTTCATCCCCACTGGAGAGCACAAAACCTCTTCAGAAATGCCTGGTTTTCTCCCCTCCCCCCTTCTTGTTCAGTGACATGCAGGGCACAGTTTCAAAGTTTCAGATCAGTGAACAGGAAGTGCAAACTGTAAAGCAGCCTCTCTTTCTGCAAAAGACATTTACACCTTGTGTTTCATTTCTTCAATTACAAGGCCTTGTGCAGGAAAAAAAAATTGTCATCCATCTTGTAGCGACTCCACAGGGGTTTCAACGCAAGAGACTCAGAGGTGTTTTGCTATTGCCTGCCTCTGTGTGGCAACCCTGGACTCCCTTGGTGGTCTCTCATCCAAATACTAACCAGGGCTGATTGTCCTTAGCTTCTCAGGATCTGATAAAGCCAGTCTAGCCTGGGCTATCCAGGTCAGAGCACAGCAACGTTAGTGTTTTATTCTCTGAAGTAAAAATTGCAACATGCCCAAGTAGGTTGCCCTCCTACCTACTGATCCCAGGCCAGAAGGAAAAGCCCTACTTAAAGCAGATGGCTGTTTATGGCCTTTGGGAGATGGTAGATGAGTACAGGGCCTGACTTGCATTTTCCCTTGGGGTCTTTTTTATAAAAAACATCTGAATAAGGCCATCTAACTTGGTCAGGTTTCAGGCAGTCCAGTTCTACAACCAGGATGCTTTAGATCTATTAGGTCTGGGTGCAGGTAGATGAAAGCAGGCAGGGGTTTAGTTCACAGGTAGTAAAACTATAATCTGGGGTGTAATTAAAACTAGATTAAGATCAAGTCCAAGGTAGTCACCATGATCAAGAGAAGCCAGAAGGGTAGTTGAACCTATGCAGAGGTCAAAACCAAGATAACAAGAGGGGACAGAAAAAATTGATCATAATCAGATAGGTGTTGTGTCCAGGACAGCAAGTGTTTAGCAAGGCTATAGCCTCTGTGCATGACCCCTGAGCATGTTGACTGAATACTTGGAGAGGGGAAATGAATGCACTGAGCCCACACACCATCATTGTGTTATCAGCAGCTCATGAGCAATAGCACCTATGCATGGAGCATGCTGCTGATGTTCTGAGCCAGTGCTTGAAGTCTGTAATGGGCCAGATGAGGATGAACAAATTGAAACTTTATCCTGACAAAACAGAAGCTCTCTGGATTAGTAGAAAGGCAGACCAGGGATTTCACATGTCCAGGTGGATGGGGTTAGTTCTGAGGTGAAGTAGCCTAGCTTTGTAATATACTGGGTTTGGACACGAATAACAGGCAACATACTTTATTAGCTAGTACATCACAAAGACAATATGGCGGGACCGAGTCCCTGATTATATGCATTACTCGGAACAACCGCCTTTCTGGTCAGGTCCAATCCTGACTAGTTAAACTTCCCGCCACAGGTCTTCATAGGTGGATTGCATTTGTCCCTTTCATCAGGTGACCCACTGGTCAGCTCAGTGCACATAGTCACGCTGTTTTGGAAATTCAAGGACCAAAATGCAAGACACAACACTTTGGAAGCCCATTGTTGTGTGTTTCTGCATACCTTAGGGTGGGGAGGAGGTCATATCAGGGTCAGACATCTCTACAGTATGCCTTCCTGAACTGCTGCCCAGACCTATCTGTGAGGCCTGCCAGCCTGCCAACATCCATTTTGTGTACATTTTGATCAAACTGCCTGGCATGCAAGATCTTGGTGGCTATTAAATGAAGGGTGCTTGTGTGGAAACTACCTCTCAGTGAGAGGAGAGAGTCTGCCTGCTTGCAATTGGGGAGGCTCCTGGGTGCTGACAACAATGCAGCTAGTCCTGTAGAGGCCCCCATGTACCACCACTGATGTGGCCAGGCCCAGAGAGGCTCCCAGGTGCTGACCAGCATTGGCTGCCACCAGGTAGGATGGAAGGAAGTGTTTGCACTTATTTGGACTGTGGGCATTTAACCTCCCCAGTGTAATTTTTAAAAATGTCAGACTTTTTTTTTTTGTGAACCTGGGGTGTTCCCCAAGTTTGCAGAAACATCTATTTAGAGCCAATGTGGCCCTGATCACAAATTTAGATATCTGCAGATGGGGATGTAAGCCAAATTGCCCTCAAAAGAGGTTGGGGAATTAATAGGTGGGCAACTATGGCTCAAAGGGATCTAGAATCTATGTATACAGGATTCTACTTCCAGAAGTTCTTACTAAATCGACCAAGGACACTAATTAAGTAAAATAATTATGCTTTTATTACAGAAAACTATAGAACACACATACAAGGTAATGGATACATACAACACACATACCTAATAAAAATAGAGAGACATATACAGAGGTAACACAAGGATGGACAAACAGGGTGATAATTACTGATCGTAGTCTTTGAGGAAGGCTCCAATGGCAACGAATGAGGGAGATGGGGGAAGGGACCCTCAACTGATCAGGTATCGGGGGCGTATCTAAACAGCAGGATCCGGGTACTGTCAGATGCACACATGCAGAATGTTGGGTCAGAGGTTATAAAGTCTACCTTGACCCCTAAGGGGGTAGGAGGTTCAGGGGCGGATGACAAGTGGTCAGATGGTACATGATGCTGACCCACATGGTACATTGCCTCAGAAAAGGGGAGGCTCCAAAGTGACCACTTGTGTGATGGGCAGTGGCCAGTCTATTCTGGGTACCTGATTGGATGCCCATATCCAGCCAATGAGCGGACCTGGCCCTGGTTGCCTGATTGTGACAGTGTGACAGTTGAGGGGATTAAAACAAGCTATACAAACTTATCTAAAAGTGACAATAGGTAGCCGAATTGATAACTAAGGTGACACCCCATCTATACAATAGCTATGGCTCTGAGTGAAGCTGTTCTTCCTTTTCTTTACTCCTCTGCTGGCACCATCCTTTGTCTTGGGTTCCATTAGACAAAAGCTTAGGCAGTCTGGCAGGATGCACACCTAAGATAAGCTTGATTGCCTTATGCAGAAGTTGAAGCAGCTGTTGGATACGTGAGTCTCTTGCTTTGCAGGAAAACAAGATAGATTCTGGTGGTGTTAGCCTTTGGTTCATGGAAGCAGGCTGGAAACTGTTTGCCTGTACAGTTCATGGCGGTGTGGCTTCTTCCACTGCAACGGCTGAGATTGTGCACGCAAGGAGTGGCTGGAAGCTCGTCTGTAGTTCTGATTAACACCCATCCAGAGATGTAGAATGCTGCTGCAAAGCTGAGGCTTATAGTATCCACATGAGCCTTAGAAACCATGGACAAAGTCCACTTCTTAGAGCAGATGTGTGCGAGTAAAAACTCCAGGCACCCTGACAATCATCCTGGTGATCACGATGTCCATGTGTATGAAAAGTAGGAGGCTTTTTCTTACAGGAATCACATGGGAAATAGAATATAGATAAGTGGGATCCCACAATTACTTATGGTGAACATCTAATTTTCCAGTTCCCCAGTGTTTCCTCTTTTCCTCCCTGAAAGCCTTCACAGCTTGTCCTGTTTTCCTGCTTCCTTCTCTCCTTCCTAAACTGGAGTTCAGTTGTAATCTCAGGAGATCTCCAGCCATCACCTGGAGGTTAGCAACTCCATCTTCTCTTCTCCTTTTTATCTTCACAACAACCCAGTGAGGTAGGTTAGACCAAGAGTATGTGATCATCCCAACATCACCTGGAGACCTTCCATAACAAACTGGTGATCTGATCCAAAACAGAAAGAGAAAGAACCAGATAGTCAAGAAGGTTGATAAAAGGTCTAATAACAGAAAATACATATTTTGCTTCCTGAATGTACATAGCATAGTGCTATGATTCATTCTGATTTTGCTTATGGAGATATTTGGAACATGAACAACGTCAATCTGGAAAATGATTGTTGATGTCTTAATTGATTCCAATAATGAAGCGGGACTTTCCTAGGTAATGAATTGGCTCTAATTCTTATAAGTGTTTTAAAGGTTAGGTCAGAAATGTTGTATTTTATATTTTGAATAATTTTACTTTATGGTGTGCATTTTAATATACCATATGATTTAGGAAGGCCTTGTGGCCAAAATGCATTTGGTTTTAATGGGATTTTAAAACTATTTGTTATGCACTGTGTTGCCAGGCCCAAGGTCCTAGTGGGGTTTCCCTTGCTTTGAGGGGCTTCAGTCACACCCCAAACCCCACCCCCAGACAGGGACAATGCACAACACTGTTCTGGTTTTTGGGCAAACTCTATGGTTTTGAAAGCAAACAGCCCAAAGAGTTTTGCCCCAAAACCAGAGCATTATTCACATCACTGACACAATGATGTCACTTCTGGGTGATGTCACTGTGTCAGAAATATTGGGCATAAAGTCCCACTTGCCCCAGAGCACCCACCAAATTCCCTCGCAATGACTGCGAAGGGACCTGGCAACCCTAGTATGCATTAAAGTTTTGTTAATTTAACATATATAACCCATTATTATTTATTATTATTTAGTCCTTGTGTTGACCTTCTTGATAGAGCAGTGATTTGAATTTGTGTCTTCCAAACCCTAATGTAAATCTCGAACCACTACACAACACTGGCTTTCATAGGGTGGCTGCTGTTGAAGAGCAGTAAGCAGCCAGGGCTAGGTGAGCCAGGTAAGTCAGGTAGTAGCAAGAAACTCGGTAATTGCTGTCAGGTCTGACCCACTGAGTCCTCCCTCCAAGGCCAAAACAGCCCTGGAAAGCCCTCTCCTACCTTTTACTGACAAAAACTGACCCAAGAATGCTGTGGTTGCCTAGCAACAGCCACTAAGGGCTTCTGTTTCCAAAAGCTTACTGGTGCTCCTTTTTCATTTTTGGGTTTTTTTTAACCAACACTAATTGATTTTTTAAGATTTCAGATTTGTCCGCAAACCTGGAACATTTTCAGGTTTGAAAGATTTGTCTTGCCTGTTCACAGTTCCAGTCACCAGATTTAAATATCTTCAGATTTAGCCAACTTGGCTATTAGTATATCAGTGTATTTTATCTATGTTGGGAGCACCTTGAGCTCCAAAAGGAAGAAAAATGGCTAATAAATGATTTAAATAAATATTAGAAAGTAGTGTCCCTTATGGGAAGGAAGCATACATGCAGACCCTGGTTCCTACCATACGGATGATGGATTTTCAAGCAGTAGCTTTTAGATATGTCAAAGGAGGCCTCCACATTCCTCACACTAGTAGCTGGACTCATATGAGAGGTATCATGCAATTTCATTCTCCTTATAGTTGTTTTAAACTAAGTCAGATTCAAGTTAGCTTGTTATCTGAGCTTTGTGATAAAATTGACATTTTGCTGTGTGTATAGTGTCACCCTGGACAAACAGAGTGCTTTTTTCTATTTCTGCCAACATAAGTAGAAAGTTTTGAACCTTGGGGTATAACATTATTATCTTAAAAACAAAAAAAACAAAACCCTGAAATGCTCTGAGTCAACACAGTTTATATTTAGAGATAGGCACAGGAAGCCACATATTCTCACCATCAGGTGTTGGCTGAAGTAAAACCTCAGGAATAACATGCTACATCCACCATCTTGTCTATCTTCTGATGCCAGAGGGGACTATTAAAATAATGGTGCTTGGCCGTGGAATAAAGGGAGACAGACAGACATGATGAAAAGGCTGTGCCTTCTGTCTCCTTTATTCATGCAAGAAGGCTGCACAATGATGATGCAGACATTTTATAATGTTAAAATGCAATAGATTCATTTTTTAAAATGCCATTCAATTTAAATAGTAGTTGCAATGGATGCTTATGAAATGAACTTTCTGAGTACTTTCTGTCAAACCAATGCCTGTCTCAGGAATCAGGATAGTTTTGAACTTCAGGGTGTTTGTAATTTTAGTAAATGATTGCCTCTGTCACATTGTTCCTGTCTCACTTATGGAGGAGGGGAAGGAGAGCGGCTAGCCTTTGCACACTTACATCTATTGGATGCAAATTTGCAGTGTGCAATTTTTTTCTTGGTATTTTTTGGTTCGTATCTATTGGACCTGAAAAAAAATTAGGATTTCAAAAAAACCCAGATACGATCTTTTTTCAGAAACCTCAAATTTTGGGGGATCCAATAGATTGGAACTGAAAAATATATAGAGAGGAAAAAGCAGGGGCAAAACCATAAAAGAAACAGCTGAGAGGTGATTCAGCTGGGGCTCTTTTGGGTGGTTCCTTTAAACTGGACTGCCCAAAAGAGCTCACAAAACAGCTAATCCTGTGGGGAGAACTCTTCCTGTAGGCTAAGCTGGGAGTCTCCTCAGCAGTTTGGTCAAACAGCCCAAAAGAGACCCAGCTGAACCATCGGGGAAAGTGGCCCCCCAAGGCATTTTGTGAGTTGTCTTCTGATGTCCCTTTAAAGGGACTGCAGAAGAAAGCCCCCAAACAGCTGAGTGGTGGGAGCAATTTGTTCCACCCTCTCAGTTGTTCCAGGTTTGCCAATAATTCCCAAATATATTCAGGATTTTTTTTTGTCCCAGATACTTTTGGGATGTGAAAATATCTGAAAAAATACTGATACGGTTATATTTTGGTTATATTTTTGATTCAGGTAGACCAAATGCAAACCCTAATGCAAAGTGAAAACTGTTCCGCGGTCTAGTTGCAGCTGGACTAAAGGAGATGTACAAAATGAGTGGGAAGCCAACCAAAACTCAAGATATGCACCGCTTCTTGAACAGTTATCTTCCCCTGCTCAGGATCCAAACTTGACTAATGTGGGAACTTTTAAAATTTAAACTACATTTTCCTATCAGGATCAGTGTAATTGTAGAAACCTTGGGTCTGCTTTCCAAGGTGACCTTTGAGTCTAATATTACCAGCATTGCCCTATGTATGCTGATGTGTATATTATATAGTCCACAACCTTTAGGAGCCTATGAGCAAATTTGAAATTCTGACACAGTGGAGGGGACATAACCAGAACATGGCTGCCGTAGGAGGTGGAGCCACATACACAGAGGAAGCCCAAGTGGAAGAAGAGGCATAACTTAAAAATACACTCAGAAAGAGAGGTGAGAGAGTACAAAATAAACACAGTAGTGGCACTGAAACAAAGTTATTTAATCAGCATTGCCAAAGTAATCTTCACTGGCAAATGAGAAGCCCTGCTGGACAAGGTCCCTACCTGGCCCTACCTATTTTCTAAAAACTCTTGGTGGGGACCAGAAAAGGTGTCAGTGGGCACCATGGTGCCCATGAGCATGACATCGGGGACCCCACCCTGATATTAGACCCTCTGGGGAGCTGAGGCTGGTCCTGCTCTCCTGCATTTGCTATTGTGCAGTGTGTGGCAAACTTCTTGCTTGCTTTCTCCCCCTCAACCTCTGCCATAAATAACAGCTTTCACACACATTGAACACTGCACTTCCATCCCATTTTCAATGCAACTGTGTGAAACAGCAAAAATCCACTTGCAAACTATTGTGGGTTGAAAGTGCATTATTCAGCATTGTGAAACTGAGAATAGAAGAAGATGAAGAAGAAGATATTGGATTTCTATCCCGCCCTCCACTCCGAAGAGTCTCAGAGCGGCTCACAATCTCCTTTACCTTCCTCCCCCACAACAGACACCCTGTGAGGTGGGTGGGGCTGGAGAGGGCTCTCACAGCAGCTGCCCTTTCAAGGACAACCTCTGCCAGAGCTATGGCTGACCCAAGGCCATGCTAGCAGGTGCAAGTGGAGGAGTGGGGAATCAAACTTGGTTCTCCCAGATAAGAGTCCACACACTTAACCACTACACCAAACTGGCTCTCCAGTTTGGTGGTCAATATGGTTTGCTGTGTTAGATAATGGATACTCTTTTTGTGAAACAATAGAAATCTAGCCATCCACTCTGCCTCATGTAATGGTTTCTGTAATGTCATTTTTGCAGACTGTCAGAAGAAAAGCTGAAGTACATGTTTTCACAGGTGAGGCAAACCAAGATCACAAATAGGCAAAGGGGGGCGGGATCTCAATCCAAAAATGCAAAGTGGACATATTGCAACTTCCACTAGGTGGCACAAGAGACTTCTGAATTAGGAAATGCTTCTATGCAAAAAAGCTGGCTGGTTCATGGATCAACTAGGTATATTCTTCTCTGTTTACCTTCACAAGCAGTTTGAAAGTAGAAATAATATTTATTGACACTCTAAACTGAGCACCAGAGAGTCTTGTGGCACCTTCATTGCTATCACATTTATTACAGCAAAAGCTTTCAGGAACCAGAGTCTGCAAAAACCTATGCCACAATTCTTTTAAAGGTGCCACAAGTCTCCTTTGTTGTTTTGGGTACCAAAGGGAAACTTGGCTACTCCCCTGGCATTAATATACATTGTGTTTTCCCTCTCATTTTTAACAGTTTAGCACTGGAGATACCACATGAGCTGCTGCTACTCTAGGGCTCTCTAGACAGAGGAGACAAATGTCCCAGTGAAAAGAACAGAATTACACTTTACAGGCAGGGATGACAGTAAGTCCCTGCAAGCCGGTACAGAACAGTGGTTAAAAGTAGCCACTGTGGTACCTCCCATCTTGTGCTTCAGTACCAATAAAAAAAGTGTTACTTTTACTTTGGTTATATGGGAAATTCCCACCTATATGCAGTGATGGGAATGCAGACATAGAGAAGGTGCATTTGGAAAGAGAAGAGAATTGGCAGATGGGGCATAGTGTACTTACCCGGCAGGGCTTTTTTTGTAGCAAGAACTCCTTTGCATATTAGGCTATACCCTCCTGATGTAGCCAACTCTCCAGGAGCTTACAGTAGGCCGTGTACTAAGAGCCCTGTAAGCTCTTGGAGGATTAGCTACATCAGGGGTGTGTGGTCTAATATGCAATGGCGTTCCTGCTACAAAAAAAAAAGCCCTGCCTTCAGTAACCTTGAAGATATTGGTGTGTTGGCACACCAGAAGGAAGGGATGGGGAGGGCTGTATTTGGGCACACACACAGTGAATATGAAGTGTGGATGTAATATTTTATTTGCCACAGGAGTAAGGGACTAAAATAAGGCTGCTTTAGAAATTTATTCAGGCCAGTAGGTGTGTTGATATAACACAACAGAACAAAGTTTGAGTCCAGTGAAACCTTTAAGAACAACAAAGTATAAGCTTGACAGATTCAGTTATTCCTGTTTGATATTCGAATCTGTTAAACATCTTCATTATGCTGCATGCTAATGTAGTGTTCACCTTCTGCCTATATGTATGGACTGGTAACTTCCATTGCATTGTATCTGAAGAAGTGCGCAAGCACATGAAAGCTCATACCCCAAATAAAATTTTGTTGGTCTTAAAGGTGGCAGTGGACACAAACTTTATTCTGCTGCTTTAGAAATGTTAGTAGAAACATCACTGGGTTTGCTTGTGATGTGCACACTTAGGAATATGATAGCAGTGGATGAAGATAATACCTATGTGGTTTCTGATCCTGAAAGATACTTGGTGAGCAGGACGTTGAGGAGCACAATGGCAACATACAGAGACCTTACACTCAAGCATTCCCAAACAGAACTACTATGCTCCAAATTCTAATCTTAAAAACTTTTTTTTCTGTACAGGAGATGACCTCTGTTCAGGATTCTGCTGGTTTTCAGTCTGCCCTTCCCCATGCCAGCCATTCTCCCATGCCAAGAATTCTCCTGTGCCAAAGACAATCATCTGGTCTGCTTTCATTTGGCATGCAGAAGTTGCCTACTTTGGATTTTAGTCCATCCTGTACCTACTAATTCTTTCTTGCAAATGCCACCCTGAGACTGTTTTTGTTTGCAGCCAGGTTGCTTCTGGTCTCAGAGCCTAACTGTGAAAAAACAGGTTTTATATGCTTTTTAAACAGCCTGGGGATATTTGCAGAAAAATTAAGAAGAATGGGAAACATTAAGCACACAGAAGGTATGGCTGTTCTTTGCAAATGCAGCTGGTCCATTCATTAGCTTTGTGAGACAAAAGCACATATGGTTGATATTCCTTCAGGATGGCCCTTGGCTTATTCTAAAGAAGAAGCCCCCTTGAACTTTGGAAAAGCAGGTTGGGAATTCCAGCAAGCTTCAGGGTGGGTACCAGAGTGGTGACTCATAAACAAACCCCAGTGAGTGAAATCAAGGTAATTGACAGCATTCTGTAGTTACCAAGGGTTCTAAACTACAGGCTCTTCAAGGCAAATAGTCAATGGAACTAGCAACAAATGAATGCAGAAGACTTCATGAGCATGTCTGTATCTATGTAACAGAAGCTGGGCCAATCCAGTAACCCATTGTAATTCCAGTGCTCCTTCTCCATTGTGCCATTTGGTTTTCTTTCTCCTGCTCCATAATTCATTTGTTTGGAAGCAGTGTTCCCTCTAAACTGAGTTAATTTGAGCTAGCTCAGTTTTTTAGCCTCCGGTTCACATATTCTTGTCTTAGCTCAGGAAAAATGGCCCCAGAGCAATCTAATTTATGCAGTAGCTCACAACTTTAATGCTGGTAGCTCACAAAGTAGAATTTTTGCTCACAAGACTCCACAGCTTAGAGGGAGTATTGCTTGGAAGCCCCATGTATGCCATGTGAAATGTGCAGAACTTCCCCCCATCCTTGACATGGTGTTGGAAGCCTTCAGGCACAACAGCTTTGTTCACACTAAAACAGACCGGGGAACAGTATTACTGCTTGGTGTCAGGTGGTTCATTTTCAAGCAGAAGCTTTTTTAAAAAAAAGACTGTAAAAGCAACTAAATACAGAAACTAAAAGGGGATAATATTTGCAAGAATCTGTGATGCCTAGCCTAGGTAACACTTCTGAGACATCTGACCATAGCTGTGAAATCACTTACCAACAAGTGTTTCTCAGGCCAGTTTACACCCCTTTTGGTTTGCACCAATGTTCCCTATAAGCTGCAGTATTGTGAGCAAAAACTTTACTTTGTGAGCTACTGGCATTAAAGTTGTGAACTACTGCATAAATTATTGTGCTCTGGGGTAATCTTTCCTGAGCTAAGACAAAAATGTGTGAGCTGGAGGCTAAAAGTCTGTGAGCTCAGCCAGCTCATGCTAACTCAGCTTAGAGAGAACACTGGTTTGCACCCTTTTTATTTCTTTTTAAAAATTCACCATCGTTTCCTAGCCACTTCCAAGGGGAAAGAGATGAGTTGTCGGTTGCTAGAAATTATAAACTGCATTTCTCAAGAACCTTATGGTCATTGTTGATGTTTCCTTTTGGTGTAGTGGTATGACTCTGTTTTTCATTAGTAGCCAGGGCATCTTCTTCCTCTAATTGAATGCATTCCCAATGTAAATCAAAGGCCAGGCTTGCAATTCAGTAGAGATTTCCTAGGATCAAACCTACAGTAAGAGTTCAGTCCTTATTTAGAACATCAGTGACAGCAGCAGCACAGTATTCAGCTTTTCTGTCAATAGTGCATACCAGATTCATTAGCAAAAACCTTTTAATTCAAGTAGTATGCAGGCTCCAATGAATCAGTGCTGGTCACAAACCAGTCTCCTCATCGATGTGATTGCCCATTAAATAGAAAGACCATGTGTATATCAGTAGTAGACTAGAATTACAAACCAACAACTACTGAAGTAATTTTACAACTCAAAACATCCTTGAATGATCATCATTGGCAATGCTCATCACGTAAAATCAGTTTTTATGGGGAATTTTGTCACTGCCAGGTAATGTTTGCCTGGCCTTGTTCTGTGTTATGGGTCCTTGTGAATGCACTCCACGAAGTCTTCTAAAGACAAATCTTGGTAGCCTTGCCAATCCCCAGGTCCCAGCGGGGTTCTTCCACTTTCGCATGCTCCTTCTCACCCCCAGTCAGCTGGCCAGCGGGGGGAAGCCCCGCCCCCAAAGCCACCATGTGACTTTCCCCCTCTGAAGGCTCCAGTCTCCAATTGGAAAGGCTCCCTCTTGGGATGGAGTGTCTGTGTTACTTGAAATAAGTTGACTTCAACTCATGAGTAGAGAGGCCAATCCCTCACTTCAGAGTCACCAGAAACAGTGCGGGGGGGGGGAGGAACGTCTGCTGAGCACTTCATTATTCCCTATGTGGAGATCGATTCTCATAGGGTATAATGGGGAATTGATCTGGAGGTTTCAGGGGCTCTGAGGAAGCTGTTTTTTGAGGTAGAGGCACCAAATTTTCAGTATAGTATCTAGTGCCTCTCCTTAAAGTACCCCCCAAGTTTCAAAATGATTGGACCGGGGGTCCAATTCTATGATCTCCAAAAGAAGGTGCCCCTATTCTTCATTATTTCCTATGGAAGGAAGACATTTAAAAAGGTGTGCTGTCCCTTTAAATGTGATGGCCATAACTCCCTTGGAGTTCAATTATGCTTATCACACCCTTGTTCCTGGCTCTGCCCCCAATGTATCCTGGCTCCACCCCTAAAGTCTCCTGGCTCCACCCCCAAAGTCCCCAGATATTTCTTGAATTGGACTTGGCAACCCTAAATCTTGGTCATTGCTTTTAGAAAAATAGTTATGAAGCTGCCTTATACTGAATCAGATCATTGGTCTATCAAGGTCACTACTGGAAGTGGTTCACTAGGATGTTAGGTATAAATATAAGAGACTTTCTGCATATGCCAAATACCTTCTCTGTCAAAGAGCCACACACCCCAATCCCATGGATGGACTAAGTTTGGCTTCCTTTATTCTATTCACTGTTGAGGCCTTGGTGAATTTCATAAAAGGACCCCAAATGTTCTTTCCATAATTTGAATGTTGGTGTTATCATTATTTGCTGACAGGATGCAGCCTTAGATCCCCATTGTTCTGATTCCCTATATAAAGGAAACCTCTGAGAAAAAGCACTTGTCCTATTTTTTCAGTGTGGTTTACTATTTACATATAGTGTTTTTATAATTAGCCATACATATTTGAAATGTTTTATGACTGACAAACCAGTCACTTTCTCCCCACTCTCCAAACCTGTCCTTGGTTTTTATTGATTGTGCCTAGGATTACTTCTAAATCCTATCAAAAGACAAGATCTCTTGGCCTCATTTAGCTTTAACTCCTTCATGTCCTACATCCGTCAGGAAAGAAACAAATGTCCAGTCTACATACTTGGAGAACAGAGGGTGCTTTCATGCGCTGTCTGGCTTTCTCCAGTGCCTTTTCTTTCTGCGCTTTCCTATATATAGAAAACAGAAAGTCTACAGGTATAAATCAGTACTAAGCAGACCGGCAGGCCAAGATGCTGTCACAATTTATTATCAGTTGATTTTCTGCTGCATGGCTAATAACAGCATGGCACTGCTGCATGGCTGAAAACTACAAAGGAAATGAAAATAAGGTAGGATATTCCATATACAATATTGTCACCTTTTATTTCAAGTTGCTGATTGTCTGCCAAAAGCTATGTCAACAACTGCAGCAGCAAAAGTATAAAAGTGGTGCATAGCCTACTGATCAGCTGAGAAATATTTTCTTTTTGTGTTCTTTCTAAACATGTAGCTGATACAATGTTAAGGATAGATTAATCTAACACTAGAGTTTTGGAGAAAGAATCCAAAACTAAGCGGTTGTAGGTCTGTGCACAGCTCAGAATTATACTTGCCTAATTGTCTGAGACCATGAAGTGGTGAGTCTGGTGCCCCCCAATGGGTTGACTTGTAAGTAACTACTCATTGTGTGTAATTTCTTTAAAAATTGTCATTGGGGGATGTAGCTTCTGTTCACTTAATCGCATGGTAATTTTTCATATTATGGATTCTTGTTTATGGCAGTATTCAGGTGCAAATGCATTCCCCGCCCCCCTTCTGACTGTTGTGTATATGAAGGGGATATTCATCTCACAATTTTACCTAGTGTGTATTTGTTATGGGTAGGCTGATTTACTTGCTGTAACGTCCCAAAACAAAAGTGAGTGGTGTCTTGTTGGTGCTTATGTTCCAGAACCAGCATATTAAATTAATAGAAAAAAACAGACATTGCTAGTAATATAAATCCAATAAAGGGCTCGAGGAAACTAATGAATAATCCCAGTATGCACTTGAAATTGCTATTATATATTATTAAATATTATGTGCATTAATCTTTTTTTATTTATTATGAATGGCCTTGGCCATCTATTGTTAGATCTGTAGGTTATGGTTGAGGGACTAAACCTTCTTAGCACTCTGACAGAGAACAGGATGCAATTTAAAAGACCTGGAAAACAGGATACAATTGAAGAAACTTGGAAAAGATGGGAGCCATTCGTGGGAGTGGTGGGGTATAAAAACCAAAAATAAATAATAAATAAATTCGGGGCACATTAAGGCCATGATGGGAGGGAGGTTTCCGGTAGCGGCATGGCGCTAACAGACATGTTTGTTGGAGCTCTAGCTCTGCAGCGTCTGTTCTGGTCTTTTTTTTGGGGGGGGGGGTCTTCAGCTGGCAAGAACTCGGTGGTGCCCCTGTCAGAGGGGCACTCGTGCGGAGGAGTGCTGGGTGCTCTGTGCCGGTTTTTCGGAGCATAGAGCCCGTTCAACATACTACTTCAAGCCCTGATAGACCAGATGCCTTAATGGCGAATTAGCTGTGACCACCGGAGAAGGGGAGTAGGCGAAGCGGCATTTGGAGGACCGAATAAATGGTAAAGAAGGGGGGGGGGAAGTATACCTGACCCTAAACTGGAGACATAAACGAAGGAAAGAACTTACTAAGTGAGTTGTTTTGCCCCTACTTTCGAGTTCAGTCTGAAGCTGGGGGGAAAGAGACTTGGTTTGGCGAATGCACAAAGGACGGAAAGCGGAGGAGTGGTGGAGGGCTACCTTGGCAGCAACGGCAGAGATTGGGAGTCGTAGACTGGCCGTGATTGTAAAAGTTTGTGAAGTGCACTGAGACAGAGGAGGTGAAGAAGAAGAAGGGGGGGAAAGAGGAAAGAAGCAGGAGATTTTTGACAATTAAGGGGAGTCTTCATGAACTTATTTTCCTCTCCCTTTTCCCATATGCTTGTGCATAGCGACTTTCTTAAAGAGACAGGGATCTAAATAAAGGCTCAATGGTGGTTATAATTTACAGGGTGGAAAGAAAGTCATCAAACTTTTGAATTGAGTTGAATCTGAAGATGGGAGACTTTTGATGTACTATAGAGTTTCCAGGAATGTAAGGGCGAAGGTTAAGAGACAGTGAACCATTTAAGGATAGACAAGAAATAGGAAGTAGAGATTGGAGTAAGTGCGTAAGAAAAGTTATGGAGAGGAAGAAGAGAGAAGAAGAGAGGAGCAGAGACTGAGATTAAGAAGAGGAAGAAAAGGGAGAAGAAGAAGAGGAAGACAGAAGGATAAGCGGTTGGGAAATATTAAGGATTCAAAAGAGACAGTTAAACAATTAATGTATTGAATAATGAACTATTGTTAATTTGATTACTGCTGATTCTACATGATTTTCTATATGTAATGCGTGAATGTGCATGTTCGGGTGAAGGGTGTTTGGTGGTAAAGAATAGTAATTTAAGGATATAAAAACCAACTGGCATGTGAGTATTAAAGGAAGGTGATGTATGAATTTTGAGTGAAGTAAGGCGAAGTAGTAGTATATGAATTGGAATTGGGGTGTCAGTAAGACTTTGGACAATAGAAAAATGAGTAGCACTTACAAGTAAGACAAAACAGATAGATTAGTCCCATTATTGGGTACTTTAAAACTGATGGAGGTAATGTCCTCACAAAAAGTTATAGAGGAATTGCAGAATTCTATGCAATTGTATTTTGTGAATGCATTGAGTCAGGTGCAGGCAAATCTGACAGAACAATTAGATGGAGTAAATAAGAAATTAGATGGCCTGCAAAAGCAATTGACGGAAGTAAAGGAAGAGATTCATGGCTTGACACAATCTGCAAAATATGTGGAAGAAAAGATGGAAGTAGTGAATGAAAAGTCTGAGGAGATTGAAAAAGTTCAGAAAGACGAAGGGGACAGATTTAGTGAGAACAGAAACGGTGCAGGTAGTGCATATTTCAGGAATGCAGAATATTCCAGAGGATAGGTATGACGATATAAAGGAGGTGATAGTAGGGATCTTGACACCAGTTCTTGATATGAAGAAAAAGGAATTGGAGAAAGATATAGAAAATGGCTGTAGAGCTAGCCTTATTTATTTCAAGGAATACCTCTTGTTGAGAGAGGTTTATATAAGGTGTATTAGGAGGAAAATGAAGGAATTGGTCTGCCAGATGATGAGAGATAAATCATTAAAGTTATATTGAAGAAAGTGTATTTTGAACTTGCTGGTTGCATTGTTGCAGGGAAACAAATTGATACTATGCAATTCAGAAACAAAGTAAGATGATTTGAAATGCCAATTTATTTTTTTTTCTTTTTTGGACCACGGTGTAGAAGAAAGAATTTTTTTTTTTCCGTTGGTTCTAGACTTAGCTGGGGTAGAAGAGAAGAAATTAACAAATAGATAAATAGATAGAAGGAAAATGGAACTTACTGTATGAAAGTGTATTCCGAACTTGCTGGTTTGGTTTTTTTGTTGTTGCAGAGAATCAAATTGATACTATGTAATTCATAAACAAAGTTAGATTACTTGAAATGCCAAATGTTCTTTTGGATCACAGTGTAGAAGAAAGAAAGTTTTTTCGTTGGTTCTAGACTGAGCTGAGGTAGATACTCTGATGTAAGTATTAAGAGAAGAAATTAACAAATAGACAAATAGATAGAAGGGAAATGGAACTTATTGTATGAATGGTTATGGGGGAAAGATAATAAGAATATAGTGTAAAAAGGGGTTAACTGTAGAAAATATGATTTGGGTTAGGTTAGAACAAAGGATTTTGTATTCTAATGATATAAGTATATAATGCATCCCACGGGCTACATCCCTAAGTTGATGTTTTGTATTTTTTTTTCTTTTTTTGTTGTTAAATGTAATAAAAAGCTACCCCCCCTCCCCCAAAAGGCCATGATGGACCCTGGGTGAAGTATAAACTAGTGAGCCTGCTTGCTTCCCCTTCTGGGAAACAGCACCTATGCTTGGAGCATCTCATGACTGAGTTGGGCATTCTTTTAAAAGATCATAGATTCTTTTTAGATACCCTGTATCTTTTTAGATGCAGGCAATGCAAACCCTGCATTTACTTACTCTCTGTAATCTGCCTATAGTGTCTGTGAGGAAGGTGATCTATGAATAGCATACAATAAATACACAGGTGACAAATGCATTTTTAGTTTCTTTCTTCCAACTGCTACAGTAACCTGTACTTCAGAGATCTTTGGTGATTTGAAATTTGTCCCACTGTTTTTGCAGCTGGTGATGATAACTAATTTCAAGCCATGAAATGGAGGATGCTGTGTTTTAAATGCTCATAGCTCAAGTGCATGCAAATGTTATGGAAATAACCACAGGCTGTGGGTCCTGGTGAACCGCTCACAAACCTTCCAAATCATTTTACAGCTATAAGCTGAAATAATGTCTATCACTTATCTTCCAGCGGTTTTTATAAGATAAGTGGGTTTAATGCAATGAAAAGGCGAGGTGGTAGTGATCATCAGATCAGCTCTTTATTAGGTACAGCATAGTATAGGGCTGCACTCAAAGACTGACTAACTGGGCCCACAGGGCCAACTATATACAGCTCAGGGTTCCCACGCAAGCACGTTATTGGATCATTCAAACCAGCAGGGGGTCCACAATTGGAGCAGGGCAGCAGGAATTGGATCCCACTACCCATTGTTCCCGAGTCCCCAGGCTCAGTCCTTATGGCTCCAATGAACCTTGCAGGAACACCCAATAAGTCTTCACTAAGGTCCACATACACAACAGCTTCGAATTATCCTGGTTTCTGATGCTGAATAAGCGACCATTTGTCTTTACACCTTCCTTGATCATAGACTAACTGGCTGTTTTAAACCAGACTTGAATGTACTTAGAGCTATTCATAGGTGAACTGTAGTGTATTGTGCTTTAGTAAAGCACCGCGCGGCCATGCAGCAGAGGCAAAGCGTGCGAAAGGACTCCGCGAAAGGACTCGGCAAAGCGCGCGAAAGGACTCCGCCAATCAAGATATGTGGCAGGAAGTTTGACTGGCCAGGATTGGCCTGGGCCAGTTGGGGGGCCGTTCCGGGCTGTGTGTATATAAAGCGGGTCCTGGCCCACGTTGCCATCTTTTGTTGTGGTGTACCATCCATTAAAGCATGTTGCCTTCAACACGTCTCGTCTCTGAGTACATTACACTGGCGACGAGGATGGGATCTGGCTAGGAAGGTTTCCCCGAGTGGAACCTGACCTGGCTAGAGACGAGGAAGGTGCAGGACCGCAAGAAACTGAGACGCCCGCCGCTGCCATGGCGAACTCTAGCGTAACGACGGGCCATCTTGCTGAGTTCAATCCTGACCACCCCGAATGATGGGAGACCTACACCGAACGGGTCGAGTGCTACCTGCGGGCCAACATGATCATGGACGACAACCGCATGAGAGACGTCCTGTTGAGTGTCTGCGGGGAGGCAACCTTCGAGATTGCGCGTGGTCTCTCTGCCCCCGCGAAGCTCACCAAGAGGACATACGGGGAGGTCGTCCGACTCCTCACAGGGCATTTCTCGCCCCAACCGTCCATCGTAGCCCACCGATTCCTCTTCCATAAGAGGGATCAGAAGCCCGGGGAAACGGCGGCAGTCTACCTGGCCGCTCTCCGGGAGATTGCAGGGAACTGCAGCTTCGATAAGCGGGAGGAGGCCTTAAGAGACCGATTCGTCTGGGGCCTCCGAGATGAAAGGCTGCAACAGAAGCTCTTCGCCAAGGAAGAGCTCACCCTCCAACAAGCCTTCAACGAGGCGACGGCCTTCGAGAGGGCCACAAAAGCATACAGCCACCCACGTGGAGAGGCAGTCCACCAGGAACAACAACAACAACAACAACAATTTTTATTTATATCCCGCCTTCCCCGCCGGAGCAGGCTTGGGGCGGCTAACAACATGATTCATACATTGGTTTACAAAATTGAATAAAATTACATTAACAATTTAATTAAAATTCTGATTAAATTCCTAAAATTAATAAAGTGTACTAGTGCTATGTTTACTTTTATGATGGCGGTTTTCTTAACAATTTCCTTCTTCGTCAGTGAAGGCCAATCGGAAGAGAATGGTCTTGCAGGCCCTGCGGAACTGTTCAAGGGCCCGCAGGGCCCGCATTTCCTCTGGAAGTTGGTTCCATAGGCTTGGAGCCATAGAGGAGAAAGCCCGGTTATGGGTGCTTTGCAGCTTCACCTCTTTCGGTCCGGGAATGGTCAACAGGTTTTTCCCGGCTGACCTCAGTGCTCTCTGGGGTTCATATGGGGAAGAGATGGCGCCGGGCGACCGGGAGGACGAAGAGGCTTTCCAGCTCCGGCGGCCACAAGGAGCAGACCCAAGAGCCCCCTCGAGGCAACGAGCGACGGAGAGGCCATCCACCATCAAGTGCGCCAGCTGCGGTGACCCCCACGAGAGGAGGGACTGTCCATACCGCAACATGGACTGCCATAGCTGTGGGAAGATGGGCCACATCGCTCGGGCTTGCCGGGCCAAGAACAGCCGTCGGCGCATCATGACTCCACCGAGGCCCACATGACAGTGTCAACCAGCCTGCAGGTATTGAACTTGCCACTCTCCACCCCCGACAAGGTTAAAATGACGGTCCTCATCGAGGGCGCCCCATGCCTCATGGAAGTGGACTCAGGTTCCTCCATCTCCATAATTTCGGAGGAAACCCTAAAGAAGAAGAAGATATTGGATTTATATCCCGCCCTCCACTCCGAAGAGTCTCAGAGCGGCTCACAATCTCCTTTACCTTCCTCCCTTACAACAAACACCCTGTGAGGTGGGTGGGGCTGAAGAGGGCTCTCACAGCAGCTGCCCTTTCAAGGACAACTTCTGCCAGAGCTATGGCTGACCCAAGGCCATTCCAGCAGGTGCAAGTGGAGGAGTGGGGAATCAAACCCGGTTCTCCCAGATAAGAGTCCGCACACTTAACCACTACACCAAACTGGCACAGAAACTGTGCCCCCGCCGCTGCCTCCAACTGAGGCCGGCTGACTTTGTTTTGAGGGACTTCCCAAAAAACCCGGTACACATCGTGGGCTGGGCCCGGGTACGGGTAGAGCGAGGGAAGTTCAGGGGACCTCTGGACATTCTGGTGGTCAAGCGCCAGCTTACCACCTTACTGGGGTTGGCCTGGTTCCAACCACTGGGGATCCAGTTAATGGGGGTAGAGCAAGTACAGGTGGGTAGCTTTGAGGACGTCTGCCGGGAGTTCCCAGCCATTTTCGATGGGTTCTTGGGGAGTTACAAAGGGCCGCCCATCACCCTGCCGCTCGATCCCCTGGTCCAACCGATCCGGCTCAAAGCGAGGCGGGTCCCGTTCGCCTTAAAACCAAAGATTGAGGCAGAGCTGGACTGCCTCACAGCCCAGGGAGTCTTAGAACCAGTGTCCTATGCGGCCTGGGAAACCCCCACAGTCACACCTGTGAAGCCTAATGGGGAGGTGAGAATTTGTGCTGACTACAAGTGCACTATCAACAAAGCGCTCCAGGACAACCCGTACCCCGTCCCGGTGGTCAGCCATGTACTGGCGGCCCTAGCAGGGTCTAAAATTTTTGGGAAGCTGGATTTGGCCCAAGCGTACCAGCAGCTACCGGTCGACGCCAAGACCACCGAGGCACAGACCATTGTCACCCACCGAGGGGCTTTTAGGGTTCGGAGGCTACAATTTGGGGTTAGTGTAGCTCTGGGGATCTTTCAGAGTATAATGGACTCTCTTCTTAAAGGGATCCCCGGAGTGCAGCCATTTTTCAATGACGTTCTAATCGCCGCTCCAGACGCAGTGGAATTCAGCAGCCGCCTGAGGGAGGTCCTCCGCCGCTTCCAAGCGGCGGGGCTAAAGGTCAAAAAGGAAAAATGCTTGCTAAGGGTACCACGGGTGGAGTTCCTGGGGTTCGCCGTGGACGCATCGGGGATCCACCCGACGGAGGACAAAACCAGGGCTATAGTCCAAGCTCCAACCCCCACATGCAAGGCGGAGCTCCAAAGTTTCTTGGGGTTGTTGAACTTTTACCATTCGTTCCTGCCCCACAAGGCGGCCATAGCGGAACCACTCCACTGGCTGCTGGACAAACAAGCCCCGTTTCATAGGTGAACTGTAGTGTATTGTGCTTTAGTAAAGCACCGCGCAGCCATGGGTTTGGGGGAAGCACCAAGCTGCAGCGTTTCAGGCAGTCAAGGACCTCCTTGTCTCCAACGCTGTGCTCCACCACTACGACGAAGCCCTGCCGCTGATCCTGGCTTGCGACGCTTCCCCGTACGGGGTGGGCGCAGTTCTGGGGCACCAACTCCCGGAGAGGAGGGAGGTCCTGGTAGCGTACTATTCAAGAACCCTAACCCTCGCGGAGCGCAACTACGCTCAGATCAACAAGGAGGCTCTGGCAATCGTGGCGGGGGTGCACAAGTTCAACGACTACCTATATGGTAGGCACTTCACCATTGCCACAGACCATAAGCCGCTCCTGGGCCTCCTCGCCCCCGACAGGCAGACCCCACAAATCTTGTCCCAGCGAGTCCTGAGGTGGAACCAATTCCTCAACTCTTACTCCTACACCTTGGTGCACTGCCCAGGAAAAGCCATGGGACACGCGGACGCCCTCAGCCGCCTGCCGCTCCCCTCAACAAACCCAGATCCCGCCCCGGCCCACCAGGTGATGCTCATAGAGTCTCTGCCCGAGCAGCCACTCCACGCCGCTGAGGTGGCTCGGGCTACAGGCAGGGACCGCATCCTCACATGGGTTCTGGACTGGGTGGGGAGGGGGTGGCCTACGGGCAAGGTGGACAGTGAGTTCAGGCCATTCGCATCACGCAGGGACGAACTATCCTCTCACAAGGGTTGCTTACTCTGGGGCAGCAGGGTGGTGGTTCCCCCCTCCATGCACAAGCAGGTTTTAGACGCCCTACACGAAACCCACCCCGGGATTGTGAGAATGAAAGCCCTGGCCCGCAGCTACATATGGTGGCCAGGCATGGATGAGGAGATTGAGGGGTGGGTGAGAAGGTGCCAACCCTGCCAAGAATCCCGGCCTGATCCGCCAAGCAACCCCAAGGCGATCAACCCGGGAACGCCGGGCCCCCGCCTACTTGCAGGATTATGTGACTTGAACTAGGGGGGGAGGAGTGTAGTGTATTGTGCTTTAGTAAAGCACTGCACGGCCATGCAGCAGAGGCGACCAGGGGGAATCCCCTGGTCACTCGGCAAAGCGCGCGAAAGGACTCCGCCAATCAAGATCTGTGGCGGGAAGTTTGACTGGCCAGGATTGGCCTGGGCCAGCTGGGGGGCCGTTCCGGGCTGTGTGTATATAAAGCGGGTCCCAGCCCGCGTTGCCATCTTTTGTTGTGGTGTACCATCCATTAAAGCATGTTGCTTTAATGTCTCTGAGTACATTACATGAACATTTTTGCTGTGACAAAGGGACATCTGGTCAGCCTGAACAGCTATCTGAAAGATCCCCAAGCTTTATTCGTTTTCACAGCTGTTTGCTTGCTGCTCTTTCCAGCAGTTATCAGTAGCATGTTTTGTTTTTAAATTCCTATAGGGCTGGTTTTGCTTCTCAGTACAATCTCAGCCAGTCAGGGGGCATGTTGAAAATGCATAGCATCAAACAGGCGATCAAATTTGCATTTAAGAGAATCTCTGAGAGCAAATTCCTTCTGCCTAATACTAAGGACCAGCAGGAGCTAGATCCATGACTATTCCCTGGTCTGAATGAATGAGTCATGGCAGCCCTTCAAGGAGCAACAGGCTAAAGCAGGTCTTATCCTTTTTGTGTAGACAGCTACAGGTAACTTGGAAGTTCTGGCCAATTTCCCACTCATCTTACGCCATTCTCATGTTCTTCTCAGTGGGGCTTCCTTCCGATTTCACACTATCTGCCCTGGGGCTGCAGCTAGCGTTGGCTTTTTCACACAGCAAACAGAAATCTCTAAACAGTTCCTGTTTGCCTTGCAAAAAAGCCAAAAAACAGCATGAGGCAGTTTGATAATGGAAGCAAAAAGATACAGGAAGCAAAAAAAAACAGTACAAAGAATTCAATCACAGATCAATGCATATTGGAGAGCCAGTAGCAGAGACTTGAGCAAGTACGCGTTGATCCATAATTGAATTCTTTGTACTGTGGCTCCAGGATGAGGAAGGTAGTCTTCAAGAACATGGTGCTGGTTATACCCTGGTCGGGTAAGTCAAAGGCTGAGAGCCGCCTTTCTGGCGTTGGCTTCATGGTCAGGAACTCCATTGCCTCCAAACTCGAAAACCTGCCAACAGGTCACTCAGATTGCATCATGTCCATGCGCCTCCCACTTCAAAACAAGCAGCATGCAACACTCTTCAGTGTGTATGCCCCAACCCTTCAAGCAGATCCTGCAGAAAAGAACAAGTTCTATGCTGATCTACGCAACCTCGTACGGAAGACCCCTACAGAGGACAAGGTGATCATCCTTGGCGACTTCAATGCCAGAGTAGGTAAAGACTCGGAAGCCTGGAAAGGAGTACTTGGCAAACAATCCTTGGCATTGGCAACTGCAATGATAACGGGCGCCTCCTGCTAGAATTCTGCACGGAGCACCAGCTCACCATCACCAACACTATCTTTCAGCAGAAGAACAGCCTGAAGACAACCTGGATGCACCCACGGTCCAAGCACTGGCACCTTATCAACTACATTCTGGTGTGCCAGAGAGACCTTCGAGATGTCTTACACACCTGAGTAATGCCCAGTGCGGAATGTCATACGGATCATCGTCTTGTACGCTGCAATCTCCCACACCCAGGAGAGGAGGTATCCCTCGGAGGAAGCTTCAGGTTGGCAGCCTTCAGTCAGCCGAAGTTAAAGCTGCCTTCCAGGCAAAACTCCAGTCAAGAATTGAGGACCCCAGTTGCCCCACAGACCCTTCTCCAGAAGCACTCTGGGAACACCTAAAAACTACCATCCTGTTGATCTCTGAAGAAGTCCTCGGGTTCTCCACAAGGAAAAACAAGGACTGGTTTGACGAGAACAATCAAGAGATCCAAGAATTACTAGCGAAAAAGAGATCTGCCTACCAAGCACATCTTGCTCAGCCCTCCTGTCCCGGGAAAAAAGCAATCTTTCACGCTGCATGTAGCATCCTCCAGCGCAAGCTTCGAGACATTCCAAACGAGTGGAAGCTTGCAGAGAGAACCCAGCTGTGTGCAGACACTGGTGATTTAAGAGGGTTCTACGAAGCCCTGAAGGCAGTATATGGCCCATCATATCAGGCTCAGAGTCCCTTGCGTAGTGCAGACGGCCAAGTGCTCCTCACAGACAAGGCATCCATACTGAATCGGTGGTCGGAGTATTTTCAGGCTCTCTTCAGTGCCAACCGCGTAGTTCAAGATTCAGCAATCCACCTCACCCCACTTCAACCGGTGAAAACAGAGTTGGATGAGATCCCCACCCTAGAAGAGACTGTTAAAGCCATCAAGCAACTGAAAAGTGGCAAGGCAGCAGGAGTTGATGGAATCCCACCAGAGATCTGGAAGCATGTGGGCACAGTACTACATAGCACACTTCACAAAGTACTTGTCATCTGCTGGGAACAAGGCAAACTACCACAGGACTTTCGCGATGCAATCATCATCACTCTACACAAGAACAAAGGGGAAAAGTCAGACTGCTCCAACTACCGGGGGATAACCCTGCTCTCCATCGCAGGCAAAATCCTTGCCAGAATACTCCTGAACAGACTGGTGCCCACCATTGCAGAAGAACTCCTCCCAGAGAGCCAGTGCGGCTTCAGAGCTAACAGGAGCACCACCGACATGGTATTTGTTCTCAGGCAGCTCCAAGAGAAATGCAGGGAACAGAACAAGGGTCTATATGTGACTTTTGTTGACCTTACCAAAGCTTTCGATACCGTTAGCAGGAAAGGCCTGTGGCAAATCTTGGAACGTTTAGGATGTCCCCAAGGTTCCTCAGCATGATCATCCAGCTACATGAAGACCAGCGAGGCCAAGTCAGACACTGCAACGACCTCTCGGAGCCCTTCCCAATAGGCACAGGTGTAAAGCAAGGCTGCGTTCTCGCACCAACTCTCTTTACGATCTTCTTTAGCATGATGCTTCAAAGAGCCGCAGTAGATCTAGATGATGACGATGGTGTCTACATCCGCTATCGCACTGATGGCAGCCTGTTCAACCTGAGGTGACTAAAGGCTCACTCCAAGACAATGGAAAAACTCATCCGAGAGCTACTATTTGCTGATGATGCTGCACTCGTCTCCCACTCGGTATCAGCTCTGCAGCATATGACGTCCTGCTTTGCAGAGGCTGCCAAGCTATTCGGCCTAGAAGTTAGTCTGAAGAAGACAGAAGTTCTCCACCAGCCTGCACCCCAGGAAGATTATCACCCTCCCTGCATCACTGTGGGTGAATCAGTTCTGAAGACAGCCCAGCAGTTCAGCTACCTAGGGTGCATCATCTCCTCAGCCAAGATCGACAAGGAGATTGACAACAGGCTGGCAAAGGCAAATCGTGCATTTGGCCGACTGCACAAAAGAGTGTGGAGCAACAAGCATCTGAAAAAAGGCACAAAGATCAATGTTTACAAAGCGGTTGTGATGACAACCCTCATCTACGGCTCCAAATTGTGGGTTTTATACCGTCATCACCTGCGACTCCTTGAGCGCTTTCATCAGCGCTGCCTTCGCACCATCCTCAACATCCACTGGAGTGACTTTGTGACCAACACTGAGGTCCTCAAGAGGGCGGAGGTTACAAGCATCGAAGCACTGCTGTTGAAGACGCAGCTGCGCTGGGCAGGGCATATTTCTAGGATGGAAAACCACCGCCTTCCCAAGATTGCTCTGTATGGCGAACTTTCCACCGGCCATCGAAATAGAGGGGGACCAAAGAAGAGGTACAAGGACGCCTCAGATCTCAAAGCATGGAGGCACACCATCCACCAGGCTGTCTCTTCCTTTGAGAACGCACGCGTAGCTGGTCTTGAGGACAAAAGGAGATTGAGGAAGAATCGCACTGCTACAGCACCAACCCCAAATTAGACTTTTCCCTGCAGCCACTGTGGCCGGATCTGCCTGTCCCGCATTGGTCTTGTCAGCCACCAGCGAGCCTGCAGCAGACGTGGACTACTGCACCCTTCTTAAATCTTCGTTCGCGAAGTCAAGCCGAGAGAGAGAGAGAGACTGTGGCTCCAGTTAAAACAGCATTGAAAGAAGACTGACAAAGGGTAAAATCAATGAAACTGTAGGAAATCCAGGAAATACAATCTTTTGATCTCTGTGTGAGAAGTTGTGCAGAATGACACCCCTGTCTCCACCCGGTATTCCCCTGGAGACAATGGCTGTTTTGAACAGTGGACTCTATGGCATTGTACTATGCTGAGGCCCCTCCCCTCCTGAAACCCTGCCCTCTCCCAGATCCACCCCCAAAGTCTGCAGGTATTTTTATGGAAAGAGCAGTAGCTCAGTGGTAGAGCATCTGCTTTGCATGCAGAAAGCCCCAGGTTCAACCCATGACCTCTTCATTTATCAGGACAAAGTAGTAGGTGATGTGAAATACGTTTACAATCTATAACAATAATTCCCCTTTGTTGGTGGCCAAATGAAGCACTCTCATTGGCTTATGGGTACATTTCGTGCACTTGACGAATAATTGGTCCATCATGGCTCGCTCAGCATCTCTAACCTCTCATTGGTTGACTACTGCAGGCCCAGGAATGTTGAACAAACCACCAAAACAGTCTTAACTCAGAGACAGCCACATCTCCAACTTTTCACTGTGTCCTCTCTGTCAACCAGCCTCATGAAAAGCATTGTCAGGAACAGACCTCTTCTGCCCCATCAACAGAAGGCCTTCCAGCACACACAGCCCATGGTTCTTTCCTGTCACTTCCTCTATCTCTCCTCCCCTCAGTCTTGTCCCTAGGCAGAGGCTGTTGCTAGGCAACCAACTTCTGTCAGTAAAGGGAGAGGCCGCAGGTGAATAGACTGGAATACAGTCCACCCTCTAAAGCAGTTATTTTCTCCAGGATGGGGAGAGAGAACTGTTGTCTGAAGTACAGTTGTGATCCCAGGAGATCTTCAGGCTCCACCTGGAGGTTATATGAACAGCCAAGTACTGTGATATGCTGGCTAACATATTAGCAAAACTTGTATCAAAAGTACTTTTATCACAAATCTTACAAAGCTATTTGTCACATTAGAAGGAAATACAATATTACAAAAAAGTCCATCCCCAATGAGCATCCAGTTCAGAGTGTTCAGCAGCAGCCCCGCCCCCAGGACAGCCAGTGTGACTTAGCAGTTGCCAACTCCAGATTGGCAAATTCCTGGAGATTTGAGCAGTGGAGCCAGGAGAGGATGGGTTTGAAGAGGGGTAAGGCCTCATACAGGTATAATTCCAACCGCTCTCCAGATGGCAGAGATCAGCTCCTCTGGAGGTGTGTGGGAGGAGTGAATGCCTTCACTTGGGTGGATGGAAAGACTGCAAGGGTGGGGGGGGGCACTTGCTTAGAGCCTCTTTCTAGAGCCCAACGGGCCTTATTCCTAGTCTATAATATAATAAATAAATACCATTTCATCTTGGCAAAATGGAGCAACCTGATTGGTTGGGACTGGGATGCACCAACCTTTGGCCCGTCAAACCACCAGCCAACTGCTCTTGTGTTGTATTGGCTGACTCTGCTTTCCACCACCCACTGCTGGCCCCAGGGGAAACTACTAGGCAATCGCTGATGCTAGGTAACTAACCTTGCTTGTCTCAGTAAAAAGCAACCAAGCTTGGTTTTCTCAGTAAAGGGTGGTGGAGAGTCCCTTTCAAGTCCTATGTAGCCTTTGAGGAAAAACTCATCAGTTGACTCCACTCCTCTCTCCTGCCTGAGTGGCTAGCCAGACAAGCTGCTTCTGTCAGTCAACGGCAAACAACCTTGGTTCTGGAAGTTTATGGCTCACCCTATTCTCCCACTGGTTAAGTTGCCTGCTTTGCCTGGAAGGCAGTTGCTTAGAGCCTCTTTCTAGAGCCTGTTGTATTTTTCTCTTCAATGGGCCTTATTCCTAATTTTCCATAAATCGTGTGTGAAAAACTCTTCCTAAGATGCTACACCACTGCTACCAGTGAGAAACAATACTGACCCTGATTGACTCAGTGAGAAGCAGTTCATATGCAAGTGTTTATCCACCTCTTCTTTCACAAGTTCTGACTGTCTGGAATAAGACTTCTAGTAAAGTATAAAAATTCAATTGGAAACACATTAGAAGACACCATCTCCCCTATACCTAATTCTTAGTGTGGCCAAATCTGTGGATACTTGCATCTGGAGACCAGAGTCATGAACAAACATGACGCACAGTCAATCTACCTTACAGAGTTGTAGTGAGAAAAAATGAAAAAAAGGAGAATTATGTAAACTGTTGTGGGTCCTCATTGTGCAGAAAGATGGAATATAAATGAATAATAAATATAGCTGAAGATGGGGGCAAATAAAAGGCAGGTTTCCTGGTGGGTGCGAAGAAGAGAAGGAAGCAATGGAAAATGGGGACATAGGAGTTGCTAAAAGAAATAGTATGGGAAGGGGATGTAGGTTCCTTGTAGGTTCCCAAATACACAACTGGGCCTGGCCCAGGGGCTGGCGGCATTCCCCTGAGCCATAGAGGGTGTCAGTGGGAGGGAAGAAGGGAAAGTTGGAGGCAAGAACAGATAAAAGTTGATAGACTGGTGGGTGGCAAGGAGAAAAAGAAGTAGGATAGTGGGAGAGGCTATGGGGGTTTCATGAAAGGAAAAGAGGAAATGGTGGGGGAGAGGAAATGGGATGCCTCCTGTAAGTCTTGCAGGTCTCCAGAATTATGCTGGTATAACAGTTCTACAATATGATGCCAACAAAGGCATATTATGAAAGGTACACCCAATATATATTAGTAATTTGACTAAAGATGGTTTCATTTTTTGTAGTCAGCTATAGCTTCCTTCTCATTCCTCTTCCATTGTCCCCCAATCCTTTGCTGAAGTTCATTGGAAAGGCAAGTAAAGGAGACTCTCTTGCTTCACATACATGTTTGTGATGTTTAAATGTCTTTCCTTGAAAGAGCCAGTCATTATTCTAACTGAAATAGCTAGTTTGAGCTGAACATTTGGAAAATAGTGGTAATAAAGATGTTTCATCTTTTCCGTCCTTCTTGCCTTTCAGTACAGTTAGTGGTTTATTCATTCCAAAAAAAGATGTGAAATCCTAACTGTCTGCCCAAAGATGAAGATGCTAATGATTTTGCACTCTAGTTCTCTTTTTTCATTTTGTTTGCACTAAAGACGTTGCAGCACAAAGAGTGGTATTGAGCTTGGCAGCTCTGCCCTTTGGACTATAAGACTGTAGAATGATTGGAGCATTTTTATTAGGGCATAAATAAGCTGCAAATATCATCTGATTCATCATAAAGCCGAGATACTAATTAACACTTGCAGGGTGTCATATGAAAGCCCTGATGCACTGACAGTGTGGTTTAATTTCGTAAGAGTTCTTATGGGTTTTGGTATTCCAATGCTGAGATCTTCCAAGTTTCCCCTAGCATTGAGCTGCCTGGTTCTGGTGAGGTCTGGCCCTGGGCTCTGGAGAGATCAGTTAACTACAATGCAGCCAAGATATGCACAGAGACAAAGTGGGAGGGGGAGTTTGAAAGACTGAAAAGAAGAAAGTGCAGGGATGCTGGGGACAAGGGAGGGCAGGCTTCTGTAGTTTCCCTGTGGCTTCTAATACAGTACACTGGGGACAGCACTTCCACAAATCAGGTTTTAATCAGCAATTTAATAGAATTTTGAACTACAACATGCATCTCTGAATTCCCAGGATTTTTTTTTTTTTTAAAAACAAGACTCTATTCTGTTTTGTTGTGGATATATTTTTCCATATATCTCCATAAGGAAAGGGTCTTTTCTTTAAAAAAAAGCTGGAAATTCAGAGAACCTGATGCATGTTTTAGCACAAAGTTCTATCAATATAATGCTGTTAAACTGCCAATTAAAAAGAAAGGGGGAGGGAACCCTTTGCAGTAAGGAGAAGAAATTGTTACTATGTGACCTGGAAAATTCACATTTTTCCACCCAGGCTTTGCTGTAATCTTTTCCAAAACTTCAGAGCAAAGCAAGTTTGGGAAAGATCAAAGAAAAAACTGGGAAAACCCTGGTAGGTTAATGCTTCAGGGCAGCACAAAAATCCAGCACTTCCCAAAAGCAAATAACCCATGTGGAAACACCCAAGGAAACATTACACCCCAATATGTGCAAGGTTTTCATAAGGTTTATTTCAGTTAAAAGCAGATGATAGGCAAGGGTAAAAGAATGGGATTGAAGCTGCTGGGCCCCCTGGTAACTGCTGGGTAGCAGACTTAACAGCAATGGGGGAGGCCTGGCCTGACATCTCAGCACCAGTATTGTCACTTCCGGTACACCATTGTATTTCTGGCAACATTGAGGCATATTGGCATTTGAGCAAGATCTCTATAGTGAAAATAGCTTTCCAAATAACAGAATGTCCCTGAGTTGTCAGTGGCATGATAACAGCACACTGAAAGTGACAGTGCATTGCCAAGATGCAAGGCTTGGCCACTCTTACTGCTGGTAAGTCCCCCTGCTGGCCAGCTAATCCAGGGGTAGGACCTAGGGGGAAGGCCTAGCAGCAGCCCTAACAGAATCTTTCCCTATGTGCCTGATTCCTGCTCAAGACCCTCTTGCAAGTGGCTTCTCTGTGTGGGAGGAAAAGTAAGCAGGGCAATTCTGATTTAAAAAAAACAGCCTGCAGGAAAAGGCTAGTTCCATTCTGCACTTGATTACAGCCTACGAAGGTTGCTTTTCATTATTGTAAAAGTTCCAAGAGAGTCTTATACAGCTCTCTGTGTAACATCTAGTTATTTGGCCTACAGGAAACCTTACTGGATCTTACTTCTGTGACTGTGACTTACAGCAAGCGCCAGGATCGCTCTCTCCGCCCTCCGATCCCGGCGCTTGCTTTAAGCATCAGAACTGGAGCCAGGCAGACAGGCACGAAGGAAGCACGCTGCCCCCTCCGCAGCCGGCGCTCGCGAAGCACTGGGTTTGCGGTGGGGGCAGCGTGGAGCGATCCCAGCGCTTGCTGGAAGCAGAGCTGGAGCCAGGCAGGCAGGCGCGGGGGAAGCGCCGGGATCGGAGGCAGAGGCAGCGGATCCCCCCCCCCCGGAGGAAGGTACATCCTATTGTCCCTTCACCCCATAAGACGCACACACTTCCCCCCCACTTTTTTGTGGGGTGGAAAGTGCGTCTTATGGTCCAAAAAATACGGTAATTAATTATTCAAGGGCTCTCCTTCATTCCCCCCTTTCAGTCTTCTTAAAACTTACTTAGTCTGAAGGAGACTGACCATCATCATCATTAAACAAATTAATTCTCTATGACCACTCAGGAAGGGCAGCTAGGTTACAATTGGTTTCGACATCCCTAGGAAAGACTGAAATGACACTACAATGGGGTAATGAAATAGTATATAGACAGAGATGGGGTAAAGATGGGTCATGGGAGGAGGAGAGAGAGTGATGAGATTATCCATTCATACTGGCACATTCCTGTATTTTTCCATCTAGAGAAGATGTGGGGGGGGGGGGATGGTCACTGAGAGGCATGCCTTGGCTATGCAGCCCAGCCTTCCAATATGGAGTTTTTCTGGTCTCCATCATGGGGCCTTTCTGGGCACACACGCTAGCTTGAGAGGGCCCCCCCCATGTCTTTTAAGGATGCCCTCTTTATTCGCCAGCAGTCTGGTATCAATTCCCCCCCTTTGGCACCACCCAATACTTGGAGGGTGTGTGCTACATTTCATGATGTGCTGCTGATCAGACTTCAAACAACCAGGGTTGAGACACAGTTGGGACAAAGGGGAAGGGCTTAGGAATGTCAACTACCAAAAATAGGCTATACATGTGTTAAAATTTAAAAAACAATCCGATCAGGAAAAAGGGGACTATGTGTCTTGGTACTGAAGACTAACTATTTAACATCTATATGCGCCCCCTTGCCCAGATTGCCCGGAGGTTTGGGCTTGGTTGTCATCAATATGCAGATGACACCCAGCTCTATCTGCTAATGGATGGCCGACCTGACTGCATCCCAGGGAATCTGGACCAGGCATTGCAGGCTGTGGCAACTTGGCTTAGGCTGAGTGGGTTGAAGCTGAACCCGACGAAGACAGAGGTCCTTTGCGTGGGCCGCGGCGCTCTGGGGAGGGAAATACCTCTCTTGGTTTTTGACGGTGTACCAAGTCAAGAGCCTGGGAGTTCTACTGGAGCCTTCATTATCAATGGAGGCCCAGATAGCAGCCACTGCCAAGTTGGCGTTTTTTCATCTGAAGCTGGCAAGGCAGTTGGCCCCTTTCCTAGAGCGTCGGGACCTAGCAACAGTGATTCATGCGACGGTCACCTCAAGATTGGACTACTGTAATGCTCTCTACATGGGGCTGCCTCTGTGCTGAACCCGGAAGCTGCAGCTGGTGCAAAATGCGGCGGCTAGGCTGTTACTAGGACTCCCGAAGTGGGAGCACATACAGCCAGGGCTGCGCGGACTGCACTGGCTGCCAGTTACATACCGGGTTCGCTACAAAGTGCTGGTTATTACCTTTAAAGCCCTATATGGTCGAGGACCTGCCTACCTGAGGGACTGTCTTTTCCCATACGAGCCCCAGAGAGCACTGAGGTCAGCAGGGAAGAACAATCTGGCTATCCCCGGGCCAAAGGAGGTGAAACTGCAGAACACCCGCACACGGGCCTTCTCTATTGTAGCTCCACACCTATGGAACCAGCTCCCAGAAGAGTTGCGGGCCCTGCGGAGCCTTGACCAATTCCGCAGGGCCTGCAAGACCATCCTTTTTAGGATGGCCTTTGTGGACTGCTGATTGAAGGATTGCTGGATTGATGGATCCGCCTAAGTGACTTTCGCCTAAGTGACTTCAGCCATCATGTTAACTGACAGAATAGCACCAGAAATGCCTACTATTATTGTTAATTTATTGTTAATTGTAAATTAGAATGGTTTTAAGACTAATGCTGATTTAAAAGTTTTGTATAATTATTGTATGGACATGTTGTTAGCCACCCTGAGCCTGCCTAGGCAGGGAGGGCGGGATATAAATAATTTTTTTTAATTATTATTATTATTATTATTATTATTATTATTATTATTATTATTATTATTATTATTATTATCTATCACGGAAATTTGGGACGATCTTGAGGAGGAGGTAGAGGAAAGAGGAGGCTAGAGATACATTTGATTTTTGAGATAATCACTTGAACAGGGAAATCCATTCATGGTATATGCATTGAATAATTACATATGTCCAATCTAAATTTGTGAACATAAATCTTGGAAGGATCCTAGGGAACTTATTTCTTTATCAATAAAACATTACTAGCTATGATGCAAGAATATACGAACTCATCCCAATTTTTAAACGCATAAGCAATAATAAGGGACATATGCAAGTGACATCCTATAAACTGGATCAACTCATGTGCCTTTATGGCAAACATCTTGTTGTTGCCTGGGTGATTAAGATACACACATTCAGACATACTTGGAAACATTGCCAGTTGCAGGCAGTCCACATTTGGCCACATTATTTACAATAGAAAAGCCATTTCCTGACTAATTCCTTGTTCCCCTCCTCCCTTAGCCTAACAAAAGGTCTTCCTTCTTGAGTTCATGGAGGGTTTGCATGCTCTATGCATGACAATCTTTTCACAGGGAAATCTGTTTTTATTGCAGCCAAAAGGAATTCTTTTTCTGGAAACACAACTTGGAAGTGGCAGTGGGGCTGATGTTGTGATCAGCTGGGGCAGCTAGCCTTTTGCTAGGCAGAGGAATTTCCCTGGAAATGAGTTTTCTCCACAACTCAGTTTGGATGGGGTTCTGGGGGAGGCCTTCGTTCCAACATCAATGAGGCATGGCCAGGCAAATTTTAGGACCTCTGGGTCAATATGGAAGAGCCTGGAAAACATACTTGGAGAAACAAACAAACAAAACAACAATAGTAGGTGCTTTTCCCCTTTAAAGCTTTCCTTGGCTGTCCATAGATTGCCATAACTTGAGTCCAGCCCTGTTGAGATAGGGTTACACACATTATCTAAATTACCACCCTTGCTTTGGACTGGAGACTTCCTCCTCCTCACATGGAGTTTCAGTTTGACAAGGTCTCTACCCTTCCAATGTTAAAGGGCAGATTTCATACACCATACATTATGCAGAGCACAAATCCACAATATAAGTCTATGCATCACTTCTCATGATTCAGGCTAGTGCATATCCATATAGAAAGCATGCACCTAGAGGTTCATGAGAGGCTTTTTACTTTGTTGCAACATATATGAATTTTTTAAAAAGAAAACATGAAATTTTGCACAAAATTGGAGCTCCAAGAAGAGATTACCAGAGTTGGGGTTACCCCTGGATTATGAAAATGGTCACAAAAAGGGAAGAAAAACTTTTGCTATAGTTTTGGAATATATGAAATTGTCAAAAATAAGAAAAACTTCAAAAACAAACAAACAAAAAAAACCCTGAGGCCTCAATAGAACAATGCCAGCTTTAACATACATGTATGCGAGGGATCAGACCCAAAATGATTAGAGAACTGGATCAGATAATTTAAACCATTGGAAATCAGTGGGGTGATCAAGTCCCACTGAACCCCATTTTTCTCTGTGCCAGCTCATCCAAAATTTGTTCTGTGGGTTTCTCATAGATGGAAGAGTGGGTTTCAACAAACTTTAACAACAAAATCCAAAAAGCAAATAATAGTTAATCCTTAAACAATTCTTAGCAGACATACCAGCAATTCTTAAAACTACTATATAATGATGAGCATACACTAAACTTGAATTGCAGGTCCGGGTTTCCTTTATATATAACAAAACAATCCTGGAAAGCAAATTCTGGTTAATACACCTTGACAAAGAAGATTGAAATAACAGAGAGGCAGAAATTTAAAACAAGCAAATGGAAATGTGTTATCCAGTAGCAAGCCTGGTCAGGATTGGAGACTGGACTGAAACACAAAATCAAGTAGAACTGGAGTCCTACCATGGTAAGAACATGAAACATAGAAAGGATTTTCTAAACAAAACACTCAGAAAAGGTCAAGCTCTAACAAGATAGTATAGATGGAGGCATAAAATAAGATAGATAAGCATATAGATGCCTCTTTCCACAGGTAAGAGTTTCACCAAATAGCTAAATAGGAAGATTATATTGAACAATGCTGTTATTTTGTATGGCTCACTAAAACCAATGTTTTCATGCCTATTTTGTAAAATAAACTTTCTTTAAGTTTATTTTTGTGGTTATTTGCTTTCAGGGCCACCACAATCCAAGCCAAACTTACCCACTAGCCTTTGGAAGTGCCTACTACCAATTTGTGAAAACTGACTTGGGGAACCCCTTGCTACAGTGGTGTGGCTTGGTTTTCTCTAGAGTATTCCTAATAGGCAGAGGCTTGACTGGGGCCTCTGTACTAAAGGATTTATCCAGTCTGGCGGCAACCTACCTTCCTGGTGTTTCTGGGGGAAATACCAGACTTTGGACCTGTGTTGGACTATCAGTTGGCAAGTCTGCTGACCCACCTCGGCCAGACAGGTGGCAGACTTCGTCACACTAACAGAGACCTGATCTTTTGGGCAAGGCCACATTCTCTGCAGTTAGTTTTATTTCCTGAATGGGGTTGCCATATCCAGGCAGCACAGATTGCTAGAGATCTAGAATGGAAATCTAAAGAAAGATGAGATCCCAAGGGAACCAGGCTCTGAGCTCTCACTCACACCAAACTTCCATTACCCTGCATAGAAAACTGAGTCTGCAGCTTGGAACTTTGTGCTATGATTCCAGGAGATCTCCAGGCCTCACCCTTGAGAACTGGCCTTGTTTAATTTTAGTCCAAATCATTGCTTTTCTGTTTCTTTATTTTGTTAAGGGGAGAGAGGTCTTTGTTACCTTACAAAGCCAGGTTTCTCTGTTCTAAGGGACATTCAAATTTAAAAGTTAGATTTTTCTTGGGGAAGAGGTTTAGGGACAAAGGAGCCTTGCCTGCTCACATGGAACTACCATTCTCTGACATTCCCCAGAATTCTGGCTTTTAAGTTCCCCAAGTGGGATGAGTTAAGGGCAGGAAGCTTCTTGCAAGAATGAGTGAGATTTGGTCGTGTAGAAGTGCCTGGAGCAAGTTTTTGCTAAAAGGAATACCTTGTGGCATGAGTGTGGAACTCTGTGTAGGCTCAGAGACCACATTTTCTCCATGATTTTGAGATGAGAACTGAAACAGGGACTGTGTTCTCATTTTCATGAGGAGGAGAGGGAGGTTGAGGCTGAACTCCTACATTTGTTCTATTATATTTCCTCTTATGCAGTACTTCTAGAATTTCTAGCCTCTTCTCTGTGGATTTGTAAGATTCTAGGACATTTTGCAAAAGTTTGGCAGTTTCCTTTTCTTTAATACTAGCTTCTAACTTTTGCTGGAGTTCCTGTTTTTTCTTAGCAAGCTGTTTGATTTCACAGAAATATTCCTTGAAGTTTTTACACATGTACTCTAGCGGGGGTTTTGACTGATTTCCACCCATGGCACCAGACGTTTAGACAAGACACTTCTAGGGAAAACAGAAAACAGGAGCTGCCAGTAAGGGTTCTGGCCCTGAAGCCAGGGAGCCCTGGGAGTTTTCACTTCCTCTCTCTCATGACCCAGTGAGGTCGCCCTACTGGGAACTGCACAAGAGAAAATCCCTCTCGCTTAGAGGCTTCGTCTCCTCTCCTTCACACACACCACATAAATCCTTCCAGATCCTAGCTTCTGTGCTTCAACTCCAAAGCGGAGTCTAATAGACAGAGCTTAGGGGGTGATCAGACCCTTCTTTTCTACTAAGGAGAGGTAATCAGAATTCCCAGACAGTTCCTACTCACAATCCTGAAGATCTTCCAATTCCCTGGACACATCGGTTCAACCAGGCGCGGGATCTTGGTTGGCAAATCGGACACCTTCTCCCACCGGGGCAGAGAGAGCTGGACTTTATAAAAAATGTGACTGTGGCGCCTACTCCGGTCTTCCCTCCATGAGGGTGGAAGGCGGACAGCTATACAACCAGCCAAGGGGAAGGAAATATCCTAACCCCGTTCATTTCCTGGCCAATGCACCAAAATGAAGCAGAGAAATAACGAGGTCCGCACAGACTTACTGGTTTAAAGAGAGGTTTACTTTATGGTACCATAAGCAGAACCCAGTCGGGCATGGGCCCCCAAAATGACTGAGTTACAATCATTCTACATACAGACAGTTTTATTCACACAGAAAACAAGCAGGCAGGCACACAGGCTTATCTGATTTCAAAGATCCCACCTTCACAGAACTCCTTCTAGTAAATTTCCATGACCTGGCCCCCTTTACTCTATCTATATACAGCAAGTCTCCTGTAGGAGGCTGTTCCCTTATCTAATCTTACAGCTGGAGCTCACACCCACTGGGCGGTAGTGTCAATTTCTAACGGCAGTTTTACAACAGACCCCTTTGTTTGAAAGACAAAGCATATTTTTACTCAATATGACAAATATTATTATTGGGGGTATTAATTAATTATTCAGGGGCTCTCCTTAATTATCAGTATAATGACATTCAACCACTGAGGGTTTTTTGTTTGTTTGTTTGTTTGTTTTAATGAAGAAGGCTTGGGGGAAAGGAGGAAGGCCACTGACAGAGGACTGGGGCTGGAAGCAGTGATTAACTCTGCCACATGAAAGCCTTGTGCATTGGCAGCCACAGCAGCACCCCTGCTTCCTGCTCCTCACAAACCATTACAAGATATCACAAATTATGCCATAATTCTTGGTAGTTTGTTACAGTTCTTCATTTCACAAACTTCAGCTCGCAAACCCTGAAGAGGCCAAAATTCATCATGATTTTTTTTTTTTTGCCAGCCGGTTTGTGCCCATCCATATTCAGCAAATATTTGTACATTTTTAGTACAATGTTCTACAAACTGTGTTACACAGCCCTCCCCGCCCCCCAGTTTTCATTTGGGCAAATATTTTTTGAAGGACCTGATGGTATAGAAAATAAGGCCTCTGCCTCTCTTTGCATGTACACTGAAGTAGTAGAACCAGTATTCACAGCGGTAAAAGTGTTGAACTAGAAGGACCTGAGAGACACAGGTTCACCCTCTCTGCCATGGAAACTTGCTGGGTGACCCTGGGCAAATGACATCATAGGTAAAAGAGGTGGAAAATGTAAGCTGTTCTAGATATCCATTGGTGAGAAAGGTAGAATATAAATGAAGTAAATAAATAGAATGGCAAAGTGAAGTTACTCAGCAATGGGGAGAGAGGGATTTTTTTTAAGCACAAGCCGCCCTGAGCCCGCCTCGGTGGGGAGGGTGGGATATAAATTGAATAAATAAAATAAAATAAGCAGCTTTAGAGAACTCCTCCAAACAAAAGCATTGTTTTTACCATAAAGATCAGGGGAATTATTAGAGTGTCATTTGATGCTGTCCTCCCAACCATTTTGCTCTCACTGCTCCACCAAGTGGTAGTAGAAGTTGGGACCCCAAAGGCTGCCAGATCTAATCCACATGCTTGTACCACATTGCCCCCTCTTATTGTTAAACTTGGTTTTGTACATGTTGGGGAACTCAGCACCACAAGCAGAGATCATGAACACTGCATGACTAATAAGGATAACCATGCTGGCATGGCAAAGGTTAGAAAGCAAGATAACACTTTTGAGGGGCAGGTGGTCTCTGACCAGCTTTTGCTAGCTTGTTCCTCACTATGCTATATATCCTGATTTTTGGCTTTCTTCTGTCTCTTGGTCTGCTGCTCTTTATACTGTCCTTGAAAATGGTAAGGTTATAACCCTGGCTCTGGATGTTAACATGAGTTCATGTCACGTTTTTGTGATGTCATTTGACATCACAACAACATGCAGTTCATGTGCCTGCTGCAGCCTGGAGGTTAAAGCAGAATCACAGGTTTATAAAAAGTGAAGAGCACTGATTTAGTAGACCATATAAGATAGTCCTTTTATATATTGACTACCTCTTTGTTCTGTTCTTCCTCCATGGAGCACAGGGCATCACTTATGGTCCTCCCTCCCTCCATTCTATCTTGATACCAACCTTATGACATAGGTTAGGGTGAGAGAAATCAAGTGTGACTGGATCAAACAAGGAAGATGGACGAAGGGGTTTTGAACCTAGGTTTCCTTGTTCTAGTCCAAATCACTCATTATCTTTAATCACTCAATTCTCCATTACGAAATATATGAATATTAGGCAAATAATAATCTATGACCCATCAATTAACTTTTATCTTAGCTAGGAAGGGCAGGAGTATTTTTGCACAATGCATAGTATACTTATTTTCAAACACTTGCTAAAAATTTTGAATAAAGTGTGGTGGCTGTGTGAACCTTTCAAATGTCTTGTGCTAGACAATAACATGCCTGCCTTTTCTGAATGTGTCTTGTATTATATAATATTCATTTTTTTCAATTTGTTCCCATTTTTGCCTTTGAGTCAATTGCCTTTGAAGTTCAAGATCTGTCAGAGCTTCAGTGTCTAAGTGGCAGTTCAACTATTTCTAACCCCCTCAAGGAATCTCTTACTTTTTTCTCTTTGAAATATCTAGGTTTCTGGGACAAAAAAATCAGTGATGGTTTTATAGGTTAATCTGATGCAGGTTGGTGGTTATGTTAAGGAAAAATTGGTAAAAATTACAACAGCTGCAAGGAAAAGTAGCAGAATATGTCTAACAAATATTCAGTATTCCCAAACATATTTGCAATATTCCCTAAAATATATTATGGAATGATAAATGATTACAAAGCGATAGATTGCCCTTCCTCCACAAGAATTTCAATGAGGTTTTATCTGCAAAACAGTGACGGATGGTATATACCAGCTAGTGCAGTTATTAGCAAAACTGTGATCATATTATAATACACCTATCATCATATATCATCATAGATAATAATTCCCTAATGGAATTGTCTGTGGTGCGCACTCTATCAGTGATTGACCAATCAACCATCATTCAAGAGAACTTGCATGCCATTGACTGGCCCACTCCTCTCTCCTGCCCTCTGTTGCCTACCCACTCTCTGTGGCATTCAGAACAGAAAGTAGGCACCAGAAGCAAGGAAACAGTGAAGATACAGGGAATAAAGGTGGTAATGCAACTAGGCAGCAAGGCCTGGCCCTGCTGGAAGCATTTCCTCAGAGACCATGGCAGCTGGCACTTTCCTGTCACTCCCTCCCTCCTCCCCTCAGCCTTGCCCCAGAACAGATGAGGATTGGCTCACTGGGGAAGCTGCTAGCCAGAGGCTATTACTAGGCAACCAATGTTGCTTCTGTCAGTAAAGGGAGAGACCTCAGATGAATAGAATGCCATAGAGTCCACCCTCCAAAGCAGTTATTTTCACCAAAATGGGGAGAGAGATCTGTTGTTTGGAGTTCGACTGTGATCCCAGGAAATCTTCAGGCTCCACTTGGAGGCTGGCTACCCAAGGTCTGACTGCTTGTTACTGAGACCCAGTTTGGTGTAGTAGTTAAGTGTGCAGACTCTTATCTGGGAGAACTGGATTTGGTTCCCTTCTCTTCCACATGCAGCTGCTGATGTGACCTTGAGAATCACAGTACTGCAACACTGAATGAAGTGGTCTGAACCACCTTGAAGCATAAGTTTGATCCTATGATTTCTATGGAACATCTGGATATAACAGTTAAAGATGCAAAACAGATAAGGAATGGATATGCAGCTATCTGCCATAATTAAATATACCATCATTTTAAAGATTGTTATAGCACCTGTATTATCTTTATGTTTAATGTATTGTCTGTATCTGTTTTAATTGGTTTTATGTAATAGGTTTATTGGTATGTAAGACACTCTAAGCCTGCTTTGGTGGGGAGGGTGGGATATAAGTCTAATAAATAAATAAATAAGTTCTTGCAGAACTGTTCCTCTCAGGAACAGTTTCTGTCAGAGCTCTCTCAGCTCCACCTACCTCACAGGGTGTCTGTTGTGGGGGGGGGGAAGGGAAAGGAGATTGTAAGCTGCTGTGAGACTCCTCTGGGTAGTGAAGGGCAGGGTATGAATCTGATCTCTTCTTCTTTTTCTTCTTCTGCTACTGCTGGGAAGGAGATACGGTTGCCAATTCCCAGTTGGGGAATTCCTGGAGATTTGAGGGGTGGAGCCTGGAGAGGGTGGGGTTTGAGGAGGGGTGGGACCTCAGAGAGGTACAATGCCATATACTCCACCCTCCAAACCAACCACTTCCTTAAGAAAAACCATTGTTGCCAATTTCCAGGTGAGGGCTGGAGATCACTCAGAATCACAACTGCTCTCCAGATGGCAGAGATCAGTTCCCCTGGAGAAAATGATTGCTTTGTAGGGTGGATTCTGCTGAGGTTGCTTCCTTCTTGCTTTGGTCCACACTTTGGAGAAAGACTGTACTGTTCTTACGTAGATGCTGCAAGGAGAGAGGAGGAGACTGAAAGACACCAAGAATGGGGGGAATGAATGGGTTGGTGAGTGGGAAGACAGCAAGGGTGGAAGGCATTCACCCAGAGCCTCTTTCTAAAACCCGTTGTATTTTCCCCCACAACTGGCCTTATTCTTAATGATATCATATTTTGCTGGATATTCCTACATCTCTGCTGAATTTATATCTATTGTTGGCACAGTTCCGGTTTCTTTGGGTATCATTTGTATGATTGAAAATGTTATCCACTGCTTTCCATCTTTTGCTTATCCAGTCTTTTACTTACAGTATGAATCAAAATAGTATTATAAAACATTTAAAATAATTAAATGCATTGGCATTCCTGTCACTAGATCAAAAAGCTGAAGACAATTCCCTCAAACCTTCCCTGAATATCTGACATGATTTATGAAAGTGGGGAGTTCAACAGTCAAATGTTCATCACAGACAAGACCCTGCAAGTACCAAAACCATTTCACTTCTCAAGTAAAGTGACACCCATGATTGGAGTCTTATATAATATTTGTTTAACAATTAGTATTGTCAACTCTGCATTTGGAAATGTGTGGAGGACTGGGGGTAGAGCCTGAGCAGGGTTTAGAAAGAGGGGGGACTTTATGGGAGTATAATGCCGTACAGTCCACCCTTTACTCCATGGGAACTGATCTTTGTAGTCTGGAGATAAATTGTAATTTCTGGAGATCAAGATCTCCAGGCCCCTCCTGCAGGCTTGGAATCCTAGGATCAATGTTCCCTCTAAGCTGTGGAGTCTTGTGAGAAAAATTCTAATTCATGAGCTACCAGCATTAAAGTTGTGAGCGAGTGATTTGACTACTGCATAAATTAGTTTGTTCTGGGGCCATTTTTTCTGAGCTAAGACAAAAATGTGTGAGCCAGAGGCTAAAACGCTGTAAGCTAGCTCACACTAACTCAGCTTAGAGGAAACACTGCCCTAGGATATAGCTAGATAGAAGATACATTCTTACTTCTCTAGGATATAGGTAGAAAGAAGATAAATTCTTACTTCTCTAGGATATAGGTAGAAAGAAGATAAATCCTTACTTCTCATCAAGCTCCCATGAGGAAAGAGAACTGCCACCTCATCTAGTATGAACCAGTCTGAGATCTTCTTAACAGTCTTTACTGGCTAGTCTGTCCTCAGAGATAGTCCTTCATTTTTAAAGGTATCATTGTTTAAAGACTAGTTTTGCAAGGGCATATTTAATTAAATGAGGTCTCTTCATTTTATTTCATTTACAGAAATACAGGGAATATCTACATCTCTAATTCTCAACACACCCTCTGCGTATAGATACTTATTTCCACAGATAGGGGGCACATGGCAGGTAGACAGACTTTTCTGCACACTTGGGACACTCCTCAGGTGTGCAGAAAAATCTAATATGTTTTAAAAAGTATACGGGGGATACTTAAATCCCCCCAAAAGTAAAACTGATTGCTTTGTGCATGTGCAGAGATCTGACTTACTGAGGCATGGCAAAAGCCATGGGAGCCACAAGGGAAGCTGCCTGCTAACAACCATCTGCACTGCCATTAGTAGCATTGCTGCAAGAACTGGCCCCACAGCTTCCTCCAGAACCACCGCTAACAAGCAATATGAGAGCGCAGCAGCTTCCCAAGCTGCTGCTGGGGCTGCCACCCACCAAGAGACTGGCAGGGCCATGGTTTAAGCAGTCTAATTGTGCAAGCCTATTCAGAGAAAGTTAAAATAAACTGGCTTGCACTTGATGTTGCTATGAGAGCGTGAATGCAGAGAAAGAACAAAAGAAGATCATTATCGTCTTTCAAAGACTTACGCCTGCAAAAGGGACTCTCATGACCCAGTCGACTCAAGGAGTCAACTGCATTCAACCATGGTGGCTGCATTGAATAAGAACCACATTTCCCAGCAGGCATTGCACCACAACGATGTGTGGAATTGCAACAGGCCACTCCCTCTACTCTGGAGTGTGTTTTATGTTTGGTGCTGTTTCAGTTCATACTGACATTTATTCTTCTGTGCTTCAAGACCCTAAACTGGTCGTTCCCTAGATCAGGGGTCCCCAACCCCTGGGCCAGGGACCGGTACCGGGTCGTGGCCTATTTGAGATGGGCCACGCAGCCTCGCCACCCCCCCTCTATGACGCCTCCTCTTCCCCCCATTTTCACCATTTTAAGACTGGAGAAGGGAAGGCCCCTTCCCTGGCCTAAAAATAGTGAAAATGGGGGGAAGAGGAGGAGGCAAGGGGAAAACAGAGGGGGGGGAGGCTGCGAGGCTGCATGGACAGCAGCAACGGCAAAAGAGGAAAATGGAGGGGGGGAGGCAGGGAGGCTGCAGCCACAGAGGAAGGAGGAAAACAGAGGCGGGGAGGCTGCACAGACAGCAGCTGCAAAGAAGGAAAATGGGGAGGAAAATGGGCAGAGGAGGAGGCGGCGAGGCTGCATGGGGGGTTGAAAGAGGGAGGAGGAAACGCCGTAGGGGGAGGCCGAATTGAGTGCCCCCACCCTGCCGGTCCTGGGGCCGTGGGGCCGGTCCCTGGGGCCAAAAAGGTTGGGGACCACTGCCCTAAATAACGCACATTACTTTGGTCCAAATGGGATTGCTGGTTCCACCTTCTGTGTGTCCAGAACTGGGCACGTGATTTTCTGTCTCTTTTTTCTTTCCCTGTGCATGAAGCCATTTTAAGTTTCATCCCCATTCTAGTTATATAGAACAACTTATTACATTTTTCCCTGCTGTTCTCAAAGAGGTTCAGGTTGATCTGCATGGTTCTTCTCTTCATAGCAACCCTGGGGGGTAGGCTAGAGTAAGAGGGAGTGACTGGATCAGAGCGTCATCACTAACCATTATGCTGTGCTGCTTTCAGGTTAGTTCAGCATTTGTGCCTGACTGTAGTTCAAAGACCCTTGAAGTATTATTATTATTGTTGTTGTTGTTGTAACAAAATGTTACATAATGTGTTGTGGCTGGTTTGCCATTACTGTACTTCACATAGCAAATAAACAAACAAAGCAGTAAATGCACCAGGGCTCTCCTGCTACTTCCCTGCTTAGTTTTTCAGAACTGATGAGATCAGGCTTCACTGGACCATCCTGGTTAGGGCATTATATTATCTGACCACATGCAAACTTATAAATGGTTAAAAGGCTGGGATCAGTCACAGGGCAAACCCAAGTGGCAGGAGAACCCTGTTGCATTTACTGAATAACTAGCTCCTTCTCTCTCATCCCTCCCCAAGTAGTGATGCTAAAAGCTCTCCCCCCCCCCCAAAAAAATCACCCAGGTTTAGGATTGCCAATCCCCAGGTGGGGCAGGGGATCCCCTGGTATGGAGGCCTTCCCTCCGCTTCAGGGTCATCAGAAAGCAGGGGTGGGGGGGAGGGAAATGTATGCCAGGCACTCCATTATTCCCTATGGAGACCAATTCCCATAGGGCAGGAGTCCCCAACCCCTGGGTCCTGGACCAGTACCAGTCCGTGGCCTGTTTCCAGGAGGGCCGCACAGCCGCCCGCCCCCCCCCTCATGTAGCCTCGTCGTCCTCCTGCGCAGCCTCGCCGTCCCCTGTTTATACCACTTTAGGGCAGGGGAAGGTGCCATGAGGTGCTTTCCAGGTCAACCTCCCCCACCCCCTGCTGATCAGCTGATCCAATCAGCAGGGAAAACTGTGGCAGCAGCTGCAAGCGACCGCTAAAACAGCCGCACTGCCATAGTTTTCCCAGAGATTGGATCAGGTGATCAGCAGGGGGGGGGGAGGTCGGTCCGGAAGGCAGTAAAAACAGGAGACGGTGAGGCTGCATGGGGGAAGGCGGCAAGGCTGCGGGGGCAGGGCAGAGGAGGGAGGAGGAAATGGGGGGAGGAGGTGCTGCAGGGGGCGGCTGCTGGCTTTGGGGCCATGGTGGGCCGGCCAACCCTGGGGCTGGTCCCTGGGATAAAAAAGGTTGGGGGCCTCTGCCATAGGGTATAATGGCGAATTGATCAGCAGGTATCTGGGGCTTTGAAGGGGCTGTTGTTTGAGGTAGATGCACCAAATTTGTAGCATATCATCCAGTGCCTCTCCCCAAAATACCCTCCAAGTTTCAAAAAGATTGGACAAGGGGGTCCAATTCTATGGGCCCCTAAAGAAGGTGTCCCTATCCTTCATTATTTCAAATGGAGGGAAAGCATTTAAAAAGTGTGCAGTCCCATTAAATGTGATGGCCAGAACTCCCTTTGTAGTTCAATTATGCTTGCCACAACCTTGCTTCTGGCTCCGCCCCCAATATATCCTGGCTCCACCCCCAAAGTCTCCTGGCTCCATCTCCAAAGTACTCAGATATTTCTTGAATTGGACTTGGCAACCCTACCTGGACTGCCTTTTTATGGATACAGGAAGGGGAAGAAGCATACAAACGCTTGGGACTCTTTAGCTTGGAGAAACGTCGACTGCAGGGTGACATGTAAAGGTTTACAAGATAATGCATGGGATGGAGAAAGTAGAGAAAGAGGTACTTTTCTTCCTTTCTCACAATACAAGAACTCGTGGACATTCGATGAAATTGCTGAGCAGGCAGGTTAAAACGGATAAAAGGAAGTACTTCTTCACCCAAAGGGTGATTAACATGTGGAATTCACTGCCACAGGAGGTGGTGACGGCCACAAGTATAGCCACCTTCAAGAGGGGTTTAGATAAAAATATGGAGCACAGGTCCATCAGTGGCTATTAGCCACAGTGTGTGTGTATATATAAAATTTTTTGCCACTGTGTGACACAGAGTGTTGGACTGGATGGGCCGTTGGCCTGATCCAACATGGCTTCTCTTATGTTCTAAGCCCCTCTGGATCAAAGTCAACCTATGTTAGTTCTTGGATGGGATACCACCAATGAAGTCCAGGGTTGCTGTGTGAAGGATGGTAATGCTGAATCAGCCACAACACATTATGCAACAATTTTTGTTGCAGGTCCCCTCTTGTATAATTTCACAAAAATTAAGTGGCCTAGTGGTATGTCCAAATTGTTCAGCAGCCTTATTCAGAACAGAGTGTTTGGAAATTATCTGATAACGATCATTAAATTGAACTGGTTTTTAGTTCCACTAATATGATATGACGACTGTCAGCCAATGTTTAAATACATTGCTTTTCTTCATTCTGCCTGCCAGAACAACATGGCTAGTTGGGGTGGGGGGGAAACACACCATTAGAATGTAAATGTCACATCAGTTTCAGAGAAGACTCATAATCTGGGCCATCTACATTATGTAAGGTGACCATGGTAACAGTCCCTCTGAGGGGGAAACTAGCTCTCTGCAGTTTCCACAGAAACTGCTCCCTGCTGAGCCAGGTGCCTGGGAGGAAAGGGAAGTGAAAAGCGATAAAAGGAATCACAAGCTCTCTGAAGCACTCGCATGCTGCAGCAAATGGGACTGTATATTGCCTCCATTTATATCTGCACTACTTTTAAATTCCAAGACTGTTGGGTTGTCTGTAACCTGCAGCCTAAAACTCTAGTGCTCTTGGACCTATGGAGGTGGTTTTGTAGCTTGTGGTTTGGAAATGCCGCTCCTCCAGAGAAAGCTGAAGCCAACCCCTTCCACTTCAAAGGAGCAGAATCGCTTTGCATGGGAGCATTGGACTGGTAAATGAGAACACGACTACTACTTCCTGGAACCAAACATGCAGCAAGGGGGGTGGGGGATACTGAAATTGGGGGAGGAGGGCGGACTAAATCTAAATCAAAATTTTAAAATAAACAAGAGGGGTGCCGAAATCCTTCAGATAAATGTATTATTAAATACAAAAACCAACATAAGCACATCCATTTCAGTTGGTTAGCCGTTTGTATGTCGTAATAGAACAAAACTGGAGGCCAGACCAACTAAAATTTCCATGCCATAAGTTTCCGTGAGTTAAAGCTCAGTTCCTAAAATAGGCATGTTTGTGTTTGTGTGTGATTCTGTGTTAAGCAATGCTTGCAAGATTATATTAGCAAAACCCTTTCATTGCAACAAAACAGCACTGGTTTATTTTCTAGTTCAAGGGGGGATATTCTGTGACGTCCACTGAAAGCTTAGTGCTGGCAGAACTGCAGATTAACGTGCTGGCTATTTCATCTTCTCCTGTCACCCCATTTCCTCTGTATGGGGGGAGAAAAACCTGACGTGGTTATTAAATCTGGCAGCTGGGCATGCACATGGGAAACAAGTGGAGCTGAGAGCATATATAGAAAATCCTGAGTCGCTTTTAGCGCACAGCCTCCTTTTCGCTGCTTCGGGGCTTGAAAGCCAATTCAAAGGTTCTTTCCCTCCGTTGTAATCACTAATCGCTGGATCAGTGCGCAAATATCACAAACGATTGCAGATGTAAGTATTGTTTGCTACTTGTTTTCTACTTTCAGATTACCAATTAAGGTTGGGTGGGTTTTTTTGTTTTAACTTTGGAATTTCATGTTGAAAGACGAATGTGATGAAAGCCAATCGAAGAGGACTCTGAATTTGCAATATTGAACTGATTTTCAATGCAAGCAATTAAACGAAACAGGTTTTGGTCCTCTGATGGAACACGTAGTTGTGTTTTGAAGTGAGTAGATGATGCTGTTTCACGAAGAGAAATCAGCCTCAAGCCATTTAGAGAGGGTTGTTTTTTTAATGGCTAGATTTAAGGAGGAACTATTTATTTCTTAAAACAAAGTGAAATTTGTTGTTGATGATGAGCAATCCCTAGCTACAAAAAATGCCAGAATTGTGACTGAGTAATTCTGCCCCATCTGGTTGGGAAAACCTGAAGCAAACAGTCATTATGAGATTCTTTAAACCCTTATTGGAAGGGGGGGGGGGCAACCATGACCACAGAATGGTGAGCCGTGGCTGTTTCTCATCAAGCCTTTTCCAGTGTTTAGATTTCTGCCTGGGAGGAGAGTAAATGAGGAATGATGGTCCTTGAGAAACACTGGAGCTGGCAAATTTCTCTCAACACTTCTTAGCCAGAAAGATTATTCTCTCACCCCCACTCAAGTTATAAAGGCTGTACCTGATAGTTATTCGGGGTTTGTGGTCTTCTGTATGTCTACACTAGTGGGGTGAGATTACAATGGGTAGATGCACCATCTTATTACAGATGAAATCAAACGCTGAGGGGGGAACAATTGGCATCACTGGTCCTTTCTGTTCTCTTCTCTGATAATGGCATGAAAATCGCCTGCCATTTCCAGTTTTGTTTGAGTTGTCATGTCCTGTTTGTTTGTTTCACAGGATGTGTTATTTACTGTGGGTTCAGACACTGCATCTGACTTCCCAGCTGTGTAGTGATGTTATCACTGCAGTACTTTCATGTGCTTATTATTAAAAGGAAGGGAGCTTGAAGTGAACAGGCTTTCATTTCAGAGGATCTTCTGAACCATGCTTGGGATCATCAGGCATGTGCCAAGGGTGTGTGCACTACCTTCTGCCTGGATTCATGTGCAGATTCTCTTCATTTTCAGACTGCAATTACCGTCTTCTGCTGTGATCTCTGAACTGGGCATATGTGGTTACTAGCTTCCAACTAATGGCTTGATTATTGTTTTTCAGACATTATAGTAAAAATGGCTATCACTGTTTGAGAATGGAGCTAGGAATCCATGTGGAAGAAGACAGCACATATCTGTAGCATGCTAGGTTTGAGACTGTGTTCTGCTACAGAAAACAGAACAATAAATATATCCCTGGTTTTGCTATAAAGAAATGCTGCAGCCTCTGCATCAATGCGTGCTTGGGCAGGATCCTCTGCTGCCCTTCTTTTATCATGCAGCCACACCCTGTTTGACCTTCTGTGAAAATGGTTCTCTCATGACAGTGGATCAGAATTTGATTTCTCCAGTCTGACTTGGCAACAGCCTTAACTGCTGAGACGATGATGCCCTCAGGCACTAAATGTAGTGAAGGAGAAAGAAATTGGGAAATCTAATCCAATATTAAGCAAGATTAATAGAAATTTAGAAATATTGTGTGTGGGAATAATTCAGAAGGCTGTCTTGTAATTTTATTAAATGTAGTTTTGACTGTTCCTTCATGAAGTTTATGGAAGAGGGCTTAAAACTGAGACATTTCAGAATTCCATACAGGATTTTTCTTTCTTGGATCCTGAATAGCAGATTCGAAAACTGTGGCTGCATTAATAGATACATTCCTTTCAGTCAGCTTCATATTATTTTATATTTATATTATTTCATATCTGCAATCCATTGGCCAGTAGTTAATTAAAAAATAGGGCATTTGTTTTTCAAGCAACCTCCTCTCAGCATGGAAATTTAGCCCATATTTCTAATGAACATGGATTGGGTGTGGTTACTCAATAGTATACATATGCAGATATATTCTGTTACTAGTTGATTTCTTCCACGCTTGTCCTTTGGTATTCAAATAAGCTTCATCACTGAGCTCTGGCTGCAAACTGATACTGGCAAAGCGTAAATAAAGTTTGGTGTGAGACACATATGTGCAGCAAAACCTAAGCAGTGAAATCCTGAAGTCTAAATAGGCATGTGTGCTTATGCATGAAATGATGTATTAAATGGGTTTAATACTGCATCTCCAAAAGAGTGCTTGACTTTCTGTCACATTCTTTGAGTTTGTTGGAATATTCATGCAGACAAAGGAGCCTAAATAATGTAATAGAGGGAAGAATGACTACTAGGAGTGTTGATAAAGGCTAGCTACAGGGATCACAGGAAAAATGGGGGTGAGTGGAGAAACTCACTGCTGTTCTAAGGGCTTATGTTGTAGTCTAAACTACAGGGAAAACCACAATGTTTACATTTTTTGTGATCTAATCCCAGTGGGCTCTAAATTAGTATCTGTCACATTGTGTGCATGCTCCTTTGCTTGCATAACTCATGCTGCATCCTCTCCACCATGTAGAGGACAGAATACACCTGTTTTCTATGCTTGTCTGGGTTAGGTATATTATTTTTCATCAATAGAGAACTAAGTGGAAAAGTAGGCAGAGAAAATCCTGTGTTAAGAGTTGAGAAAATCAGCTTTGCATTTTGCTAGAAAGATTCATACTAGCTGCATGGATTTTTTTTTATCTTTCATATATAATGTATTATCTTTCATATATTTTTCCTTTGTGGAAAGAAAAAGCTATATCAGAATTCCTGATATCTTGGTGTGAATCACTTCTAGTCTTTTATGTATTAAATGTGAGTATGTACCCTTAGTAGGAAGCCTGTGTGTTTTAGTTTTGGATGTGAGAGAGAGGCCCATAGTCAGGGACAGTGACTGAAAAAGCCTTTCCATAGGTCCTGGCCAATATTTTGGCTAAGATCAGCTGCTACAGAAAAGACCTATGCCTGGATCAAAGCTCAGGCAGGCTAGTGTGCATGAAAGATGGATCTTCAGATGCTTCAAATAATTGTGACTATGGCTGCAGTCCTCTACACATGTATCTGAAATTCCCACTGAATGTAGTAAAACTGAGCAGATGTGCATGAGATGGCACCGCATGACCCGCTTCATTGTTTCATTGAGACTAATGATTGCTGTACATAGTGCAGTAGTGCATTCTAGATGGGACTTATGTATGAGTCATTGTGGCCAGATATCTCCTGCCTAGAAAAGGTGGCAGCTGATGAACAACCCAAAGGCCTTTGGACCATACCTGTCACTATCCAGAACCAGCAGTGAATCCAGGAGTGATTCCAAGACAGTGACCCAAGAGAAATATCAACCCTTACAACAAAAATACAACCACCACCTCCAGGTTTTTCACCCATCAATTTCTGGAAGTGTGCTGCCAGCACACACATTCAAGAATGGAATGTCGAAGCCTATAGGAAGTTAAGTGGTGGCCTCTTAGATAATACCTTATTGTAGATTTCTTCTTTAGATGCCAGAGTACCCTGCCCTTTCTTAGAGATAAATGTATAACAGTCCCCCTGTGGCAGCCATTTAGCGTTGCCAACCCCTAGGTGGGGCCTGGAGATCTCCTGGAATTACAAGTCATCTCCACATGACAGATAAGTTCCCCTGGAGGAAATAGCTGCTTTGGAAGGTGGATTCTATGGCATTATACCCCCCTGAAGTCTGTCCCCAGATTCCACACCAACTCTTCAAGAATTTCCCAAGCCAGAGTTGGCAGCTCTATAGCCATGTTTTCCAAGCCTTTTTACATTCCATTTTGAACTGGGACAGACTGATTCAACTTGAACTCTGCCTGCATTTTTGATAACAGATATCAGCATATGTGCTTGAGGTCAGGATGCCCACTCAAGAGACAACCTTGTTCTGGTGAAATTGTTTACACAAAAGCCTGCTGGCACAGCAGATCTGAACACTGATGGGAAGTTTTGTGAACACTCACTGACTTTTGCTCACAAAAAGGATGGTCTGGAATGTGGCAGGTGGAGAAGCTGAAAATGATGCCAAATCGGCCGCTTTGCTTTACTATTGCTTGTTTTCTAACCTGCTGTCCTTCTGTAATACAATTTAGTGAAAGGATACATTTTTATTTTCTGTGGGAGAGTTAATTTGTATCAGAATTCTTCCTTTTACGGGCAACCAGTCAGGAAGCCCTTGGTCCTGAACAGCTATGTCTCCCCAAAATGGGAAGCTTACATGCTTGCTGTCTGACAAATCTTAAAGATTTTATTATGTATATTTAATTTGTCAGCCACTTTGGTAGTCCTTGTGAGGAAAGAAGGGCATGGTATAAATTTTGTAAAACAAATACAAATTAATATATCCAGACTAAATTGGCAGTTTCTGTGGGTTGGGAGGCACGGAGTTAGTTGGTACTCCTTTGGCTTTAGTACCCTAGACCAGAGGATGGTCGAATATGGGTGGGATGGAGGCTGTCTCTATGAACACCTTTGAAAAAGATCAGTGTCACACAAAACTGGATGTCCAGTATTCAACTGAAAAATGCCATTGGGTATCATCTACTATGGATCCAGACTTAATTTTCCCTCAGCAGCAGAGAAAGTTCCTGCCTCCCTTCTTGCACCGCAGCATCCTGATCTCCACAAAATGCTGTTTCCTGGGGATGGGGGGGAGGGATCTGCAGCAGGAAAGGGGGAAACTGCCAATTTAGTCTGGATATATTAATTTGTATTTGTTTTACAAAATTTATACCGTGCCCTTCTTTCCTCACAAGGACTACCAAAGTGGCTGACAAATTAAATATACCTAATAAAATATTTAAGATTTGTCAGATAGCAAGCATGTAAGCTTCCCATTTTGGGGAGACATGGATGTTCAGGACCAAGGGCTTCCTGACAGGTTGCAAAAACCCAAGCAATGAGGCTTAAACCTGGTTAAGGAGTGAAATCAATAAGTGCCCAATATGGATTAACCTTAACTGCTCATGATGCAAGATAGATGCAATTTGCTTGTATTGCAATCAACATTCTGCTGATGTGTACAAATCATCACTTGGTCTGAAGCAGTTTTGTTGTCTTAAATTTCCAACTACTGTTTCTTTGCATAGTGACATGGCCAGTAAACCTCTCCACCATCATTTACATAAACTACAAACTGTCACTGCAGTTTGATGAGGTGCAGAAATGTATTTTTCTTAGTCCATTAATAAAATTAAAATGATTAAAAGGCAATCATAAAGCAGCAGAATGTGGCATGTAACATGGCTTCTGCATGTAAGGCTAATTGTGATCACTCCTGCCTGCGCCTCATCAGCCATGAAATTTGGTACTTAGGAATCAATGATTATTGATGGGGGGAAAAGCAATTGTTTACAATGTAATTACTGAGATGCTGGTGGCAGTTCAGTTTATGCTGACCTTGGTACTTTGGGCACAGAAAATAAATAAGTGTCTCTAGTTTATTATGTCCAGTGGCTCATCTCCAGACCTGTGATCACACAACAAACTGTGCTAAAGAAACTTTTAGCATGCCGTTTTTAAAATAGCTAATTTTTGCACAGCTGTCTTTGTAGAATCAAACTTGGATGTCTTTAGTGCCATGCCATGTTTATGTTTATGCCATGCCAGGTATTCAAGCCTTCTATTAAATAGAAAAACCACTTGGATACACTTCCCTGGTAAATTAGTGTCAGTGTTTGCCAGATTATCAGTTTGGATTCCTTGTCTGGGAACCTTAAAATTCTTGGGGTTTATTCAGCAATATTGTATGGAGTAGCAGAAAAACTTGCACCCATCTGATTTCTCTCAGGAAGCAGTAACCCATGTTTAAAGGGGGTTGTGTCTGATTTTTTTTTTGAAGGAAAAACAGCCTGTTCTGCATTTCATCTCAGTCATCCAGAAGAGCTGCTTGAAATCATAAAAGCAGCAAAGCTGTAGCAGACAAATGGTTAACCCAGTTCTTCTTGTTTCCCACAGTGGTTAACTAGATGCCTTGGTGAGGTATAGAGGCCCTTTTGTTGCCTCCCACCATCACTGGTATTCATGTCCCTGAACATGGAGGTTCCACTTAGCCATCATAGCAGATAGTCATCAAGGAGCTATCCTCCATGCATTTGTTGAACCCTTTTAAAAGCCATCTCAGGTTAATGCTAACCAGGCCTACCAGAAAATTTTCAATGGGGGGGGGGGGGCCACAGAATAAAATTTCAGATGGAGGGCCCCCCTGCTCTTGCGGCCCCCACTCTCTCTGCTGCCGCTTCTCTGGTGGCCCCTGCCCCCTCTGCAAGGCCCCTCCCCTCCCTTCTCACCCTGCAAAGCACCAGCTCCTCCTGGGGCTCTTTCCAGGCCTCTTCCCCCACTCCTCTGCCAGCCTTCCAGCACTCTCCGGAGCTTTAGCACTGGGGCCATGGTGAAAGGAAGCACCAGCAAGCCCTGCAAAAGCGCCTGGCGCCTCTGCTACTTCCTCCCTACTTCCCTCTCTGAATTGTGTGGGAAGGAAGTAGGGAGGAAGCAGCAGAGGCGACGGGTGCTTTTGCAGGGCTTGCTGGTGCTTCCTTTCACCGCGGCCCCAGTGCTAAAGCTCTGGAGAGCGCTGGAAGGCCGGCAGAGGAGCCGGCACTTCATAGAATGAGAAGAAGGGAGGGGGAGGTGCCGCTTGGAGGAGAGTGGGGGCCGCAAAAGTGGCAGGGAGTTTGGGGGCTGCCAGAAGGGGCCACACTAGTCAAAGGGGGGTTCAATGGAGGGGCTGTGCCCCCCCCGGGTCCCCCGTGACTATGGGCCTGATGCTAATGTTGTGTCAAGCAGCCGCTATTATATCCATTTGCCCTGAGCAATTCTGGATTTTCCTGTATTTGCATACAAAAGAGTCTCATACTTTGTACATAGTTCTTTCATTCTCATGCACGTTTCAGACTGAGGGCTGGTCCTGAGCATGGAGTCTTGGTAGCAGCACCTAAGTTTTTGGAACTGGTTACTCATTGAGATCCATGAGATCTGGGAACTAATCGTTGCCTTTAACAGCTCTGGAAACATCTGTTGTCACTAAGAGTTTTGATATTTAAGGCTTAGCTAGGAAAAAAGGTCAAGGGATCTATGATCAAATCTCAGAATTAAAAACCAAACAAACCAGAAATAGCAGATTTGTCAGGGCCTAATTTATCACAGGATCATGGGGAAAAGATGAATTTAGTTTTCACATCCCTAAATGGTTTTGCCAGTCACAATTAATCCACCTCTGATGCTCTTGTCCGAAGAAAAAAGATGGGTGTCCGAAGGCTAAAAATAGTGTGTTTCATTGAATGAAGCAATGTTTGTGTGTGTGTGTGTGGGGGGGAATTATCTATGCAGCTATGTAATTTTAGAGGTATATGGTAACCTCATTAGGGTTTGTAGAATCTTTCGGGCTCAAGTGCTGTGTTCTACTGGAGAAAGTTTTCCTTCCAGTTATGGTTTAATTGGTGTGGTTTTGGCATAGCTGAGTGATTTCCTTAAAGACATGCTTTTGCAGATGGAACATTATTTTGTTTTCTTCTTTTTGCTCCTGAATATACCTTTGTTTTAAAATACTATTTTTTCCAGAAAACACACAAGCTTCACCCCCTTCCAAGCTTCTTGGATAGTGTCATTTAGAAGCATGGAAAGTGCAGTTGGAAAGCCCCATTGTATTAGATCAGGCATGGCTGCCTAGCCTTCATACCACCTATTTATGTGATAGTATATGGCTACCTCTCTGGAACTAAATAGATGAGACAATGATGAAAAATACCATCCATAACTGAGGTGGCAGTCTTGAAGGCTGAGTATGGAACTGTCATCTGGTGTTTAAAAATATTATTGGACTGGTAAAACTGTTGGCTCACCTGGGTATAATCTTTGGATGTTTGACAGGGAAGAAAACATTTGAGCAGTGTTGCAATAATTAGTCAGATTAATCAATCATATTATTTCCAGGAACTAGAAATTAGTTTAAACCCAGAAGAAAATCTTTGAAGGGGCCCTATTTTAATGTAAGCACTCAGATAAACTACAGTTGGCAACTGCCATCTTAGAAGTGCCATTCAGTATTCTGTTTTACAGAGGAAATAATGCCTCTAGTGATTCCTGCTGAGCATCCTCAAAAAAGTCTGTTTAGGTAAAAGGGTATGCAGAATTTTCTAAACTTATGTGAATAATCAACTGAGATCTCTTTAAGGGAATTACAGGCCTTGAGTGAATGAATGCATTGGGCCCCCTATTAAACAGTCACTAGTTTTGCTATTCAAGAGGATTGTCAAGGGCAAAGAGGATGCATGCCCCCACATTCACATCCTACTCTGTGGAACACAACGTTAGCGTTAGATTGGATGATTGCAGGGCAGGAGCATCTTCAGGATATGCAGATTATATTAAGCTCCTCACACTCCGTGCCATTGGAAAAATGGGTTCTGTTCTAATCTGGATTTTCCTTTAATCTCACAAGTTTAATTTCTAGAGCACTAAACATGCGTACGGGTGATGGAAGGAATGAGAGGAGAGGCTGTAGTACCACTTTGCCCTCTAAACAATGTATCTCATAGAGCTTCTATAATTCTGTGGTCCAAACCCATTATTTCAGGAAGGAAAAGGTTGTGCTGGATTGGGGTTGTGGGGGGGTGTATGGGGCAGACTGGCATTGTTTTTGCTTTCTGTATATGGAAAATATACAGGCAAGACTATCTGGTGATTTTGATTGCTGTGTATCAAACAAGCACTGAGCAGAACTTGATAACAAACACAAATGGCACATGAATGGTACCAGAAACTCCAGATGACATTTTGCAAAATATATGCTGAAAGATTTCATTGTAGTGGTTAACAATTGCTGGCCATTAGCCAAGTCAAGCACTGGCTTTTTCACAAAGAAGTAGACACTGGAGTCTCTTTTCCTCCACTCAGCATGTTCACTTCCCCCCCCATAGATATTGCATACTTTCCATCAAAGATGGAACCATTAATATATGGAACACCCCCTCACAGACAGAATACAAACCATAGTTATAGCCTGTCACATAATGACATGGCACATAATACATCACCAGTGTGTACAAAAACACACACATTCCACATATATTTCCTGATGCTAGAGCCTCCATTCCATGATAGAATGATAGCCCATGGAGGACCCATGACTCCAAGAATTAGCATCTGCCGGAAGCAAGATGCAGCAAAACCCACAGTCCTGTCCCTAATTTCTCCCCAGAATCCAAAACACTGTGTTTTGATCACTGCTAAATAAAAGTAAACCAGCAGCCATCTCTCAGTATAAATGAAAACAATTCTAAAAAGAGAACTTGATGGAACTTTCTTTCATTTGGGAAGGGGCTACCACTACATAATTGCTTCTTAGCCCATAACTTATACATACCTACCTTAAACAATACAGTTAGTTCAAATTATTTTCTGTGGTCTAGAATATTAGAACAATAGTAATGGCTGATTATACTAAAATACATGACAGGAAATTCTAGGAAGACATTTTAGTGTTTATTTAAAAAAAAAAACTATCCAGGGATTCTATTAAAATGTTGAACAAATACCACTGTCATTTTCAAATATTCTTAACTGTTTGCCTCATTTATATATTTTCAGTTGCTACTTACCCAATTAACTATCGGACTTTTAAAATTGCAACATAAAAACTTCTTGTAAAACTCCTTGCCCTGTTTTCTTTCTTTTCATTGCAAAATAGCCACTTTTTATTACAACATTAAAAACTTTCTTAGACAGCTTTAGTGCTTGTAGATACCCTCATAAAATAGAATATAGAATTGATAGTTGTCTAGGTATGCTTCAAGAAGCTCCAGGCCATTTCATTATATCTTGGGGAACAAATCTTTTTCATCCATGTTTACTTTTTAGCATTTAGTCTGATGGAGAGTTCTGCAGAATGTGCACCCTGATGTTTTAGCTGGCACTAATAAAAGGTATTATGAAACTTTTGCTTTTGGATTTTATGTGGATCTCCATAGCTATCTACACCCACAAGTGTTATGTAAAACCTTCCCAGTGAAGACTGATAAGCTTGCTGAGTTTTGGAAATGAGCAAAGGTCATTAATTTGACAAACATGAAAATAACATTATATAAATCTTATTATAGTTTTCTGAGGACATTTTATGGTTATAGTGGATTGATATTTTAATTTGTCCTTTTTATTTTAATGTGTAGAATTCTGTTAATCAGGACAGGAGAGGGAGGAGAGGTGACCTTGCCTGATTCCTCTCCTTGCTTCAGTCCCCCAACCCATTTGCTTTTTCTGCTGCAAGGTTCCCTAACCCACAGCATTGCTTCTTCAGAGGTCACGAAGGCAGCTGCTGGGAAAAGGGGAAGGGGAGGGAAGATCTGCTTCCACTACTGTAGCATCTAAAGTATACAACCTGTAATGTTTTTATGTATTGTAATCTACCTTGAGGGCTTTTTCAAGCTTTGTTGGTGAGATATTTATACACCTTACCTCTCTAGAGTACAGTGATACAGATTCTCTCCCGGAACAATGTGAGAGAAAGCAATGAAAAAGCATCCTATAAGAATGGTGTAAATAAAAGAACCCATTGAAGTTTTGTGTAGTTGTTTCCCACAGAACAGATGGGGGTGAACTTGCCTCAATTTACAGAGAGTTTTTGGTTGGTGGCCCTCTGCCCTTGAGGGCACTGGCAACTAGGAGAAGCAAGGGGCTGCTTGACTAAGCCTTGGCTGTAGGATTGCCAGGTTGGTATTGGAAACAGGGCTGCCAATCCCCAGGTGGGGCAGCAAAAAAGGTTGCAAGAACCTCCATGAAAACCAGCCTCCAAAAGAATATAATAAAAAATTTACTTCAATAAACACTAAAGGATTATTTCAAACAATAAATACTACAAGAATAGTGCATAAGGAACTTCTAAACCCACACCCAAAGTCACTTAGAAACAAGTTAATGTCCGAAATTTCTTAACAGGTAGGTGCAGGCAGTAATTTCAATGGTAGAGTTGTCCATGGAGATCCGTGCTCCTCCAAAAATTTCTTCTGTACAGCAAGGTACAAAGATTGATATATGACGCGGTAGTACTTGATCCCACATTTCACATTTGCTTCTATGAGCTGTACATAAAGATAAGAACAATAAACCATACATAACACATTCAGCATAACACCTTAGGAAAATATCAAGAGCGGGGTGGAACCATACCTTACAGAAAGTTGTATACAGTTTAAACGCTGATGCTAACAGTCACTTGTATTCAGTATGCTTGTAATAGCTTCTATCCAGTATGGTCAATTTCCTAGTTCGCTTCAAGAAACATTCACTTAATGTCACTTGGAGGCTGGCAACTCTACTTGGCTGGTACCATGACAATGCATGTAGGTGTTCCTACTGCCTTTTCCCACACTATAAGTTTAGAGTAGCCAGTGGGGCCTGGAAACCTACAGAAATTACAACTAATTTCCAAATGGCAGATATCAGTTCCCTTGAAAAAAAATAGCTCTTTGACGACGTGATGTTTATAAATGAAAATCCCACTCATGTAACACCATTGTCGCTTTGTAAGATACAAGAATATGGATAAATGGCAGGCATTTATATTAATAAAGAAAAATCAAAAATTTTGTGTAAAAATATGTTAAAGAGTAAACAGGAAGAACTACAGAGATTAAAAGAGTGTGAAATTACCTCAAAAGTAAAATACTTAGGTGTAAAAATAACAATGAAAAATATTGATCTGTATAAAAACAATTATGGGAAACTCTGGTGCAAGATAGATGGAGATATGACAAAATGGAACAAATTAAATCTGTCTATGCTGGGCAGAATTTCTGCAATTAAGATGAACGTTTTACCGAGAATTATGTTCCTGTTTCAAACAATTCCAATAGTGAAAGACAATAAACAATTTAATAGATGGCAAAGGAAACTTTCAGAATTTGTATGGGCTGGAAAAAAACAAGAAATAAAATGAAAATTTTGATGGATGCGAAAGAAAGAGGCGGATTTCAACTGCCTAATTTAAAGTTGTATCATGATGCAGTGTGCCTGGTGTGGATTAAGGAATGGATGACATTATCAAACAGAAAGTTATTAGCATTAGAAGGACATGGAAATGTCTTTGGATGGCATGCTTACATGTACTATGGGAAAATAAGATGGACGGTTTCTTCTCACATCACTATATCAGAAGTAATCTGTTAAATATTTGGTCAAAATATAAAAGATATGGTGATGAAAGGAAACCGCTTTGGATTGTTCCAACAGAAGGAATAAAATTGTATTCAGATATTAAAGAAGAGAAGTGGTTAACATATAAAGAACTTTTACAAAATCAAGGAAGAAAGGTGGAATTAAAATCGGGTGAAGAAATACAATATAAATATAATTGGTTTCAATTGCAACAAATAAAGAGTTTGCTTGAACAGGATATTAAGAACTATGCAATAAGACAAGAACAAACAGAACTGGAGAGAATGCTGTTTGGAGAAAACGAAAAGCTGATTTCAAAAACATATAAACTATTATTGAAATGGTCTACAGAAGATGAAGTAGTTAAATCACAAATGATAAAATGGGCAATAAATATAAATAAGTAAATACAGATGGAGTCATGGGAATACTTATGGAAGAACTCTATGAAAATATCTACATGTTATAACATAAAAGAAAATTGCTTCAAAATGTTATATAGGTGGTACATGACACCTAAGAAATTGGCAAAAATGAACAATCAGGTGTCGGATAGATGTTGGAAATGTAAATGTCATGAAGGATCTTTCTACCATATGTGGTGGACTTGCAAAAAGGCGAAACAATTTTGGCAAATGATTCAGCAAGAGGTTTTGAAAGTTTTGGGATATAATATTAAGAAGGCACCAGATATCTTTTTTTTGGGATTACAAATGGAAAAATTTCAAAAGCAAGATAGAACAATAATTTGGGATATGCTTTCAGCTGCATGGACATTATATGCGCAAATGTGGAAGCAAGACAAAATACCAGAAAAGTGGGAATGGACTTTAAAGGTCATGCATTGGAGTGAAATGGACAAACTTACAAGAATCTTAAAAGAACGAGATCTAGAGAAGTTTAAAAGCAAGTGGGGAAAGTTTCAAAAATATATTGAAAAACAATGGAATGTTAAAGGACATTTGGTGATCTTTGACAATGGTTAATCTTTAAAGAAACTATATATAGATTACAGTTTAAAAAAATAGAATTACTGGATTATAACTTTTTCGTTTACTTGCTAACAACTAAGAAGAAATACCATGAAGATTGATTATAATTATAACCTTTGGGCTTTTTAGAGAAAGATTCTTTAATAGAGTTTATTACCTTATAAAAAACTAAATTAAATAGTAATATGGAGATGTTTGTTAAGGGGGAAGGGTGGGGTGGAGAAAATGTGGTGTATGTGTATATATATGTGTATTAAAATTTAATGACAAATGATAACATACCATAACAATATATTACATTGTAATAAAAATAGCTCTTTGGAGAGTGGACTGTATGGATTATACACCTTGCCTTCTTAGCCGCCGCCCCCCCCCCCTCAACTCTACGACAGTCTGAGCTTGGGGCCAATCAGTTCAGAGCCAAGTGGTGGCAGAAGGAAGAACAGATAAACTTTTACCTGTTGTTGTCATCATAGCCCTTTAGGTCTAAGCTAGGGTTGCCAAGTCCAATTCAAGAAATATCTGGGGACTTTGGGGGTGGAGCCAGGAGACATTGGGGGCGGAGCCAGGAACAAGGGTGTGACAAGCATAATTGAACTCCAAGGGAGTTCTGGTCATCACATTTAAAGGAGCAGCACACCTTTTTAAATGTCTTTCTTCCATAGGAAATAATGAAGGATAGGGGCAGCTTCTTTTGGGGCTCATAGAACTGGACCCCCTGGTCCAATCGTTTTGAAACTTGGAGGGTATTTTGGGGAGAGGCACTAGATACTATACTGAAAATTTGGTGCCTCTACCTCAAAAAATAGCTCCCCCAGAGCCCTCAAAACCTCCAGATCAATTCCCCATTATACCCTATGAGAAATATTCCACATAGGGAATAATGAAGACGTTTCCCTCTCCTCCACACACACCCCCTCTCGCAAATCTGATGTAGGGGATTGGCTCTCTACTCACCATCCAGCTTCTTCACAGCAACAAAGACACAGACACAGAAAGCTGAAGCCTTTCACCACCTCCGGAGGTAAAAAGGCACATGGTCCTTTGGGGTGGGGCAGGAAGCAGCCTGGGAAAGCTCCGGCTGCTGCGATGGAGCTGGGTAGGAAGGGGAGGGGCAAGGAGAAGCTGCTGCGATCCGAGGTGGGAAGGGAAGGGAAGGGAGGAGGAGAAGCATCAGGGATCGGTGGGAAGGGGAGAGGAGAAGCTGCTGGGATCTAGGCTGCGTGGGAAGGGCCGCCATTCCCCCCCGCTTTCTGGATTTTTGCCGAGCGGGGGGAGGAGGCTCCAAATCGGGGGTCCCCTGACCAGGCGGGAGATTTGTGAAGCCTAGTCTAAGCTGAGCGTCCAGAAGCACAAAGGCCACTGAAGTAAGTTTACTCCTGGCCGTTTTAACATCCAGTCTGACCCTAGTACAAATGAGAGAGGGGTGTTTTTTGTTTTTGTTTTTAAGGGTTTTTCCTTAACTATTCCTCCTTTGTTAATCTAAAGCTTGCCTTCTGAGCTTTGAACACTAATCAGGCCAAATAAATATCAATATAATGGCCCAAGGAAAACTAAACTTCTCCTTTGATTCTATTTATCCATCAAATACAAACTAGCTGCCAGTGTTTTAATGTGAAACATTTAAAAGGGGCATGCTGCTTCTGAACTAAGCATACATAAGATCACATCCTAAATTATCAGTGGTTTTGGGATGGCTTTGAATCCTGACTCTGCCTAGTGATTTAAACATTACAGTATGCATGCTTAGACTGAGGAGAAATATATCCTTATGTAGCAGCGTAGACAGAATACGGCTTTCTTTTAAATCCTTGTTTTGATTAAACCACACATAAAGAACCATATGTTTTAAATTCTCTAAACCCTGAATCCTTCCAGATTCCGCATCGGATCTTTCATTGGTCAGAAAAAGAATGAACTTGAAAGCATAGGACTTGATCAATGAATTGATAGCTAGTCCTGGAAGACTACCTTTTCATTTGTGTTCCTACTAATTGTAGTCTTGTGCATTTTGACAGCATGTCTTTAGAGCATGATGCAGCTACATGGTAAGAAATACCCCAATATTTTTAGATGTAGACAAATTGCCTATTTACTTAGAAGTAGGTACTATTGCTCTTGTGTAAATGTGCTTCCTGAAGTATGCAGCAAACCAACAAAATGTATCATGACTGTATAGACTTTTAATCAAATGACTCTCACATCTGTGCTTCTGCCACAAAATTATACTTTCACTTAGACTAATGCCATAATCCCCTTAATACCATATAAGTCAGAGGCAATAGATTACCAGTTTACATTCCCGGAAGAGTCAGGTTAAGTCACGGATACATGTTAGCATCAAAGCAGGCATGGTGCTGGCTGTTGGGCAAAGGGATCCACTCCATCCTGGCAAGACTTCTGTATCCTGATACCCTGCTGTGTCTCTGTACTGTAGCTGGCTAAGATTAAAGATGCACAGATGATTCTTCCATGTGACAGGGTGGGGATGGAGAAAAGCATGTCAGAAACATGGGCTAGATTTTACTGAAATCATATTCAACTTTTCAATGGAATCAACAAACCTATTGATTACACGTCTTCATAGGACAACTTCTGTTATCTGGAAATCTAGCATAAAAATGGAAATACACCCCACCCCCATGTGAGCAACCTTGTGGCTTTCAGAAGCAAGCAACATGCCAAAAATACAGCATCTGTATCCCATAACAATCTATACCTCCTGAATTTGTTTGCAACACAGCTTTTATTATTGCTTCATTATGATGGTTTTCTCCCCAATGTCAGCTTAAAGCAGTTTATATCATTTTATTCCCCTTCATTTTATCCCCAAAACAACCCTTTGAGGTAGGTGAGGCTGAGAGTGTGTGACTGGCAAAAGATTCTGTGGTAAGTGGGGATTCAAACCTTGAGTCCTCAGATCTTAGTCTGACACAGTTACCACTACCCCATGCTGGCTCGTTAAAAGGAATAAACTACCCCCCCCCCACCCCACAGGAATATCAGGGCTGGGATGCAGAGGCAGGTGTATCAAGCTACCTCTCTGAAAAATGTCCAGGCCCTGGTAGGGGTCAGGGTAGGTTACCATGACTTCCAGGCATGCAACCACACACACTGACATACACACACAAACTTTTTAAAAATGTGGTATACATGTCTTATCTGCAATAAAGTTGCATCCTTTCTTCATTCACATAAAATATTTTGACCCCACATTGAGAACAATTACTCTTATCTTTGAGCATGGAAAGACTTTTCAAGGATTTAAGAGTGTAAGTGATCCTCTCCAAAAGATAGTTTGGCTGCAAACACCTGCTTTTTATTTTAACACAAAAACAAGTCCAGGCTGAGTATTACATTTCTCCTGAGGGTTTTCATTTTGTACACCTAGCAAAAATGCCTTTTTCCTGCAGTAACTTATTGATTTATCCATCCCTCTATTCTTTGTCCTCTTCCTCTGAAGCTACAGCCTCTTCTCACTCCCCCACTCGCCTCTTAAGAATGAAACACAATATCTTAACCAAACAGACGCTAAAGAGGCTGGTCATTGGCTGCTGTCGTCCCCTGATACGGTAGTCCCGCCTCTTCAGTTGTGCTGACAAGCTGTTTGTGTTTTTGTAAGCCACCCTTTAACTCAGTTATAATGGAACCAATTGTCTGATTGCTGCAGGGAGCAGCCGCTTCTCCTCAGAGACGCTGGGTTTCAGTCCCTGGAAGGGCATGATGGAGGGCCTGTAAGTAAGCTTCTAACTGTGCCATCGGGGCAAGGTTTGTTTGTTTTAAAATTTATTCTGGGGTTATACAAGAATCCTCCTCTAGCAGAGGTGGTGAGAAGTTTATGAGTAAGAGAACTGAAGGAAGGCTAAACATCCTCCTCCCTGTAGGAAGGAAGGCATACCCCCTGAAAGAACAGCTACTTTGTATGCAGAGACATGCTCCTGGAGATTTCTCTATTCATACCTTAAATGGGTGAGATCATCCCAGAGGATAATAAACACAGAGATAGAAAGAAGCCAGCAGGGTAGGACTAAAGGGACTAAAAACTACTGGAAAGGTCTAAATCTTAAAAGAAGAGTCCTGAGTTAATTGGCATCAAGTGCTTTAGGAAATTTAAAATGTATGAGCACTCTGTCGTACATCAAAGGGTGCGCATGGGGGAATGGAGGTGGGTGTGTTGTAGGACATAAACTATCCTTTAGAAAACTGTAGACATCTCTGAGATGATATGCTATAAAAAAATCAATGCTTTGAAAAATGCTGAAGTTCCAAATTTAGAGTAACAGTAAAGCAACCATTGTCAGCAGAATAAGAATACCCCTTTGCCTGTAATGCTAAGCATTTGCAGTTTTCATGACGTGGTAGATTGAGGTTTAAAACTTCACAGCTTTCTGGAGCCTTAAGAAATTTTTGAAAATTTCTATACATTTGCTGTGCAAATTCTGGCTTTTAGACACAATGTAAAGTTAATTGATATAAACAAAAATTTTATAGACACTAACAAGATTTAGTGACTTATTTAGTGTATGGTTTTTATTTCTCAATTTGCCCTCCTCTCATTTTATCCTGACAAAAAACTTGTAAGGTAGGTTAGGTTAAAATACAGTGATTGTCTTTAAGGGGCAGAAGTCCAGTGGCACCTGAAAGAGTAATTATATTTATTCCAGCCTGAGCTTTCATGCATCAGAGACAATTTCTTCTGATGTGCCATAATGAGCTGGTAAATTTCGCGGCATGCAGGCATTTAAACCTGGGTCTCCCTGGTTCTAGTCAAGCCATATCAGCATTAACCAGAAATTGATATGAAACACTTAGACACTACCTTCTAGTTAGGGTTGCCAGCCTCCAGGTGGGGTCTGGAGGTCTCCCACTTTTACAACTGATCTCCAGCTGATGGAGATCAACCCCCCTGGAGAAAATGACTGCTTTGAAGGGTAGACTCTATGACTTTGTACCATGCTGGGGCCCCTCCCCTCTTCAAACCCCTCCCCAAACCCCATCCTCTCCTGGATCCACCCCCAAAGTTTCCAGGTATTTTCTAACACAGACTTGGCAACCCTACTTCTGGTTGTTTTTCATGGCTCTTCCAAATAGAGAAAGGTTGCTTTGGGACTGGGGTGGAAAATGTAGCCCTGGCATGGCAGCAAGCCATGCAGGAGTAAAATAATAATAATAATAATAATAATAATAATATTTTATTTTTATATCCCGCCCTCCCCGCCAGGCGGGCTCAGGGCGGCTAACAGACATGGGGATCCCATGATTCACATAAAACAAGATAAACAGTTTTAAATATATCAGTCACAAATAAATTATTTAAAATAGTTAAAATATATAAAATGGTGCTAAAATACTGTATCATAGTGTACGCAAGATGGCTAGATGTCCATTCGTTGGATTAATCAAGTTCTATCTCAAAAGCCAGCTGGAAAAGAAATGTTTTGCAAGCCCTGCGGAACTGGTTCAGGTCCCGCAGGGCTCGCACCATCTCAGGAAGGTCGTTCCACCAACGAGGGGCTATCACCGAGAAGGCCTGCTCCCTGGTAGCCTTCAACCTAGCTTCTCTTGGCCCAGGGATTGTTAGTAAGTTCTGAGAACCGGATCTCAGCGCTCTCTGGGGCACATATGGGGAGAGGCGGTCCTTTAGGTAGGCAGGTCCTCGGCCATATAGGGCTTTAAAGGTGATGACCAGCACCTTATAGCGAACACGGTAGACAACCGGCAGCCAATGCAGATCCCGCAGCCCAGGCCGCGCAGGTTCCCACCGTGGTAGTCCCTCCAGTAGCCTGGCCGCCGCGCTCTGGACTACCTGAAGTCTCCGTGTTCGGTATAGGGGCAGCCCCATGTAGAGGGCATTGCAGTAGTCCAATCTCGAAGTGACCGTTGCGTGGATCACAGTTGCTAGGTCGGTGCGCTCCAAGAAGGGAGCCAACTGCCTCGCCCTCTTAAGGTGAAAGAAGGCGGATCTAGCAGTGGCGGCTACCTGGGCCTCCATTGATAAAGAGGATTCCAGTAGCACTCCCAGGCTCTTGACTTTGCGCACTGGTACCAGTGGCGCACCGTCAAAGGCCGGTAAAGTGATCTCCCCTCCCGGTCCGCCGCGGCCCACGCAAAGGACCTCAGTCTTCGCCGGATTCAACTTCAGCCCGCTCAGCCTGAGCCAGTCAGCCACGGCTTGTAATGCCCGGTCCAAATTTGTAGGGACATCGCCAGCCCGGCCGTCCATCAATAGATAGAGCTGGGTGTCATCTGCGTATTGATGACAACCCAGCCCATACCTCCGTGCAATCTGGGCAAGGGGGCGCATAAAGATGTTAAACAACATCGGGGAGAGAACTGCCCCCTGAGGCACACCACAATGAAGTGGGTATCTCTGAGACAGCTCCCCCCCAATTGCCACCCTTTGTCCCCGACCATCAAGAAAGGAGGAGAGCCACTGTAAGGCTAGCCCCCGAATTCCTGCGTCGGCGAGGCGGCGGGTCAGCAGCTGATGGTCGACCATATCGAACGCAGCCGATAGGTCTAGCAACAGCAATACCGCCGAGCCGCCTCGATCCAGTTGTCGTCGGAGGTCATCCATGAGGGCGACCAGGACTGTTTCCGTCCCATGGCCCGGGCGGAAGCCGGACTGGCATGGGTCTAGGACGGAAGCGTCCTCCAGAAATTCCTGTAACTGCACCGCCACAGCCCTCTCGATAATTTTGCCCAAAAAGGGCAAGTTTGAGACTGGCCGGTAGTGTGCCAATTCGGCCGGGTCTGATGACGGTTTTTTCAGGAGAGGGCGGACCAATGCCTCTTTCAGGGGTGTTGGAAAAACGCCTTCTGAAAGGGATCGATTTATAATATCCCGTATAGGATATCTTAATTCCTCCTGGCAGGCCTTAATTAGCCAGGAGGGGCATGGGTCCAGATCACAAGTTGTGGATCGTGCAGTGCCAAGAATTCTGTCAACTTCCTCCAAGCTGAGCGGGTCGAAGCAATCCAGAGTTAACTCAGAAGACACGCATTGGGTTTCGAGTCCACTTACGAGCAGCATCTACCTCCCCTCCTCCGTCCTTCTCCATTTGATCCTGCCACTGCCACCCCCCTTCAAAAAAATGCCATACCTCCCCTGCTGAGCCTGCACAAAAGCACAGGTGCAAAGATGGTCATGGTGGTACTGCTCACAGCCTGGAAATATGTATTTATGCATTTGGATATTTATGCTTCTCTTTTCACCCCAGTAGACTCAAAGCATCTTACAGCTTTTTGTCCTCCATTTTATCCTTTCAACAACAGCCCTGCAAGATATGCTAGGCTGAGAGTGAAGGACTGGCCCAGCATCACCTAGTGAGCTTCCATGTCGAAGCGGGGATTTGAACTTGGGTCAACTAGTTTCTAGTCTGACACTAATCACTACACCACGCTGACAAACACACCCCTTGTCACATTTTCCCTTTTCTTGCTGAGTGACAGCATGGCTCGTAAGGGAAAGGGGAGAAAATCCATTAATGGACTAAGTGGTGGAAGGGAGAATGTCAGGCAGCAACATGCAGCCCTGTGTTATTTTCAAAGTGGAACTTAGCTCTCTGCCCCCTTGTCCTAGTAGTGACAGGTGTGTTTTTAGTAGCATAGTGGCAGCCACTCTAGCAGTTTTTATTTTTCTCCACATTAAAGGGGGAAAGCCCTGCTAATTGCTAAGAGTTGTGCTTGGAATTGGCATGATTCTATGGGATATTCCTTTTCAATGGGAGGGTTTTCTGCTTTCTGTATAGGGGAAATCCCCAGGTGGAATCAGCCAAAGATGATATTCAGGTGTTAGATTGCTTCCCCCTTGTTGCAAGTTATGTGACAAACAACTGTGACAACTTCATTATATTGCCTTCTTGCCAGTTTTATTGCAAAATCCTTCTGAATGGGATACTCCAAAATCTGCAAGGTATCAGGGCAAGCCATGAAGAAAGCAGGCTCTTGCAAAGGTTGCCATCTTTTTGGCCAGGAAGAGGTTCTCTGCTTTTCACAGCAGCTCTGCAATTTGGCATTCAGTAGCTCTGCCCTTCTATAGCAGGATGTCATTTAGGCTCATCAGTTCCCTGGTGGGTGAGGGGGATCCCCCACTTTTGTGGGCTTTGGCCTGCCGCCAGCCAGCTGGCTGACAGGGAAACCCCACCCCCAAACAGACATCCCTGCATGACACTGGTGACAGTGCTCTACTTTGGAGGCAAAACTCTATGGTTTGTAGTTGTTTTTACCTTGGAGTTTTGCCCCAAAAGTAGAACATCAGTCCTGACATCATCAGCATTATGATGCCACTTCCGGAAGTGATTTCAGTGCATTGCTGATATCCCTGCCCACCCCCAGAATACCCCCTCAAATCTCTCCACTGGCAGGAGGAAGGCACCTGCCTACCCCAATGTCATCTTTTGAATTTCCAGATGCTGAATTACATTTTTTTGCTTTTTTAAAGTGGTAAGCTGAGAGATAGAATTTTAAATGTTCCTCCTTTATGATACACATTTAAGAATGACATTCATGTAAGAAGCTGGAAGAATAGTGAATCATGAAAGAAAGAACTAAATGATCTTGTTGAAAATGCTGGTTTTTTGGCACTGTTGCTACTTTTATCAAGGGAAAAGCTGTAGCCATTGGTCATCTATAAAGGGCAGCTGATTTCAATGTATGTGAAAGGAACAGATGTTTTATTCCTTTATTTACTGTCTATTTTTTGAACATTTCAGTAGAGTTTGTAGATCAAGCGTGTCAAACATCCAGCCCAGGGGCCAAATCAGACCTCTGGAGGGTTCCTATTAGGCCCCTGAGCTCTTGTCTGCTTCCTTCTCCCTCTCCCTTGCTTCCTTCTGCATAACAGCTTGCTTTGCCAGGCTTTCTCAAGTGCACAGGAGCTACAGAGCAAAGCCATTTCTCCATTGGCTGAGGCTCCTCCCTTGGGGATGAAGGAAGGAGGAAGAGCTTGATTTGCCAGGCTCTCTCAATTGCAAAGCAGAGCTACTAAGCCAAGCCTCTCTTCCTTCTATTAGCTGAGGCTCCTCCCCCTCCTAGTCACCTGGGGAAGGAAGGAAAGAGCCAGAGCTTCCTTTGCTCAGTTCACTGGATCCCATAGAAGAGATTGAAAGAAAGCACCTTTAAGACCAATGAGTGCTAATGTTTTAAGCATGTTTTATTTTAAGTTTTTAAAAAAATAATCTTTAATTATGTTTGTCTGTGTCCTTTATAAAATTTATATTTCTGCTGCCTAATCTTAAATAGGTGCACACATGGTCCGGCCTGACATGGCCCAGCCCAACAAGGTCTCATTTATGTCAGATCCAGCCCTCATAACAAATGAGTTCAACACCCTTGTTTAGTTCTTTCCAGGTGATCTGTCCTCCAAGGCAAGACCTGTTCAGCTACAACAAAGGAACTGGACCATTCTCTTGGTCACTGAAAGCTTCTGTTACTGCTGCTACTCAGAGTAGTATTTAAATATTTATACTGATGAGAATAGAGGCTGAACTAGAAAAAAAGAATCTGATAAGGGTTGTTTCAGAACTCACTAGAGGCAGCAGCTGGTTAGTTTTATTTTAAAATTCTATTTTTAAATGTCTGGAGTGGGAATGTTATTAATGTGTTATTTTCATTTGAAATGTGACCTGCATTTACAGCAATATAAGCTGGGGGCTGGATCTGGCAGAGCCCTTCCATGGGCAGAAGGATTTCTGCCAGTGAAGCATGACTTCCTTACCTTGCGCTTCTGCTGCAGTCCAGGGTGCCTCCCTTCACTAAATGCAGCTTTTCAAGGGGCATTTTGGGCTACAGCTGCAAGAAGAGGAAATAAGAGAGTCAAGCTCTGCAGATGGAAATTAAGGTTACCAACTATTGCATCCCTTTAGCAGAGACTTCAAATGTAGAAATTGCATGGTAAATAATGTCCCATTAAAAAAGCAGGACATTTTTTGCCCATGTTGATGGCAGCTCTGATGGAAAAGTTCTGTGGGATCCACCTCATTCTAATTTCATAGATGGAAAATGAAAGAAGTAATGCAGGTATCACCTGAAAAAGCTGCTAAAGGAACATCCCTCTCCCTAGCATGTTACTCTGAAAAATCTCCAAAGCCCCTTGCTTTAACAAGTTTTTGGCAAACAGAACCACCCTGAGCTAAATAACACTGGAGTTCTTTGATTAGAACACATAATTTGGCTCTAAAATTTATCCTGATAGCCTGATTTGGATCAGGAAGGCGGTAGACTTCTCCCTCCACCCCCAGGGCAATTTTCCTGATTAGAAATGGCATCTTCAAGCTCCTGGTGGCAGGGAGAAGATGGTAGGGAGAAGACAGATACAACAGGGTGTTTCCCTTTTTCCCCATGGGGAGGGGGCTAATTAGGTAAATGGAACAGGGAAAATTACACTCCTCTTTCCTAGTTCTGTAGCTCTAATAGAGATCCTGCCCCCTCCCTCGATGCTTAGGGCCAAATCGCATTTTCGGAGTTCCAGTTATGACACTCCATCCTCCTGGGTAGTTTGGTCTTGGGGCATTCAGCAAATCATCTCCTTGGCACAATTGAAGTACAGGCCTCATGGCTAAGGGCAGCAGCAAGACATGGCCAGGGGAGGAGGGTAGTTTCTGTTTCCCCAAATATTTCAAACCTACCAGTGCTCCCAGCTGGCAAACAGAATGCCAGCTGGACAGAGGAAAGTGACCCTTTAATCAAGGTTTAATGAATTGAAATGACGAGTTGAGAAGCATTTCATGACTGGAAGTGGGGGGGGGGGGAAATCACCTAGTAATTGCTTGCAATTAAAACATATTATTTTAGTTACACTATTTGCAGTCTGCCTTTTTAACTGAGACTCCAGGTCTATTACACAGTGTGAGTCAACAGGATGAATCATTCAATAAACACTGAAATTGGATTTGTGTTGTAGAGCCAACTAGAAATCAAAAAAGCAGAATTAAAGGTACAGTTCAAAAGTTAGGCACTCTCCCCATTGCTAGCTTTCTGTTTGAGGTATCCTAGAGTAAAAAGTCTTGTCTCTTTTAAGGATGCTTCCTGCACGCCTCCTGGCTGTGTTTGTCTAGAATAAAGGCAGCAGCTGTGAGGATCTAGCCTTAATGCTTTGCCTTTAGCTTTCACTCTTGTTTAAAATCGATTATGGCTCTTCTGGCAGAAGCACTCTCTTCTGTGTTTTACAGAGGCTGATCTCCAGTATACAGTAGTAGCTCATGAAGCTGTGCATTTTATAGAGCAAACTGCGGCTTGGGAGCCACATTTGGCTCTTTCACACACATTGTGTGACTCAAAGCCCCCACTGCCCATTCAGCTAACTTGGAGACAGCATTTCTCTCTTTGTATCACTTTGCCAAGCCAGCTGGCAGCTTGGAGAATGCATTTCAAGTTAAAGTTGCTTTCTTTCTCTTCCCTCCCTCTGTCCCCCCCTCCAACATCTGACATTCATGTCTTAGGGCTCTCAAACATCTGACATTTAGTCTATGTGGCTCTTACATTAAGCACATTTGGCCATCCCTGATGTATGGTGTAAATAGTGCAAGGTGTCCTTTCCTTTTAACTGGGAGAAATACATTTTGAAACTAGATTACTGAAAAGGCCAGACTGTCTGTTGCATAAACAAAAAACAATGCCGTGAACAAATTAATACAAATATATTCTATTATTTTTATTCAATATTGAACAATGTTCAATCAATACTTATGTTCATATTATTCTTAGTAAGTAAAAATTCAAAATTCAACCAATAATCCAGTTTATCAATTTTTAATGCACAGAGCTTAGATTGCTGAAAGGATGCCCCAAGCTCTGTGCATTGAAAGTTGATAAATTGGAACTAATCTTTTCAACACAAGCCCTTTAATTGAGGAAATTTGGATAGCAATTGGTCTCTTGGTTGAATTTTGAATTTTTGACTTAGAATAATATGAATATAAGTATATTCATACATACAAATATAATAGAAGACATTTGTAGTTATTTGTTCATTATATTGTTTTTGGTTTATTCTCCTTTTCTGTGAATCTCTCAATTATCTGTCTTAGATGGGCAGCATCATGACCAAAAGACACCCGGTGTGGCTAAGGGCTGAAGCTCCACTGATGAGCCTTATCCCAAGCAAGTTTTCATGCCAAGATAGCGGTAGGAGGGAGGGAAGCTGAGCACCTGGCCTGGCCCTTGCATTTCCACAGCTGCATCAGAGGCTTCAGTTAAGGCCTACAAGACGACATGGTGGGAGGAAAATTATTCCCATCCATTCATTGAAGCTGTTGCCAATATGGGGGTCAAAAGGGCAACATCTCTGCCATCAGGCTCTGCTGTGCATAAAGTACAGCTGTTAATGCTCTTCTCGCTAAACAATAAGAGGCATTTTTTTTCATTTGAGCTATTTGCATTTAAAATCAGACTGTGAGTGACCTTTTGGATTTTTCTCTGGCATCTGCTGCTTAACAACTTGCAGCTATCCAAGACAAAATTCAGAAAGATATAAAAGCTGACAGGATATAAGAAAACATCTGCCCCAGTTTCCAGATTATTTTTCCTTGTCAGGGATGAGTCAGCAGCCAGGAAGGAATTCCTCTGCCTTTCCTTTTATCTTGACCTGTTCACTGCTCCTTGTTGCTATTCAGGATATGTAGAGGAATCTGTATGAAGATGAACTTCCAGCAGCTGTAAATTAACTTCCAGGTGCTGGTGTGTTAAGAATAATCAAGACTTAACAAAAGTGTACTTGTTATAGATATACTCACTATTCAGCTTTGTAAAGTAACTTATAGGGTTGCCAGTCCCCACATTGGAGGTGGGGGATTTCCCACAGGCACCACCCCCCATTGCCCATCAGCTGGAGCAGGAGGAAGGACCTGGCTGTGTTATTGGTGATGTCACTTCCAGTGTGTGTCAGAAGTGATGTCACCATGCTGGCAACATCAAGGGCAAAGATTCTATGGAGACCTGGCAATCCTGTAAATTAAGTTCGTGCATGCATGATTATCATCCATCTTCACTGAAGGCATTATTTATATATTTATGTAGTATATTTCAATCTCATTTTTTCCCTAAGGAGCTCAGGCAGTAAACACCAGTATCCCCATCTATATTTTACCCTTACAACAACCCTGTGAGGTAGATTAGGCTGAGAGAGTGTGACTGATCCAAGAGCGGCATGACATCACTTCCAGATTTTCCCCAGAGGCAATATAGCACCATTGTGCTGATGGCACCCTTTCGTGTTTCCATCCCCTCAAACTCCTGCCAGCAACCCTTCCCCCAACACTCTGCACAAGGAAGAAGAGAGAGGTATATGTGTGATACCAATAACAAGCTGGATTTGTCCGGTTTAAGATTAATTTCATTTTGAGATGAGGTCTGAATACAACCCAAATGATGGTATAATAACATGCAAGACAGCTTTAAAAAAAAAAAAGATGTCAAATACGATAGCACAATGGAAATACAGCTCTTCTTTCTTCACTCCCTGTGAGTTCTGAATGTTATTAGATAAGATTCTTGGAATTTCCATGTATTCCTAAGGTTATCCCAAGTGTTTGAGAGAGTTTTGAAGGGGAAATTCAATGGAGTTATAAAGATAAGCTTACACTGGGGATTGAGAAGAATCAGTCTCAAGCTATGTGGATATTCCCTTTCCCCTCTGAGGTTGGGACTGTCATCCAGCAACAAGGGGGACCAGTGCAGTCCTCTTGAAGGTGGGCCTTGTTAGGTTACTGCATCAACCCTGTGTGCAAATACCCTAGCAACTGGAACTTTGTTGGAATTACTTCCATTTCAGCCATTATGGGGTTAACAAATGTTAGCTGCTAGTAAACAGGATATGATGTTATGCAGGGCTTTTTGTTGTAGAAAAAACCCAGCAGGAATTCATTTGCGTATTAGGCCACACATACCTTGATGTCACCGGAAGTGATTTCACCCATTCAGTAGGCTACTTTCTGCATATTGACTAGGGTTGCCAAGTCCAATACAAGAAATATCTGGGGACTTTGGGGGTGGAGCCAGGAGACATTGGGGGCGGAGCCAGGAACAAGGGTAAGACAAGCATAATTGAACTCCAAGATGGGCAATTATGCCACTGATGGACCTCTGCTCCATATTTTTATCCAATCCCCTCTTAAAGCTGGTGATAAGTCCTCAAGTGACATGTGGATCCACCCCCCAATGCAAATCTGCACTCCGCCATGGTCCTACATCTGGGGGGGGGGACTGCTTCCCGCGCTGCCACCGAGTCAGCTGACCAGAGGGGGAAGCCCCGTCCCCAGAGGATCATGGGCTCTTCAACTCTGGTGTGTATGTGTTGCTGTGAAGGAAGGCACGATGGGCAGCTGGTCCCATGCTCCATTGCTGCTGCCCTTCTGGCACTTGCTCGCTCGCCCTTCCCAGCAGTCCCTGCCTTCCCCCACTTTGGCCAGGCGACTGTCTGTCCCCCAGCTTCAAGTGCCCAAGGCAACCCCGGCACCTTCTTTTCCGAGTCCAACACCGCCTCTCCCGCCTGCCCATTGATTAAGGGCATTCCCCTCCCCAGCAACAGAAGCCGCCCACCCGGCTGCCTGCCCGCCTGCCCACCCACACCAGTTCACCGCCGGGAGTTGACCTGCCCTCCCTCGAGTCAAGGCAGTCAGAAGAGCCAGTCCTGCCGAGTCCCGCCACCCGTGTGCAGTCCTGTCACCTGCTGGCTCCTGTAGAAAGCGGCCGCTCTGCTGGGGGTTTCCCCAAGTGGCTGTGCTGCAGCCCCTGGTAGGAAGCGAGGGCGCGGGGGGGGTGATGCGGCTGGAGCCGTCGTCACTGCAAAGTGGCTGCGGGCGCCAAGGCGGTGAGCGTGGCTAGCAGCAAAGGAGCTCACTTTTCCTTCATTTGCTTTGCCGCCGCAGAAGAGGCCCACAAGCGCGCTTCCCTCCCTCCTTCCGGGGACAGCCGGCCCTCCACCACCAGGGTGCGGAAGAGCCCCCAGCCAGCTGGGCTGAGGCGGGAAGGGAAGCTGCTCCACCAGAAAGAAAAGGGCTCTGAGAAGGAGCGCCCAGCTCCAGCGGTGCGAGACCTCGGTGGACAGCCAACCCAGCCAGAGGCCCGCTTGCGCTCGGCTCGTCTTGGTGGGAAGGTGGGAAGGGCTGCCATTCCCCCCCCGCTTTCCAGATTTTTGGCGAGCGGGGGGAGGAGGCTCCAAATCGGGGGTCTCCCGCCCAGGCGGGGGATTTGGGACCCCTAATATTGACACAGAACAGTACAGTGCCATCAGCTCCATTTCATGAATGTGTGTTTTCACACAGCCCAATGACAGACCTTGTTTTGCCCCCCTTCCCCAAACATGGCTGGAGAGAGAGACCCACATGCAGCAGAGCAGGTAGTGGCAGGCCCAGCTTCTCCTGGGAGGGGGCACGTGGGCAGCTCTGTGGCTTTCACTCTCTTTGCAAGCCCACTAGAGGGTGGAGGCAGCAGAGAGGACAGAACACATGGTCTGGAAGTGTGTGGTTGCCTAGTGCCTTTCCTCTGCTGGAAACCTTTGTTTGAGCCTGCCGGACACGTTCCTGTGCATTCCTGATGTTATGTTGTTTGTATCCAATTAGTAACTGTCAGTAGTATGCCTGGAAAACCAAAAAGGAAATGTGTTGACCTGTAACCTTTCTATTGGACAGTTAGCACCTTGTTTATGATAATGCTTTGATCTTGTATGTAAGCTTAACAGTTGATATTCTGATCTTTGTGCTGCTGGAATCAAGAAAGTAACAAGGACCACCATTACAGAAATAGCCATGTAGCTGTTAGGATGTAATTAGCAAGGTAGAATGCATTGTTTTATTTTCTTTACTCTCAAGGACCTTTCCCTAGTGTTTTCCAGTAAACTTTAATTTCTCTTTAAAAGCATGTGTCTTGTCTCCATCCTGTCTGGGTATCACCTCTGAGTTTTAAGCGAATATTTCAACAAACCTTCTGAACTGTGTCAAAATTTGCATGCCATCTGTGACCCAAACTAGCTGGAAGAAATAATATTGTGACAGTATTCCCTCCAGCAGTCCTGATGCCCAACCCAGATCTGCTATAATAATTGTGTGATCTGCTCCAGGAATGTGGAGTTTGCATATTTTATTCTCTTTCTTGTGACTACATCAGACTGTAAAACAGGGCAGCTGAGGCTGGATTGGAGGGTGTGCACGGTTCGACTTTACCACTGAACTACAGTCATCCTGGCATCCTGACCAATCTTTTTTTTTTTTAAAAAAAGGGTATTGTGCAGGCAACCCTGCTGGGCATTGATCTGATTTGATAACTTCTAATTCCCTGAATCACAAATATGGTAGAAAGGTGTTATTCAAATATATTTTTTAAAAGTGCTGTTCTATTCCCAGTGTGACTTACAAGTGTATGGACTTAAACACTGATGCAACATTGGAAGTGGACCAAAGGCTCATAAAACAAGTCAGGGATCTGTTTTAAGACTGTCTGCAGGAATACTTATTTTGTACTGGTGACACATGTAAGAATCAGGCAGGTTTGTAAAAACATTAAGCAGTTAAGCTCCCCATTGGGTATTTTCGGTGTCTCTTTGTGATTCCTGTTTGTTAGCTTGTGGGATTCTATGACAAATGGGCAGAGTGCATCTATAGGCTCCTAGCTTCAGTTTATGAAGAACAGATGTGTGTGCAGTCTGGAAGGAAACTAAATCTGGAATCTGCTGAAGGTCTGACAGAAGACGGGGGATTAGGAAGAATCAGCCTCAAACTATGTTGGTATTCCCCCTTCCCCTCTGGCTGTTTTTATTACATCATTGGTGTGTGTCAAAATGGTGAGAGTAATTTAATAATATCCTGGGGATAATAATGTTTCATACTTCAGCCACAATGTAGAACTGTAGAGCAGAGTTATTTGCAATAAAATTGTTCTGTTACTTTTGAGTTCAAAACTAGCAGGTAATGTTCTTTCACAATTTCTTTCTAAATACTGAAATTTTACTATAACCTTGCATTAATTCTCACTAAGAAGTGTTTCATGAAAGTGGGAAGAAAACACTTTTGCTGAGATTTTTAACAGGCATTCTGCTGTGTTAGTATTAGTGTGTGAAAGGGGCGAGGGAGAAGGGAGAGAGAGAAACAGCTTTTCCCCAAGTCTGTTTTGGAAGGAGGCTGAGGTGGCCCTGTGGGAGGCCAAAAGCTGGCACTTGGAAAGCATTCCATACCAGATGATTTAATTTATCTATTTTAGAATTCAGCCACTTCAGCTGAGAACATTTAAAGCAGTTACTTTTCTTTAGCGATCAGGATACCAACTGGAAGACTGAAGAATGAAAATGGATTTTGCTCAGCTGTCTGTGTGTCAGGAGTTGGTTGAAAAAGTTAGCTGCCAGTGCCCAAAGAGACTGTGAGATGCTGCATGAGCAGGAAACACAAGGGCAAAGAACAGCTGATATTTCTGGCTTAAAAAAAAATCATCCTCAGCCAGTGCCAAATACTGCGCACACTCAGTTTGAAAAATATCTTTATAAATAAAGGCAATTCTTTTTTTCTCAGCAAAGCTTGTCACAGTTTTTTAAAAAAGAATTGTTCATAGTTGCCTATTTTCTTTTTTTTTAAACTACTAAAGTGTTTTTAATTTTATTTTTTGATAGAAGATACCCAAAGAGAAGGTAAGCTAGCACCTTGATGTTAAATTAACTTTTTCTTTCTGTGGCCAGAAATTATTCGATGGTGATAAAACTACCTAGTTTATATTCTCCCATGAAAACTCATAGCAAAGTGGTTGGATTTATTAATACTACTTGGGCAGCTTCATCTTTTCCATTTATTCTGCTCAAATGAATAGATTTTAGAATATTTGTAAACATCTAAAGAAAAAGAAATGGTTTGGTAATGTCAGTTTGAATCAAAATATTTTAAAATCTTGTAAACACATTGAGTAGAACTACCGTAGTTTATAAACCTAGGACATTGTCTTATTCTAGTAGTAGTAATGTAAACAACTTGAGAATTTCTGGCACACATTGCTGAATGCTGATAATCCTTCAAATGGTTCATTGTCATCATTTCTTGTGAGAAACTATGTTGGTAGTCCCTAATTGTTGGCATTCACAGGACCATGAATTAACTACTTATATAATTCTATTCAGGGGGGCAAACATTTCAGGAAAATAATTTTGAGAGTGATTTCTGTGGGTACATTTTAACATTGAAACATGTGCAGAGAGTATGCATATGTATGCACCTTGTGTTTCTTGAAGTTGGTTCCATAGTTAATTATTGATAACAAGACCATGTGAAACTGCTATAAAGACTATTTTGTTGCTGGTCCCAGGATCAGTTCCTCTTATCACATAATTAATCCTTGTCTCTGGGAGCCAAAGTTGGAAGCGATAAACTTGTCACAGGCTGCCTGCTCTGCTTAGACTGAGTGTTGGCACACTAAGTATCATATTTATGTTTCTGAGTGATGTGTTAGGAGCAGGGCTTTTTTTTTTTTTTAGCAGGAATGCACAGGAAGACAGTTCTGGCTGGCCTGGTATCAGGGGAGTGTAACCTAATATGCAAATGAGTTCCTGCTGGTTTTTTCCTATTAAAAAAAGCCTTAGTTAGGGGTAAACTGTGGGAATAAATCCACAGTTCTAAGTATAGTTATTCACAGAGGTCGTTTTGTAGAAAAATAGGTGGTGTAGCTCATCCAGGGATTGTTATGCAGCTGCACCTACTATTCAATGGACAAGGTAGAGAGAAGAGGGGGGAACCCTCAGAAAGGTTCAGGAGCTGTGCTCCTGTGAGCTCTTGCTGAATCCGAGGCCTGGTTATTCACCCAATAGATATAAGCTGCGATAGTATGGTAGTTTTAGGGTTATAGTGGTGTTGGTGCCCAGAGGCAAGAAGTTAGGTTAAATCAGAAAGTGGTATACTGAGGTAAATTTGCCAGGGACTGGGTAATCCCTGAAGATTTGGGAGTGGGAGCCTAAGAAGGGTGAGGTTTAGGCAGGGGAGGGACCTTATTGGTGTATAATGCTATAGAATCCATCTTCAAAAGTGCTCGTTTTCTCCAGGGGAACTGATCTCTGTCTCCAGTTCAGGAGATCGTCAGCCACCACAGCCTTGAACCACAAGTTTACACCTAGTAAGTGAGTACTAGACTTCTGTATCTCCCATTAACACTGGTCATATGAAAGAAGGTTAAATCAAGCATAGCTAAATTAAGACATGAGCTAATCTAAGACATGTGGATGAGCACTAGAACTTTCTGTTCTAACTACCTATGTCACTGTCTAAGTTTACAAAGAAAGATGCCTGATACTTTGGTAAATGGAGACAGAAGATGTTAGCAAAGGTTTATGTATTGGTGGAGAGTGGTTGAGTTAGAAATCACCTGAATGCCCAGCAGTATTCAACATTTTTAAACAGTGAGTTGAATCCAGCTAGCTTTTTACTCAGTCTTAATTAATTCCTTTCCTTACTATAACCCCATTCCACATGGCTTTTGTCCATAGAGGTTCCATGATCCCAACATAGCCTTTTGGGAGGTCAAAAGGAATTCATACATCCCTTTTTCTCCAGTAGAAAACTGGTTGGATCCAACCCACTGATTCTGCCTTTAATTCCATCCTGCAATGTAGAAACCACTTTTGTTTCCTTTTTATTTTAAAAACATAAAACAAAAAAGTGGTGATGTTGTGTTATAACCTATCATGGATTGCAACAAAGAATCTTCTACTCTGAGCATTGTTTACAAGTTTAGTGCTTGCCATATTATCATGTGTCACCATGACAGAGCATGACATGAAACATGCAGTAAGACAGAGCAGGAAGCTTGTTAGTAAACGGTGTCAGCTGTCATGCCCGTGTTGGGGAATGCTTTATTAAAACGCGGACTATCAGTGTAGAACTTCCATTGATTGGGTTGGATTGTCATGGCTGTTCTTCAGAGATCCCAGAGTATTAATATACCACGTGACAGGAGTTCTTATGCTTGTATACATGTCCAGTTAAGACTGTGGTGTTCTCTAATCCTAAAATTCTGCTTGATGGCATGCTAATAAAATTGATTTTCCGCCCTTTCAGCTGACATCATGATACAGCATTTTGGATGTTTTGGCCACATTAATTGGAGACCTCAAATTTCTTTCTAACAAACTTTCAAAACCAGTATGGCTCCACTACAGCTTCATGATTTTGTACTGGAGAGAACTGTTCATACTTCAGATTCTCTCAACATGGAGGGCTGCATTTCAGTGGTAGAGTACCTGCTGGCAAAGATCCTGACCATAATATTGTAATGGTATGACTCAGTATAGAGGCACCTTCATGTGTACGTATACTGTTTTGTACCAGGCAGAATTTTCCACTGCTTTCTAGACACATCATAGATCCAGAGGATTTCTAGAAACATCATAGAATCATAGAGTTGGAAGAGGCCTCCAGGATCATCTAGTCCAACCCCCTGCACAATGCAGGAAATTCACAAACACCTCCCTCCCCGCAGCTCCAGTGATCCATCACAGAACTAGAAATAAGAGCTCATCTTGCCCAGGGAGAGGTGGTTAGAGAAATTCCACATGCAACCTAAAGGGAAAATGTGATTTTTGTGTACAGAGTGGCTTCTTTTCATAAGAACACTGGCATCTGGATGCAGCAACATTCTCTCCTTATACCTTGCTCATCTGTGGAAGTGATCATATAGCCCTTAATAGAATTAGGCCACCATTGCCACATTTTTCTAAAATCATTCTCTCAATGATTTTGGATGTGAAACGCAGTTTGGAGTCTAAGGGAGTTCTCCTGTAGGATGGCAGATGTGTTGTGTTTTTGCACTGTAGACTTAAAAAGCATGCTCAGTCATTGTGTGTAATGGGTGCATGCAGAATTGTTCCATTTTTAGTTTTTAAGACTGATATTTTCACCCTGACCTGGATGGCCTAGGCTGGCCTAATCTTGTCTAATCTTAGAAGGGTCAGCTTTGTTGTTACTTGGATGGGAGACCACCAAGGAACTCTAGGTTCGCTATACAGAAGCAGGCAATGGCAAACCGCTTTTGTTCATCTCTTGCTTTGAAAACCCCATGAGGAATTACCATGTCCAATGTTGCCTCTAAGCTGCAGAGTCCTGTGAGCAAAAATTCTACTTTGTGAACTACTGGCATTAAAGTTGTAAGGTACTGGCATTAAAGCTGTGAGCTACTGCATAAATTATTGTGCTCTGGAGTCATCCTTCCTGAGCTAAGACAAAAGTGTTGGAGTTGGAGGCTAAAAATCTGTGAGCTAGCTCCTGCTAACTCAGCTTAGAGGGAACACTGCATAAGTCACCTGTGATTTAGTAGCACTTTCCATCACCATATTCACTAACATAGTAGTATAAAGAATTATGACTATTAAATAATGGGTATGATCCACCTGAAGAGAATTGTATTTAGGTCACTTATACTGATTTTAGTAAAAAGGAGGAGAAAGGAAAAGAAATATTAGGACATTCTTAATGCTCCCACTGAAATCAGTGAAATGCCCACCATAATCTAATCATGTTTAATAAAAAGCAAGGCCCACTGAGTTCAATAAACACCCCGTAGTAAATTTGTTTAGGATTTAAATTATAAAAGTGACTGGACCATATCTATAGTTCTTTTGGCATTCCTAAATCTGATCCAGTGCTTTAAAAGTATGAGAAATTATCAGAACTGATTCTGTATGTAATAAATAAGCACTTTATGTGTAAGAGCTGTTTTGGCATGGAATGATAAACTTAGGTTGAGGTGATACCTTGGTAATTTATCATTCCCCCCTAGGGTTGCCAAGTCCAATTAAAGAAAAATCTGGGGACTTTGGGGGTGGAGCCAGGAGACATTGGGGGTGGAGCCAGGAACAAGGGTGTGACAAGCATAATTGAACTCCATGGGAGTTCTGGCCATCACATTTAAACGGACAGCACACCTTTTTAAATGCCTTTCTTCCATAGGAAATAGTTAAGGATAGGGGCACCATCTTTTGGGGCTCATAGAATTGGACCCTCTGTTCCAATCATTTTGAAACTTGGGGGGTGTTTTGGGGAGAGACAGTAGATGCTGTACAAAAAATTTGGTGCCTCTACCTCAAAACCTAGCCCCCTCAGAGCCCCCAATACCCACAGATCAATTCCCTATTATTCCCTATGGGACTCATTCTCCATAGGGAATAATAGAGTGTCCAGTAGACATTCCCCCCCACACGCTTTCTAAAGGGGGGGAGGGCCTCCAAACCAGGGAATCCCCTGCCCCTCCCTCTCTCACACACACAAATACTTACTAGATCTTCTTCCTGCAGAACTTTACTTGCTGTGAAAACAAAAGCAAAAGAAAGGGAGGGGCCGTTCTCCATGGAAACTATTACTGACCCTTTCCAATGAAGCCCTTCCTGTTTCCTGCGCAGCCTTAAAGGCACACATTTTACAAACGGATCAGTTTGCAGGTTTCTAAACCTGCAGGAGCTCTACAACTACATGATGACTTTGGGGGTGGGGCTTCCCCCACTGGCCAGCTGGCTGGGGGTGGGGAGAAGCCTGCAAAAACGGGGGATCCCTGGCTGGGACCTGGGGATTGGGAAGCCTACACGCATGTTCTTTTCTCTCACTGGCCCAGAGCGAGTGGCACCAAAATTTGCGCCGTTTCTCCCCCCCCCCCCGCTTCCGGATTTTTGGAGAGGGGGAGGAGGCTGCGAATTCGGGGGTCCCCCGCCAGGGCGGGGGGGGGGGTTGGGAAGCCTATTCCCCCCCCCCCTCAATCCACTTCAATTCTGTCATTTCCATTATGCTGAAGACATTTTGGAACAGTGATAAACTACCTAGTTTATGGTTGCCACATTAACATTGTGGGCTAAAAGACCTATTACATATTCAGTCCTTTTTGGTTAAAAAAACCACAACACTTTCTTTTGGCAAAAGTTGGCTCCCCACAGAACAGCCATCAGATTTCATCAAAGGTAGGTATAGTTAAATTGTCATAGCCAGCACCCCTCCAAAGTCAACATTATCTTTAATGTAGATGCACTCTGCTGTCACTGCTTTGACTGGTATCAACAGATCCCAAAGGATAAGGGTTCCCTCCCCCCCATTTCTCATATGAAACTGAGAAGCATGGATTCCTGGTTAGAGAACTGGCTGCACTCAACTCATAGAACTGTATTTGTTCTAGTTTATTTCTTTTAAGCTGTGACAAGAGCGAAGGAGACCCCCTAGGTTGAAATGTGGTATCCCATGGATATGTTTGTTTTTCCATTACAGTTGTTTAGTTATTCAGTAACTGAATGATTATTCAGGAAAGGCAAATACCTCTGTACAAGGTTATGTGTTTTTAAATAATGAGTTGGCAAGAATTTTACTGGATACTGCACTGAGTCTCAGGTGTTGTCTCTCTTTAGATTAGTAATGTCTTTAAAAAGAAAGTCCTCAAAAGTATTAACATAGTGGAGAAGAACTGAACCTTGTACATACTTAGTGGAGCAATTACCTTTACTGTATCCTCTCAGATTTTATATATTTGTTTTTAGAAAGATTAAAACAGGGGCAGATTGGTCACCATGGATGAAGAGCCACTAAAGTTGGAGAAAGGCTACCATCCCATTGATCCATACCATACCATCCATATCCCATTCCAACAAGAACTACCAGCTTTCAATTTCATTTGGTGTCACCAAGTTTTAGTGTTATAGGTAGAACAAATTATTTCTTAGTCTCTTTCCATATCACACACAAGTTTGTAGATCCCCATCATGTTCCTTCTTAGCATTGCTTCCCTTTTTCTGTACTTGCTCTAGAACTGTATACCATGGTCCAAGCATGGTCACACCATAGATTTATGTAAAGGCATTACAATACTTGAGGTCATCCTTTCAGTCCTTATCCTTAAGTCCAGCGGTTTTTCATTGCTGCCACAGAATGAGTAGATTTCTTATTTTTATTTTTAATTTAGAACTTTTTAAGGGGATAAAAAACACAGAAGGGAGGTGAGGGAGAAGAGTAAAAGGTACCAAAGCACAATATAAATGGCAGTTTTTGATTCAAATATGTGTATTTTTAGGAGAAATAGATGGCATGATCACTTAAAAAGCTGCAATATCAGCCTACTCAACTCAATTTATTCTACTATAACTCTTAAATGAGCTGTTCACCATGATACCAGGATTTTTTACCTGGTTATTCATAACCACTTCAGTTCCCAAATGCATACATTTGATGTTAGGATTGTGCATGTAAAGTGCTGTCAAGTTGCAGCCAACTTATGGCGACCCCAGCAAGGAGCTTTCAGGGCAAATGATTGAACAGGTGGTTTGCCATTGCCTTCAACTGCAGAATCTTCCTTGGTGGGCTCCCTTCCAAGTACCAACCCTGCTTAGCTTTTGAGATCTTATGAGATCAGGCTATACCATGTCACCTTCTTTCCTGATATTAGGATTTCTTGTCCCAATATGGATCATTTTATACAGCAAGTGTTCAAGATTTTTTTTTAATTGGGTTCAGGGTTAGGGCATATGTTGAATCAGATCTTTTAATATTCTCAGAGTTGTAAAGAATGATACAGTTATGAAAGAATTAGTGCTTGAGGAAAGGTTGCCTGACTCCCAGTGGTGTTTGGGAAGATGATACTATGTTGTTGAAGTAATGTAAATATGCAGTTGGTGCCTCTAGGCCCAAGTTGTATAATATGTAAATAAACCTGGAGAGTTCCTTCACAAGCATCTGGGAAGTTCTATGGAAGACCTGAAGGATCTTCTGAAGTTCCTTTTATAACACAACAAAACTAGAAGGCACGAAAGTGGGGAACTAAATCATGTTGCAGTGTCCAGTTAGAAGCATGACCATAGCACAGATGGAAAAGATGATCCAGCTGTCACCTCTAAGCCATTTTGCAATGTTCTCAGAGGGTGCTAGGCAGCACTGAGGAACTGCTGCTTTGGCTTTTGGTTTCTGGCCTGTGGCCACACCTGTAGCCACAGGGAGGCCTGGGGAGCACAGCCCCTCCACCCAAACCCCCCTTCCACCTATATGGCCTCTCCTGGCGGCCCGGCAATCCTCACTGCTTTTACAGCCCCTGGTCTCTCCACAGCTGCTGCTCTAGCGCCATGATCTCCCTGCCCCTTTCTGCTGTGCCTTCCCCCTCCCTCCCACTGACTGACTGATCAAAGCGCTGGAAAAGCAGTGTGGAGGCTGGTGGTTCCTATGCCGCTGCCTCTTCCCACTTCCTCCCTGAATCGCCCCATCGGAGTAGGAGCCACCCGGCTGGGGAAATTGACAAGGGAAGGGCTGGGGGAGGAGGAAGTGCCCTGCAGGCAGTGGACTCCGACCCACATTCTCCGCATGTGACTCTGCAGCCTGCTGGTGTCCTTCCTTCATTCACTCCCTCGCCAAAAAAGGGTTCTTCGGACCTTACCTGGTAGGCAAGGAAGGAAGGAGGTAAGAGGGGGTCCCAGACCGGGCTAGTTCAGGCAGCTCCGTTGCTTGCCCGAAAGCCAGCTTAGCGGAGAGGGGAGGCGACTTTGAAAGAGTCCTGCTTTTCCGGTGCTTCAGTCGGCTGGAGAGAGTGGGGGCCGCAAGAGTGGTGGGCCCCTCCACCTGAAATTTAATTCCGTGCCCCCCCCCACCTAACATTTTCTGGCTACAGGCCCGCCTGTGGCATCCTGCAAGGTTCCATCTTGTCTTCCATCCTTTTTATCATCTGCATGAAGCTACTGGTATAAGGCATCTGGAGATCTGGGGTGAGTTGTTACCAATATGCAGGTCCGTAGCTATGGGAGGGCTGGGGGGGCCAGGCCGCTCTGTTAAAAAATCCCTTCCCTATGGAGGGCCTCTCCGTTGGAGGGCCTCCAGGACCCACACAAAAGAGAGGGAGAGAGAGAGCAGGGGGGACTGTCAGTGAGAGAGCGGCAGCAGCAGAAGCTGGTCGAAGCAAAAGCTGAAAAGAGGCAGGCCCAGGCTGAAGGGAGGGGGAGAGGACAAACCAGGAAAGGACAAACCCTCCTAAGAGGGAGGACTTAGTCCTGCCTGAACAGCTTGCAGGAAAGAGGCAATGCTAAGGCCAGCCCTTTCAGCTGCATTGCCTTGCTGCCCTCTTTCTTTGCAGGGTGCCCAGGCAAGTGAATGTTTGCCTTCTGCTGGATCCGTGTCTGGGGAGAGAAAGACAGCGAGAGGTGCTACAATGGCAAAGGGCAGCAGACAAAACAGAAGCAGGCGCTGTTGTGAAAGGAGCCGCAAGGAGCAAAGCTGTAAAACTTAAAGGAAGCAGCGGGGGCGGCTTGTTTGGAGGGTCTCACAGGATAGCTTGAGGCACAGGTGGTGACTCGGATGACTACCGTGCCCTTTAAATAGACTATGGGATGGTGGGGGTCACAGATATGTTTGGTCAAACAAACTTGGAATCCTGCCCCCCTTGCAGGTGCCATGGCTGCCAGGCTTGCAGGCGCCGCCCGAGCTGGCTCGGGTGGGGAGAGGGAGGAGCAGGAGGCTCCTGATAGCTTTGTCACTGGGTGCACCAGTCTGGGGGCCTTGATCTGGAGCACCTTCTTTCTCCTCCTCCTCTTTCTGCAGGGCTCCAAAAGGCAATCTCTCTCCCCTCCCTGCCCGCCTGATCACCCACTCGTTGCCTCTTCACTTAAGGGAGGTATGGTGGCTCAGTGGTAGAGCATCTGCTTGGTAAGCAGAAGGTCCCAGGTTCAATCCCTGGCATCTCCAACTAAAAGGGTCCAGGCAAATAGGTGTGAAAAACCTCCGATTGAGACCCTGGAAAGCCGCTGCCAGTCTGAGTAGACAATACTGACTTTGATGGACCGAGGTCTGATTCAGTAGAAGGCAGCTTCATATGTTCCTCCTCCTGCTGCCTCCATTCTGCTCACAGCCCTGCCCGGCAATGAGAAACTGCTTTTGCCCAAGATGGGGGAGCCATGATCAGCTGCTGCCAGTCCCCCAGGCAACAGTTAAGTGTCTTCCTGGAAGCCTCTGAGGCCAGGCTGTAGCAAAAAAATAGCTGAGGCCCCCTTCCATGCTCCAAGCAGGCAAGAGTTCCGTGGACAGGTTGAGGGCAGCGTGGTGGCGGTGGAGACTGCGAAGCTCCCTCCCACCAGATGCGGGCTCTTGCTGGGCCCCAGCACCTTAAAATTTCTCTCCTGGGCCCCTCCACCAAAACATTTCTGGCTATGGTCCTGCCAATATGCAGATGATACTCAACTCAACCACACTTTCAGTAGGTCCTAGAAAGGCTGTAGAAACTGTGAGCCAGTGCCTGGAAAAAGTTGTGGGGTAGATGAGGGCTAATAGACTGAAACTTAATCCTGACAAAACAGAGGGCTACTGGTGAGTGGAAGGACTGACCCAGGTACTGATGTGTCTCCTGTTCTGGCTGGGGTTACAGTCCCCTTGAGGAGCAGGTTTGTAGCTTAAGAACAGTGTTCTTTTCCCTCCTATTTCATAAGCAGCTGGCGGCAGTGACCTGGAGTGCCTTGAACCAGATGTGGCCTTTCTTGAACAAAAAAAGATTGTGCCACTGAGGTGCATGCCCTGGTAACATAGGGTTGGCAGGTCCTTCCTAATTTAGTGTAATCGACAGACCTGACTCCCATTTAAAGCAGTGAGACTGTCTTTCAAGAAACTGCATGTAGGATAGACTACTGTGTACAGTCAGCCTTGAGTCCCTGTGAGAAAGGCAGACTACAAATAGCATAAATGAAAAAATAATAATAAAAAATAAACAGACTGCAACTAATCATTAGGGTTTGTAGAATCTTTCGGGCTCAAGTGCAACTAAGTTTTCTGCAGGTTGACTATGAAGGCATGCTGTTTTTATTTTAATCAAGGAAAAACTCTACACACTTAAGTGTCAGTTTGGTGTGGTGGTTAAGAGTAGTGGACTCTAATCTGGAGAACTGGGTTTGATTCCCTCCTCCTCCTCATGCAGCCAGCTGGGTGACTGGGTCAGTCTCAGAGTGCTCTCAGTCCCACCTACCTCACAGAGTGCCTGTTGTGGGAAGAGGAAGGGACGGAGATTGTAAATTGCTCTGAGACTCTGAATGAAGGGTGAGGTATAAATCCAATATCTTCTTCTCATTCTTAAGAAGGAGCACACTTCATTTTTTTTTAATACATGCCTGACTTCAGAGAACAGCTGGCCACTCCCTTTAGAACTTTAATTTCCACATTAATTAGTGATATATAAAGCAGCAGAAAAAAGCTGTTACTCATCAGTGTGGTACTTCCGTCCACAATGTGCTTTGATGTATTGTCAGACAAGAAAGACCAGGGAGATGAGAGAGACCAGCTCTTTTCTGACATGAGCAAAAGGTAATTCCACGACTTTTCTAACTCAACTTTTTTGTAGTATATGCCAGAAATACACAGTGATCAGAAGAAAAACATACCCCCAAAATGCTTGATTTGTGTAGTTAGCAAACAGTTTGCAAAAATATGCAAAGTTGAACTACCCAGATTTGGAGTCCCAGTTAATGGCAACACAAGTATACCTATATTGTAAATCTGAAACAATCATTTTCCAGGTGGACTTCGTGTGTGAGAACAGCTGTGAGGTGACTTCTGATATGGGTCTGGGCTTTTGAGGTGGGGCAGGGGAGGAGAGACTTTGTGCAGTTCTGGAGGTATTGGAAAATTCATCTCCTTCAGCAATTGTGCTTTAAGTGGCCGTCTATTGACTGCTGCACTAAATATGAAGGGAGAAGAATATGTGGATAAACTGAGGGGATGACTTTTCTTCACTCTAATTCTTATGAATTGAGAGCACATATTAAATATCAAGGAGATGCATGGTGAGCATGCACTTATGTGTGCCTTTTGCTGCTGCGCCACTGTGCCATCTCTAGCTCTGTCACTGTTCCTGCCTGCTAATCCAATAACAACATTCCAGTGACCAGATTCAGTGGGCCTTGAAACAGCTGATTGCTGACTAGGAAAGGGGAGGGGGAATCCACCCAGCGAATCTCATTGCAGCTCTGTGCTGCATCCCTATCCCACAATCCCTTGCATGCTTTGCTGCAGTCTTTCAGCACGGGTTGAGTGAGAAAGATGTACTAAATAAAGATTGATTGGCTGCAATCCTTTGGGGTCTCCCACTTGTCAGTGACCTGGGGTGGGGGAAAATGAATGGCTGCTTGACTGGGCCTCTGTCCATTTCCTCCATTATTCTCTGCATGGGATGGAGCATTGTTAACCTTAAGCAAGAAACGCAGTGAATTCCCAGTAACGGCAGACTGTGCAGTCACAGGGATTCTTAAGTAGCAGTGTCACACGTGAGGCTTTCAAACTTAAAAAAACCTATTACTATCATTATGGTTGGTTCGTTTGGACTACTGCAGGACAAAGCTCCATCCTGGAGAGGATTTTGTGTTTGGCATTGCATTGATTAATCTCTTTTTCTGCAAAGATGGGTATGTCTCAAGTGCTTATTTTGTTCTTTATTGTGCCCGGTAGCTAGCAGGTTATAGCTTTTCTCCCTCCCTCTTGTAATTCCCTGATTTTTTAAAATATAACAAATAAGTAGGTTATGGGGGGGGTTTTTAGAGGGGTGTTGCATGCTTTTAAGGTTATCTCAGTGTTTTAAACAATAGAAGACCAAACTGGTTTAAAAATCAGAGGAAAGATAGGAGCAAATGTGAACAAAATCTTTTGTATCAGATTTTGTACCAATTTTTTTAAAATGTGTGGGTTAAGATACCAATTTGTTTTGAGTAAACTGGATTTTTTTTAAAGGCTGCTTCTCACTCATATGTAAAGTGCCATGCTTTATGTATATTGAATCTTGCCTTTAAAGCAACATCTATGCAGTGGTAGAGTTGCATTGCAAATGTTTCAGCTGGAAATTTATGTATGAGACCCTCTGGATTCATTCATAATGGATGGATTAGACCTCTAGATTTTGCGTATCACTGATAGTAGGTTGACAATTTAATCTGTGCTTTCAGAGTCTAATCAGAGCTTTGGGTGGGCGGGTGGAGTACTGCCTTTATTTAAAAATTGTATACATTTTGAATAGGCTACTATTAATGAGTTTTACATGCTGGTCTATACAGTAGAATCGTATTATAGATGGAAATAAAGACATTAATCAAGATCACATAAAAGGCTTTCTAAAGCCCATATGGTTTGTCTTTTTTAGAGCTCTGTTCCAGATGGGTGTGGCTGCACACGCTGATTTTTCTGCATTAGTATGCTTTCGCTCTTAGGGTTCATTCGTTCTCTATGCAACACACACATGTCCTTTTCCTATGAGCTAAAAAGACCCTTTTGATAGAAATAGAGAATTGCTATATATGTATATCTATATTACAATCTGGAAATTTGCAAGAAAAAAGAATGATGTCATTTTTGGAAGGCTTCTTAATGCAAGCTCTTACTGTTTATTAAAAGACTGTCAATATTGTGGTTCCTTACGTTTAGCCAACCTGACCCTTTTTAGAGTGGGGACTTTAGTTAAAATGGCCAGGATATACTTAGGTTTGCTGTTCTGATAATGCTGGTATCGCCCTGCCATTTTTCTTGAAAATTTGAAAGCTGGTTCCTTTGGCTTTGGAATGAATGATAAGACAGTTGCTTTAACCCTTCATTTTCTCACAGCCTTGTTGTCCTAAGTCAATTGTACTTTCATGGTATATTAATTCATTGTATATGTATTAAGGTTACTCGGAAGAGGAGATGACTGAGAGGTGATATGATAACCATCTTCAAGTACTTGAAGGGTTATCATATAGAGTATGATGTAGAGTTGTTTTCTGTTGCCCCAGAAGGGCAGACCAGAACCAGTGGGTTGAAATTAAATCAAAAGAGTTTTTGGCTAAACATTAGGAAGAACGTCCTGATGCTTAGAAGGGTTACTCAGTAGAACAAGCTTCTTCAGGAGGTGGTAGGCTCTCCTTCTTTGGAGGTTTTTAAACCGAGGCTAAATGGCCATCTGGCAGCAATGCTGATTCTGTGAACTCTGGCAGATCATGAGAAGGAGGGCAGGAAGGGTTGTATCAGTGCTTAGTTCTCATGGCCCTTTCTTACATGCCCAGGAAAATGCCAATCACCACTTTGGGATCAGGCAGCAATTTTTCTCCAGGTCAGTTTGGCCAGGGATCCTGGAGGTTTTTTTGCTGTCTTCTGGGCATGGAGCAGGTGTCACTGGAGGGGTGTGGGGTTGTGATTTTCCTGTATTTTGCAAGGGATTGGACTAGATGACCCTAGAGTTGCCTTCCAACTCTATAATTCTATGTTATATCCAAAAAAAATAAAAAAAAATTAGTTTTGAAACGTTATGGATCCCTGAATATCAAAATTCTTACAGCTGCAGATTACCTTATAAATGCAAGGAAGTTGAGGATGAAGTCAAGAGACATGGTTACAGCTACCCCTCCATCATTCTGTCATCTGCCATGTGGCTAAAGAGAACAAAGCATTACTCATTAAAGAAAAACTGTGGATGCTCCAGCTCCCCTCAACTGAGTTGGATCCCAGGATTCTCTTATGCTAAGGCTTCCTCCAGTGGCTTTTTCTAATGATGCAAGCTGCTGCTTCCAATGGAGAAAAGTCTTTCTTTGTTGAAGAAAGGCTTTCTCTGTTGGAGGATGACTTGGGGGAGGGGAAGTAATAAGAGTCAATCCTGTATCTTTAAAACTGCAGGATATAGTAGCAAATACTATGACTAAAATTATGGATAAAGGTAAGATTTAGTAGTTTAAATATTTTTAATGAATTTATTTTATTTACAAAAATTGTATCCCGCTTTACAAGAGCCACCACCACGGTGGCTAACAATTTAAAATATACATGATAAAAAATTGCACTTTGAAACCAATAAAATCAGTGCACACATACCCATACCACAATGTTAAAACAATTAAAAACACAGTTAAAATACATACAAAACATGAAAACAGCCAGGTGTAGAATTCTAGCCTTGTAAACTCTTGGAGGATTGGCTACATCAGGGGGTGTGGCCTAATATGCAAAGGAGCTCTTGTTAGAATTCTGCCCCTGGAAACAACAATTAAAACTTTAGTTAGAAAGGAGCAATCATTGAGGGAAATGCCAAAAGAAAAAACTTCACTCCCTGGCAGAAGTTGGCAATTGAAGGGACAGATGAATCTCCTTGGGTAAGGTGTCCAGAGCTCTGGTGCCATGACTGAGAAGGCTGCCTCCTGGGTTGTCTCTTGCCTAATATCAGAAAGCAGGGACACATAAAACAGGACCTCTGAAGATGATGGTAGTGGTTGGGCTGTTCTGGAGATCAGTTATAACTCTGGGAGAACTACAAGCCCACCATGAGGTTAGCAACACTATCCTGGTAGACCACTACACTGGAGGGTGGATAGCAGTTGGGAGCCAGCAGATCCAAACCCTAGAAATGCTACTAGTGCAGCAGGATGAAGACCCAGACTCTCTGGGCCAAAATAGATGTGATGGTATTCCTTCCTGCATCCAACCCATGGACACTGTCACTATTTTAAAGCCTGAAGAGGCTATTTAAAAATGCCACAAAAGGCACTATCCTGATCAGGTCCACTGCACAATAGGATGATGCATTCTCATTTCCCCCATGTGGCTTTTCAAGTGCCCAAACAGCTGTGATGGGGTGCAGTCATATTGGCATTTGAAAGGTGTGGGGAATGAACAAAAGGACCTCATCCTGCCATTCTGTGGACCCAATCAAGATTGGACCCTTGCAGTATTTTTTAAATCATCTTGCAGTATTTTGAAATCATCTAATTGACCTTTAAAATGGCAGCAGCATCCATGGGTTAGACCAGGGGTGTCAAACATGTGGCCTGGGGGCTAAATCAGGCTCCTGGAAGGCTCCTGTTAGGCCCCCGAGCAACTGGCTGTCATGTGCTTCCTTATCCCTCTCTCGCTTCCTTCTGTGTCACAGCTTGCTTTGCCGAACTTGCTCAATCACAAAGGAGCTACAGAGCAAAACATCTATTTTCTCCATTGGCTGAGGCTCCTCCCTTGGGGAGGAAGGGGGGAGGGAAGCTTGCTTTGCCAGCCTCTCTCAATCGCACAGCAGAGCTACTGAGCCAAGCCTCTCTTCCTTCTATTAGCTGTGGTTCATCTCTCTCTTGGTCCCCTGGGGAAGGAAAGAGCCAGAGCTTGCTTTGCCCAGTTCACTGGATCCCATGGGAGAGGTAGAAAGAAAGCACCTTTAAGACCAATGAGTGCTAATGTTTTAAGCATGTTTTATTTTAAGTTTTTTAAAAAAATTGTGTTTGTCTGTATCCTTGATACAGTTTATATCTCTGCTACCTGGCATTACATTTTATGACAAACATGGCCTGGCCCAACAACGTCTCATTTGTGTCAGATTTGGGCCTCATAAGAAATGAGTTTGACACCCCTGGGTTAGACCCTGAGATGCCATCATTTCTAGTTTGGCTTTCAGTTCAAACCAGACCAGTGATACCGGTAATGGGTGTCAGCTACGCCACTAGTGCAGGGCGTGGGGAAAGCGAGCATTTCACTTCTGGGTGACTATTGGTAAAAAACCATAGAGATTGGGGAAATTCCTAACAAGTCACTCAACACAGTGGCATCAGTTCTGGGTCTTCACCTAGAATTGATATTGCTGTGTCATGCAACACCATCCCCACACACTTTCTACTCACTGCTTCACTGAGTGAGGTTTGGGAACAAGGAATACAGACTGGGGTTTATATTTTCTTACTGAGCAAATGACAATCCTACTGTTGTTTCCCCCTGCACTATCAGCAATAGGTGACTGGAGGCTCATTGTTGGTGCCATTGGCCAGGTCTAAGATGAATGGGCACATAGTTCTGGCACACAGCTTTGCTTGTGTCTGTCTGCAGATGACCCACCAGGCAATCTCTCCAGGGCAGTTTTAAATTCTCAGTGTGCTCCTGCTGTTTGTACAACAATTCTAGCATTAATGGAACACTGCTTCCTTGGAGATGAACTCTGCTGCCATTTTGTTGGATGTATGCCACTTTTTATGCTTTATATTGTCTTTTAAATTGTTTTAATGCCTCCATGTTGCTTCGTGTATGTAATGTTTTTTTAGAAATGGTTTTCACACTGCTTTTATTGTCTTGTTGCTTTTATTGTCTCAAGTAGTTTTAATTGCTTTCTTACTGTATGTTACATTCTCACCAGAATCCTTCTCAGAGAAGTTCATTGGAAAGTGTACTCTGCAAGTGTATTGCACAAATGTGTGGAGGTGGACGGCAGTTGTTCATTTTTTTAATTTATTTTAATTTATTTTATTTTATTCGATTTATATCCCGCCCTACCCCACCGAGGCGGGCTCAGGGCGGCTCACAGTGGTCTGAAGCAGCACTTTTTGTGTCGCCCAACAGGAGCTCATTTGCAGATTAAGCCACACTGCCTGGCTTGGGAGCATGTTGCTGCTGCATGGCCGATTGGGCCAGCTGGAGCCCTGGTTAGCCCAGGCAGAGTGCTGTTGCTATGGGCTCCGGCAGGAAAAAAACACCCTGGTTTGAAGGCATGTGATGATTTGAGCTAGTTACAGTCAGTATATGTCAGATCAGTGCCTAGATGGAAAACTGTAAAATGCTTTGTGAGCAAAGTATAAATATAAGCAATGGCTTTTAAAATGAATGATTACAAGTGTCAATATCTGCCTAGATGTTTTTGAACTTGTAGTATAGCATTTCCACATACCACATGTTGAGTACCATTTTAGAAAGCAGTTTTTTCTGCATTCTTCTTCTAATAATCCTTAAATTGGAACAAAGCACATTAGCAAGAAGGTTTTTTAAAAAAATTCTAAAGGTTTCTTTTTGTTAAACAATTTGCAGCAGTGTGTCGGGTAAAAAAGAACGGGACCCATATGTCAGTGGTCTAGGATGGCCAGTGAAGGCTCCAACATCCCAAGTCCTGTCGTGCGTCAGATTGACAAACAGTTTTTGATCTGCAGCATATGCCTGGACCGTTACAAGAACCCCAAAGTACTCCCCTGTCTACATACTTTCTGTGAGAGGTAAGCCTTAGTTCTGTTCCCCAATCAAAGTGTTTACAGTTGGCTCTCTGGATGACTGCAGGGATCACTTCCCAGAAATCTAGAGTTACATTGATTTACAATGAACCATGCATCCAGTTGGAAAGTTTTTCTGAAATATAAAACTAAGTGTAATGAATGAGAGGCTAAAATGCCCTTGACCTGGGAGAAAGAGCTGATCTTAAGAAGGGGGCAACAAAATTAATCTGGCATCTCAGTGTTTTGGTAACCAGTTATTGTATTATTATTATTTTTAACAAAATGCTTTGTTTGCATGCAATACATTATTGTAGAAGCAGTGATTTCAGTCACTGAGAGCCTGGATGGTATAATGGTTAAAGATCCAGGGCAAAAACAGCCATGAAGCTTGCTGGGTGACCTTAGAGCCATCATACTTTCAGCCTAAAGTACTGAAGCAAATAGCATAGGGGAAGACCATGAATACAGTAGTGAGTTCTTTATAGGACTGCCAACCTCTGGGTGTGGCCTGGCATTTCCCCAGAATTAGAACTAATCTCCAGACTACATAGAGAAATTCCCCTAAAGAAAATTGTCGCATTTAAGGACAAAGACTTTGGCATCATATATCTGCTGAGCTCCCTTCCTGCACTCTGCTCTCCTCAGACTAAAGTTGCCAATCCCCAGTTGGGGCAGGGGATCCCCCCAGTTTGGAGGGGCCCCCCACTTCAAGGTCATCAGAAAGCAGGGGGAGGGAAATGTCTGCTGGCATTCCATTATCCCCTATGGAGATTGATTCCTTTAGGGTATAATGAAGAATTGATCCAAGGGTATCTGGAGCTTTAGAGGGGCTGGGTTTTTTAGATAGAGGCACCAAAATTTCAGCATAGCATCTGGTGCCTCTCCTTGAAACAGCCCCCCCCAAGTTTAAAAAAGATTGGATTAGGTGATCCAATTCTATGAGCCCCCAAGGAAGGTGCCCCTAACCTCCATTGTTTCCTATGGAAGGAAGTAATTTAAAAAGAGCATGATCCCTTTAAATGTGATTGCCAGAACTCCTTTTGGAGTTCAATCGTGCTTGTCATGCCCTTGCTCCTGGCTCCACCTCCAAAGTCTCCCGACTCCAAGCCTAAAGACCCCATAAATTTCTTGAGTCAGACTTGGCCACCCTACCCCAGGAACCACCCTAAAATCTCCAGGGATTTCCTAATCTGGAGCTGGAGGAAGGGCAGAATGAAAATGTAATGATGTGCTGTTCATTAAACTAAAATCTGATCAATTTAACCAGGAAGCAGATTTCATCAACAAATAATATAATTTAAACTGACTATATTCAGCAATCAGGTTTTAGATGTCTGCACATAAAATTTAGTGGCAATTTTTTTTTTTTTGTTTCCATGGATGTGCATCAATATCTGCAGGGGGAAGGGTAGGCTCTTGTATCTTTAACTGCCTCTTGACTGAAATACCGAGGTATTTTTCCCTGGACTACATTTCTGTGCCAGAAGTGCAGTCCCATCTGAAAGTGAAATCTCCTGCAAACATTTCTGCGATAACTTTTTTCCTGCGTGTTTAATTTCATTTTATAGAACTATTTTGTCTACAGTGCTTTGTGGGAAGTTTTGAATGCAGTAGCACTAATGACTCTGTCTTCCTAGACATTTCGAAATACCCATTTGTGGGCATATTAGTTGGAAATTCTGCCCAAAGTGCATATAGACTGAATTTAGTCTATATTCAGTTTTTTGGCATGCCATTAGAAACCGCCAGCATTTGCAATTATGGGCCAAAAGCCAAAACTGGGCTGAACACAGCCTGTAGTGACAGACGCACACAGTTGCCTCACCGCAGGCTGAAGCTGCTGGAAATCGACACAGGCTGGGCTATTTCTGATAACCATTACAGGCAGATGTGCTGCTTTGGAAGAAATGATTGGCTGGGAAGCTGGGCAAAAATATGCATGATAAAGAATAGTTTCAGGCTCTAGGGTGCTGAAGGAGAGATTATCTTCATTTTTAAAACACTGGTATATTTATGCATGGGGTTAACTGGTGTCTGTCTTCAAAATGCTGACATTAGTTTGGTATAGCATAAAGAAAATCTCAAAAAGGTTGCTAGTAGGGCAGTGCCCCTGAAGAGACTCAAGGAAACATATCTCTGAAGTGCTTGATAACATGCTAATAAACAGTGAGATTTTTTATTAACTATTTATTGGTAGAATCCAGAGGATCACATGTGTGTAGGTGGAATCTGAAGGACCATATGCATTAACCTTTTGACCTTCCACTCTGGCTAGAGTCCATGTCTGCAGAAAGCTGCTCATGAAGATCAGAGACTCTCCAGAGGAACATTAAGTGCAGCGTAAGGACTGGGAGCTGGAAACAGTTACTGGCAGTCCTACCATACTTCTAACTCTTCTGTGAGATGCATACGTTGATGTACTGGAGGAGCTGTTTAAATTCTAGCCAGGTCATGCAGTCCTATCAGTGGATACTTAATGTGCTATAGAGTACTTTAGATTTAGACTCTCAACAAACAACTCATGAAATACAGCTATGAGAATCAAACAATTCCAAATTATGGAAGGGGTTTCCGTCATAGGGCTCTGGATAAGGATTACTTCACTTCCTTCTTCCTGTTACATATCAAAATGCTCCCCCAAATGCTGCTCCTGGGGATAGGGAACCCTAAGGAACATCAAGAGGAGTGAAATAGAGATCTGAAGTGGAAGGTAGAATCAGTGAAAATCACCATGTCTTCCTTTAGGGGAGTTGTACTGCTGGATCCAATGTAATGTCTTAACCCTGGCACATTCCTAATGGTGCTTGTAGTGCTACATGTAATTTTCTACCAAGTTTTGGAGCAGAAAAATAATCAGGGTAACCAGGTACAAAGAAAGACAAGGTTGCCATAATTTTTGTTGCTGAAGAGGAGGGAATTTAAACAAGTACAGCTTCTCATACATGAGAAAGAAAAGATGTACTTGCCAGAATCCTCTCTTTTCTACAAGATCCCCTTTCCTTCTTTTGCCATTGGTCCAAGATGTAAACTATTACTGAGGTAGTAGTACTTCATGTGCCATAAAACTTCAGCCACAGAGAGGCATTTTTTTATAGAAAGAGAAGTTGGAGATGACACGGTGGATATCATTATCCCTTATGTGAACATTGTTATCTCTATCCTCAAGTGTCATAGATTTAATATGTAAAAACACAGTTGACTGGAACTGACAGTAGGAAAATGGAATTTAATGAATATGCCACAGGAAAATAACTTTTAAAATCATATTAACATCGGAGCTATGAAGAACTATTGTTTAGACTCTCTGCACCTATCTTCCTGCATGGTTGCTACTCTAGGTAGCTTGCTGAAGGATGTACTTTTTACATGGATTAAGTATACAGAATTCTCCCATCCAGGGCTTTTTTTGTACAAAAGCCCAGCAGGAACTCAGTTGCATATTAGGCCACACACCCTGACACCAAGCCAGCCGGAACAGTGTTCCTGTGCGTTCCTGCTCAAAAAAAGCCCTGCTCCCATCTGACAGGAGTGGCAATCCCTGAAACATTTGAATAACACTAGCAATTTACTTGACCTTTCTCCTAATAATAAATCAGATGGCAGACTTTAAAAAGAATTCTTATCCTGATCTCAGCCTCTCTCTCTCTCTGTCTCTTTTAAACCTTCTTTCTTAGGTGCCTACAGAATTACATTCCTGCCCACAGCTTGACTCTTTCTTGCCCAGTGTGCCGCCAAACCTCCATCCTGCCAGAGAAAGGGGTTTCCGCACTCCAGAATAACTTCTTTATCACCAACCTAATGGATGTCCTGCAACGAACGCCAGACAACAGCATTGAGGAGTCTTCCATCTTGGAGACAGTCACAGCTGTTGCTGCTGGGAAACCTCTTACCTGCCCCAATCATGAAGGAAATGTAAGTGCAATGATGGCCCATAACACTCGCCTATAATTTGGTGACTGGTTACACCATCTTCTGTGGTTTGCTAATGGTTGGGTAGAAGAGAGTCCTTGTTGGAGTTTTCCTCCTTCCAGTTAGAAAAAATAAATATCCCAAGTATGATAGTGCCTGGTAATGAAGTGTTATGCTATTAAGCAGAAGGCTTATTCATACAGCTTTCTTATTAGTCAGCTCAGAAATTAATAGTTCACAATACAGTAAGCTACATTTTCCCCCATCTGTTTTACTGGAAGGGAAAGCACCTTGGCATGACTTGACAGTTGAACGGCTCCCTGCTTCTTTCATGTGTACATTTACACAATTGTTGAGATTCCTCACCTGACATCCATTTCTTCTTCCACCATTGCCACATCTTCTGCTTTCATTTTTTGCAATTCAAACCGTAATGTGTTACAAATGCCAAGCAGGTGGATTGTGGGTGGTGCTGCAGAGCAAATACCTGCAGATCAGTAAGGCTAAAATATATGCTGTAGAGATTTTTTCAAAAAAATCAGGTTTACCACCAATTCCTGATACCCATCAGTACTTCATTTGGCTAGAACTTTCATTCACACATAGTTGGATATTGCAGTCTTGTTACACTGCAGCAGTCATTTTCAACTGGATTGGCTTGCCTGCATAGGATAACCCAGTTGTAAATTACTGCTATAGTCCAATGATAGCGCAATATCCAGATAAATTGAGGATACTGCTAGGAAAATGTTTCTTTCTGACACCAGGAATGTTGTTTAGCTAGGTATAAGGAAGTTTGGATTAAACTTTATACTACCCTGTTTTAGCTCACTAGTTGTAACAGTCATTGGAACTGGCAGAGGAAGAGCCTGCATAAACCACATGTTCTAACAGGGGACCTCAGGAATAAATGGAGCTTATGGCCTAAATTATTTTATCATTCCACTTGAATTGGCAGGTTGGCATCGCTGCGGGTACATCACTGAGTGCCATGCTGCCTTTAGAATGAGGCAGTGTAATGTGAGCCACATTGGCAATCACTGCCTCTAATGATTAGGAAGCTTTTTATACAAATAGAAACACAATCCAATGCTTGGCAAATGGCAACCTAAAATCCTTAAGCGTGACCAGAGGTAATGTAGCTTATGAGCAATTTGGCAGAGAGCAGAATTTCAGAATTGCGAGAATGCTAGCAAAATCTAGTAGATGGCTATCTCCGCAAAACATTTCCTGCTATTCCTTTCACCGTTCCACTTGCAGAGCTGCTCACAACAATAGAAAAATGCCACCCTCACTCAAACCATGAACTGCTGGTATTCAACTGAGAACAGTGTCTATGGATGCCGAGTGGAATTTCTCAATCTGTGTACTGAAATCCTTTGCTTTGGAAAACAGAGTGGAATAATTCAGGTTTATATGTGAAGCAATTGCAGTAACTATGTTAGGACTGTATCTGATTGGCAACACTTAAGGAATTAAGAGTTCTTGATTCTGAACTATTGGACCCTAGCAACCACTCAGTGGGAGCCGGGGCTAGAGCTCTTCAGTGATCTGGAAGCTAGGTAGTCATGGGATGTGGTGGCTCTATAAGCTCCTTCCATTTGAAAGAGAATTATTTTTTTAATTGACCTGATCTTAAACACAAGGCAGTTGATTCCATTTTGTAAGCTAGAGCCAAACTCCCATTTTTTTTAATTTGCACGTCACAACAAGCTAAGGTTAGATTCAAGGATGTTCACAACCACAAGAATAAACCAGGCTTGAGATTATCACATACTGACTCTAATTTCCTCATACCTGGATATGGGCACAGCCCCTTCAAGAGTTGTTAGGGAGTGGGAGACCTGACAGCCCTATTGGACTAGGGTCTTGGAGAGAGTTTTTCAAATCCCTACTCTATTGTGGAAGCTCTAAGCAGGTCTACATAGAAACCTACTTAGAGCAATTCTAAGCAGGTCTACATAGAAACCTACTTAGGCTTATTCAGTGGGGCTTACTCCTGGAAAAGTGTTCTTAGGATTGTACAGTATGGGAGCAATCCTAAACATGTTTACTCAAATGTAAGTTTCCTCTTATTCCATGGGGCTTACTCCCAGGAAAGTATTCTCGGGGCTGTCATATAAATCAGCCTACCCTACCTCTCTGGGTAGTTGTGAGGGTAGAATGAAGGAGTTGAGCATGTTGTAAACTGCTTTGAGTCCCTGTTGGAGAGAAAAGTATATAGGTATCTAAATAAATTGTTCTGCCTGTGCAGAAAAGTAAGCTTATGTACAACCAGGAGAGCTTTTTGGATTTAGTTTCACATTTCTCATGCAACACTCTGGTGAGTAAAATTGTTCTTTCTTGATGCCTTCCAGGCAGGTAAGTTCACCTTTGGATCCAGACCCCCTCCCCCCCTCTCTCTCTGTAATTGAAGACTAAATCATCTTCAATTACTTGGGGCTTGTTTATAAAATGAAAGAACTCCACATAGGAGTAAGATGTTTATTACTGGAAAACATATTGTCCTTTGTTAAATGAAAAGTTTGCTTCTCTTTCTTCATCCTAATTTGAAAGAACCTTTTGGCCGTGTTGGATCCTGTTGTATAATTTCCTTTAATATGCTTCTGCCTGATTTTGAAAAAAACAAAAACAAAACAAAAATCCTGTTCTCTCCTCCTCCCTCTGGTAAACATTAAGAAGTACAGAGTACTCTCCATTAAAACTTTGCCAAAATATGGCTTTTGTTACAGCAAACTTGATGCTGCCTTGTTCTATATTCAGTGGGGAGTCTGTAATGCTTTAGGCATTTTCAGCAGTAATACGAGTTATGTCAAACTGAATAATGTAAAATGACAGCCACAAGTGTTTCTGTGCAATTTCAAGTACTATAAATTACATTTGTTTATGATTATCAAAATAGTATGTTTTTCAGTGTCTTTGTTCCTTAAAATAACTTCTGTAGAAATTAGGGTCGTCAACCTTCTACTATTGCAGCTGATCTCCAGGTGACAGAAATCAGTTAACCTGGAGAGAATGGCTGCTGTGGAGGGAGGGATCTATGGTATTATACCTCATTGAAGTCTCTCCCCTCTTCAAACCCCACCCTCCAAAGACTCTACCTCAACATCTTCAGGTATTTCTCAACCTGGAGCTGGCAAGCCTAGTAGAAATCTATCCTAAAACATTAAACTTCGGTGCTATTTGATATTTTAATAAAATCTCTCAATTAAACGGTAGCATACATGATTCTCTGTTAGGGTTGCCAGCCTCCTTTTATAATTACTGCATCACATCAGCTCTGAAATTCAAATAGGGATCACAGTCCAACTAACACACCAAAGGGGGATGCAGTATGTAAAACTACTGAAATTGGATTTACTTTCAAAGACCTAGGACTAATAGAATTGAAAGGTGAATGAACAAGCCAATATTCAGTTTACTTTTGCCTTAAAAGGCTACCTTGGATTTAGCCCTACTTAAACTGTGGTTCGACTTTCCCTTGAGTAAGGGTAAGCGGGGCTGCTAAGCTCCTGGGCTGGGTGGGGGTTTCCCCACCCTGGAGGTTCCCAAACTGCCAGCCCACATTGGGCCAGTGAGGGGAACCTCCCCCGACGTCGCTGGCGCAATGACATCACTCGGAAGTGACAGCATTGTGGTGGTGCCGCCACGCGTCAGCCGCCCTAGGCATTTCCAGGAAAACTCTATGGTTTTTCCATATGCTCTAGCAATTTGAACATAGGAAGCTTCCTTATACGGAATCAGACCCTTGGTCCATCAAAGTCAGTATTGTCTTCTCAGACTGGCAGTGGCTCTCCAGGGTCTCAAGCTGAGGTTTTTCACACCTATTTGCCTGGACCCTTTTTTGGAGATGCCAGGGATTGAAACTGGGACCTTCTGCTTCCCAAGCAGATGCTCTACCACTTCCCAAGCAGATGCTGTACCACTGAGCCACAGTCCCTCCCCAGCACCATAGAGTTTTTACCTCCCAAATGGCTAGAGTGACCGGGAAAAACCATAGTGTTTTCCTGGAAATGCCTAGAGTGGCTGGTGCATGGCCACACCGGTGCAATGACGTCACTTCCAGATGACATCATCGTGTTGCATACACATGGCAAGTGTGGAAAACACTCCCCCGCCAGAGGCCATGGGGGATTTGCACCTTTGTAGGTACCTGGCTCCTGATAACGGCAATATTTAGCTGAGAATGAGATTATTCCATCAAATGTACACTTCTAGGATTGGATTTATAGCTGAATGTATGGTCGCTAACAGTTTCTCTGTTGGGAGTAATTTATTTACTGAATTAATAGCCCTAATAGCAGGAGTATGGTACTTGTCTTCCTTTTACTATATAGGTGTTATCATTTCTTTCCCTCACCTGCTTTTCCCCTGATGGCATGTGTTCTTTTAATTAAATAAAAATCTTTTTTTAAAAAAAATTCTGGGGGGGTGGAGCGTCGCGAGGGGGGGCGGAGCGTCGCGATTTAATGGCGGACGCGAATTAGGCTAGCTCCAGCCTCCTCCTTCCCCAAATCCTGTGCAACTCAACGATTTGAACTCCGATGTCAACAAAAGTTAAAGGGAAAGCGGTGCGATCCAAAAAGAAACAAGATCCGAAAAGCAAAAAGCCGGTATCAGCGTTCTTTGCTTCAGAAACTGCGGTAAAGGTTGGTGCCTCGACTTCGCGCTCCCCAAGCACGCTAAATATGGCGCCCAGCCCGACCTCCTCGCAATCTAACGACGCGGCCGTTTCAGATCATGAGGAGGAGAGGCCGATTAATAAAAAAGACTTAGATCTCTTAAGATTGGATATCCACAAGTACTTCAATGAAGCTATTACTGAGCACATTAAACCCCTAAAGGAGAAAATTAACGAACTGTCAGAAGATCTGAATACAACAGCGAGCATAGCTGAACGCTCTGCTGAGCTAGGCTTGTCCCTTAAAGGGGAACTGACTATGCTGAGAGAAAACGAATCTAAACTGCAGACTAGACTGACGCGCCTTGAAAATAAATGGCGGGCTTTAAATATTTAACTTCGCGGGTTTGATGAGGGAGCTGAGGAGAAGAAAGATTTGCTGATCTTTGTAGCGAACTGGCTGCAGACGACTTTTTCACTACCTGAGAATATGGCGTCTAGCATAATTAGAGTGCAGAGACTAGGCGCCATTTTACCACAACGGCGCAGTTTCACCAGGGACATTCTTGTCCAGTTCTCAAACACTAGAATTAAAGATCTTATCTTGCAAAAAGCAAGACAAAGAGACGGTGCTACATATAACGGGAAGAAGATCCTAATATTGCTGGACCTTTCGCCAGACGCTCTTGAGAAAAGAAAGAAATTAAAGATTGTTTCAAGCAAGCTCCACGCTAGTAATCTGAGATTCAGATGGAGCCCGACATCAGATCTTCTGTTGTTCAAAAATGGCGCCTTTTACAAAGCCCAGGACGCGCAGTCCGGTCTTGCTCTCCTGAACGCACTATCTATAAAATACACGGAGGATGAAGAGGTTGAACTGCGAAGCAACTTTAAAACCGCTGAAGACAAATCAGCACCTGAAGAAGTGGTTTAGGCAGCTATAACTTTATACAAATATTATTAGCTCAGTTAAAGCTCTCTCATTAGCGAAGGCCCCGTTGGGCTCTAATTAATACAATGGTGGTAGGAAAATGGTTAACTAATATGCAGCTGTTTTTTTTTGCTTTGCTTTTAGCAGGAGGGTGGTTAGCAAAGCAAATAAACTCATGTATATACTTATGGTTTTTTTTTTAACTTACCTGCACTATCCAGCTTGTCTAAATGGATGAAATTTAATACTTAAAGCATCTACAGGGCTACTTTTCTGAACTTCAGGGGTATTAATTATAAATCCTACTATTTAATGAATTTATTATTATTTGTTATGTTTATGATCTTGTATTAAGGGAAAATTGAAGTGTTAACAATATCTTAATGAATTAATTCTGTGGTAATCTAATTTCTTTTTGGGGTGACCTTAAAAAACTGTTTTGATGAATTCTTTAAAATACACTTCTTAATATAATTGGTTAATGCTAGTTGACTAAATGAAAGGGAAAATACTAGCGTGTTGGATCCAGCCTACAGTATGGATGATTTTAAACTGTAGATTTTATTACCTCTGATTTATTAGCCTATTGTTAAGGTTTAAAATACTGCCTTGTTTGTCTATATGCCAGAGCCTATCCTACAGCAGGATTAATTGTTACATTGGAATATTTCTGAACTACTAAGCGCATTATTTTAAACATTGGTGTTATTGCTTCTAACTTCCATAGGTTATAACCTGTTTTTTCAAAATTTTTGCAGAACTACCATCTAGGTTGCATTAAGGCTAAGCTCAAAGATACTTATTGCAGAGCTCAAATTTTGTTCCTCATGAGCAAATAATTATTGGAGTTTTAAACTGTTAAGGTAAAATTGGGGAAGGGGGAGGTAACAGAGTTTTTGTGTTTTGACTGAAGCTTTAGCCCTCCTAGGAGAGATTTAATAGTTTCTAATTAGGGAAACCTAAGGTTTTTTCCCTAGCTTCCTGTGCACCAGGAGGCTGTGAAACTCCACCCAGAATTTGGGTAATAGGTAGTAGGACTTACATTTTTACTTTTGTCAGCACACGTAGTGGTGCCAAGTTCCAGTCCTTATCCCCATTTTGTTGTTATTTAGATTCTTTTTAGTTAGTAAGGGTTGCAATACGGTATAGCATACACTATCTGTTTCAGATAAATCTACAATTACAAAATCTGACTAAATTCTTGGTAACCTACTAAAAATTAAATCTAGTGCTTGCAATGTCTAAAAGTTTAAAATTTTTAACGTGGAATTGCAGGGGTTTTAAAAATCCTATTAAACGCACACGTATTTCTAATTTCTTAGCCAAAAAACATCCAAATGTGGTCTGTCTGCAGGAAACCCACGTAAAAAAACGAGCACCTTTTGGCCTACGCTCTAAATGTTTCACCCAGGTCTTTCATGCACCAGGATCATCAAAGGCAAGGGGGGTGGCAATACTAATATCGAAAACTACTGCCTTCAATTTGCAAAATTCTATAATAGACCCTAAAGGGAGATATATATTTGTTAAAGGACTTTTAAATGGCAAGCCCATAACGATCGCTTCTGTCTATGCACCCAACAGTGGCCAAACATCTTTTCTGAGGGAGGTCTTCTCTGAATTGCTGGACTTCAAACATGGCGAGGTCATCATTGGTGGTGATCTTAACTGCATCGTGGACCTGAATCTTGATAGGTCAGGTGGTAAGAGAGATAAATCCCGAAACGCGAAGAAATCAGGTCTACACAATCTTTTATGCTCTTATAATTTGACAGATATCTGGAGGTCACTAAACCAGAAAGTGCGTGATTACACCTACTTTTCGCACACACATAATTCATACTCCAGGATTGACTATGTTCTAACCTCTCCAGATCTCTTTGCCTGTGCCCACAATGTTCAAATCGGGTCTAGAACTATCTCAGACCACTCATGGGTATCAGCGGAATTCACTTTACAGGAACTAGACAATAAAGGTCAGACCTGGTCGCTGAATAAACTTCTCCTGTCCAAAGATGATATATGTGATACAATAAATAAGCTAATACAGGAGTACTTTCAGCATAATGCAGACTGTGGTGTCTCACAACATGTAGTCTGGGACGCCTTTAAGGCAGTACTTAGAGGCAACCTTATTTCATTGGCATCAGCTTGCAATAAAAATAGAAACAAAACTATTCTGGAACTCAAATCCAAAATAGCTGAGCTGGAATTAAGGCATATAAAATTTGGAGGAAAGAAAATTTTGAAAAAACTTACACTGGAAAGAAATAAATTGGAGCTGATTGAAACATCAGATATTCAAAAAAGGCTGCTTTATGTGAAGCAGCGGTACATTACCAAAACTACGAAATCTTTAAAATTACTAAAATTTAGACTTCAACAAAATAAGGCTAAATCACTGATTCACTCTATTAGGTCACCTCAAGGAGATGTGCATGTCGCACCTCGAGACATCATCAAGGTCTTCCAAGACTATTATACTTCTTTGTATAAGTCTTCTATTGATACGGATCGAGACTTCAAAAAATATTTGAGTGACATGAAATTTGGACAGAAATTATCTGACAATGACGCTGAATACATGGATAGATCATTTTCAGAACTGGAAATTAAAGAAGCGCTGTCCTCAATTAAAAATAACAAAGCTGTAGGTAACGATGGCTTTCCCATAGAATTCTACAAAAAATTCAGCTCCAGCTTGTTGTCCCCACTTACTGCAACCTGTAATCTAGTAATGAAAGAAGGTGTAATTCCTGAGACTTGGAGAGATTCCAAAACAATAGTGATCCATAAAGAAGGAAAGGACAAACAGGATCCCAAGTCTTATCGTCCAATCTCACTGCTTAATCATGATTTTAAAATTTTCTCCACTGTTTTAGCCCGTAGGCTGAATAAAATTGTTAATTTTTATGTCCACCCAGATCAGACAGGCTTGATCCCTGGTCAATCCATCTCAGATAATATCAGGCGAACACTCAACCTGATTCATTTCGGAAAAACAAATCAAATGTCCTCTCTTATTTTTTCCCTAGATGCAGAGAAAGCTTTCGATAAATTGGAAATTGCATATTTAAAAGCGGTTTTGAAACAGATGGGCTTTGGACAAAACTTCCTGAATTCAATAATGGCCATTTATAACTCCCCAAGAACGCAAATAGTTATTAATAATTTCAGTTCCGATGCTATTGCCTTGTCAAGAGGCACGCGTCAGGGTTGCCCCTTATCCCCGATCATTTTTGCTTTGTCACTTGAACCCCTAGCGCATCTGATACGTACAGATCCTGATATTGAAGGAATGGAGATAAATGGAAAGGTTCATAAGATTAGTCTTTTTGCTGATGACGCAGTTCTTTACTTAAAGAATCTGATTAATTCACTCACTAAACTAATGCAGGTAATAACAACTTTTGGGAAGTACTCAGGTTTCACAATAAATGTATCTAAATCAGAAATTTACCCGATTAATGTGCCTCCTGATGTGCGTCAAAAAATCAAAACTACTTTCCCCTTCAAGTGGGTTGACAAATCCTGGCGCCACCTAGGAATACAAGTCCCTATAGAATTATCTAACCTGTTTGAGGCAAATTATAAGCAACTATATAAAACAGTTAAGACAAATCTTACTACCTGGTCAAAGCTCCAACTTAACTTATTAGAGAAAATTGACTTGTTAAAAACCTTTGTTTTGCCCAAGTTTCTTTTTTTGTTTCAGAATATCCCTATAGAAGTCCCGGGAAGTGAAATAAAAATGTGGCAAAAGAGTATATCCCTTTTTTTGTGGCAAAACAAAAAGCCAAGAATAGCATACCATCTGCTTGCCAAACCAACTGATAGGGGGGGCCTAGGAGCACCAGTTTTGGAAAAATACCATATGGCAGCCCAGCTGAGAAATATTTTATTATACACCAGGAAAAGTTGTGATCTCCCATGGCTACAGATAGAGGCTGCAAGTATTCTTCCTGTAAAACTTAATGAGTTTGTTTGGAACAGTGATACGGAAAGGAAAAGAACTGTATTAGCCAACCCTTGTCTAAAATATACTTTGAAAATTTGGGACAAGTATAGATCCTTAGTGGTCCAACCATCGACGTCAGTAATATCCTTTTTGGGGCAGACCTGGTTCCCGCCAGGCTTGCCTATTGAAAACTTCAAGAGTTGGAGGAAAGAAAATATTATTAGAATTTCAGACATTAGCTCAAAGGGGAGACTATTGACACGTGGTCAACTGGAAGCTAAGTTTAAGGTGGAAATTCCCTGGTATGAGTACCATCAAATACATAATGCTCTTAACAAAGTGATCCCTGTAATGCAACCTAATGGGCAGCTAAATGCCTTTGAGAAACTAATCTATGAGGAAGAAACTAAAATGAAAGGTGTAATTGCAAAGTTGTATTATTTATTGAATCAGAGAAATTGGACACAGCCCACATCTCAGCAGAATGCGTGGGGTAAAGATTGCAATTCACAATGGTCAGAAGAACAGTGGCACACAATTTGGACATCATCTGTATGCAAATCAAAATGCACTAACCTTAAGTTGCAACAATATAAATTACTTTCAAGGTGGTACTTAACCCCGCAAATTATAAGTCATGCGCACAAAAACTCTAGCTCTTTATGCTGGAAAGGGTGTGGTGCCTCTGGTTCTTTCATCCATTGTTGGTGGGCATGCCAAAAAGTGCAGAAATTTTGGAACACTTTAATAGAAAAAATTGAAGCAATTGTAAAGGTTACCATCCCACGCACCCCTGAATTTGTCCTTCTGAATCTATGGTCGAAAGGGGATTTTCCCAAATTAAAATCAGAACTTATCTCATTGCTACTTTTAGCAGGTAAACTACTTCTTGCAAAGCATTGGAAAGCTACCAAATTGCCATCTCTGACTTTATGGTTTCAGAAGGTTTGGGAAATTATAATCCAAGACAAAATTGCCTCCCAACTCATTTTAGGGGATAATCCTAGGATAGGAGAATACTTTGTAGAAAAGTGGTTTCCTTTTTTAGACGTTGTAAATAATAATCCGTCACAGAAAAGTGTAATGCCAAAGAAATACCTAAATTTTATTATATATTGAATAGCATTTGTATTTACTAAGGTAACTCTATCATAAGCAAAATGTGCAACCGCTGGTGTTTTGTTTTGTTTTCTTTCTTTTCCCCTTTCCTTAAATATGTGTGTGTTGTATCTTGTGATATATGCGTTAGTACTGTTATTTAAGACAATGCTATATCCCTATTGTGACTTGATGTTTCTATTATTTTTTTATAAAATAAAAAATTTTAAGTTCAAAAAAAAAATTCTTGCCTTAAAAGTAGGATTTAATGTGACCAAAACATTTGCATTTACTTGTTAGGAGTCATGCAGAAAATTATTTTTTTATTATTATTCTTGGCCAAAACCAGTGTATATTGTTTCTTCCTCTTAAATTGTGGCAATGATGCTTTGAATTCAGGATTTGGATACTATGTTCAAAATAACATGTCTGATCAAAGTGGTGCAGCCGGTGTAAAAGTGGAACCTGGTATTGTAAAGATTAACTCTTTCTCTTCCTGCTCCCAGAAGCAGGGGGTACTTATTTGACCCCAGCTCCCTTTTAAATCTGCACACTTGCTAAGAATTTTACACAAGCTGCCAACAAAATCATGACCTGAAACATATGATTTCTTCTCCCTTTATGTCTGTTTATCTGTAAAATCCAGCCAGATTAAGAATTTTGGATGAACTCCAAATCTTGCACACTGTTCTGTGTCATATTGGTTAGTCCTAATAAAAGCTATTGTGTGGTTTCTGTTCTTATTTTTGTACTTCTCTCCCTGTTTGTAACCAGCTGATGGAATTTTATTGCCAATCTTGTGAGACAGCCATGTGCAGGGAATGTACAGAAGGAGAGCATGCAGAGCACCCCACAGTACCACTCAAAGATGTAGTAGAACAACATAAGGCTTCACTTCAGTCTCAGCTAGATGCTGTGAACAAAAGGTATAAAATTCTCTCTGTAATACTTGCAAGGTTTATGGCAGTCTGAGAACAAAAGCAAAGCTTGTTTCTAATTTAAGCAAGTTTGTTTCTAAGATCTCTTGAAAGAAGTGCATGAGGAGTTATTGAACATTGGTGGTGGGACAGGAAGTGCTTCATGCTTCTTGTTCTCTTTGCTTCTACATATTATCATGACATCTGAATGCAGCCTATGACCATCTTTATGACAAACTTGTTGTCTGGCTTGTGCACTCCCTTATTTTTAACCCATCTATGTCGAGAGCAGTTCATCGTTCATGGTCTGGGATGCTTTGAGTCAAACTCCAATTCACTGTAAAGCCTGAATGTAGATCCAAGCAAATCAGAGTTCTGGGAAGCCTTCAGTCATGCTTGCTATAAAAAGGAGTGGAAAATAGGGGAGTGAGAAGCATGTGCAAGAAATACAACAAGCTGTATTAGTGCTGGGGACAAATGGGACTGTTGTCTGATGCCTTAATGTGGGTGAAGCCAGTTGGTTAGAATTTCCCCAAATGAGATTAGGAACCTGAACATCATTTGGATTTTACCATGATTTAGCCAATAAATAAAAATCCCCTAACATCAAAATTCTGCTTCTGAAAATTAAAAAAAATATATTAGTCATATGAATTCAAAAAGAACTCTGTTGCAATGCTTTTGAAATCAACATCCATTATTGTTTATCTCCTGCAGGCTTCCAGAGATAGATTCTGCACTCCATTTCATATCAGAAATTATACATCAGTTGACCAATCAAAAGACAAGCATTGTAGATGAAATTCATTCCACTTTTGATGAACTCCAGAAGACATTAAATGTCCGCAAGAGTGTGCTGCTCATGGAACTGGAAGTAAATTATGGCCTTAAACATAAAGTAAGACGCTGACTTTTCTCAGCAAAATAGGTTTAACAATAGGTTACCCCCCAGGAAGGAAATTATGTATGAAATCTCATCTTCTGTAGCTGAAAAATGTGAAAAGTACAATATATGTTATAATTTAATTAGGCATTTTTCCATTTTGGTTTTGATTATGTAGAGATGAGTGACTTCTGCAAACCAACAGCTTCAGCAACATTGCCATAAAATTTGCTTGAAAGGAAGAGTAATTGGACGCAGTTTTTAAATGAACAGCCAGTCCCTGTTGGATTCCCAGGGAACGTATTAATATATCCACATAACTGACAGTTTTGAATACTGGAAATTAAACTATGGTGAATTTTGTCATTTGGTTTTATTAGCCATAACACTCGCAATAAAAAAGCAAATATGACTTTTAAAGATGTTGGTGCTATATTAGACAAAGCTGGCGATAATACAGCCAATTGTGGACATATAAAAATCTGGCAGCTATTACATCTTTAAGCATGTCCTTTGTATTCTTAATGTGTGCTGAATTCCAAATGCCTGTAAATGTTATTAGTTTAGAAAGACAGCTTTCCTTTCTGTGTAGTGAAAGAGAAAATCAGATAAATGTGTGTATTCCCTGGTTTCAAACTATTCTTTCTTTTTATTGAATTCTTCCTGACACTTGAATTTGGTTCATTTAATCTAGGGCTGTCAAACTCTTGGCCCATAGGCCACACCTGGATAGCCAGGGCTTCAATCAAACCTGGGCAATTTCCTCCCTGCTCCTCACCCTGTTCCAGCTTGCAAAGCTACAATGCAGCATGGATTTTCCATTAAGGTCTCTGCACCCAGATACACTGGCCTATCTGGACCAAGAGACCGTAATGGAAAATCCAATCTGTTTTCCTTGCAACTTTGTCTGTGCTGCAATTTTTTTCAATGGAATGGAGCTAAAGCAGTTTCACTTTAGCAGCATTTATGGCCAGTTGAAGCTCCTTGCGAATAAAGGGTTGATGCTTTGAGCCAGATTGTCTCTGCTGAATGGACCTAAAATTGGTGCCTAGTGAGTACTCTAACCTGAGAACCCATGGCCAAAGGGGGATATTACACTGGAGAGCCACTGCCAATCTGAGTAGACCTAGGGTGGGGGGAGAAACTTGCAATGCCCAGCTATTTCATGTTTTCCTAGACTCAGAGCACTTTATTTTTTTAGTTTCTGTTGTGATCCTTGTGCTTTTTCTTGATGTTTTATTTTTAAAACTGCATTGCCAAACCTCATTATTCCCAGCCTTTCCATTTTAAACAGAATATCACAAGACTTTTAAGCATGTTTGTATTTTAAGTTAAAAATAATATATTTAATTGTGTTTATCTGTATCCTTTATAAAGTTTATATCTTCACTTGGCATAGCATTTTATGACATGCATGGCTCGGCCTCACAAAGTCCCATTTGTGTCAAATCTGGCCCTCATAACAAATGAGTTCATCACCTCTGATTTAACCCATACATGAGGCTGTGCTCACTTTAGGAGTTTTTTGTTGATTTTTTTAATTTAATACAGCCATGTCCTTGAAGAATGACAGAACAGGAAAAATAATTTACTTTGTCAGAAGATCCAGCCTGCAAGACTTTTCTTACAAAATATGATCAAAGTTTTATTTGTGAGTTTTTGGGGTTTTTTTAAAAAAATGTTTTTTGCCTCTTTGTCCACTGTTTATTTACACCTGTGTGCATCACTTTACCTTTACTCATATTCATATTGAACCTCATTGGCAAGCTGTCAGTTCTCTCAGTTTTGCTTCTTTTAGCTTTGTATTAGAAGAACAAAATACATTTCAGGGGTTCCAAGTTCAGTTCCTGACATTTCCAGTTAAGGGATCTCAAGTGGAACTAGGATATACTACTGTCTGAAATCTTGGAGAGCTGCTGCCAGTCCAATAGAATATACTGGCCTAGATGGACCAGTCTTCTGACTCAGTGGAATGCAGCTTTGTATGTTCATATGCGGCACAATCATTGTATTTTATTCTCTATCCAGGTCCTGCAAACTCAGCTTGATACACTACTGGAAGGACAGGAGAATATTAAGAGCTGCAGCAACTTTACTGCCCAGGCACTCAACCACGGAACAGAAACTGAAGTTTTACTGGTTAAGAAGCAAATGAGCGACAAGCTGAATGACCTGTCTGTACGAGACTTCCCACTGCAGCCCCGTGAAAATGACCAGTTAGACTTTATAGTGGAAACAGAAGGGTTGAAGAAGTCCATTCATAACCTTGGAACTATTTTAACCACAAATGCTGTTGCCTCTGAAACGGTGGCCACAGGTGAAGGACTGAGGCAGACTGTCATTGGACAGCCTATGTCGGTCACCATCACAACCAAGGACAAGGATGGTGAACTCTGTAAAACTGGGAATGCTTACCTCACCGCAGAGCTGTGCACCCCTGATGGAAGTGTAGCAGATGGAGAAATACTTGACAATAAAAATGGCACTTATGAATTTTTGTATACTGTCCAAAAAGAGGGGGACTTCACCCTCTCGTTGAGACTGTATGATCAGCATATTAGAGGCAGCCCTTTCAAACTCAAGGTGATCAGGTCTGCAGACGTATCCCCGACAACTGAAGGTGTTAAGAGGCGTGTGAAGTCTCCTGGAAGTGGCCATGTTAAACAAAAGGCGGTAAAAAGACCAGCCAGTATGTACAGCACAGGCAAAAGGAAAGAGAACCCCATTGAAGATGACCTAATCTTCCGAGTTGGTAAGAAATGTGACTGTCTTGCGAATTCAGAATGTTGTGGTATTTGATTACAGACAAAGTTATTACAGTTATTCTAGAAGTAACATTTTAGAATGATACCATTAAAGCAGAATTAATACAAAGTGGAATATTTAAGTTCCTTACGGATCGCAGGGATCATGTTACATTAGGGACAGTTCCATTTACATAGATCAAGGCCACAGTGCTGGCTGATGGGAAGTTTAATACTTTCTCTGTTGTCATTTTTGCAGTGGAAATTAGCCCCCTTCATCCCAAGTTGCTGGTAGCTTTGGTAGAAAAAACACACAATAGGAAATCCATATCTGTTTCCACCAGAACTTGAGGGAGGCAACTCAATTCTGCCATAAAACAGTTAGTAAGGATAGGATTAAACAGTTAGGATAGGGTTAAATTTTCTTAGCATCTTGGCTTTATTCCAACTCGGGTATTCCTGCTGGCTACTTTCTACCATGTAAGAATATGTTCAGAGAACTGGTTGCATATCTCCCACTTACTACACACTTAAAGCATAGGGATCATCAATAAGGGTCCCTTATTAATTAATTAAAACATTTGGATGCTGCCTTTCCACCTGATCAGGGTCCCCAGGGCAGTGAATATGAAAACATTAAAGTATTTGAACAATTAAAAACATTCAAAATTATAAAATAATTCAGTTAAAAACACATAAACATACAGCAGCAGAACCAAGGAGAAGGCCAGAAACCTTTTCTGGGGGATGCTGCTTCCATATTCAATAACTACACTGAGAATCAAAGACAACCAGAAAATATTTCTGGCATCAGTTTTCTCTGTAGATTTATTACAGTTCCTCTGTGAAAACAATACATGTAATAGGTTTCAAAAGAGTGATCTGAATTTAATGTTGCTCTGAAATCATTGTTTTACATGGAAGTGGTTGAGGATGTCTTGAGTGGTTGCAGTTCAAGGTCCTGAGATTTTAGCTCCAATGTGAAAACCCACAACTCTCAAAACTTCATCGATGTCATGAAAGCTGAAGGGGAATAACTTAGCAAATGGTAAAGATAGCACTGATGCAATAATGCATTATTGACCTCGTAAGAGATGTAATTAATTGGTTTCTCAACATAATCGTTATTTGAATGTATTAATTAAAATGTTCTAGAGGCTTATATAAAATTGAAATTTTCTCTGTGGAAAAAGCATTTAATAACTATGGGATGTGTGTGGGATGAAGCTACTTGGAGAATCAGTGGCTGTCTAGAAACTGCAAATTCTGCAAAAATGATAAGGGATCCATGTCACTGAGTAAACTGAGGCCTCTAATTTAACTTGCTTGTTTGGTGTATACCATTTATATGTGTGTTCAGAGCACAATTGTGTGTTTCAAGTTCGAATTTCAGCTTGACCCTGCACTGGGGAGGGATATAAAATTGACATGGATTGTTCAAGTATCAAAAAGTGCATACAGTGTGGATAGACAGATGTGGAGAAGAGATTGGAACCCTATATTTTCCTCCTTGCTGCCCTTTGGCTGAATATGTAAGGGAAAAGGCTGGCAGAAATGTCCTACTCCTTCCATGTGCATATGACATACATACTTATATGACTTTTTTTCTATTGGCATCAGCTTTTTTAGTGGCTTGTTTTAATGGCGTCGGCTTTTTTAGTGGCTCATTTTTATGGTCTCAGCTTGTATTCAGTGGCTTTTTAATGGGTTTGCTTTAAATGGTTGTGTTTTAATGGTTTTGAATTGTTACCTTAATTATAAACTATGTTGATAAGTCCTGTGAAGAGGCAGTATATAAATTTTCAAAATAAATACTTTAAATAAAGAATGAGATACTGGAATGAAAGTTGGTGTGCATGTTCTGAACAACATTCTGTATTTCATTTTCAAACTCTAACTTGCCTCTTTTGCTTGCTTGAGATCACAGAATGAAATTTGATATGCTCTATCATAAATATCATTCTGTATTCATATCTGAAGATTAGATCAGGCCTGTTATATCTTTTGAAAGGTGACTGAAATGCAAAGTAGACCATGATACAACTTCTGAAGCGTGCCCTTCCTTCCCATTGGTGTGCCTTTCTAGTGTAACTTTTTTGAGATCAAAGTGAGACTCACAGGTCAGTTTGCATAATCATTATTTCTTATTCTGAACTGGGCCCTGGAGTGTGGATAAAAAAATCCAAACAATGGCGCTGGGGTAGAGTTGTCAATCCCCAGTTGGGTAATGAACTAGAAACTACAGAATATTCAGTAAAGAACAAACTAAAGGCAAAACTACTGAATATAAGAGCAATATATTCAACCAGTATTGGTCCTCTCCTGGACTCAGAAGGCAGGGCCTCCAAAGATGACCATAGTGGTCAGACAAATTCATATAGCAGGCTAATATATGTAAGCATAAACTTATTGCCCAGAACTCCCAACTCAAGCATCCTTGGTATAGTGGAAGGGCTCACAATTACGTAACCAACCTGGAGTGTGAGTCCTCACAAAGCAGGGGGATAGCCTGCCATCAGCCTGTGTGACTATCCCTATGATCAGAAGCCAGCAGGCAGACTCCTGATCTTTCTGGGATTAAACCAGAAAGTCAATCCTGCAAGGTTGGATACTTGCAGAATAAATTTCTGTTAACAGTTTACCGGTAGGTGGACACTGTACTGAATTTAGATTGCAACAGAAATCCCAGATATAGTAAAAGTGTTTTTTTATTAAAGAGTACAGGAATATTTCTAGAGAACAAAGCAATGAGCAGGAAGTTAATAAAAGCTACATCTTAAGTTCTAGCTACATATTATTCCCTAAATTATAGTTACCATAGGTTGCTCTTTTTTTTTTTTTTTGCTTTGTATTTTTGTATTTTTATGTGCATGTATGTGTGCTCCTGGAAGTCATGGTGGCCGCTGTTGACTAACCCATACAGGAGGCATGGAGGCTATTCAGAGAGGCAGATGAATAAAACCTGCCCATGCATCCGGCTCTGTACTTGCCAGGGTCAACCCTGCTTAGCTTCCGAGATGTGATGATCAGGGCTTATAGGTTACTCTTCTTGAGGGAAGTCAGACAGCCTTCCAAGTCTCCTTATGTGCCAGGTCCATGTCCAACCCATGGCAGGGTTAGCACATGGCCTCCCAGGGTAGCTGAAGCTGGCTTACTCCAATTAACAAAGAAAAACAGAAAATGCCAGTTTCTTAAAGTCTAAAAGTTGAATCAGCTGACATGCAACTGTGACACCAGATGGTTTAGCAGAGAAGCAGTGTAGGACAGGAGGCTTCTCTCTGTTGTGTAAATCACAACCTTTCTGGGTGACCAAATGGTACACTTTCTTGTCACCATTCTTCAAAGCACAAAGTGACGATAACTTTCCCATGACAACAGCCAGATAGTTCCCTTTTGATCTCTTCCCCCATGTTCCAGACCCAGGTTTTACTCTATGGTATACTATAACACAACCATGCCAGGCAAAAAAACAGATCACACCACAAACTCATGTTGATGCTAAACGCCACAAGGCTGAATATGACAGGAAAAGGTGGCAACAATGCACTGCACCAAAAAGGAATTCTCGGCTTCAACGTCTGTGTGACCATAGTCATGCCCCCACCCCCCATAATTATTCTTCCTTCTCTCCATCATGGGCCTGTTTCAGGGTTTTGAGCCACTGCAGCCACAGGGTGCGTGCGCACACACACACATGGGGAGAGTGGAAAGCTGGCATCTGTTTCAGCTGTGGGGTGGGTGGGGTCAGCTTGGGTGGGAGGAGTGAATGAATGCCAAGGGTTGGGGGTGGGTGGGAAGACAGTAAGTATGGGGAGGTGAACAAATGTCAAGGGTTGGTTGGGGCAGAAAAAGGGGAGGGTGAGTGAATGTCATGGGTGGGGGGAGTAGTGGAGTGCCAAGGGTGTGGGGGTTGTTGAGGAAGAAGTTTTTTGGGGGTGGTACTTGGAGGGGTGGTGAGAAGTTGGGAGTGGGTGGGAAGATAGCAAGGGTAAGGGAAGTGCACTGCCCCCCACAATGGGCCTTATTCCTAGTTACATGTAATGATATAACAATCTGTGTATCAGGTTCTCTGAATTCTCCACTTCCTTTCTTTTTATAAAGTAGGTTTCCAGCCCTTTTTGTTGCAGAGATATTAGGGGAAAAACATATATCACCAATGAAAGGAGCTGTAGAGAGTTACTTATTGAAACTGAAAGCTTCAACTAACAGATTCCAGAGAGGGACACCATTTTCATTCATTCCAATTTGTCTTTGTGTAACTTCCCTCAAGAACGACTTCCTTCATTTATTCCCATTTATGTCACTGTGTAAAAAGTATGTGTATAAAGCTGTCGTTTTTCTATGGGTGGTGGGCAAGCTTCCATCTCCAGGCCCTACCAGTCCTCTTTGTTCCAGTGAGAGCAAAGGCAGACACGGAAAGTGACATCACCATAGAGATGAGCAAATTGTTAGAGCATAATGACATCGCTTCTGTATGCAGACTAGAAGTGATATCATTATCACACAATATTGCCCTGTCCCCAAAAGGCTCCCACTGGTTGCTAGTGCTAGGCTGGTAGCCTTGTATGTATGTGATTTTGACTTACCTTTGGGTACAAACCTGTCAAAGGCAAATTTCACATACTTTCCAATAAACATAATACTTTCCTTTGTGTGTCATTCTTCTTCCGCCTCATAAGTCTTACAGTCCTGAGGACTTCTGTTTACAATGTTGCATTGTCTAATTCTGTTCCTGAAAAATGTCCAGCTCTTTTCCCTGGATAGGAGGAGGCAGGGTGTTTCCAAACTTTCAGCTACATCCTTACCATTTAGCTGAAAGACATAATAACATTTAATCATAAGCATATGTAGTTAGGTTTCATGTATGCCCAAAATGCCCCTTGGAACAGAATGCACAGGAATGAATCCAGTTTGGATAGTCAAATGATAGTCAAATAAATGAGTGCAAGCATTTACTCTTTAATGGGAAAAACCTTCGAAAATATAATAAGCCATGCCCAACCCACTAGCCACACTTCTTTGGATCCCAGCCATATTCAAGAAGATACAAAGGCCAATTTAGATAGCATAAAGTTTGAGCATTGGGCAAGGCTTTTTTTTTTGAAGAAAAAGTCCAGCAGGAACTCATTTGCATATTAAGCAACACCCCCTGATGCCAAGCCAGCCAGACCTGTGTTCCTACTCAAAAAAAGCCCTGGCAGTGGGTATCTTTATTGGGTTAGGTAGTTGATTGAGATGTTGTAAACATGTCAAATGTGCAAGCTCTTATCTTGGCAGGGGTCTAAAAGAATAGATGCTACAGTATTGTTACAGAAGATATTGTAGAGTACAACACAAGTGTGGATTGTTGGGTCTGATTTTGAATTTCAAAATCAAAATATTTTGGAACTTAATAGAAGTGCAAATTAAAAATTCATTATTACATTTCCATGTGGTAGAATAATTTTGTGGAATAATACTGTATTTCACACTAACTTTTTATTTTTTGCCAGTTTAACTGAGCATGTAGATGGTGTATCGGGCAACAGACAAGCATTAACAAACCTCACATTAACAGTCCTCATCTGATGAAGTGTGCTTGGAGCACATGAAAGCTTACGTTCTGAATAAAAAACTCATAATACTGAACTACGTCCAGAAATTCAGTAGACAGAAAGGATAGATACTATAGTATAAAATACCTGTATAATGTCAATTTGGAAGCTAGTGTATTTAGAAGAATAAAACAAATGCTTGCAAAGTGTGACAGACAGATAGATAGCATACACTCTGTATAAACTAGGAGGCCAGTCCTCCAAAGACGTACAAACCTCTGTTAAATGGTGGTACATGGTCCATGAAAACTCACTGGCCACAAACCCATATGGACCGCCATTTTTTTTGTCTGTGCCCATCCCTAGTTGTAACTTTGTTTAAGATTGCATTGTTAGCCTGTTATGATAATACAAAATACCTTTAAAGCCAGGTGCCTTAAAGCGTTGTGATGGGATATTTTGCAGTCATGTACTTTACTGATTTATTTGGTGTGCATTCAAATCCCTTTCAAGGTACCAAAGGCAGAAACAAAGGAGAATTTACAAATCTTCAGGGAGTAGCTGCATCAACAAATGGAAAAATATTAATTGCAGACAGCAATAACCAGTGTGTACAGGTAAGGTGTTTTTTCTCCCTTTTAAATTGGTTAATACATCTCCCTTTCCTGCAGCAGCCATGATCTGTATCAGAAACTCCATGAAGTTTTGGGATACTCCAGAGGACATAACATAGGCTTAATGGAGCTACTACTGGAAGGAATAACTGGTTGTTACCAGTTTGTATGTGTGTGTGTTTGAGCCACTCTGGATCGTGGTAATTCATTATATTCATTAGAGATACACAAACACAAAGCATTATTTATGTCCCTATCAAAAAAACATAATGTATTCAGGTGGCAAAGCTGGATATGTGGTCTTCAACATTTCTAGACCTGGGATACACTTTTAAGCCTTTAGGAGGCAGCATGGGACTCAGTGAACTACATGCATGTGATGTGACAGGAAGTCTTATGGTATCAAACTCATACTACAGAAAGAGGAACAAAGTTATTATCTCATTTGTGAAGGGATACTCAGGTATTCAAGTGTGGAACACTGGACAGACTGGTGAAGATGGAGATTACCAGACTGAGTGAAACAAGAGACAATTTTTTTTTCTAAGGAAAGGGACCCCTGAAACTTCCTGTCCTAAAAGAAACCGACTATATCAATCAGGCACCATGCCTTGCTATCCATGCAAAGAGAGGCAGGAGGTATGACAACAATTGCCCTCTGTGCATGCGCAGTAGTAGCTGGTTCTTTCAAAAGCAGCAAAAAGGCTAACTGAATAGGAGTTGCCAACCTCTAAGTGGCTTTTGGAGATCTCCTGCTATTTCAATTGATTCCCAGATCACCAAAATAAATTCTCCTGGAGAAAATGGCTGCTTTCGAGGGTGAATTCTATGACATTATACCTTTCTGAGGTCCCTCCCCTCCCCAAACCACACCCACTCTAGGCTTCATCCATCATACTCCACGTATTTCTCAACCCAGATCTGGCAACCCTGGGGCTCTATGATCCATCTGAGGGTCATTGTCTCTGAATTGAATACCACTGCTACTTATGGTATGGCAGCGATTGACCATGATTGTTCACCACAGAGATGTGTCATGGCAAATGTGCTTACCAAGCTGCATAACATGTAAACTAGTCCTTACTCACCATCATAAGTCATTGTGGTGCAAATATAGAAGCTTTTGCATTTGTGAAGGTCTGCATTCTTGGTGCTCCCATGTTAGGTGTGGAATATTTCCTTAATCATAGAAAAGGAAGAGTCCTTGTGCATATAGAGGGGCATGTGTGCATTGAATCCTCATGAACATTTGTCATGGATCCAGTCTAAATCATTAGAACGAATTACCACATTTTATGTTAATTTTTATTACTGCATTTTATGTTAAATTCTAGCTCTTTTCTACTGATGGTCAGTTCAAGAGTCGTTTCGGTATCCGGGGGAGATCTCCTGGCCAGTTGCAGCGGCCCACAGGAGTGGCTGTGCATCCTTGTGGTGACATTATTATTGCTGATTATGATAATAAATGGGTTAGCATCTTCTCTTCTGATGGAAAATTTAAGGTAAGCTTTGAAGTCCTAATTTTGTGTGTTTAACTTACTTGAGATGACAAAGGAGCCATTGTGTTTGTGAAATAAATGGGAAGAAATCATACTGTACATTGCAGCCACGAGGTTTAATTCTGAGGTTCTGCTTGTTCACTCAGCTGGTTTTCCCCTTGGCCTAGTTTTTTTCTGCTTCTTTCACAGTATTTGCATGCATAGTCAATATTTCATGACTAGACCACCTCTTTCAGAAGTTAGAATAAATTTTTAAAATAAGTATTTATTAAAATAACAGAATCCTCTGTTAATTATTAATAGGGCTTTCAGGCTCCAGCTAGCCAGGTTATTCTAAGGTTATTCATTTCTATATAACAATCAGTTCCACTTAAATTTTTTGCTGTTGATAACTGATACAGATCTGACTTCACAATGTATATATATTTTTTATTTTTTTATTTATCTGGGATTTATATCCCGCCCTTCCCACCGAGTGGCTCAGGGCGGCTTACAACATATATAAAACTAACATAAAAATATAAAATTACACTTTAAAATTAACATTTCATAATATATAAGTAAAATCAAACATTTGTTATAAATGTACATCATTTGTACAAATGTAAAATATCTCCAATCACATGTTTAATTTTCATCTGTCCATAATATGTTGACATCTTTTTGATGCACATGCCAAGTTCTATATCCTGAGAGGGTGTTTCAAATATGAATTTATTACATGTGATTTCTGAATTTGCACTGTTTGTGGGTTCAAAAAAAATTAAATGCTTTTTTTTCTGTAGACAAAAATTGGATCTGGAAAACTTATGGGACCAAAAGGTGTTTCTGTTGATCGCAATGGACACATCATTGTAGTGGACAATAAAGCCTGTTGTGTGTTCATCTTCCAGCCAAATGGGAAAATAGTAACCAGGTTTGGAAGCCGAGGCAATGGAGACAAACAATTTGCAGGTACCCTTGATAGGTCCCAGTTTATAAATCTTTACAAAGAAATAAAACACATTCAGATCATCGTGTTTTTTGTGGGGTAGGAAGGGGTGTAATATTTCAGCATGTTGGTAATGCCCAAATTTCACTGTACAAGTAGCTGCATTTATGTTCTCTGCTATGAAAATATGAGCTAATGTCTTATGTATAATTTACTCCAGGGGTGTCAAACTCATTTGTTATGAGGGATGAATATGACATAAATGAGACCTTGTTGGGCCAGGCCAGGCTATGTTGTGCCGGGCCATGTGTGTACCTGTTTTAAGATTAGGAAGCAGAGATATAAACTTTTTAAAGGACACAAACACAACTAAAAAAAATGTATTAAAAAAAACTTAACTTGCTTAAAACATTATCACTTGTTGGTTTTAAAGGTGCTTTCTTTGTATTTCTCCCCATGGGATTCAGAGAACTGGGCAAAGGAAGCTCTGGCTCTTTCCCTCCTGAGGGGACTAGTAGGGAGAGGAGCCTCAACCAATGGAGAAAATAGAGGTTTTGCTCTGTAGCTCCTGTGTGATTGAACAAGCCATGTAAAGGAAGCTGAGATGCAGAAGGACGCAAGAGAGAGGAAGAAGGAAGCAGTCAAGAGCCGGAGGTTCAGGGGCCTGATAGGAGCCCTCCAGGGGCCTGATTTGTCCCCCGGGCCACATGTTTGACACCCTTGCATTTCTTCCCAATTACTAGGTAGAATGAAATATGTAGAGATATAATTTTTAAAAATTAATTGAAGAACATTGTTTGTCTTGCTTTTGTATGGCTTGTGACTGCTCCAATTTTTGTGCTGTGAGCCTCCTCCATAGTGGCCATATGGTAGTAAAAAGAATCACAGGTTCTCAGTCCCAAATGGTTGAGACATAAACATTGCCTTTAATGTTTGTATATTGTTCTACAGATAATGAATGTCACAGTTCATAATTTATCTAAGATAGCTTTCCAAAATAATACTTTCTGCTCCTTTTTAAAATGTTGGGGCCATTGCTAAGATTGCAATTACTCTTGAACCAGTCCACTTAATAAGAACATTTGTTCTGTGCCAGAAAGTGTATCAGTCTTGATGAGACATAAGCCTGTGCCTGGGAAAGGGTTCAGACCAGTGGCCAAAAAGAAACTAGTTTTCATAATTTCCCATGAAGTCACCTGCTTATTTCATAGAGGTACTTATCAGTGCTTGCTTAGTGGTGTTTTTAGACAAGTAAGCAGATTTCCACCATGAGATGAAGTCTGCAGTTCAATAGAACTTCTGTACAGAGTCAGGCATACAGTTGCACAAGTGAGTTCAGCTGAAAATAGCAAGTTAGTAGAATTCAGTTTAATTCACATTACTGTGTGTTATGCATGCTCACACTTCTTGCTACATGTATTTTTATGTCTTTTCTGTGTGTATGTGTGTTTAAAAAATCTAAACTCAGCTTGCATTGGCTGAGAGGGGTTACTTAATTGTTTTACTTCTGGTAATTTTTCAGTTCAGAATAACAGGGGTTGAGCTGGTTTTACTCAAGAGGTTTTAAGTCCTTGTATCTTTCCCAGTGTAGCTGAAAAAAAAAAACAGTTTTGGGGAGAATGAAACAACAAAAGCTAAACAACTCCTCTGTAGCCTCCTTTCTCTAGCCTGAGTCACAGCCTGATTTGGACATTAAAAACATTCAAAGGAGAAAAAAATCACAACACTCCACATAACTGCATGAATAAACATTTCAGTATTATTTTGGCATGCTGTTTGCTTAAGTGCTGAAATGTGTCACTGTTGAGTTTTGTAGTAACCTATCTGCTACTTTTCAGAGCTATAGACCGTATTCTATTCAAACTTTTCAGCAGAGCCACTGACCACATTTAAATGTTGCATTAAGGGACAGGTTAATTTGCCACAACAAGCATGACCACAGTAGAGCTGTACTTTTCCCTCTAGCTATCTCTTTAATAAGCTGATCCACATGGCAGTACTTTCCTTCAGAAGCTTCATTGTTACTGGTGGTAGTGCTGATGCCCTGAGGGCTTCCAGTTGCTGGGTTTCCCTGCATTTTTTATGCTACAGGCCCTACAGTTATTCCTCCCATATGCCAGCTCTGGATTTTTCAGTGAATCCCTCCTTGGTGATTGGCATGTCATTTAATCAGTATATTGGTATGTCAGTTAACTAAAAAAAACCCTTCCCCCTCAATAAATCTCCCCTATGGATGTGTGTGCACATACATGCACAGCCACTGCAGAAAGTGGGGTTGGGGAAATTATTGCTGTGTAGACAGGACTTTGAAAATCCAAAGTTTCCTGCCTACAGAGCAGCCATCCAGACTTTGCTGCAATCTTTCCCAAAACTTCTCATCCAAGCAGGTCTGGGAAAGATCAGAGGGAATACCTGAGGGGTGCACAACTGCACTGTGATGCTGCAGGGAAGTTAGAGGAATAAAAAATACTTCCCAACAACATTGAACCTAGCAAAGACTTGATGTTGTTTGCCTCCATGCCTTGAAAAGCTTCAACTTCCTGTTTCCACACATTAATTATGAAACTGGATTCAGGTGGGTAGCCATTTTGGTCTAAAGCAACAGAATCTCCAAGTCCCACCTGGAGGCTGGCATCCCTAGGAGAAGCTTCAGCCCTCCCCTATCCCAGCCATTTTGCCAAGCTAAGGGAATCTGATTTATCTTGCTCTGGGGCCCCATATGCTTCAGTAAACAGGATGCCTCATGGATGTTTCAGTTCAGGAAAATGGCAGTTCAGGAGAAGAAGCCTGCTGTCCTCAGGCCCCAAAGCACTTGGAAGCATTAGTTCCCTGACAGACCAGAAAATCCTGTCCTGATTCTTGACAAAGATTGTATTAGCTCAATCCTCGCCCTCTTGTCCTCGGCCAAGAGTATCCCACAGATACTAAGACATAACATCTAGTTTGGCTCTAACTCAGAATTCTAAACTATGAGGGGGCAAAGGGACCTTCAACCAAGCATTATGGTATAGGTAATTGAAGTTTGTTTTGGGGTCTTGTGTAAGAAGGGAGAGGGCCAGGCCTGTAGCTACAGGGGGGCCAGGCTGCTCTATTAAACTCTTTCCCTATGTAGGGCCCCTCTGTTGGAGGACCTCCAAGACCCACAGAAAAGAGAGGGAGAGAGAGACAGCACATATGAGAGAGCAAAGAGAGAGAGCACAAGACGAGAGCAACAGCAAAAGCAAAAGACAGTGTGAGAATGAGAAAGCGGCAGAGAGAGAGCAAGAGAGCAGCAGTGAGAGAGAGGGGGGAGAGTGAGAGCAGCAGCGAGATTGAGCGGAAGAGTGACAGCAACGGGAGAGGGAGAGAGCAACAGCCAGAGAGAGAGTGCAAGAGAGAGCTGGGGCCGGGCAGACTGGCTGGTGGAGGGAAGAAGCAGCCAAGCCCCATGCTCCTCCCATCAAATTTTTAGCTCCCGGACCCCTCCACCCAAAATTTTCTGGCTACAGGGCTGGGGAGGGAAAGAGGAGCAAATGGGCACAGTGAACAAGACAAACTGAAGTTTCATTGTGGTTCAATGTGATGTATGAATGTGGCTAAAGAGATATGCTCCTTCTCTGTACCTTGCCACTTATGGAGCAATGCAAAGCAGCTGCACTGAGAAATATGCAGCATTTTATTCAATCAGGCTTACTCAAAGGAAAGTTTTCTTAGGATTGCAGTCTTAATTTCTTAAGCCCTTGATGAGTCAATAGGATAAGGAGGACAAATCCTTATGTTGTTAGAGTTGCAAAATCTTTTGAGGTGGGGAGAGAACACAGTATTCATTTACATATCAGATGAATTTTAAATAGTTCATTGCTTTACACTGAAGTAGCACTAAAAAGGAAGATCTAAGCAAGGAGAGCCAGTCTAATAAATTCAAATCTAACCAAGTAGCAAGTTTTTAATGTATTGCTCTCTAGATTATATGTACTGTCATCTAAGTTCATTTTGCTGCTTTTGTGTTTGTTGCTGATTATATTCTAAGTTTAATATCTCTTTGTATGCTGGCAAGCTTATACATGACAGCTTGTGAACTTGATGCCCTTCCTGATTCATTGTTAATAGAATTATCCAAATGGAATATAAACCCTTGATATGGAATTCACATTTACTTAGTTATATTTTCAGAGGCTTTGGCTGGAGTTGGATATTCAATGGGCTTTGTGCATCTCAAAAAATTCTTCTTCAGCTTCTCCTCTGGTGGGTTTGGTGGTATGTCTGGGCAGCAGAAATGTCTGGGGAGGAGGCCGTATATATATTCCATTCCTCTTTTATTTGACAAGAATATAAATGTATCGTGAACCTTAACAGTGACTGCAGGTGGGCTAGAGAGGAAGTAGCTGGTGTTAACTAGTACAGAAGCAGGAAGTCAGATTGGTGTTGGCTGCCCAATATCTAGTTCTAAGCTTACACAGTATCATTATAATCTAATAGTAAAATGGCTCATCTCTGATAAAAAGCAGCCATCCAAAGAAAAGGCTGCTGTCTCTACATAATTTCTCAGGTATCCAGAAAAACATGAATTTGTAAATTAAACAAAAGACCCCACACACACATACACCATAAGCCATGGTCCAGAAATCCAAATCTTTCCTGATGACAACTTCAATGTAGCCAGTTGTTTGTTTGAAGTATTGTTCTTTGTCATCCTAAATTATGGCCTTCAACAGGAAGAAATGACTAAAACCCAACATGCACTCCCAACTCCTTCACCTTCTGATCCAGAGCCACATAGTCTCTTTTAATACATTCAGGGCTGTGCCGGGCAGTATCATTTGTTCCCACATGGATCAGCAAGAAGGGATAATAATCTGTGGGTCTGACAAGTCTTCCTATCCTTTGTGACACATCCTGGATGTGTGCACCCGGTAGACAGCATACCTCTTGAGACGACAAGTTCGGTTGGTACACTTTGGGCTCTACCCCTCCTAAGCAAGGAATCTCCAACTACCAGTACCCTCCTCTTCCTATATTGGGGAGCAGAAGCTCCAGGCTTCTTACCCACAGGGTTCTGAGAAACTTCCCTCAAGCTTTTTGGAGGCTGGGGAAGTAGTCTTTGTTCTAATGGTTCAGAATCACTATCTGTGAGGAGATCCTGGAACCGATTGCTGAGCAACAGAGGTTCAGAATGTCTCATTTTCCTGCTCCTGTGGGTTACATTTTCCCACAAACTCTCCTCCTATGTTGGGTTATTTTCCATTTGCTGAGATACCTTTTCCTCTTCCTCCTGTTGTCCTTTCAAGAGTACTTCATGGGTTCTATCAAGAAAATCCTCACCTTCCTTTATATACTGTAGTGTGGACAAGTATGCCTCAAATCCATATATGTTCTCCTCTAGCAGGGCTACCAACTTATACTTTCTGCAAGTGTAATTGCTGCTACCCTCAGGTAAAAATACAAACATCCCACAGACTTTAAATGTCACTGCCTCAGCTCCCTCACCAGTCATGCTGCTGCAGTCCATTCCAAAATTAGTTCTCTTTATCTTGACTTCCCTGTAAATTCCACTGCCAAACTGCCTCTTGAAACTACTTGTGAGGAACTACTTACCCTCCTACAGAACCCCCAGGCCCACAGGCTATGGCAAGGAGGAGCCTTGCAACTCCCCAACCCACCTCTGACTCAACAACTAGAGCAACAGTAGAGGGCAGGGCCAGCAACCACCCCCAGGCAAACAGGCCACCCTCTCTCAGCAACAAGCACACAAAAGACACACCGAAGCAATCAGAAACCCCTCTCCAGCAGGCTCTAAACTCACTCCAAGTTCACTCACACAGCAACCCTCACACTGTTCTCTCATACAGAACCCCTAGGTAATGCTCCCCAGCAGTTTTGGAAAAGCAAAATTAACACTCGCTTTGCCAGCAGTTCTGTCCCAGCTCCAAGCACCTTTTTCTAACTCAGCTGAGTCAATTTAAATGATTCCAAATTCAGAAGCAGTGATTCTTGTATTACAACTGAACAGATCATTGTGATGATTTAATACATTTTCTCCCTAGGATGGCTTGTAACTGATTAATTCTTGCTTGTTGCAGGTCCTCATTTTGCAGCTGTCAACCACAATAATGAAATTATTATTACAGATTTCCACAATCACTCTGTCAAGGTATGACATAGTAAATTCCTGTTGAAGCGATATATGTTGTTCGTATGTTCTCATAAAAGAATTAACTATATTTTCAACATTGGCCATTGCTCAGTTTAGACGTAGCGAACTAATTGAATGAGTAATTTGATTTTACCGTTTAATTAGAGCTATACTCCTTGAATTGTGTTGGTTCAAAAAGTCCTGTGTTGTTCTATATTACACATTTCTTGGCCATTTTACACTTTCATTTTAAGATTCTAGTAATCAAGGAATGCATTTAATGCTTGGAGAAACTTGCCTCTGATGGTTGTAGTGGTAACCGTAATCAAGTCAGCAAGACCAGGTCAATTCTTACTGACTTGATCAACACTGTAAATGTCTTATATGTCTTATATGGCACATATAACTGGCATGTCTAACAGCCATGGGCTTGCACTTTATGTTACATGAGGGAAATCCTCTTGTTTCTAGAAGTTTTGTAATGAATTGTGGCCTTCTGTAGCAGGACATTTATACCAGTAGTATTCTTTAGGCATGAAACATGTCCATGTAAGCTGATGTCCGTATTTCAGAATCAGGCAGTTCAGACATATACACATACCAAAGGCCTCAGTTCAGGCTAGTGGAGGAGGCATATAGATTTCAGTGGCATGGCAAGATTTCGAATAGAAGGCTGTAGTATGGTACTTTGGTAAATGGCTTTGTTTTACTGTTTTTACTGGTTTATTGTTTAAATGTTGTAAATTGATGTATTTTAAAACTTAATCCTATGTTAGAACTTTTGTGTTGTGAGCCGCCCTGAGCCGCTTTGGTGGGAAGGGCGGGATATAAACTAAATAAAATGAAATGAATGAAAATGAAGATAAAACAACAGGGCTCAGAATTCTATTACTATTGGGAGTTTGGGGGGAAGGTTACTTCTTCAAAATCATCATCATCATCTCTTTAAACAGTTCCCACTTTTCTGCAAACCTCATAGGGTTTTCTGAAATTTGCAGAAATTATATGGGGGGGGGGGCATGTTATAGACTTTTTGAGCAACATGGAAGCTAGTTGTGTATGGATGTTAAGTGATGTAGCTGTGATGTTACATTCTGAATCTTCTACTACATCCCAAACGTTAGTTCTTCAGCCTTATAGTTGTATCTACACAAGCAGGGACTCATGAGAAACTCATATAAAATTCCCCTTTTAGTCTCTGCTTTTCCTCTGGCTTCTGTTACCTGGCCCCAGTTACCTTCATCCTCCTCCTCCCCTCTCCCAATAATAATAGCAGTTAAATATTAATTAAGACTATAAGGGGACAAAATAAAACACAACACCACCCCCCACCAAGCAGAGCTTAAAAACAGATGAGCAGAAAGGTAAGTTAATGTTTGCCCAAGACCACATGACTATTGCAGAAGATTCTATGAAGGGTGAGTTGTCTTTCAGAGAAGTCTGAGCACTGTTGTTGATATTTTCGTTGTGGAACCCATAATAAGCTTCTGGAAAACTCCTAAAATTCAACACAATTTGAAAGCCATCACTATAAACAAAGCAGAGATGTATGAAAGTGAGACTTCCTGCTGATAGCTATAAAGGGAAAGCAATCCTATGTGTTGTAGCTAGCAGTGGAATCTGTGAGTGTAGGAGAGGTAAGAATATAGCCTTCGATCATGGCCATAGCTTTCTTTAAAATTCTGGTTCTTTTTGTGGCTTTCTATAGATGCTTTCTTAGCAGGACTTTCCCTTTGCATGTTAGGCCACACACCCCTGATGCAGCCAATCCTCCTGGAGCTTACCGTAGCCCTGTACTAAGAGCTCTGTAAATTCTTGGAGGATTGGCTATATCAGGGGTGTGTGGCCTAATATGCATAGGAGTTTCTGCTACAACCCCCCCCCCCCCTGCTTCTTAGGATAACATTGTTGTATTTTACATTTCTTACCCTCAATATTTGTTCTTTCTGTCATCTTTTCCCTTCTTTCCCTCCAAAAAGCAAATGTCTTTTCCCCAAGTTTTAGTAGAGGTCATGGCTGAATGGTAAAGAATCTCCATTGCATGATACAGTTCCTAAATTCAATCCCTGGTGTCTCCAGTCAAAGGGATCAAGTAGTAGATGATATGAAAGACCCTGAAAATGCCAGTCAATGTAGACAAGACTGATAGACCAATGATCTGACTTAGTTTAAGCAGTTTTATGTGTATGTACGTGTTCATTGCTATATCTGAGGATAATATTTGTGCTTCTTTTTTGCAAGTTTGTAACATCAAGCAAGCACTATTTAGTATAACATGTAACTTTTTTTTTTAATTCCTACAGGTATTTAACCAGGAAGGTGAATTCATGTTAAAGTTTGGGTCTAATGGGGAAGGAAATGGGCAATTTAATGCACCAACAGGAGTAGCTGTAGATTCGAATGGAAATATTATTGTAGCTGATTGGGGAAACAGTCGAATACAGGTAGACAAAACCTTTATTTTTTTCCAGTCAGTTGACTTAATGTTGTATGGCTCGTATTTTTTACCCCATTTTCATGGCTGACTCTCACACTATCTCTAGAAGGTCTCCTTGTGCTCTGGAGTGATAGCAAAACTGTGTGATCCATGAACTATGCTAATAAGAGGCAAACAAAGAGAATTCATATGAATGTGGCTAATGACTTGACATAAAACTTACGAAAGTTTGCATAGTATAGATAAGTCTGCCAAAAAGAGTCAAATGTACTTCATGGAGAATGTGCACAAAATGATAGAGGTATTCACAAATCACCAGATCAACATGTCTAGGAATGGGCATCTAGGGATGGGCATGAACTGGGAAAATGTGATTCAGTTTGTGGTTTGTGGCATGCCTGATTTGCAAACCACAAATTGTCACAAACCTTTGTAACCAAATGAACTGGTTTGGTTCATGATATTTGTGACTTAGAATGACAGCCCCGCCCCCGATGTGCTAGAGTCATTAAATACACAGAGGATCTCTGTGTCATTAAATACACAGAGACTGACTCTCCTCTACCTGTCCTCCAAGTTTGGAAGGAAGGTGCCCCCAGGAAAGTGCTTTCTGGGAAAATGGCTGCCATTTCTCCAGAAAGCACTTTCTGGGGGCACCTTCTTTGGGGGACATAACTCAGACCCCATAAACCCAATCCTCACCAAACATGGAGGGCTAATAGAGGAAAGTCACCTGGAGATCTCCTGCGAGTTTGGTGTGTCTAGCTTGCGCAGGATCTGTTCTATAAACTCCTGAACCTGTGCCTGGTCATTTTGAAAGGCACAGGTTCAGAAGTGTATTTAATGGGTCCTGTGAAAGGACCATCCAGGGGAGGTCTGCTGTGAGTTTGGTGTCTCTAGCTTGCACAGGATCCATTCTGTACATTCCTGAACCTACTGTTGTCAAAATGACTACCTGTCATTGACAGGCACAGGTTCAGGAGTGTATAGAACAGATCAAGTTAGAGACATCAAAGTAGGAGGAGACATATAAACAAAAACATGTACCAAAAAATTTGTGGTAGGGTATGAGCCTTTGTGAGTCGCTGCACATTGCCATACCTGAAGAAGGAGCTGGGAATGTAGGCAGCCTCAGAGGACAGGAGAAGGGAGAAGAGAGCCCTGCGGGCCTGATTGAAGCCCTGGGCAGGTCAGTTTGGCCTGCAGGCTGGATGTTTGACACCCCTGATGTACATTGCTGAAACAATGTATGCATTTTCTGATTGGGAACTAATTCTCTCTAGGCAATGCAGAAATTTGACGTGGAAACTATTTAAATGGTCAGTGTATGAAATGGGTTCTGCCGATTCATATTCTCTGGTATTCATTAGTGATAAGCCAACATGTTCCTACACCCTGCACTCAGAATATAACCCCAGTGCATGTAATGTTTATAAATGTTACAACCTGGAGTTTTCCTCCAACTTAGATTATATTCAGAAGCATTCTTTCTGCTTCTTTTCTTCCTTTGCTCCTCATCTCACTCTCAGGCTTACTTATCCATGGCAGCTGGAGGTGGACAGGAGAAGAAAGAGTCCTTGTCCATTTCTCATCATCTCTTCTCCCTACCAGTGCCTCAGATGCTGTTAGGGAAATGTAATCATCCATTTTCAAGCTTCTGCAGACTAGAAAAGAGGAGGAAACAGACAAGATGTATTGGAGGTCTTCCTTCCTCTTGTCTAGTTACCTGCCTATACCTGCTGCTTTGGCCTCCACAAACTGAGTACTCATGGGGTCAGCGTGGCAAATTATGAGCAAGTTTAGCGCTCTTCAAAATAAGAATTTTTCCTGAGTTTTCTTTGATATCACTCACTCATTAGCCCCTTTCCAGCTCAAGCTCTGGTAAGTTCATCCATCACTGGGCAAGATGTAAGATAACTTGCCTTCTGCTACTTAAGTCTGCACATTCGCTGAGTCATCATATGCACATACCTTATCAGTGGTGGTATGCACACCTACCAGTCACTTTGCTGTGGCTCTACTGTAGATGTTATGGTTTTTTTCTTTCCTTCATTGAACTGAATTAATTCTCTTTTCATTTTCACAGGTTTTTGATGGAAGTGGATCCTTTTTATCCTATATAAACACATCTGCTGATCCGCTTTATGGTCCCCAAGGCTTGGCCCTAACTTCCGATGGCCATGTTGTCGTTGCTGACTCTGGCAATCACTGCTTCAAAGTGTATCGATACTTACAGTAGCAGTTGGATCATGCTTAAGAAGTTACTAGTCTCTGAGGGCCAATGTAGATCTTTTTGCATATGATGTCTACTTCTTTAAATATTTAAATTTTAATACGGGAGGAGTTTTCACTTTTATGTTTTATTTCCAAATCTACCTTCTTTACATCGAACTTGCACCTCATATGTTCTGCACTGAAGTCATCCTAAGGATTAATAAATAAGACCCTCTCTTCTTTCCCGGATTCAGTGGAATAATAGACATGTGAACTATGGCTTGTAGATCAGGCATTTATGTAACTAATTTTTCTGCAAGGGAGAAGGGAAAGTGAAATGATTTAAAGGGGTGTATTTAACATGTAAATGGGGAGCTCTTGTTTAAAAGCTTCCAAATTTGAAAATTGTTACTGTTAAGCATTATTTATTCCAGCAGGAAGTCTGGGAGTCTTTTAGACCGTGTTGTTGTACTAGGTATTACATTTGTAACATTCTTCTGTCTTAGCAACTGTAGTAAGTAGTTTCTTTTAGTAATAAAGATATATGGTCAAGTCATTTGGAAACCTTCCTGTTCTAGTTGTCCAGCCTAACACAATTGAACTTTTAGCACTACAAGAATTAATGCAAACTTCCTGCACGATGTGGGATTAATGTACATGTTTATCAGTTCCCTACTGCTCAATGCATTGTAAGGATTTTCCAGAATCCTGAAGTTTATATGGAAAGAAACTCTGATAAAGATATGTTATTGCTGAATGTATAATGTTCTTCCCATGGTTTTTAATAGCAGTCCCATTTTCACATAGCCATACAGGTTCCTTATTGGAGAACCTACCTTGAACAACCAAAGGGTGTTTGGAGATTAACAAAGGTTGGGGGGGGGGGCTTAACCAAGAGTTACCAAAGCGGCGTGGCGTGGTGGTTGTTTCTAAAAAAATTAAATTCTAAACTTGGCTAAGTAGTAAAAAAAATGTGGGACAAATATTTAACATTTAGTGAGTGTGAGCTAGGACATAGTTTTCCCCCCATCAAGAATAAGAAGTGCATGTAGATTATTTGAGCATCAGCCTTTTCCAGAAGATAATATTCTATAGCCGCCCTGAGCCACTTGTGGGAAGGGCGGGATACAAATCCCAAATAAATAAAATAAAAAAAATATTTTCTCTCTCCCCTGTTCCCCAAACACATAGCTGAAATGCAAGTCATGCAACTCGAAACTCTGGGAAGGAGCATATATACATTTTTATACACATTACCTAAAGTGATAAAAATACATATTCTAACCATATGGGATCATGTACTGCCTCCAAACTCATACAAGAGGACAACTGATTAGCATAGTTCCTGTCTCTGAAATAGCCTTGCGGTTTCTTCTTTGCTTTTGCTTTGTTCAGTCAGGTTGGCATCTTAATATCTACCACTTGCAGAATGGAAGGTTATCTGTTTTTGTAACATTTCAATTCATCCCCTCTTCAAGTTTGGGTAGAGCCCAATATTTTGCTTCATACCTTCTTTAATGAGTCCAATAAGATGATTTTGGAAAAAACTAAAGTTAATTGCCTAGCTGGCTGATAACACATTAGGTGGAAAATTGATGCATTGTATTTAATTAAAGCAGCAGAGTTAATTTTTTCATGTTTTAATTGTTTCTTTGATAGACTAACAGAACAGCTATTCTGTAAAGTTTTCTTAAAATGAATCTAATGTTATGGTTCTTAGCTGAATAAAGAAGTATCTGCCAAGAAAATAGGCACTAGGCACCATTAATCTTGGCCACTGAACCACCTTTAAAGATATTTAAGTGTTCTGAGAAAAGGGATATCCTGTTTGTAACTTTAGATGTATTTATTAATGATGTAAACAACAGCAACAAACATTAAGCTGTCTGTAATTGTATAATGCAAAGGAACTCACACACTGTTAACTGTATTATTACTACAGACTAGATTCAGTGCACATTGCCAACCAATCCAGTTTACGCTTGTGATGCTATTAAGCTTTTGTAAAAAATAAAAAAAACAATCTTATGACAAAGAAATATCTGCAGGAATTAAAAATAGGTACTGAACTAACTCATGTACAGTGCAATCCTAAACCAAGCTACATCCTTGTAAGCTTCCTGGGTTCAATCAAAGGATAGAAGTTTGTTTAGGATTACACTGGCAATGTAAGGAGGGATTAGGAGCACTGCCCACCAGTGAAGATCAATGCTTTTATGAACTCCAACATATTTCAATGGAACATGTGTAAGAGCATTTTCCTTTGATTTATGTAAAGGAAACATTAAAATGTTATGAATAGACATCTGGAGACCATTTCATGCATGCAGTAGTCGTGTTCTATACATTCCTTAAAATGTTTTTAAGTAACAGTTTCTTAACTTGAATAAGTACCAGTAATGCTGTATTAACTATTACTACCTTGACTCACATTTGAATTATTGCTTCTTTCCTTTACAACAATGATAACATGGTAAGTGATGTGGCCTTCCCTCCAATACCTTTATATCCTGGTTCTTCCATGTTGAATTGTTAAGAATTTGTAAAAGTGATACAGTGATGTACACTACTGTAACTGGTGCTAGTTTGGAACCCTGATGAATCTTTGGAGGACACCTTTGAGAGATGCAAATCACACATCTCTGACCATCAATAAAATGCAAGCAACAGGCTCATACAGCTGCAGTTTGCCTCAGGACTATGCAGAGAAGCAACAGGGTTTTAAGCCTGAATTTGCACTCATTTTCTATAATCAAACTAGATTCCCTGCTAACAAGAGATGGTTTGAGTTACCAAAACTTGAGTGGAAGAATTAAACCTGTTTCTCTGCAAGGTTCTGAGGCAAACTGAGGCTGATCAAACCAACAGTTTTCATTTCATATACTGACAATGATGTGTGATTTTCATCAGTTTGATTTGCTTTTTAACAAGGAGCATTTGAAATCTAACAAGGAGGAACTATAGGGTTTGGATTCCCAAAAACTATAGCCATTGCATAAAAGTAGTTATTTTAAGAGGAGGGGGGCAGTTTTTACTTTTGGTCCTGATCAGCAATTACCAGAATTATAGTGTTTGTCTTACTGAATAGGGATATGTACATGCAGGTTACATCCAAACTTGCTGCATGGCCAAAACCACAGAAGCAACCTAGGACAAAACTGCACTGCAATTTTAAATTGGATTTACAGTCTTAGGTTGCTCAATATTCTAAAAGTAATTTTAATTTGTTTTCAGTAGAAATAATATTCTTTGTGGCGATGAATAATGAACAGTAGCATATCAAGATGAGTGCAGATGAGCCTGTGTTTGTTCAAAGGAAACACTTGCTGAAAAGAATCTCAAAAATACTGTCAGGCATTCACTGGTTCATTTTTGGATAAATTGTAAACTGTATATTGAAGGTTTTTATAACTGTAAAAAAAATTGTTAAATACTGGTGAAGTTTTTACACTGACTGAAGTTTCTGCAAAGTAACAAGAAAAGTAGTCTAATGTTGTTGACCTTTGCAAACAGTGCAGAGCTTTCAACTTTACAGTTTTTTTTTCTTTGATAATTAAGGACCTAGTGTTGCCATAATGAAAACAAGTGCCCATTAAGTTATGCTTGTTGTGTGAGGAAATGTTTGTTTTAAGAATGGCAGCAAGGTAGAAAGTCATAATGTTCACCAAAAATGCTGATGAAGATGAACTGTGAGCAGTGATTTTAAAGGTCAGTGCTTGAAGTATTCAGGACTTTTTTTGTAACAGGAACTCCTTTGCATATTAGGCCACACACCCCTGATGTAACAAATCCTCCAAGAGCTTACACAGCTTACTGTAAACTCGAGGATTAGCTACATCAGGGGTGTGTGGCTCAATATGCAAAGGAGTTCCTGCTACAAAAAAAGCCTGGAAGTATGCATGAGAAATGTTTGTACTGTAGTATAGAATGAATCCCAAATGGTGGTAGTTTCTTATGAATGTACAACACTTAAGTGGATGTTTGTGAGCAACACGGCCTTAACTCTGATGGTTTGCTTCTTTGCTTTATGACGTGGGAATGTTCCATAATGTGCATCATGTATTGTAATGTCCCTGAGCTATTAGTCAAATTAGTATGTTGTACCTTTCCAGTTCTTGGAGCGAATGATTTTTGTTTTGTTTTGTACATTCCATCTTTGTATGCCGGTTTCATATGTTTGTGTAAAGAATGCTATAAAGTCTTGCACTCTCTAAAAATGATACTGAAGTATCTTAGTCATTTATTTTCCCCCCTGTCACACTCATACACCATCTCCAGTTACAAGAAATATACATTCTATCTAGTTAAGGCTGAGGGTGAAAGCTTTCATTGAAGAGTATTGGTGTGTAGTGTTAGCTTCATGTGTGCTATGGTAATTTTGATGCTTTATCTGACAAAGGAAGCTTTAAACATACTTTGTGCTAGAATGATAGGAAACTCCAGAATAAAATGTGTTATCTTTTACCATGCAGAGAACACACAAAAATTAAAAATAAAAGCTGTTTCCTCTTAATTTTCAGAACTGAAGATTTTATTTTTGTCTTCATTAATATTCCTTTGTTATTCAGACGTAAGGGGAGAAAGCAAGGGCAGAAAACATTCTATTGCAAGATAACCCTTCTCTACTAGAAAGACTATGCTGGGGCTCATGAGTCCTCCAAGGACAAAATCCACAAGGATCAGTGGCTGTAATAAGGAAGCCAACTGGGTGAAATTAAGTGGAAAATCTGACTGGACCACAATTTTTTTAAAAAAGTATGCACAGAATTTTAAAAAAAAGTTTGCTGGAAATGTGTCATTCTGAGTTCCTTCATTGATGGAGAAGAAAGTATATTCTTCACATTGTTCAGCAAGAGTGCTTTGCTTAGAACTATCCTTCCATCATGAATGGTCACTTTTAAAAAAAAATTCTTCAGTTGCCAACCAAGACAATAAATGGTGAACATTTTTTTATGAAGAAAAGAACATTCTATGGCATGCCGGCTGCCTCTGAACCCAAATACCACATAGAAGAGAGAGGAGGGAGTTATTTACCCACTTTCCACACTAGCCTACTGCCCTACTTGGCTATGACTCAATCCATAACCCTAACCTTAACCCTATAGCCCCATTCACTGTAATAATACCCATAGGCTATAATGGGGAATGGAAAAACATCAAAAACTTTCCCCCATCAACACAAAACCTTTCAGTATGGTATGCAAGCTAACTTTAACCTCACTGTACATCAAACCGTAACCTGTGACTCTATCTGTAACCTTATCCCTAACCTTATCCCAAACCCTATGGGCCCAATCACTGTAATAATATCCATAGGCTATAATGGGGAATGCAAAAACATCCAAAACTTTCCCCCATCAATACTACACTTTTCAGTATAATATGCAAGCTACCTTTAACCTCACCCTAAACCTAACCATACCTCAAATCATAACCTAACTATGGCTGATTTCCCACTCACCCTACGCCGCTCTGACGTTCCTCTTTTTAGTGCGGCATCCTTCCCATTTCCCACAATCTGCCCTGGGGCTGCAGCTTGTGTCAGCGTTTTTGCATGGTAAACAGAAACCACTAAAACCAGTTTCTTGTTGCTGTGTAAAAACACCGATGCAAATTGACGGCACGGGGCAGATAGTGAGAAATTGGAAGGATACCGTGCTGAAAAGAGGACCGTCAGAGCGGTGTAGGGTGAGTGGGAAATCAGTCTTTGACTCTATAACTCTAACCCTATCCCAAACCTTATGGGCCCATTCACTGTAATAATTTCCAAAGGCTACAATAGGGAATGGAAAAACATCCAAAACTTTTCCCCATGAACACTATACCTTTCAGTATGATATGAAAGCTACCTTTAACCTCACCCTAAACCTAACCATACCTCGAACCATAACCTAACTATGACTCAATCTGTAACCCTAACAAAATAATGAGCTGAAATCCAAAGAAGAGTTGGAATCTTTGAACATTACTATGAATTGGTGGTTGAGATCACAAACAGAGTCGAGATACTTTAAAGATAGAGCGATTGGTTTCTTCACCCAACAATATGATTTTGACAAGATAATCTTAAGATCCCAGGAGAAACTGATTGCGAAACTATATTCATTCTTATTATGAATGAAAATCTATGATGAAACTATAAAAGATTGTATGATCAAGTGGGCAAAGAACATAGGTCGTAATATTGGTAGATGAATGGGAGGCCTTATGGAAGCTGAATATTAACTAAGGTGGTTAGGTTCAAGGAGAATGTTTATAAAATGTTTACAGATGGTATGTAACACCTGATAAATTGTCTAAAATGCATATTAACGTATCCAACAAATGCTGGAGATGTAAATCTCTTATGGAAACCTTTTATCATATGTGGTGGTCTTGTGATGTTATTAAAAGATATCGGGAGATGGTGCACAAGCTATTACAAAAAATACTAAAAAACCACATCCAATTTAAACCAGAGTTGTTTTTATTGCCTTCATAATTGCTTTTTAAATATACGCTCTCCCCTTTAATACCTTTTGTGTTTATGTGGCTCTGCTTGTGGAAAGTCTACTTACTTTATTGGGAACACAAGGAGACTAGGGCCCTTGCTACCTGGTCCTTCCTGGGCTTCTTTCAGGGTCTCCAGGCTAAGAGCCACAGGCCAAGAGCCCTTTAGCACTCACAGTGTGAGTGGGGAGGGGAGGGGAAAGGAGATTGTAAACCACTCTGAGATTCCGAGTGAAGGGTGGGGTATAAATTCAATCTCTTTTTCTTGTTCTTGTGGGTGTGGATCATTGGATCCAACTCACAGTCATTATTCCTTTACTCCTGAGTAAACTTATCAGTCATGGTATAAGAGGAATGATTCTTTTATGGATTAAAAACTGGATAAATGATAGGAAGCAAAGAGAAGAAATCAGTGGGGGGACGTTAGCAGTGGGGTTCCACAAGGATTGGTACTGGGGCTGGTACTATTTATTCATAAATGATCTGAAACTAGGGGTGAGTAGTGTAGTGCTCAAGTTTGCAGTTGACACAAAATAAATCATAATGATGAAAACCAAGACTGACTGAAGAGCTCCAAGAGGACCTCCATAAATTGGGTGAGTGTAGCAAATGAAGTTCTGTGTTGGTACCAACGTTCCCTCTAACCTGCAGTCTTGTGAGCAAAAATTCTACTTCATGAGCCACTGGCATTAAAGTTGTGAGCTACTGCATAAATCAGTGTGCTCTGGGGCCATCCTTCCTGAGCGAAGACAAACATGTGAGCTGGAAGCTAAAAATCTGTGAGCTAGCTCACGCTAACTCAGTTTAGAGGGAACACTGGTTGGTACATGTATGGTGATGCAGAATGGGACAAAAAAATCCCACCATCAAGTATGGGCTAATAGGTTTTGAACTTGTTGAGACTTGAGAAGGGAAAAGATCTTGGGGTCACAGTGGATAGCTCAATGAAAGTGTCGAGTCAGTGTGCTGCAGTGGTGAAAAAGGCAAACTGTCAAGGATTATTAGGAAAAGGATTAAGAATAAAACATCTGATATTGTAATGCCCCTGTAGATTTTTTGGGGCTCACAGAACAGGACCCCCTGGTCCAATCTTTTTGAAACTTGGTGGGGGGAGGGATTGAGGACAGGCACCAGGTGCTATGCTGAAAATCTGGTGCTTTCATCTCAAAACAATCCCCCCCGAACCCAACAACTTACTGTACCTCATTCCTTGTCTGAAGAAGTGTGCATGCACTCGAAAGCTTACGTTCTGAATAAAACTAAGTTGGTCTTAAAGGTGCAATCGACTCCTATTTTGTTCTACTACTTCAGACCAACACAGCTGCCTACTTGGATATATAACCATAAGAAGCAATTAAACCAATTTCAACAGAGCCCATAGTAATTTAGTAGTACAGCATACAAGTAACTAGTTGCAATAATAGCCACGTTTCATGTTGCCACTTCATCATTATTGTTAATGTCTTCCTCTTGTTGAGCTGTACATAATGGAGTAAGCCAGTTTCTTTTACTAAAAGCATGTGCAAAGCCTTCCCTTCCATTGCTGGCCAAAACACTCTCCATTCATACTGGATACAAGCATTGAGGCTTCATGAAGTAGTAGGGTTGCCAAGTCCAATTCAAGAAATATCTGGGGACTTTGGGGGTGCAGCCAGGAGACATTAGGGGTGGAGCTAAGATCAAAGCTGTGACAAGCATAATTGAACTCCAAAGGGAGTTCTGGCCATCACATTTAAAGGGACAGCATACCTTTTAAATTCCTTCCTTCCATAGGAAATAATGGATAGGGGCACCTTCTTTGGGGGCTCATAGAATTGGACCCCCTGGTCCAATCTTTTTGAAACTTGGTGGGTATTTTGGGGAGAAGCACTAGATGCTATACTGAAAATTTGGTGCCTCTACCCCAAAAAACAGCCCCCCCAGATACCCGCAGATGAATTCTCCATGATTTTCTATGGGAATAAATCTCCATAGGGAATAACAGTTCCCAGCAGCCATTTCCCTCCCCCCCCCCCGCTTTCTGACGACCCTGAAGCGGGGGGGGGAGGGCCTCCAAACTGGGGGATCCCCTGCCCCCACCTGGGGATTGGCAACCCTATGAAGTAGTCACCTTAAAAATACAAATCACAAAACTCTGATAAAGGTTGTTATTGAACTAATATGGTGCATTTTTGGGAGCCAGGAATGAAATTAAAACTTTAATCTCCAAATTATGCAACTTGGCTATTGCAGGAAACATATACTCTTAAAACTCACCTATTGTTGCAATATACTTTTCTATGTGGAGCAAGCCAGGGAAGGAAAGCACTGGGCAACCATCATGATGATGTCACTGTGACATCATCGCACCCACATGTAAAGCACGTGTGTGAAACCTTTTAGGTAGGGGGTGCGTTGGGGTTCTGCTTTGGGCACTAGAACCCCACACGCTGGGCCTGCATCCAGTGCCTCTCCTCAAAACACTCCCAAGTTTCAAAAAGATTGGCTCAGGGGGTCCAGTTCTATGAACCCCAAAGAAGGTGCCCCTATCCATCATTTCCAATGGAGGGAAGGCATTTAAAAGGTGTGGTAAATGTAAAGCACCAGTAGTTTTCGACTCTGGGGTGACATTGCTTTCACGACGTTTTCACGGCATACTTTTTGCAGGGTGGTTTGCTATTGCCTTCCCCAGTCATCTACACTTTCTCCCCAAGCAAGCTGGGTACTCTTTTTACTGACCTCGGAAGGATGGAAGGCTGAGGTCAACCTGGAGCCAGCTACCTGAACCAGCTTCTGCTGGGATCGAACTTAGGTCGTGAGCAGAGGGCTCCGACGGCAGTACTGCAGCTTTACTATTCTGTGCCACGGGGCTCTTCTTTTAAAAGGTGTGAGGTTCCTTTAAATGTGATGACCATAATTCCCTTTGGAGTTCTATCGTGCTTGTTCCTGGCTCCACCCCCAAAGTCCCCAAGTATTTCTTGACTTGGACCTGGAAACCCTATCCGCAATCATGTATAGTTTATGGCCAATCGCTGTTCCTAATTGTAATACGTCGCAGTTTTAACAATCCATGAGGTACGACATTTCTACAGGAAACTCATAAACGTAGTAGGTAAGCAGTGACCATTCATAGCACCTGTAGTTGATGAAGAATCTAACATGGTTATTCTACTACAATCTGTAATGTTAAAAAAAAAAAGCAACTGGAACGCTATAATATGATGCTTGTTCAACACCACCATTCAACTCTAGGGCTACACGGGGGAAAGATTACGTTAAATGCGCTAAAACAACTTCGTAGATTTTGAAGGACATCCCAGTTGCGAGGGCATTTAAAGAAACGGAAGTTACATGAAAACCCGGGACGGAGAAGGGAACAGTTAGCATCACACATACACACGAAGGTAGTTCTCAATTGTACTTCCGGGCTAAAGTTGACTTGGCTTTATACTTTTAACATGACAGGCACATCAAGGCCTAGAGCGGCAACTTTTCTGCGAGTAAAAGCCCAGACCAAATGGCGCCTTCCAATTGTCACCGGAAGTCAAGGCTGTGTGTTCTGTCTAGTATAGCTCTGTCTTTGTGGTGGCGGGAGGGGCGTGAGCAAATCAAGCAGCTCGGGCAAGTCGGTCAAAGTGTGTGTTCCTCAAGGGCCGCCAGGGGGTGCTGCGAGCTGTGAGGTGGAGCGGGTTTGATTTTTTGCGCGGCATTTTCTTCTCAATCTCTCGCCTGGAGTCGGTTAGGGAGCGAGATGGTAAGTGAGCGGTGTTTGCTTGGGTCTTTGTGGCCATCCTCCTGCCTGCCGCCTTTTCTCCTCAGCACCCGCCTCGTAGACAGAAGGGTGGCGGGGAAAGAGGCGCTGCGGGCGGGAAGCGGAAGGAGAGTCAGAGGGGATTGCTCTCATGGGGCGGTTCTGCAGAGGCAGTGACCCCGTGGTAATTGAGAGCCTGGGCCACAGGCCAGTGTTTGGCAAGGGGGGCGTCACGTGGGGGGAGGGTTGCCGGCAACGTAGAGAGAAAATGACCTGTCCTTTTAATAGAGGCTTAATGGCATGAAAAGTTTTGGCTGCCCTCCAGCGCGTTAAGCCTGGCTTAAAAGGACAAGATATTTTTTCTTCCAGACTATTCGCAAGCCGACTTGTGAGCCCTTGGGACAAGTTTCTCTTCCCTGCAGAAGCATGAGATGGCATGATGGGCCGAGAATTCCAGGGGGGGGGGGGTATCAATTTTGAATGTGCCTTTTTGTAAAAGAATTCCATGCAAGAAGAAAACTAGTGCAGCTCTGTTTGCTTCTTGTGTTGGTTTTCTGTTTACAGGGAGTTTAGGGTGATGTGTTATTTGTTCCTTTCTCTGGGTTATCCTTGAAACAACCAAGCAGGCTGGGATGCTTGGGGTTCCATAACATAACTTGAAGATGGGTAGTTCCAGACTATTAAAATGAAGTTTTAAAAAAAAAACTCAACTAGGCATAACTCCTGTCTGTGACATTACTGTGAATCCCACATTCTGCAACAAGCGTCTCCCCCCTAGATAATCAAACACACTGCAGTCAGGACATATAACATAGTTGTCACCAGTGTTCCCTCTAAGCTGAGTTAGTGTGATCTCGCTCAGTTTTTTCAGCCTTTGGCTCACACATTTTTGTCTTAGGAAAAATGCCCCCAGAACAAGCTAATTTATGCACTAGCTCACAACTTTAATGCAAGTAGCTCACAAAGTAGAATTTTTGCTCACAAGACTTTACAGCTTAAAGCGAGTATTGGTTGTCATTGTCACTGTCTTCTCTGTGGGCTGTGGATGGGCATTCATCTGACCAAGCAAGGGAAGCCATACTGGATCAGACCATCTAATGCAACATCTGTCATGATTAAATAGAGCTTCCATGTTTAGAGGTTGTGTAACTGTCTACCAGTTTGTAAGGGTCATCAGTGGGGAAGTACTGTTACCTTCGCAGTTGCCCCAGTGTAGCATTGAAATAGTCTTTAGTGAGCAGAGTCAGTGCAGATGCAGATGCACCTACAGGCCCTTGCTTTTGGACGCAGACTAGCCCAGATATATAAATGAGGGGTTGAAAACCACTATTTAAAGAGGCCAGCAAACACTTTTCAGTCATGTTGTTAGCAGCTCAGGTAGTTGTTATGTAGTTGAGTTCTTGAGAATTTGAACCTCTTACTTTCTATGGTGTTCTGATAACCACAGGTAAAACCATAATAGGTTAAAAGGTACATGTGTCAGTTTTGGTGGGAAAGTTTAGTAACACTCTGATGGCTAAAAAAAACTGCATTCTATCACAGTTAAAAACTCATGTTCTTCTGACATGATTATGTAACTTTCTTGCTCAGGAGCCTGATCTGAAGGAAATGTGGTTCCAGCTATCCCCTTGACCCATTCTTGGGTGGGATGGCCTGCAGAGCAGAGCCAGTGGCTTCACAGCACCAGTGCAAGTGGACAACATGGGAGATGGGCAAACAAGGGTTTATTTAAGGCTCCTGTACACTGCCTTCTGGCTTTTGGCTGAGTTCGATGTGAGGAAATAGAGACAGTGACTGCAAATTAAGATTTTATTCACTGTGGTTTGAGAATCTTCCAGATGGATAAGTACTTTATAAGACATTCCCCTAGGCTAACATAGCAATATATGCTTCATGTAACGTAATTCCAGAGAAGAAACCATGTTAATCTGTTGCAGCAAAAATAAACAGGAGTCTAGTGGAATCTTAAAGACCCATATTTGTATTCCAGCATAAACATTTATGGATTGCACCCTGTTTCTTGAAATGCAAGGAATCCTTACTATGCTGTCATTTTATGTTGAAGGTAGGAATAAATCGAACCAAAGGACTCTGAAATGCAGGCATTATAAGGTGAAATGTTATTATAGGCAACTCAAATTAATAAAATACAGTCCATTAACTAGTGCTAAGCTGGTTAAAGACCTGCAGTGAGCGCAGAATCCTAGGATTTGTTAAAACAGTGGCCATTTGTAACACGAAAATAATCTCTTTTTTTGCATCTCACAGCCAGGATGAACTCAGTCTTGGGATTTTTACGTCACTGTAAATGTATGCTGTGTTTAGTCTAGATTATATTTCTTTATGTAGAAGACCACACGCGTTTGGTGTGTTGAGCTGGTAGTTTGCTACCTCAGAAATCCACTTTTACAGTTCCGTAGTGGTTTCCCATGATCTTTTTGACCTGAAATCTATGCATAATAATTTGAGGAAGGAGCCTTTCCTTTAGAAACCTTGAAATGACTTAATGGATAGGAAACTTCTGAAACTCCAGGAGAACTTTTTGAAATCCTTTACACTGTTCATCACTGTTTATCAGTGCTCATGGGAAGTATTGCCAGACATCAGAGTGCACCACCCAAGAATGTGATAAGTATATCATTTCCATCAAGCCTATCTTAGCAAAACCTGGAACTATCCACCTATTACTAGTGTGTCATATCAGCCTTCTTCCTTGCTTTCTGACACAGTTCATGAACTACTTGTCATTCTTCTTAACAAAGAGAATCAACACCTTCACCTAAAATATCTGAATTCAACCTAAGTTTGAGCAGAAGATCACAAAGCATGTTTAATAGACCAAACTGTTGTGATCTAAAAAGTCTACTGAAATTTCTCTTCCAGGTGACAGAGGAATATACAGTTATATGCACAGTATATACTGAACTGCATTCATCCCCAAAAGATGTAAAATATACTGTATAAGATGTAATAGCTACTACTCTGTTCTCTTAAAATGTTTAATATAAAGGACAACACATTTTAAAGTTAAAAGCAGTAATATTTATTTGCTTTGTGCTGCTTCAGTACACAATTGGCATGTCACATGGCAACAGTGTTCAGCCTATGTAGATTTATTAATTATGCATACTGAAGTTGTAGGTCTACATAAATTAATGACATGTAAAAATTGCAGTCTGCATAAATTAATGACATGCAAAAATAGTGATTTTTCTGAGGATGAGATATAAATCATTGCTTACTTCACTTGTATTTGAACAAAGTTGGAGTCATTGGCATCTTTAAGACCAGCGAAATTTTATTTAAGGTATAAGCTTTTGTGTGCAAGCACGCTTCTTCAGATAAGAAATGCATTTTTGGAGTAGAGGTCTGACCTGAGTAAAACCTTTACCAGGAAGTTTTTAAAGTTTGGGCAGAGAACAGGCAGGGAGAGAGAAATCAGTTCAACAACTTTCCAGCCTCACTTCAGCTACCTCTTTAGAAATGTTAGTAGGTCCAGCTAGAGATAATAGGGTGGTCTAGTCTCACTCACTCCTCCAAGCAGGAAACAGAGATTCAGAGGTATTAAAGACTAGAAGGACTTAAGGAAGAAATTTCTGGAAACTTCAGGAAAAGCTTCTTTGACCCAACCTGACCTGGTCTGTAGGTGAAGAAACAGATATGATAAAAACTTGAAACAAGGAGGAAATCCATTTTTTGCTGGTTCCATAGAAGCAAACCAAACTGAGGTTTGAAAGAGGTAGCCATTGCCACGTGCAGGCCTAAAGGAGCCTTCAGGGTAGTGGACACTCTAGAGCAGGGGTGTCAAATATGCAGCCCAGGGGCCGAATCAGACCCCCAGAGGGCTCTTATCAGGCCCCCGAGCAACTGGCTCTTGTCTTCTTCCTTCTTCCTCTCTCTTGCTTCCTTTTGCAACTCAGCTTGTTTTACAAGGCTTGCTCAGTTGCACAGAAGCTACAAAGCAAAACCTCAATTTTCTCCATTGGTTGAGGCTCCTTCCCCTCCTGGTCCCCTGGGGAAGCAGGGAAAGAGCCAGTTCCCTGGATCCCATGGGAGAAATACAAAGAAAGCACCTTTAAGACCAACAAGTGCTAATGTTTAAACATGTTTTAAGGGGTTTTTTTTAAAAAAGAAACATTTAGTCATGTTTGTCTGTGTCCTTTTAAAAGTTTATGTCTGCTAAATAATCTTAAATAGGTACACACTTGGCCCAACCCAACACGGGTTGGCCCGACGAGGTCTCATTTATATCAGATCCAGTCCTCATAACAAATGAGTTTGACACCCCTGTTCTAGAGATTTGTAACTTTCTAAGCTAAGGAGCCCCAGTAAGAGCCTCGCAGCGCAGAGTAGTAAAGCTGCAGTACTGCAGAACCTGAGTTCGATCCCAGCGAAAGCTGGTTCAGGTAGCCGGTTCCAGGTTGATTCAGTCTTCCATCTTTCCAAGGTCGGTAAAATGAGTACCCAGCTTGCTGGGGGGAAAGTGTAGATGACTGGCGAAGGCAATGGGGTAAAAAACTTGCTCTCCACCCCCGGACCAAAAGAAGCCAGGTTATGCGTGACAAGATCTAGGGCTTTTTCAGTGGCAGCACCAGAGCTCTGGAATGCTCTTCCAGAAGCCGTACGGGCCCTGCGGGATCTGTCTGCGTTCTGCAGGGCCTGTAAGACCGAGTTGTTCAAGCAGGCCTTTGATGCTTGACAAAAAGATGGCTGCCACCGGACATCACACAGAATGCCGGTGATCACTGTTTGGAAATTTAATGCCGCCTATAATGTATGGATTCAGCACTATATAATGGTTTTAAAAAAAATTGTAATATGTTTTTAAAAACTGAAAAATGTAAATTATGGTTTTATATGGTTTATTGGTTTAATCGTGTGGATATGATGTTGTGAGCCGCCCTGAGTCCGCTTGCGGAGAGGGCGGGATATAAGTCGAACGTAATAAATAAATAATAAATAAATGGCAAACTACCCCGTAAAAAGTCTGCTGTGAAAACGTTGTGAAAGCAACTCACCCCAGAGTCGAAAATGACTGGTGCTTGCAGAGGGGACTACCTTTTTAAGCTAAGGAGTCTGCCTTATATTTAACAACAGACAGGGCATGTATAGATGGCGGGACAGAGAAATTGTGTATTTTGAATTCCTTGCCCAGGCTGGGGTTGTGCTAAGACTATGCTTATAAACATTTTCTTTTCCATAAGTACTTTATAACTGTTGATCCTGTTAATGGTCCTCTGTAGCTCATAGACCTCAACTGTCTTCGACACACAATTTAAAAGGAAGAAGACAGTCAGTTGGCACAAGGCAGAAAACTGCCCCCATAGTGACCAGGCACTGGGCAGTAGGGGACACAGAGGCAAGGCCAGAGCAGGACTGTTCCACCACATCCTATCTGAAGAAGTGTAGTTGCAAATAAAAGTTTATACTTAATGGTGCCACTGGACTCAAACTTTGTTCTGCAAGATTCAGACCAATACGGCTACCCACCTGAAGCTATGCACTTGTCTTTGTTTATTTAAAAACTGAGGGTAAATTACATGAGAAGTCCCATGAAGGGTATCTCTTTAAAGTTAACAAAGCAATATGTGAAGCTTGACAGCGATATTTAGATCATTGTATTTTTTCTATTTAGTCAAAGAAAAGGGGACTGAGCATTGAAGAGAAGAGAACTCGGATGATGGAAATATTTTTTGAATCAGTAAGTAGCATTTGCCATTGCAAACTGTCACGAATAGTTTCACCATAAACATGTTTTCTAATAAGAATTTTTTTTTGTTTCCCCTGAGCCTCTACAGCAAGAAAATATAAGACTTCTGCTTAGTAAGGTCTCTGTTAATCAAGAATGATGTGTCTACTTATAGGCTTGTTTTGAATATCTTTTATGGGAAAGGCAGTGAACTGTATGGTGAACTCCAGAAGTTCATCAGTGATGCATCTGCCTTCAGCCTGTTTCAGTTCGTTTTGTGACCTGACTTTGAATTGGATTGTTGGATGATCTTTGTTTTCAGGTGGGACTGGACAGTTGACAATAGCATTGGATTCAGTATTGGAACTACCAGCATTTTGTTGGGTTTTAAATATGGATTTTATTCAAATTCTTGTTTTAACTATGCACTCTTGAGCCCAAAAGGGAAAAGTATAATACAAACATTTTGATTAAAAAGTGAGCTTGATGTGTAGGCATGGCTCAGAGCAGGTTTGATGCAAACTGAATAATGTGTCCCATAAGTTCCTGTGATGCCAGAGAATATGTTGGAATGTCCTGTCAGATGTAGGGCCATTGCATAGGGAGATGGCAATGCCAGAAGCAGCACAATTGCCTTAGATTTGCATGTTGTTGCTAGTATGATTGATGCTTCTTGAACGCACTCGTCTGTCAGGTTGAGCCAGCCCAGCCCTGCTGTTTTGAACACAAGGGTCGTATAAACTGGTCTCTTATTCTAGTAAAATGTTTTCAGAAATCTTTGTGTAAAAAATCTATGTGTAAATACTTTTCTGGCATTACAAGAGTGTACTGTAAAAAAAAAATCCAGTCGAGAACTTTAAAGTATTTTAAAATATTGTACGTGAGAGCCATGTGTTCTGTTGAACGTTTTCTTTGCTGGCTGGCAAAGGGTGTGGTAGAGTAGCATTGAATAGTTTGAACCCAGCAATGCTTTCCACCCAACTTTGGTAAACACAGCTCTTGATTACTAAGTGCCAATCAAAAAGGCTTTACATTTAATGCATGTTGAGTGTAAATAATACAGTTAAAATGAGAGTGTATTAAATTTAGTTTCCCAAATTCAGTAATGCCTACTTATTTTTTTATATATCAGGTACTTTTTAGCTATTTCATAATACAGGCTTCTAAATACCAGTATTTAGAAAGTGAATCTTCCACCTTTTCTCTTACGGAGCTTAACTTTTTGTCATTTGTGAAACAGGAGCAAGCAGATTTAGATGTGTGTTAATTAAGTTGAACGGGAGATAATATAACGACAGGTGTTCTGTGAATCAGTGGGACTGAAGTGGATTCAGAAAGTTATAAAGCAAAGCAAAACAAAATACTCAGCTGCTTGCTACCAATTGAACAGGCTAGGAATATTAGAAAGATGGAACTGGTTGCCTGTTGTGTTCCGAGTTCGCTTCAAGGTGTTGGTATTAACCTTTAAAGCCCTTTATGATCAGGGACCTGCCTATCTACGGGACCGCCTTTCCCCATATATCCCCCAGAGAGCACTGCGATCAGGGACAAAAAATCTGCTGTCTGCCCCTGGCCCAAAAGAAGCCAAGTTATGCATAACGAGATCCAGGGCTTTTTCGGTGGCAGCACCAGAACTTTGGAACACCCTCCCAGAAGCTATAAGGGCCCTGCGGGATTTGTCGGCGTTCCGCAGGGCCTGTAAGACTGAACTGTTTAAACAGGCTTTTGTGGTTGATTGAAAATGGGCTGCCACCAGACATCCTACAGAATGCTGGCGATCATAGTCAGAAGTCAATACCGCCTAGATTGGACTAAGACAGAGCTAATAGTTTTAAAATTGATAAGTAAATTATGGTTTTATATGTTTTATTGAATTGATTGTTTTTATGATGTTGTAAGCCGCCCTGAGTCCGCTTGCGGAGAGGGCGGGATATAAATGTAAAGTAATAAATAAATAAATAATAAACTGTTCACAAGTTACTTGGTAAATGTGGCAGAACAAGAAAAGGAAAATTAAAACATAGTTTTTGATATGTTTATAAAAGGTTCATGCAATTTAGAACCTCCAATCAATTTTTGCCTAAGAGGAAGAATCTAATTCTTGGCTACTTAATGACACAGATTTCTGAAGCTGGTCTTGAAAATGCAGAAGGGTGCAGAACTGAAATGAGTCAAAAGTCAAGCCATTCTGCCAATACCTGTGAAAACCAGAAAGGTGATCTGGTTTCTTATGCATATTTTGACATGGCTGTCATCCTGAGTCCTCTTTGCAGGGGAAGGAATCTTAGGCAGTGCTAATTTGTGTACCTTTCAAGTCATCATGTATTTATAAGTGTCTTTCTTTCTTTCTTTTTTTTGCCAGAAAGATGTGTTTCAGTTAAAGGATATTGAGAAAATTGCTCCCAAAGAAAAAGGAATAAGTGAGTGCTTGTTTTTCTCCAAGTCATGTGGCTCCTCAAACACTAACAAATGTTGTGGAAGAGGTCATCCAGGGATTTGGAGTGAGGTATCATAGATATGTGGATGATACTTAGCTCTGACTCTCCTTAATAACTAAGCCAGGTGGGTCAGTGGAGGTCTGACACAGTGCCTGGAGAAGGTAATGGGATGGATCAGGGGCAGTAAACTGAAACTGAATCTAGATAAGACGAGGTGCTATTGGTCAATGGAGAAGTTGCTTGGGGATTATGGAGGCATCCTGTCCTGGAAGTGATTGCACTTCCTATGAAGGAACAGGTGCATAGCTTGGGGGTCCTACTAGAATAGATCATCAGGTCTCCACCATGGGACACATAATCTTATATCACTTCCAGCTGGTTCACGTCCTATAGTCATTCCTCAAAAAGCATTTTCTGGGCATAGTGAACTATGCTCTGGTTACATCCAAGTTAGATCACTGTGATGATTTCGGTGTGGGTCTGCCCTTGAAAATGATTCAGAAACTTTAGTTAGTCCTAAATACAGTGGCCAGACTTCTGTCAGGGGTTAGTTACAAATATCACCCTGATGCTGAAAGATCTGTACTGCTTACATGTCTGTTTTCAGGTGCAATTCAAAGTGCTGGTTATTCCCTGGTTGTTATTTAGGGTTGTTATTTAGTGTACCAGAAAGATCATATTTTCTCACAATATCCAGTCCATCAGTGACTCTCAAGCCCTGACTTCTGTACCCTACTTTCAGAGGTGAGGTGGGTGATGAGACAGGTGATTTTCTGTGCTGGAGACTTGCCTTTGGAATGCCTTTTCCCTTGAGGCTTATCTGGTGCCTGCTTTACTTTCTTTCAGATGTGAGGCCAAAATACATCTTTTTACCTAAGCTTTTAATTAGGGGTTTTATCTTATCAGTCTTTTTAATGATCTGCTTCTGTTTTATGTTGCTTATGTCTAATCATTTGTTTTTAATGGCTTGTTTTTTAATATTGTGGTGATGTTAACTGTAAAATGCCTTGAGCAGGGCTTGGAAAGGCAGCAAATAAATAAAATATGATGTTCATGACTTTGACAGCTGCAATGTCAGTGAAAGAGGTCTTACAGAGTTTAGTCGATGATGGTATGGTGGACACTGATAGAATTGGGACTTCGAATTACTTTTGGGCTTTTCCAAGCAAAGTTCTTCATGGAAAAAATTGTAAGCTGGAAGAACTGAAGAAACAGGTAATTCAAAAGTTGATATTCTGTATATCTAGTCGTTATTTGTATGCTTGAAGGCAAACCACCTCCCCAAATAACATTTCTTTCCAACTCTGTTCTATCGTTGGATGATAAATATGTAATATGTTGTTGTATTCTTGTCTATGTACATAACAGAAGCCTGCTAGCCTTTATTTCTTTTTTGTCCTCTGTGTATATTCAGTTATGGTTAAGAAGTAAAACCCATTGCATCTCTAATTAACAGAATTATTAAGTGGAAGAGTTCTAAAAAGCAAAACATTTCTGTCTCATAGAAAGTGCTATAAAATGTTTATTTTCCAATCAGAACTATTGTTCCAGCCAGTAAAACAGAAATATAACATTAATACCTTAAACTAACTTGCTTGGTAGTTCTGCTTCTACACAAGTGGCCACTTAGTGGGAAATATAAAGCATTGGTTTCTTTCAATAAACAGAATCATGAGGATCAGACTACATGATACATTTGGCCACAAGTGAGATTGGGAAAGCCCTGACCAGATTCCTTTTCCCTCTGTCACACAGCAGCTTCCGGGGATTTACCCAAGTTATGCTGGGCCCAAATTGGGTTGGGATTGCATTGCTGGGGAGTTGAGAGGACCTCCAGCCTTATCTTTATTCTCCCCTGCTATTTTCCTGAGCCAAAACTGCCCTGCAGTGATGCCCTCCCTGAATAATGCCCTCCCTGAAGCAGTTGCAGCTTTGGTAACTGGTGGGAGAAGAGGCTGGAGACCTTCCTGCCCCAGTGGTGTTGTCCCAATGCAAATCTGTCCCTATAGTGATTGGGTAAGCAAGTTCCCTGTATTGTGTACTCTGTTCCTAAGACTAATATTCAATAAGTACAATCTTGAAATCTCTGAAATGCAGGATTTAAATACTCAGAATTATCTATTACTAATTTAAAAAATTCTTATAACTACATAAAACAGAATAATTCTAATACGTTTCTGTGGTATAAAATCACACCATCAGTGACAAGGTAAGTAATGATCCAGGCAAATCATCTAGAATCATATGACTTCAAACGTCTAGGGTTTCCGACAGAAGATACATTTCATGTATAGCCTGTGTGTGTATGCAACATATATATGATAGCCTCTTTCAGCCCTTTTCCTCCTCCTCTTTTTATCATGCTTAGAGGGAAAGAATTTCTCTCTGTATCTGCAGTCTTCTAATATTTTATTGAACCCCAAAGATAGATTTGCAGCTCTTGGGAAAGCTTCTCTGACACGTTGGACTGAGCGCTTATATTAAAGCTGAAGTGGGTTTGTGGGGTTATTATTGTATAATAGTGTTTTCTTATACAAATACATGACTTTATGTAAACTACGTATATACATACTAGTTGCCCTTTGTGTTTGAGTAGATAGAATAATACTGTATATACAGTATCTATAATTGCATGATGCTAAAAAATCTTAAAAGAACATGCCCTGCCTGCAGGCTTATAGTTTAATTCCCCAGGAAGTTTATTTAATTGTATTTTTCTACAGAACATGCTTTACAGGATAATAAAATGTTCTGATGAGACATCAGGTGCTTGTATTCTTTTCCATTTGAATAATTGCTTTAAGTGTTTCTCAGTCGATAGATAGCACAGCCATTTGAATCCACAATACCTAGAGAGTTGTTTTTGTTGCTATTTAATGTTTTTGTTGGGTGTACTAAGTATTCCACAGGAAACAGATACAAGAGCCTCATTCTCCTTTTAGAGGTCTCTCCTTTTCTCCCCTTGCGTATTTCAGGATAACTAGCTACTTGATATTTCTTATCAAATGCGTGTGTTAAGTGCCATCAAGATGCTTCTGGTTGTGGTTACCCAAATTAATGTCTTCCCAAACGTCCTATCGTTAACATATTTGCTCAGGTCTTGTAAACTGTGGGCCATGATTTTCTTGATTGGGTCAATCCATTACATGTTGAATGTTCCTCTTTTCCTGCTGCTTTTGACTTTTCCTAGTGTTATTGTCTTTTCTAGTGACTCTTATTGTGTGTTCTTGTAGTATGAGAGCTCAGTTTAGTCAATTTAGCTCATAGGGAGCGTTCAGGCTTGATCTGATCTAGAACCCACTTATTTGTCTTATGGCGGTCCATGGTATCCATTAAACTCTCATCCAATGCCACATTTCAAATGAATCAACTTTCTTCCTCTCTGTTTTCTTCATGTTCACGTCCAAACATAATGAGATAAATGATCTTGATCTTGGTGAGCAGCAGTCAAAACAATCAGATGTTGTAACCCTGACCTGCATAGCCCAGGCAAGCCCAATCTTGTCAGATCTCAGAAGCTAAGCAGGGCTGACTCTGGCAAGTACTTGGATGGGAGACCTCCTTAGAATACCAGCAATTGGAAAGCAGGGGCAGATTTTATTCAGCTACCTCTCTGAATATCCTCCATGCCCCCAGTAGGGGTCAGTCAACAGAGGTCACCACAGCTTCCTGGTGCACACACATACACACACTCTCACACATACATGTATTTAAAAAGACAAAAAAACCCCAACCAAATGTTACAACACGCCCATTTCTTTTAAAATGAACCATAGCTTTTCATGATCTACACAGTCAAAAGCTTTGCTGTAATCTACGAATCACAAGCTGATTTTCTTCGGACATTTTCTTCTTCTTATGCTGTAGTAACCAACATAAATTTGCAATATAATCTGTAGTGCCTCTTTCTTTACTGAATCCACCTTGAACATGGCATTTCTCATTCTAGCATATCTTGTTCTCATTGTTTGTTGATTTGAACATTACTTTGCTTGCATGAAAAATTAATGTGATGGTCGGATAGTTGCTAGATAATAATTGATAGATAGCTGATAGATGTCTCCTTTTTTGGAACTGGAGTGTAAATTGAGAGTTTCCAGTCTGTGGGCCATGGTTTTGTTTTCTATGTTTGTCAGCATATTTTCCTTAAGATTGTGATGCACTCAATTTCTGCGGCTTGGAATAGCTCTACTGTTATCCCATCTGCTCCTAGTGATTTGTTACTCCCAATTGCTCTCCATTTAGCTTTCACTTCACTTTCTAAAACTTTAGGTTCTTCCCCAAAAGATTCTTTTTGGAAGGAATCTGTAATTGTTTAATCTCTTCTGTATAATTCTTCACGTATCGTTTTAATCTTTTCTATTTTGTCCTGTTCAGTTAATGTGTTTCCAGTACGCCTAATAGTGCTTTAAATTTCCCATTGTTTTCTTGGATCTTGTGGAACATGTCTCTTGTTCTTCCATTTTTGTTGTTTTCGTTACATAACAGTTCTCTTTGTTTCCATGTGCAAGTCACTGGAACGCTTCATTTAGGCTTCTGATTCTATTTCTGTCACTTTTTACATTTGATTCTCATGTAGCCTTAGCAATTAAAAGAGTTTCACCAATCATTAATCCATCCAGGCTTTTCGTTTCTTTTGACTACAGGTGTAGTCTTTGCACTTTCTTCATTGATAATGTCTCTTGTTTCTGCACTTAATTCTTCTGGTTCCTGTTTATTTGAACTTAGTAATGCAAATCTGTTTGTTACATGGTCTTTAAACTTTTCAGGAATGTTGTTTAGGTTGTATTTTGGTACTATGAATGTTTTGGATTTTTTTCCTCCAGCTTTATTCTGATTTTCTATGTTAACAATTCATGATCTGTACCACAGTTAGCTCCTAGTCTTGTTTTAGCAGATTCTCCATCTTCTGCTTCCAATTATGTAATCTATTTGATTTCTGTATTGGCCATCCAGTGATGTCCTCATACACAATCATCTGTTTGGTTACCTGAAAAGTGTTCACAATAAATAAATCATCTTCACAAATTTCTGTGAGTTGCTCTCCTGCTTAATTTTGTGCTCTTAGCCCAAATCTTCCAACAGTATTTGATTCTGCTTTGTTTCCTACTTTTGCAATCCAGTCTCACCTCTGATTATCAACACATCTTGTTTAGATGTGAAATCAGTTTCTTCCAGGACATCTGCCATCAACATCTGGACAAGCAAACAAGACTATAAACAGTTCTTTGATTTTGATTTAGAATCCTGGTTTGTTATTTATTTAGTCTGGGGGGGTGTAGAAATGGCCCAGCAGGAACTCATTTGCATATTAGGCCACACACCCTGACACCAATCCAGCCGGAACTGTGTTCCTGCTCAAAAAAAGTCCTGTATTTAGTGCATTTTTATCTTGCCCTTCCTGCAAAGATGTTAGGGCAGCATACATTGTTCTCTTCCTCCTCCATTTTATCTTGAAAACAGCCCTGAGGAAAGGTTAGGCTGGCAGAATGGCCCATGGTCAACCACTGAAACCTATGGACGGTAGCCCTTAGTTCTAGAACAAATGAGTTCATTCACATGTTCAGATAGAGCACAGAATAAGCCCTTCAGGCATCTAATAGAGCCATAATTAAATGTTTCCCATATAAATACCTCACTGCAGATATAAATTTAGTCTGTAAGGCAGGTGTATCACTTAGCCTTCTTTCTGATGTTCTGGCTTTCCACCAATGGAGTCTTTATGTGAAGATTGCTATTAGACATGTGAATCCCCTCCCCTCACTCGTAAGGGGAGTTTACTCACTTCTGAAAGTGAAATAATGAATTATTTTTACACTTAATATTCTGCTAGTATGCTTTTCATATTCTGCTAGCGCACTTATTGTATTATTTCATTGTAGATACAGGTGGAAAGCCATGTTGGTCTGAAGCAACAGAACAAAGTTTTGAGTCCAGTGGCACCTTTAAGACCAATAAAGTTTAATTCTGGGTATAAACTTTTGTATACATGCACATGAAAGCTGATACCAAAAATAAAACTTTGTTAGGCTTAAAGTTGCCACTAGACTCAAAGATTTCAGTGTAGTTATTAGAAAATGCATATGCTGAAGTAAATTTTGCCTGTGCATAGTCAAACTTTCACTTATGCAGGTTCAGCAACTACTGTTCAAATCCTAAACTTTGAGGAATTGCTGAGCCACACCCAGAACACTTTGGACTAGCAGTGGTGTCTGACTCATCTGCACTCAGCCAAGAAAAAAAAGCCTCTGGTGTGGCAGAGTGTGACTAAAGTTGCATGTGTATTAACTTTGCAAGTAAAATGCCATCTTGTTGACCTAGAAATGCAAGCAGAGATTATGAATATGATAGTAAAAAATACCTGACTTCTGTGTTTGTGGTATTTTGCCTGTGCATAGTCAAATTCTTTTTGCTCAAATACCTCTGTCTGGTATTCAAATATACTAGTTCAGCAAATAAATAATATTTAACAAGCCTTCTAGTGAAAAACTTCTACATCAGACTCTTTTCTTGTTGCATGGTCACAAACAATGTCTCATACTTCCATTTACTTCTGAGGAAAATGAAGCTAAGAACCAGTAACTTGGCTTGTCATCTCCCACCAGATCCATGACAGATCAGATTTCTGAATCCATTTCTTCCCAACACAGGCATATCCAAGAATTAATTACACTTTTTTTCCAACAGCAGACCTCTCAATTGATGCAGATGGCCACTGACCAAATTAGGTCATCATGATGGAGCCCTGTTAATTCTCTCTATTCAGGAAGGGTTCTCCCATCACTTTCCTCCAGGAATAGCAGGAATGGCACTGGAGATACTTTATTCAAATAAAATAACAATTTATTGGCTATAACCGGGTGGGAATAAGCAGACACTTTTAGGACCTTCAGGTAGATATTTTGTTTTTGCACCACACTCGATCTCTATGGCACTCTCCAAAAGACCTCCTCTGTGATCCCTCCCCAAATGTCTCTCTCCCAGGAATAATTTTTTATCCAATCACTACAACTGTCAAAACCCAGCTCCCTCTTTAGAACTCTGTGGGCTTGTCATAACTCACCCCAGCACCTCCCTTTGTTTATTCACTCTGACAGGGTTGCATTTAAGATTTAGCACCTCCATGCTGGGGAATTCATGTAGGGGTTCTTCTGTTTCCTAGCTTCCTCTGCTCTAGAAGAAGCCCTAAAGAAGCTGCTAAGGATAACTGCCACCACAAAAGAACGAATAGCAATAGCACTTTTATTAATTTAATTTAATTAATTGATTAATTTTAAACTCATTAGAATCTAAAATGTTGGATGTAACCTTGTTTTTATATAATGCTGTTAGCCGCCCTGAGCCTGCTCCGGCGGGGAGGGCGGGATACAAATAAAATTATCCTATCCTATTATCCTAGACCTTCAACACCCAGCCCAGTCAGGGAGGTATTTAGGGAAACACAGGTTGGTATACACCGCCTTTCGGTAGTCTGCCACTACTCCTTTAAAAATAACACCCAGGAGGGGGAAAGGAGAAACCCCACCTGGCTTCACTAAGGACTAAGCCAACAGCCCTGCAAGGAAGGCCACTTCCAGGCTGCAACCACACCCACTGCTGGTTGGACAGAAATGTAGCCATTGTCTAAAGTCACTGAATCCCTAGATAACTGTAATACACAGCACACAGAAATTAGCGCTAAAGAAAGGTTAATGCTTTTTATTAAAGTAACAAAGCAGTCAGAGGTTAAAATAATCATTAAGGTGGTGCAATGCAGAAAATAAAAACATCATACAAGTAGCTAACTAAACAGTCATTGGATAGGCAGAAATTTACCATGTGGGATGATAGCCTTATCTCTTCAGCCAACAGCACTTTTTTATCTTTGAAGAATGGCCAGAGGGAGTGGCAGAGCAGCAAGCCTGTTGCATTCCACACCCCTCCGCACACAAACTTCTGCTAGTACATTGTTATGATATTCCCAGCCTTCATTGGCTGTTTCTGCTATTCTATAGCCTTGTCTTATTGCTGTGTTCCCCTGCTATAGTGTAATCAGATTTGAATTCTCTGGCAGTTCCAGTCATGTGCTGGCAGGTCCAGTTCCAAGATAACTTATCCATAGCTCTGGCAGAGTTTGTCCTTGAAAGGGCAGCTGCTGTGGGAGCCCTCATCCCCACCCACCTCACAGGGTGTCTTTGTGACGGAGGAAGATAAAGGAGATTGTGAGCCACTCTGAGATTCGAAGTGGAGGGTGGGATATAAATCCAATAGCAGCATCATCATCATCATTTTTCAGGCCATTCTAAAGTATTATTTCTGGAATTCACAGTGTCACTATATAAAAATATTTTTTTCCACTCATAAGAACATGAGAAGTCATGTTGGATCAGGCCAATGGCCCACCCAGTCTAACGCTCTGTCATACAGTGGCAAAAAAATCCCAGGTGCCATCAGGAGGTCCAGCAGTGGGGCTAGGACACTAGAAGCCCTCCCACTGCCCCCCCAGATCCAAGAATACAGAGCATCACTTGCCCCAGAAAAAAAGTTCCATCTATACTAGGGATGTCAAACATGAAGCCTGGGGGCCAAATCAGGCCCCCGGAAGGCTCCTATCAGGCCTCTGAGCATTTGGCTATCGTCTGCTTCCTTCTCCCTCACTCGCTTCATTTTGCATCACAGCTTGCTTTGTCAGGCTTGCTCAGTTGCACAGCAGAACTACTTAGCTAAGCCTCTCTTCTGTTGGTCCCCTGGGGAAGGAGGGAAAGAGCCAGAGCTTCCTTTTCCCAGTTCCCTGGATCACACAGAAGAGATACATAGAAAGCACCACTAAGACCAATATGTGCTAATGTTTTAAGCATATTTTATTTTAAGTTTTTAAAAAACCTTTGTGTTGTCTGTGTTCTTTATATAGTTTATATCTCTGCTACATGGCATTATATAACTTTACGACACACATGACCTGGCCCAACAAGGTCTCATCTATGTCAAATCCAGCCCTCATAACAAATGAGTTTGACATCCCTTGTCTATACCTTGTGGCTAATAGCCCCTGATGGACCTCTGCTCCATATCAGCAAACAACAAAGTTGTGTTCAAATGATATGGATTTGGAGCATGGTGAACTATGAGAGGGGAAGGTATGAAAATATTCATATTTATAGCTTTAAAGTAGATATTTAAGCACTCCTTTTTTTCCAAACAGCCACTTGTCCCTCATGTCTAGCCACCCAGATCAGTTGTGGAACCACTGAGACTCATTCTCCCCCCCCCCCCCATAGGGAAATGCTCCCTTCTTACTGTCAACAAAGTTAATAGTTTTGTTGTTTTATCATTTGGAGCTATCTTTCCAACTTGGAGGGGATGGAATTAAAAAATAAAAGCAAGAGGAAGAGTATGAAATATTAAAGATGAAAATAATGTAGTATTCCGATGCAAAGGAATGCTCTGGAATAGGTATCAGTGTATTGATATTGAAATCTCTGTAGCTGGTAGTCCTGCAAAAGAAGAAACCTAGGACAAGTGAAAGATATTCATAGAAATTCAGATGTATTTAGGAATCAAAAATCATCTTTCCTGGACTGTTGTTCAAAGGCCAGACTTATGTCAATATGGTGCTGTAGCTAGACTAGGACTGGGGATGCCAAGATTCCAGTCTTCCACCTGACATGAAGTTCCCTGGGTGACCTTAAACTTCTCATGTTCTATCAACCTAACCCACATCAAGTTTGTGGACTTGGGGGCTGTTGAACCACACTGAAGCAGCATATTCTGCAGTACTATACACCAGCCCCACAGCTGAGCATCTAAATGTTGCAACAGATACACTCCAAGTTGTATCACATAATTTTTTGAGAGTTGTTTCACGTATGTATTTTCACAGCTACATTAGTAAGATTGTATTTGTAACTCAAGGTCCTTCCCAGGGTAATGCCAAGGTACTTAGAAGAAGAAGATGATATTGGATTTATATCCCGCCCTCCACTCCGAAGAGTCTCAGAGCGGCTCACAATCTCCTTTACCTTCCTCCCCCACAACAGACACCCTGTGAGGTGGGTGGGGCTGGAGAGGGCTCTCACAGCAGCTGCCCTTTCAAGGACAACCTCTGCCAGAGCTATGGCTGACCCAAGGCCATGCTAGCAGGTGCAAGTGGAGGAGTGGGGAATCAAACCCGGTTCTCCCAGATAAGAGTCCGCACACTTAACCACTACACCAAACTGGCTTAGGTGTATGGTTGTGTGTAAGTCGGGTGCCATTAGGATATTTATTTCTCAGATTTATATCCCTGCCGAAGCAGGCTTAGGGCGGCTCACAACAGTCAAACTAAAACAATAAAACAGTAAATAAACAAAGTTTTAACATTCAGTTCATGGTTGGCAAGATTTTTATTGAGATGGAAATAGGAACATTTGGTTTTTCCTGGACTTGGGATAAGCTGCCATTTGCAGTAGTAGTCAGCCAAAATTTAGAGGTCCCTAGTCAGTATTTCATTAAGTCCTTTCAATTGATTTGTGCTTTACTGTAGTTGCTGTGTCATCGGCAAAAACAAACTTCCTGGATACCATCTCAGGAACATCAAAGATGTATAGCTTGAAAAGAAGAAGAATATTGTAGATTTATACTCTGCCCTTCTTTCTGAATTAGAGTCTCAGAGCGGCTTACAATCGCCTTTATCTTCTTCCCCACAACAGACACGCTCTGTGAAGTGGGTGGGGCTGAAAGAGCTCTCACAGAAGCTGCCCTTTCAAGGACAACTCCTGCAAGAGCTATGACTGACCCTAGGCCCATTCCAGCAGCTGCAAGTGGAGGAGTGGGGAATCAAACCTGGTTCTCCCAGATAAGAATCCACACACTTAACCACTACACAAAACTGGCTCTCGCAAAACTGGAGCAAGGACCAAACCCTGGGGTAGACAGTTATTCAGTTTCTTCTACTTGCTGTTTGACTAACCAATAATTACTCTGAAAGGTTATTTTGGAGTTGAAATAATGTTCTACAGGGGAAAACTTATTAAAACTTGTTTGCAATATTTTTGTATTTGTGTGTGTTTGTATTTGACTTAGCTCTTTAGATATCCTTCCCTCGAGTGGCTCTTGTATAGGCATGAGCCCCACATTTTCTACAGTGAAACAGATACAAAGAATTAATTTTCTCTGCCATCTCCCATCTTCTTAACCAATCCTTTTATTTCTTTTCCATCCAATGGCCCAGTCACCTCCTTAGCTGGTTTCCTGCTCCTGATGTTTGAAGAAAAATTTATTGTTAGTCTCAGTGTTTTTGTCTACCCACTTCTCAGATTCTCTTTTTGCTTGCTTTTGTAAGTTTAATTTGTTTTTCCAGAACCTGTGCTCTTTTATGTTTACCTTGTTTAGGGAAGCTGTCCACTTTTTAAAAGAAGCCTTTTGCCTTTTATGGCTTCCGTGATAACTGGTGTATAAAAATATATCCATAAAAGATCTTCTCCCTAAGAGGCGGAGGACATCTTGGGTGTTTCCCATCGTCCAATCAGGGAGGCAGGAATCTTAAAGTCTTTCTCTTCTTGTGGCTGTGGAAACCACCCCTTGCTCAGTTCCTTTCCTGCCTCGCCAGGGAGAGCAAGCTGTTAGGATAGGCTCCTATCCTTTTTTCTATTAACTTCTATGTGATTAAAAAAAATACTTTCCTCTTCTATTGCCTTCTGTTTGTTAACTAACTTCTACTTCCCCCACTCTTCTCTTCTCCTTTCTCCTCTTCTTCCATTTCCCGCCTCATCTCCTGAGGGGAACTGCGTTGCAGTGGCCTAGAGCTTCAGGAAAGAAGCCGCGGCGCAAAGAGGAGATCGAATGGCATCCCGCCCGAGAGACGGTTTCCTGGAAGACGACCCCGCGTCAGACGCTTGGTGCAGGGCCGAAGGTGGGAAGCCTTCTGGAGCCGGCATGACCAACAGGCTTGCAGCGGCTACCAGCAACGTGCCCTGTAGGGGCAAACTGCAGACGAACGGAAGAAAACGGCGCTGGTCTTCCTCAGCTGCAGAAGAGGCGCGTGGTTTAGACATCTCCCCCAGGTCCGGTGGCCATTTTGAATCGCAAATTTGGCGTGAAATGGAGCCGATCAGCAGCAGAGTACTCCTGGCCATCAGGGATTCCCAGACGTCAACCTCCAGTCAGGAGACTTGGGCCACAGAGCCTTCCAGCCTGGGCAGGATGATGCATAGCCCTTTCAGCCCCATAGGGGGCCGGGTAATGTAGCCATGATGGGAACTTCTTTTGTCTCTGAATTTTTAGAGTCTATTAAGCAAACAGTGGGTGCTGCAGTAAAGGCAGCTTCTCACAGGAGACCCTATTCCCCAAGTTCTCATTCCTCTTCCAGGTCACCCTCCCCTAAGAGACCCAAGGATCGCGCCTGGCTTATCAAGGCGCAAAGGAAGACATTAGCCAGTGACCACTTGGGGAGTGAGAGATCTCCTGACGGGGATCAATCAGAGGACTCAGATGGGGGGGCCGGGAGGAGGGCGAGTTTATATCTGATGATGAGATAGAAGACATCACAGTCCCAGAACCTTCTTTACGGTTTTTCGAGGCAGAAGAGTACCAACCTCTCTTGGCTAAGGTTCTGGCAGCGTTAGATCTTTATGAATCTCCTGAAGAGCAGGAGACCACCAGCCCTGTCACTAATCCAAAAAATAAGCCCAAGGGGAACACTGAGTTCTTCCCCTGGTACCATTCTTTGGATAAGGTTTTTCCCTTTCCTGAGTTCTTTGAATGCGGTGCTTTCGGCATTAACTAACCCACCATTTGAATCTCTAATGTTGGTTCCGTTGAAAATGATGCGTATGAAGGCTATTTTTCTGGTGGCAGTAACATCGGCTAGAAGGGTTTCCAAGCTCTTAGCTCTATCTGTTAAAAGGGAGCTGTGTGTCTTTCACAAGGACAAAGTTGTTCTTTATCCGGACCCTACCTTTCAGCCAAAGGTTTCTTCTAAATTTCACAGAAGCGAAGAGATTAATTTGCTGCCTTTTGCCTGGATCCAAAGCACCACAAGGAGCGCGCATGGCATACTCTAGATGTGCGTAGGGCAGTCAAGATTTACCTGATCAGAACAGAATCTATTCGCAAGTCAGATTCTATTTTTATCAACATAGCAGCTCCCAGGTTGGGTCAGAAGATGTCCAGATCAGCCATCAGTTATGCCATAAAACAGTGCATAGCAGAGGCATACAAGGCACTGCATCTCAAGGTACCCCCAGAGATTACTGCTCATTCCACCAGAAGTGCGGCGACCAATGTGGCCTTTGACAAGAATGCCTCTGTCGAAGAAGTGTGTAAGGCAGCTACATGGTCTTCCATTTCCACATTTGTACGCCTCTACAAATTGAATGCATATGCCTCGGCAGATGCAGCATTTGGTAGACGAATCTTGCAGCACGTACTGCCTGAATAGGGCAATTCCCCCCCCCCCCCCCAACTAACATACTGCTCTGGGAGCACCCAAGATATCCTCCGCCTCTTATGGAGAACGACCCTTGGCACTTACCATGAAGGGTCCTTCTCCTAAGAGGATAGGAGGACATCTTGCCCTCCCTTCTATTGCCCTATCTGTTGAAAATACTTCTCTCTCTCTTTGCACGTATTCTAATGCTTACTGTACCAGGTACTGTTACCTATTTCCAACATTAATGTTGGTAGTCAGTCCCCTGGGTTATCTGTTTACTAGTTGGCTTATCGTTAGTTTTTTCTGAGTGGTTCTATATGACAGTTCTTTTACTGCTTCTCAAAGTCATCCAAACTGAGCAAGGGGTGGTTCCCACAACCACAGGAAGAGGAAGACTTTAAGATACCTGCCTCCCTGATTGGATGGTGGGAAACACCCAAGATGTACTCCTATCCTCTTAGGAGAAGGACCCCTCACGATAAGTGCCAAGGGTCATTCTCAATCACATTTCTCTGAGGTTAATTTGGGAAATCTTTGAGTGTCAAAAAAGGCAGTAGAAAAGGGCAAAAGTCCAGTAGCACCTTAAAGATTAACAAAATTTGTGGCAGGGTGTGAGCTTTCATGACAGCTGTGTCTAAAGAAGTGAGCAGTGACGCAGAGGTTGTCTGATGGTTAGGGCTTTCCTGTGCTATTTCATAATGTGTTTAATTTAAATTTCAGTATATCTCTATGTCATATTTGAAAAACTGTTAGGAGACTTATAAATCAAAAGGTTTTCAGTGACTTCTTTTAGAGTACTTTTCTAGCCTGTGCTTAGATAAAAGTGTTTCTGCATAACCAGCATGATGATCATAAACACACCCACTGAAAAACAATGAAGCCATTTCCTATCAACTCTACAAAGCATGGGGACTTCTATTAATTTCCCAATGCATTTATCTTTTTAAATGCATTTTTAAAAAAAAATTGTTTTCCCAAAATGTTATACCTGACAGTTTTTTAAATAAGGTCAGACCCCTTTTCTCAGAAGCATAACTCATACAGTAGTCTTGCAAAGACAAACTATGAATAGGGCTGACAATAGGACAAAAGTTCATTCATTTATACTAGGAGTGCCCTGTTGTTGATCTTGTGGGTTCCTTCTTCTGGTACAAGGAGATTTCTCCCATCTCAGAAGGCTGCCCTTAATCAAGGTAAGTCTTCTAATTCCTGGGAAAAGTGGAATTAATCCATTGGAAGCTGCTCTCTCTGTTTCTCTCCCTCCCCCCACCCTCTCTTTCTTTTAAAGAGCTCAGAGCACCTTGCATATAGTCCTTAGGACTATTTCCATCTGTTTAATTTATACAAGAAGGCCTTAGATTTCACAGGAGAGTTGCTTTATGTGCCTCCTGACAATTCCTTAAGGCCCAAGGAATCTCAAATCAAGTCATTGGACAACAGAACACAGCCCAGAGAGGGAAGTTACTGCCCTGTAGATGGCCAAAGGGTGGTAGTTTAACTCCCAACGCACCAAGGCTTTGAAAACCCAAAGGACCAATAATTTCATTAGAACGTAGTTCCAAGCATGAATTTTTGGCATTGCAAGGTGTTCTAGAGGTACCTTTCTGTTATGCCACTCAAGTTTATAAGGTTATTGATTGTTTTTGGTTAAAATACTTAAACATCATTGGGCTCTGTAAGGCTAGGATTCACAAAGGATATTTCTTTCTTTGACTGAAAGAGAAGAAAGCAGCTCTGTAAAAGATATCCCTTTTTGAATGCCTTTACCATAAAAGGTCATGTGTCTTGGTAGGGAGTTGTAAGTACTTGCCAGTGAGTCAACAGAATCTTAGCAGTGTAGGTTGAGTGATATGTTGTGAACTGTTTTCACTTTTGTGTTGGAAGACTGAATATGAAAAATACTGTGTAAGCAGACTTTCAGAGGCCTTAGCAACACAGTGTAAGATAGACTAGGCAGTATAGGCATGGTATGATGCTAATGGCTCAGCTGGGCAACTTAGGAGCACATGAGGCATGTTTAGCCAAACCTGTTTTTTCTTAGTGAGTTGTTTTTGTACAATGGGACTGACTTCTAAATAAACATGCATAAGTTATAGTGTTACAAGCTTATTATTAAGTATATTTTTTTTAAAGCTAAATATTTTAATAGTAAATTAGGAGTTGAAAAGACTAAAGATGATATATTGGGGGGGGGGGGGCAGGACGGAAGGCTGCCAAAATAAATGTTTGATTTTCATAAAGTTTAAGAAGAACAGGTGATATCATAAGAATGGATAGTCAACAGATGTTTTCAAGAGTGATGGGAAAATTATTTGACCTGCTTGGTGACTTCTGTTTGCAATACTACAAGTGTGTTTGTGCTGTCACATTGATTCATGATATAGATCCAAATATGTTGTGTTTTTACTGCAATCAAGTATGATCACCAATGGATATGAGAGATGATCCTGCCACAGAGATTCTGTCTCCCTGACCAATCAAATTGCTCATCATTCACTTATTTATTAGTTAGATGTTCTGTCCTAGACCCATTCCAGTCCAGCTTCCACCCTAGCTATGGGACACAGGTGGCACTGGTCACCCTCAGAGATGACCTCCAGAGAAACCTGGACTGAGACAGGTCAGCACTGCTGTTACTTGTTGATTTGACAACAGCATTTGACACAGTCAATTAGGATCTTATAGCCCACCACCTCACCAATATGGGGATATAAGAGACTGCCTTGCAGTGTCTTGTCTCTTTTCACCATGGTCAGGGACAGAGGGTGGTCCTTCAGAAGGGGGTATCACCACGTTACCCTTTGGTATAAGGTGTCCTACAAGGGTCAGTCCTCCCTCCTATGTTATTTAACATCTATATGTGCCCCCTTGCCCGCTTGTTTCGGGGGGTTGGACTGGGTTGTCACCAGTACATTGATGGCACCCAGCTTTATCTACTGATGGACAGCTGGTTGGAAGCCACCGCAGATGTTCTGGCCAGGGCTTTGGAAGCCTTTGCTGGTTGGTTAAGGCAGAAATGACTGAAATCCTTCAAAGATGGAGGTCCTGAGCCATGGGGGTGGGGAGCAATGCTCCCTCTAAGCTGTGGAGTCTTATGAGCAAAAATTCTACTTTGTGAGCTACTGGCGTTATAGTTGTGAGCTACTGCATTAATTGGTTTGCTCTGAGGCTGTATTTCCTGAGCTAAGACAAAAATGTGTGATCCAGGGACTAAAAAACTGTGAGCTAGCTCAAACTAACTCAGCTTAGAGGGGAAACGAGTGGGGAGTTGGGAATCCAGCTCCCTACCTTGGCAGGGTATCATTGATTCCCAACAGTAACGGTGAGGAGCCTGGGCATCATCTTGGATGACCTGTGTTTAATGGAGGCCCAAGTCACAAATGTTGCCAGATCAGCATTTTACCATCTTTGGCAGGTCAAGCAATGGTTCTCTATCTCTGTCCCCATGATTTGTCCACAGTGATCCATGTAACTATCACCTCCAGACTGGATTACTGTAACTCACGCTATGTGGGACTGCTCTTGAAATTGCAGTTGGTACAAAATGCAGCAGCGCATGTCCTCACTGGGACACCTCAAAGAGCATACAGTGCTGTCATTTACTTGTTGATTGCAACTGGTCCACTAGCTCAGGTTTTGGATCCTGTTGAGCAGCCATACGAATAGTTAATTCAGGGATTTTCTAATTGTGTTGATCACCATCTTGTTGTTGTATGTTTAATTAATTGTTCTATGTTTTTAATGGTTTTAACTATTGCATACTAATTGTTTATAATAATTGATGTAATGTTCCCTGAGCTCTGCTGTGCAAGGGAGGGTGGCCTAAAATTCCAAATAAATAAATACTCTTGGTTGTTGTGGCTATCCGGCTGCCACAGTGTTGCCTTACTTGAACTGACTGGACTGGCCTTGACATTGGTGTTGCAGGTCTCCAGGCTGGTAGTTTTGGGAACTTCAACATCCATGCTGTGGCTGTGCTTCCGGGAGGAGCTTAGGATTTCATGGCTGCTGTTACAACATGGTCTTAGCACTGAGGCCTGTACACCTGTACATGTAGCTGGACATACTATTGATCTGACTTCTTTTGCAGGGCATAAGATTGGCAATCTGAAGGCAGAAGAGCTGAATGTGACTTGACATTGAGACTGAGGCTTTTGCATGAGGCTTGTGCTGGGTGGAGAGCCCTTTTGCTCCCAGGGTTCCACTCTGTTTTTGCACAAGTTGCCCTGGAGCTGTGAGTTGCCGTGGTGCTCTTCTGCAGCAAGCAGGATCTTCTTCTGAGCAGTTTTTGCTTACCGGGGGAGAATGGCTTGGCAACTTGCAGTTCCAGGGCAACTTGTGCAAAAACGGAGAGAAGCGCCAGGATCAAAGGGGCTTTCCACTCAGAATAAGCCCTAGTGCGAAATCAGTCTGAAAGATCTTTATCTGGTAAAGTTTAGTGATCACACAGAATATATGCAGGGTTGAGGATCATCTTGAATGGTCCACCATTGGAGAAAAGTGGGATCCAAATGGCATTCAGATGTCTTTGTAGGATTTCACAGCTCATATGGTTGGTTGGTATATGTGTTCATGAATGAAAGAACATCTGTAACTGGGAGAGCACATGTAAAATAGACACAGTCAATACTCCCTCTAAGCTGTGGAGTCTTGTGGGCAAAAATTGTATTTTGTGAGTTACTGGCATTAAAGTGAGTGAATGATTTGGCTACCATAAATTAGTTTGTTCTGGAGCTTCCTTCCTGAGCTGAGACAAAAATGTGTGAGCTGGAGGCTAAAAAACTGCAAGCTACCTCACACTAACTAACTTAGAGGGAACAGTAGATACAATTGTTCCCCAAGTGCCCACTTCAGCCTCTACCTTGCTGTGGGTCTTTGGGGCATCTAGTTGGGAACAGGATGCTAGAGAGGAGGGGCTGTGGCTCAGTGGTAGAACTCCTTAGCATGCAGGAGGTCCTGGATTCAATCTTCAACATCTCCAGCTAAAAGAATCTAGTGATAGGTGATGTGAAAAACCTCTGCCAGAGAACCTGAAGAGCTGTTGCTGGTCTTAGTAGATAGTACTGACCTAGATGAACCAATGTCTGATTCAGTAGAAGGCATGTGTGTTTGTGTGCATGTAGACTAATGGACTGTTAGTTTAAGTTTGCAGGGCTCATGTGAGCCTTGTACCTGCAATCTACAATCAGCCCAGGAACACACTTGCCCCATTTGGGGCTGCCTGTGAGAACAAAGCCTATATTTCAACAGTATGTTGACCTATAGGTATTTTGCATTTGAAGAGGCAGTGTGCATTCTAAAATTGATGGATAAATGCCTGAGGCCTTTGGGTGCATTTCTCCCATTTAAATGTTACAGGAAAATATGTATTATACTTGTAGAAATGCATCTTTCTGCAAAGCAGCTGTTGAATTTTTCTTGTTTTTGTGTTTATGTGCACAAGAAGTTAACATACTTAATGTTAGTGATCTTTCGCTCAGGGTGCTTGTACAAACGAGTTCCAGAGATTGTGAACAGAGAAAGAGTTTTTGGAACAATCACATCTTGGTCAGGTCTTGCTTAATTGTAGAAGAGCAGGTCTGTTTAGAACTACATAAATTTCTTAAGATGAAAAATTATTAGGGTGAAGTCCAGTGCAATGACAAAGTGTTCTTCTCTTCTTTCAGTTATCAGAATATAGCCAGAAGAAAGAAAGTTTACAAGAAAACATTGAGAAATCAAAAATTGGGCGCCAAGATACTGTAAGTACTTAATAAATTTTCACAAAGAGCTATAATCTGAAAATTTCTGAATGTAAACAGTTGAAGGTGTGTTGGTGAGGTATATTCTCAAGAGTGAGGGAAGCAACATAAAGGCCTGTTGAAACTGGTCTGGGGTTTGTTTGCACTTGAAATCAAGTTCTGGGGGTAGAATACTTTTGTACCACCACATTGCCAACAATTATGCAGGAATAATAACTTGCTGTCTCTTGTAAATATTCAGTGCAACTGTTTAGGGTCATTATAATACTGGAACAAACTACTTGTTTACCCCATCTATATGATCCCTTGTATACTCAATTCCTGTTGTATCAGTATCTGTAACTACACTTCTGATACTGCACATTAAAAGTATATTGTAACTGTGCCATTTAGCATTTAAGTTGCTACCATTTAAATAATAATGCTTAATTTGAGGGGATTCTTCAAAATATGATCCTAGGCAGAACGTGCTGCACTAACAAAGGAACTTGCTGCACTTCGACAGAAGAAAGACCAACTGAAGTCAGAAATAGAAATATACAAAGAATGTGATCCAGATGTTGTTGAAGACATCCGTAAGTTTGTCCAAAATTATTTTAGCTTGCTGTATGTTCACAGAGCATTCTTTGGTCCACACGTAACTACTGAAAATGAGCGTAGTAGAGGTGTTGCACAGATAAGGCCACTTTTTTAAAAACTTAGTTAATTGCAGTGGATTGCAGAATATCTGATGACTGGAAGACTGACCTACCACCTTATTGGTGTTATGAATCAGCATTAACTTTTGAAGTGTATGAAAATACTAAATATTCCTGACCCAGGTTGATGAAGTGGTTAGAGTTCTGAATTTAGATAAAAGATCTGTTCTCCCTCCCCTAATCTAGGGAAGTCACTGGGTTGCCTTGGCTATTCATTATGTTTCAACCTAGTGTCTTTCCCAGGGTTGTTAAGAAGCTGAAATTTAGCTTCTGAATTCCTGAGAAGGATGGAATATATTTAACAGCTAATAATAATAATTGCACAACTGATTAGGAATGCTACAGATTTAGTATAATTGGTTGTTTAGCCAATTATACTGTCGGTCAAAGCAGAGTTTGCTCTCCAACACACTTCTTAAAGCTTCATTCTGGTAGCAGCCTCGTGTAACTGGCTGTCCATTTTTTTCCTTTGTAATATAGGCCTGTCTGTCTTGATCAGAATCCAGATACACCAGTGACATTTACTAAAATAATAAATTTTTGCTCTCAGAAGTTAGGTATTTATGGTAGCTACCGCACCATGGGATGGTATAGTCAACTAAATACCTGCTCTTTTAACTTCTGGAGATGCACAAAGTATATGAGGCACCCATTCTAAAATGCATTGTGATTTGATCTAGAGTGCACCTGTACTTTTGTTTTGAATGAGAACTGCTTCCTATATGTTGTCATTTGGGGTCGCAAAAAGCCTTTACAGAAGACTGATTTTGGTAACTGTTGCTATTTGTGTCTCCAGTTAAATCCTTGCAACAATTTAGTTGTATGCATTAATTACATAAGCTTCATTTTGACCCCACTGGAAGGCTTTCTGCAAAATGAAGGAAATGTATCAACAGTGTTTTAGGTGCCTTTACACTCAAGAATGATGCAGATTTTAAGAAAAGACTACTGTAGAGCTGTGCCTCTTCTGTAGAGCTGCATTGTTAAAACATTAGTTCTTTGTTAGCCTTTCTTTTTTTTTAGAAAAGTCTGTCAAGTCCCATCAGTGCAGGCTTCCCTGTCCCTTATGGAAAGGTCAGACTGTCAGATCTCATCAGTACATAAGTACTGTCTCTCCAAAAAGTGTCTGATAGGGTTTGTCAGGACTAAGTAACAAAAGATTTCTGTCAACTCCACACAAATACATTGTCTACAACTGTGCACCAGGCTTAGTTGTACTGCCAGGCAGTGCTTGCACACTGTTGACCTCTTTGGGGGGTTTTGTTTAATAAAAGAGCTTTTGCTTATTGCTCGGCTCCACAGTCAGCAGTTGAAGATGTACTGTAAATCTGTGGCTTGTTTTTTGCACATTTTCTTTTCTTACAGCATCTCCCAATCATTTCAGTGTAGCCCCCTCTCAGATTTTTTGTATGGACAATAAAACAACATGGGCAGAGTAGCTTCTCTTGAGGATCTCACATTAGAAAAATAAACAACACAGCTGGCTTTGCTTCCTGAGCTGAGAGCCTTTTTCCCTTGATCCTGTCCAAAGCAACTCGGCAGTTGAATGGATGCTGATATAGGCATTGAATTTTCTGCGATCCACTGCACAGCCTATTTATTTAGGAGCCTTCTGTGCTGCCTCTCCGGAGTCCAAGTGTACAGCATCACAGGATTTAATTTCCAAAGAGTATCAGACTTTTTTTACTGGTTTTTAAAAAGTCTATTGTCTCATGCAGCTGCAGCATTTAAGTTCCTATAGATAGACCCTGTTAAAATTATTGAAGCCAGATTAGGAGTTCCAATAGTCATTGGGTCAAGGTTTTTGGTGATCTATATATTTTCCCAAAAGGCAGTAGCAAACCACCCCATAAAAAGTCTGCCATGAAAACGTAGTAAAAGCGACGTTACCCCAGAGTCAGAAACGACTGGTGCTTGCACAGGGGACTACCTTTTTTTCTATTTTCCAAAAGTACAGCATTTTACAAACATTTGAATATATTTTGCCAAGTTTGACTAATCTATTTGTGTAACAGAACTTGACTACTTTGGTTCTGAATCTGGCATAGATTTTAGAATGGGTGAGAAAGCTGTGGCTCAGTGGTAGAGCACCTGCTTTGCATACAGAAGGTCCAAGGTCCAATTCCCAATGTCAAGGTAATGGACCATGTAAGTAGCTGGTGTGAAAGCCTTCTCCTGAAACCCTGGAGAGCCCCTGCCAGTCTGAGTAAATAATATTGGCCTTAATGGACCAGTGGTCTGACTCAGACCCATAGCCAGAAAATTTTAGGTGGAGGGGGGGGCAGGGAATAAAAATTTAGGTGGAGGGACCCTAGGGCCCAAAATGACATCACACACTTAAAAAAAATAAAAGACAATTGTGGTGGCAGCAAGGGTGGGGAGAGCAGCAGGGAGAGCGGGGGCGATGAAAACAGATCAGTAAGAGCAGCGAGGAGGTGAAAATGGAGCAGCGAGAGTGGTGGGGAGAGCGGGGGAGGCAAAAACGGGGCATTGAGAGCGGCGGTGAGAGTGAGGCAGACGAAAATGGGGCAGTGAGAGTGAGGCAGGCAAAAACAGGGCAGTGAGAGTGACGGGGAGAGCAGGGCAGTGGGCAGTGCGGGGCAGGCAAAAAGAGGGTGGCAAGAATGGGGGAGGTGAAAACAGGGCAGCGAAAGCGGCGGGAAGAGCAGGGGTGGCAAGAAAGGGGGAAGCAAGAGCACGGGCAGAGCGGTGGTGGCCAGTGTGCAGCAGGGAGGGCGGTGGCGAGAGTGGCAGGGAAACGAGGGGCCATACAGGTGGAAGGGGGGGTTAGGCGGAGCAGCCTGGCCTTCCCAAGTCCTCCCATAGCTATGGGCCTGGGACTGATTTAGTATAAAGGCAGCTTCATGTTTTCATGTGAAGGAACCATACTACATACTAAGTCGATTTGGTGCTTTCCAGCTGAAATTTTAGTACTTTACCTAACTTCCACAAATATACAACGTTCATTGTTGTTCATAGGTACAGCATATTTGCAAAACATGTGCTTGGCACAACAGAATGTATGTACAATTGTACTCTCACTTCTCACTGTTGCCTGCATGTGCACACATCAATAAAATAATGGAAAGACTCTAGAGGCTCTTGTAGTATAGATTGGGAGATTCTGTACTGTGGTAGCTTTAATGTTATGTTAGGATTAGAATAGATTATAATCTGTTTTGTTTTATATGAAACAAAGACAGTGCTGTATAAAAATACTCATGCAGTCTATGAGAATGGACAGTTGGAGGAGGGATATCCTTTTTCAGCGTTGGGGTGGCTTACAAGCATTGAGCTATCCAGTGAGCAAAGAAAATCTTGGATCTATAGAAATTGACAGAAGAGAACACTTGATGAGGGAATCAGTCATGAATCCAGGCAGTAATTTAGGCAATAATCCAAAGGAGATTTCAAGAGGAAAAATATATGAGGCAGGACTGGGGACAGCAAGTGAACTAGACTCTCAAGGACATGATCCAAACCTGAGAACAAGTGGAATGATGATACAACTACCTCATATAGAGCCAGAAAATAAAAGAAACAAAAGGTTGAATTCTTCCCAGGCCAAAAGAGAGATGGTTGAAGTTAAAAGTTAACTCAAAAGCCTTCTGATTGGTATTGGAGGGGGGGGGGTGGCTGAGTGCAGTTTGAAGCAATAAGGAGCCGTAAGCAGGAGTGGCTTTTGCTGTGGAACGTTTTACAGGTAAGGAGGGTTAGGAAATAGGGTTAGAGAAAAGTCATTGCAACAAAAATGTTTTTGTTGGTAAAATGAATTTGCCATGTATTGTTTTAAAGGTGCCCATCTGAGAAGTCATTCAGGATACCTTCTAATTAATGTTGGTTGTACTAATTTCATCCAATTGTGCTTGATGCCTGCAGCCTGATGGCTCATACTGGTCCAGGCTACTTCTTGTTTTGTAAATTTAGCTGCTGTTTCTTTTCTCAAGGTCAAGAGTTTGAGGTTCCTGTTTTTCAGAAGTCTTCATTTGATACCATTTCACTGCAACTGGTCTTAAAAGATAACATGCTAAAGATAATCCAGATTCAATGTTCTGTAAACAAAACAAAACTTTGCTGCATCCCCACTTCCAGTGCAGCCCACTAATGTCCACAAATGGTCCTGGAAGATAGGAGACCATGAGGTGGGTCTGTAGTGGGAGGGGGAATTGTTAAAAATTGCTACATTCAATCTGAATTTAGCCCAAAGTGTTTGAATGTTTCATACTGGAAATTCAAATGGGAACATGCAAAAAATCTGTTTGTAAAATCTTCAGCACAGGACAGTAAAGTCACTTTGGACTGGAAGTTCTATCGTTTCTTGGTACTAACCAATGATATTGTTCAGCTTTTCTCTTCATAGCCATTGGGGTTTTGTTTTGTTTTTTTATGCACCAACCTGGGAAATGGATTGAAATATTTCCACTTTGGAACATTTAAAAAAATACTGTGAAATGTTGTTATAGCATTGCTTATGGGTTACTGCTTAAAACCAGAACTTCCTCCTTCTGAACTTTACAAAGGCTCTTTCAGTTTCTCTTCCCACAAGTAACTTCGTACTACATCCCACCAAACTAACCATCCTGAGGCCTGAAAAAATATAGAGACAGCGTTGGCTTCCATCATAGTTCTTTTAAAGATTTTTTTTTTTAAATTAGAGGCAGACTTTCTAACAATATCAGGCTATGTATATCCTCCTTTGCTTCAAGTCTTCCTGCCCAGACTGCAAGCCTTAGAATAATACTTACAAGTTCGTATTTGTTTCCTATTGTTTTGGATTCTGTATAGAAATTAGACATTACATTAGCTTACAGACAGGTTTGGAGACAGACAAGGCACTAGCTCTGAAAATACAGTGGTCTCTTCTAGATATCAGGCTGCTGGTTCTGCAGTTATGACAGTGAAAAGATTCTAAAAATCTAGACAGTATTCCTGTCTTTCTAATACATAGGTTTGAAACATATTATTTATACTTCTGTTAAATTATCTTACTTGGTAAATGTTGTAATGATTTTAAAAGGTAAGACGTTTCCATTTACCATGCAATGTTAGTACTAGAAACTGGTACAGAGTTTTATGCATGGAAGAGAACACTTTTCAGTAGGAAAAGGAGGTACACCCTAAACATCTTATAGGCAGTAAAATGATGTAGACACATTAATTTAAAAAGGTACTTTGTAGCTATATCAAATATATGCATTAAAATGCTAGAGATATTCTAGAGGCCTCCCCCCACCCCTCCCCCCGCCACCGCTACCTTTCCCTTCCCACCTCTATCCCACCTGTGATAGATCGTTAGGCAACTTCCAACATAGCAGTTGATTAGTTAGGTTTTAATTTGTAATACTGGATTTTAAAACTGAAATACTGATTTTACTGTATATTTAATTGTTGGAAGCCACCTTGAGCCCTGCTTTTTGGAGAAAGGAGCAGGATATAAGTTCAGTGCATAAATAAATAAATAAAATGTCAATGACTAGCATCACATTGAATACATTTGAACAGCTCTAAAGCTATATTAAGCGAATAATGTGTATATTCAGCCATGCTACAACTGGAGAGAAAATGTTTTAACCCATCTTTTTAGTGTTTTACTTTTTGCAGAAGATAGATTCAGGTGGGTCGCCATGTTGGTCTGAAGCAGCAGAACAAAGTTTGAGTGGCACCAACAAAGTTTTATTCAAAATATAAGCTTTCATGTGCATGCACATGTCTTCAGATACAATGCAATGGAAATTACCAGTCCATACATATAGGTAGAGAATGAGCATGAAATTAGCATACAGCATAATGATGTTTAACAGATTCAAGGACCAAACGGAGATAAAACATCGTTAGTCTTAAAGGTGCCACTGGACTCATACTTTTACTTTCTGCTGTTCATCGTGTAAATAACTTATCAACTTTATATTTTTGTAAACTAGAATGTTTTGTGTTCTGCAAAATTGTTTTATTAATAGCATTGCTTGTGAAAACAATATTGGGGTTTACTGTTTTAAGCATGACTAGACACAACCATACCTCTAAAGTGGCAACTGTGTGAACGTAATTAAAACTCCAGTGTCTATTAGTGCACTGACTAGACTCCCAATATATTCCATAATTTTCTTTAAAGCTTCATCCTCAGGGTACGCCAAACCCTTCCTGTGAAACTTTTACTTTAAGAATGCTTTTCTGCCTGGATATTTTGGGTGCAGAATCTTCTCAAATATTTTTGCAGTAGAATGGCTTCAGTTCTCTTTGCATATGACGAAAAGCAGTTCACTCAAGGCATTTATGTTGTCATGGCCTGCTAAAAATGTGAGTTTATTTTCTGCCCACTTGGAAACTCATAAAACGTTAGCAGTACTTTTTTGGGGGGGAAGGGGTTTTAGTTGTAGAAAGATTCTCTAAAGTTGTTTTTATGCCATAGAGAACATAACAGGGCAAAACCTAATTTCACTTTATGTTGACATCTTTTGTTGCACAGTGCTTAGCTGTAAAACTTATATACTCTATAAATGTTCATATTACTGAAGTATTTGGTACAGACTAATTTATACCAATTCTTCTCATGTGTGTATATCACAGTGAAAATTTTATGTTTTAATTTCTTAGCATCCCCTACAGACAAACTTTATGCTATGCATTGACCACTGCCAAAGAATAATGCTAGGCAAGCACTGGCAAGACATAGGGGTTTGTGTGGGCGTGACAAATACGACAGCTCTTTCAGAGTTTCATCGTGGGAATCTCTTAGTCTTTATGTGTTCCACAGAGGTAAAAGAGAGCTGAAAGACATTTGTTTGCTTCATAAAATGTTCGTTCTTCACATTATTTGTAGGTCTGGTACACAGCCACCAGAAAATGCTGGTTCGGTTCACAAACAGAACTGGACCAGTTCGCAAACCAAACCGCAGCCTGGTTCGCGAACTGGTCCAGTTTTTAAAAAGCCCCCCACAGGGCTTCGAGGCTCCAAAATGGCAGGTTGTCTCCAGATCACTCTCCTCAATGTACCCACCAAGTTTGGTCCACATTGGACTTCGGGGGGCTGAGTTACAGACTCCTAAAAAAGATCATTCAGTGCAATGCTTTTCAACAGGATGTCACCTCTACTGGTTCAGGAGTGACAAAAACTGACCTGGGTCTAGAGCTAGAGGCCTTCAACACACACAATTCCTCCCTGGGGTGGCCCTCCACATGGCCCACATGTTACATGCATGTCAGATTTGGGGGGATCCAAGTAGCAGACCACCAAGCAAGGTGCCTCCAGGAATCTGTTTTTGGGGGAGTTGTCCAGTGCCATTTTGAGACACTATAGTGTGGATCTGGTTAACCTACAGGCATCAGAGTACCTCCCCAGGGACCACCCACATGTCTGCAGGTGGCTGTGTCATCTTCTTCGTGGTCTCTGTGCTTCACACTCATGGGATAGAGCGCCTGCACCGATCCCCGAATTGGTACCTGAAAAACCCGGGATTTTTCCGTGCTCGGCGCCAATGGGCATGCGCAGGCGTCCCAGTACGCATGCTCACTGGCGCCAGTGCGGGGATTCTGCCAATTCCTTTCTGACCGCTGCGCGGAGAGGTTTACCTTTCGTGTCCCCAGTCGGTGAGATATCGGTTTTTGCCTTTATTCGTTGTATATAGCCCGTTTGTTGTTTTCTTAGAGTAGATAGTTAGATAGTTAGTAAAAAAAAAAGTTTGTGTGTTTGTTGGACTGCCCTTCGGGGCCTTTCCCCCCCCCCCCATTTGTTTTCCCCCAAAAGTTTTTTTCCCCTCAGAGGACTCTGAGTGGGTTTTTTGGCGATTGGTGTCTATGGAAAGACGTTGGGGGGTTTTCAAACGCTGCCGCTCTTGTGGGAAGAAGATTGCTCCCCCAGACGGCCATTCCCTGTGTCTTCTCTGCTTGGGTGAAGCGCACCGCGTGGAGTCCTGCCCACACTGTCACTGCTTCTCCAAGCAAACGCGGAAGAACCGGGCGGCGCAGCTTCCGGCAGCTTTAACTGAGTCGGCACTCTGCCCTCAGAAATCAGCATCAGGCCCATCGGCATCGACCATGGCAGACACCCCGGCCCTGACGGTCACATTGGCCAATGTGACCCTGATCGTGACCGAAATGCCGCTCCTCCACAAAACAATCCCATGAGGGATCAGTGGACACTCCCGCCAAGAAGCGTCAGGATGACTCGGGGACCCGAGCATCCGCTCCAAAGAAGGCCAAGTCCAAGGGGAAGCGGAAGAGGCCTCGCACTCCATCGCCTTCTTGTGACGTTTTGGCACCGATGACCTCTGCTCCGTCGAGGAAGCTCCTGGTGTCCCCATGCCACAGCCCATCGGCATCGAGAGGCAGTACTCAACAGCCCCGTCTCTCAATGTCTGAACAGGAGATCAACCTCACCCAGCGATCCTCGTCATCCGGATCGCAGCGTCGCAGTGGGAGCAGTTCAATCTCAGAAGTGGAGGCTTTGGCACCAATGGACCCGTCTACCCCGATGGAGCCCAGAGGCAGACGGGAGCTACAGCCCTCCATGGCACCACAACGTTTCCCACTGCTACCATTGTGGGAGCAGCATCAGTGGATGCCCACCTATCCATATCCCTACCCTCCTTACCAGTGGTACCCACCGAGGGAGTTTGCAGAGTGGGATCAACAGTCAGAGGCATCTGCATGTCAAGGCTAACACACCATTCCCGACGGCCATCGGTGTCGGTATCGATCCCTCCGGAAAGGCGCACTACCCCAGCGGCTGAGACTCGTCGGCGACCATTGACATCGATCTGCTCGCCGATCCGGGAATCGATGCCAATCCTCTCTGAGCACTCCGTACACCGGGAGTCTTCTTCATCGGACTCAGAGAGCGGTACCGACGCCCAGGAAGGTGCTTTGGAGCCTTCACCAGGTTCCCAAACGGCCGAAGATCTTCCTATTTCGCCATCGGAGGATCTGAAGTCCTATGGCAACCTGGTGAAGAGGATGGCAACCTCCCCCTCCCTGCCTGTGATGCAACCACAACCTGTTGTGGATGATAATGTCTTTGACATTATGCAAAGGGACACATCCACAGCAATTGCTTTGCCGGTCACCAAAGTGATTCTGCAGGCAGTCAAGGAGCCCTGGAAGAAACCATCTTTGACTCTAGTATCATCCAGAAGGCTGGACCACATGTACAGGGTCCAGGAGGCGGGGGCTGAGTTCCTTTTCACCCATCCGAAACCGAACTCTGTGGTCGTCTCGTCTTCCTCCAAGGCACGAAAGGTCCACTCATCCCCACCTGACAAGGGAAAAAAGCTGGACAATATGGGAAGAAAGGTCTACTTCGCAGGGGCCCTAGGAGTAAAGGTATCTAACTATGCGGCTTGCATGGCTAGATTCCAGTACTCTGTATGGGAACAACTCACCCCTCTCCTTTCTTCCCTGAGCGAGGACAAAAAGGCTGCTGCTAGGAAGCTGCAGAAAGAAGGCTTTGCTGTGGCCAAGCAACAATTGGCTGCAGCAAAGCCCATGGTGGACGTGTCGGCAAAGGCCATCACGTCCGCTGTGTGCATTCGTCAGCACTCCTGCCTACGGTCAACAGCCCTGCAGCAGGACACTAGGGCTTTTGTTGAGGACTTGCCCTTTGAGGGGGATGGCCTTTTTAGCACTACCACAGATAGTGCACTGCAGGAAATAGACAAGAGCCTGAAGACCTCCAGGAACCTGGGCGTGTAGGCCACCTCCAGGGCTCCCAAGGCGAAGCAGTGGCACAAACCATGGCCAAGAAGCCTTACCAAAAGTTCTTGCCTGAACAGCAATGGTGACCTCGCTCCACCCAGCCTGACAGACCATCGTACTCAGGCAACACAGGAACTGCTATGGCTCTCAGGCCACTGGCAAATCCAAGGGTGCTCGCCCTCAGAAGCAGGGCCTTTGACTTTCCTGTGGCACGTGTCATCACCCCTACTGGCTCAACAGCTATCCACCTCCGCCCTTTCCTGCCTGCCTGGGAGTTGATCTCTACAGACAGGTGGGCTTTGTCCATCATACAAGAGGGCTACAAAATAAGAGTTTGCTCAGATTCCGAACCAATCCGTGGTGATCACCACTCCCCCTTCCCCACCTCTGCTGGCGGATGTGAACAACCTCCTACAGAAACAAGCCATAGAGAGAGTTCCAATGTAGGCCAGGCTGCCACCTGGTATTCTCCGCATGCCTTCATGAAGCACTACGTGCTGGACGTGCATGCTCAGCAGAGGACTCGGTTGGGAACTGCGGTGTTGCAAGCTGTTTCTTCCGGTTGACCGTCTTCCCGCCTCCAGGTTTGTCTTGCTTGCTAGTCTCCCATGAGTGTGAAGCACACAGACCACGAAGAAGATAGACAGGTTGCTTACCTGTAACTGTAGATCTTCGAGTGGTCATCTGTGCATTCACACTACCCGCCCTCCTTCCCCACTGCTGACGGTCTCCCTCCAGTAGGAGCTTCCAGCAGTCAGGAAGGAACTGGTGGGATCCCCGCGCTGGCGCCGGTGAGCATGCGTACTGGGACGCCTGCGCATGCCCATTGGCGTGAGCGCGGAAAAATCCCGGGCTTTTCAGGTACTGATTCGGGGATCGGCACAGGCGCTCTATCCCATGAGTGTGAATGCACAGATGACCACTCGAAGATCTACAGTTACAGGTGAGCAACCTGTCTTTCCTGGGACCAGCCACCCAGCCCTGGTGACATGACTGATTGGGGCCAAGCCTTCCATCCTACCATTGAAGGTGACAGGGACAACCAAGCCTGGCAACTGAGACTCACTGCACAGCTGTGGGAGGGGGCACTGGTGGACTAGCTAAGGGAATGTGTGGGAATATGTGGCAAAGGAGAATGAATACTTTTTTTGGAGGACAAGAAAGGGTACCCCACAGCCAGGGAAGAGGGCAGTTAGCCAAGTCCCCCAGATATCTGTAGATAGTTTGGATGCCTAAGAGGGAGAGGAGAAAGGAAACCCCCCAGGCAGAGACTCAATCAATGTAGGAAGAAATTGGGTGCTTTTTTGAGGAGCTGAAAGGGGACCCCACAGCCAGGGGAGAGGGCAGTTAACCAAGCCCTCCAGAAATCTGGAGGTAGTTTGGGTGCCTGTGTGGGAGAAGAGAGAGGATACCCCCCCAGGCAGAGACTCAAGCAACTCAGGAAGAAACGGAGTGCTTTTTAGAGGAGCAGAAAGGGGACCCCACAGCCAGCATGCAGAGAAAGGGCAGTTTTCAGAACCCACAGGTTCTGAACAGTCCACCCCCAAATCAAATCAAAAACATGTTTTAAAAAAAATCTATCCATGTTTCCCACTCCTCACAACAAAGAAAAAGACCGGGGGTGGGGGGGGGGGGGAGAAATGTAGCTCAGAATGCAAGGAAAGGAGAAAAAAGAGAGAGGTGATGCTTTTGCTCTGGCAGTTTGTATAGAGGCCAGGAGATTCAACAGGTTTCTCCACCCACCCCAGTAATTCCCCCCCCCACCTTAGTCCACCAAAAGATATTCTTTCATGTGCAAGGAGAACAAGACTCGCAAAAACCAGACACAAACAGAGGACAGGAATGCACCTCCAGTGATTATATACATCCCCCCCCCCCATACTGAGGAAGTCAGATCGATGCCTGTCATTGGAAATCAGACTTGCCTGTCAGCTTCAGAGACTGTCACTATTGGTCCTTCGATGGCTGGAAATATCCCACCCATACCCACTTTTCACCGCAAAACTCCATGGGTGGAGTTTCTTTGCCAAGAGTGCACAAGAGGTTCCGAACTGGGCAGAAAGTTCAGAGACTTCTTGGTCCGAACATGTGACTTTCAAACTGAACTTTCCGAACCTCAAACAAGGTAAAGTCTGGGTCAGATTTTAGTTCAGGTTCAGGTCTGTGCCCATCCCTAGTCAGTTGTTTAGATCAGAGAGAGAAAATAACATGTTAATGAGGGATACTGTGATCTTTACCACAGATGAATTTGGCAGGCAAACTTACCGTAATCAAAGGTGACCTGATCTCAGAAATAGTTCATTATTGGGTCAAAGGGACAAATTTTAGAATTTTCTGCCATCTGAAGACAATTGACCTGCTCCCTCCATTGTAGATGTGCAAATAAAATGAGGAACAGATCACAGAAACCAAGGGAATGGGTCAAACACAGTTTCTAAAAGTAGAATGAGTTGCATTTCTCCTTCATAGGAGTAAAATGGGACATTTCTGAGTAAATCAGTCTAGGACTGCACTCTCAAGTCCCCAAGGCTTGGAATGACATCCCTGAAGCTAGAATGATGGTCCCTGAAATGAGCGCTATTCCAGGACTGTTTTAACTTTCCAGAGCACCCCTAAGCAGGTCTACTCAGTTGCAAGTTCTCTTTGATTCAGTGAGCTTGCTCCCAGGAAGAAGGATTGCATCCTGATTTTGTTTGCTGAGAGTATATTTGACTTATTCCCATGTTTTTCATAGATATTGTTCTCAAGTAAACATGCATAGATTTGCAGTATGCAGCCTTTATTAGCAAAGTTTATTAGTATTATGAGTTGAAAACACAAAGCTGAAAGAAGGCTAATGATATGGTATTACCTAGTGGTTAGTGCTGGTATCATCTTCCCTGCTTTCAGCAAGGAATATGGGATTGTGGCTGGGGTGGGATCTTTCCAGGGTGTTTTGGCGTCCTGGGTCCATCTTTAAACAGGTCTACTCAGATGAAGGTTGCAGAGAAAATAATCGTGCAGACAGTGTTAGCTGTAATAGACAATATAAATGCCTGAAAGTGAAATGTGTGCAAGTTGTGTAGTGCCTCCTTGTGCCCAACTCCCACAAATGGCTTGCAGATCAATTGATCTGATTATTGATAAATCAGCGACATATTCACAGCTGGTGAGGTGATCCAAACTCCCAGAAAGGAATTCATTTATCTCTAATATGAACTGTCCCATGAGTGAATTCTTGAAATGTTTTTTTATAGGATGTTTTAATGCAAGGTGTAAAATACTATTTCCATCTTATCATTATCTTAGATCTGTCATTATGTGGTGACAGAATGAGAATCATATGAATTCCTTCATTTTTAGAACAATACTGTTCTGTGGATATATCATAAAGTGAATTCAAATGTTCATAATGATGTCTCCTGCATCTTCTGATGCATTTGCCACAAGGTATATGATGAACCCCCAAAGTATGTCTTCTGTACCAGTGGCAGAGGGGGAAGGTATGCTAGGGCATGAGTGCTGGAGAAACCCATTTCTGTTTATTTTCATTTTTCTGTGCTGTGGCTGGATATAGGTTTGTGGAAAATCATAAGAACTGGCAGGTGCAAAGCTGAATTGTTTGTCTTTTTAGTATTCATCTTCAAAATGTTGCTTCGCATATCTAAAACTGTTTTATAGGACATTTCAGTTTGCTGCTCATATCCTCTGTTGTCATTTCCTTGTTTTCTACTGATATAGTGACATTTTTCTTCATTCTTCGACCCCCATCAGTCCGGTTTCCGTCCAGGTCATGGGACGGAGATGGTGCTGGTCGCTCTGATGGATGACCTCCAGTGGCATCTGGATCGAGGCGGCTAGGCGGTGCTGGTGCTGTTGGACCTATCAGCGGTGTTCAATACGGTTGACCACCGGCTGCTGACTTGCCGTCTCGCCAACGTGGGGATTCAGGGGTTGGCCTTACAGTGGCTCTCCTCGTTCCTTGATGGTCGGGGACAAAGGGTGGCAGTTGGGGGTGAGCTGTCCCAGAGGCACATGCTGGATTGTGGGGTGCCTCAGGGGGCAGTTCTTTCCCCAATGTTATTTAATATTTACATGCGCCCCCTTGCCCAAATTGCCCGGAGGCATGGGCTGGATTGTCACCAGTACGCTGATGACACCCAGCTCTATCTACTCATGGACAGACGGCCCAACTGTGTCCCAGAAAACCTGGACCGGGCATTACAAGCCGTGGCTAGATGGCTCAGGCTTAGTAGGCTGAAACTAAATCCAGCGAAGACAGAGGTCCTTTGCTTGGGTCACCGTGGTCTGGAGGGGGGGGAATTCCCCTTCCAGCCCTTGACGGTGTGCCACTGACAATGGCGCACAGGGTCAAGAGCTTGGGGGAACTACTTGAGCCTGCCTTATCTATGGAGGCCCAGGTAGCAGCCACTGCTAAGTCCGCATTTTTTCATCTTAGGCAGGTGAGGCAGTTGGCTCCCTTCCTGGAGCAGGATGATCTAGCAACAGTGATCCATGCAACGGTCACCTCAAGGTTGGATTACTATAATGCCCTCTACATGGGGCTGCCCCTGTGCCGAACCCGGAAGTTGCAGCTAGTGCAGAACGCCGCTGCTCGGCTGCTATTAGGTCTCCCTAGATGGGAGCACATTCAGCCGGGCCTTCGGTGACTGCACTGGCTGCCAATAATATACCGAGTCCAGTACAAGGTGCTGGTTATTACCTTTAAAGCCCTATGTGGTCTAGGACCTGCCTACCTTTGGGACCGTCTCTTCCCATATGTTCCCCAGAGAGTACTGCGATCTGGCTCCCAAAATCTGCTCGTAATCCCCAGGCCAAAGGAGGCCCGGTTGAAGTCAACTAGGAACAGGGCCTTCTCAATAACAGCCCCTTGCTGGTGGAACCAGTTACTGGAAGAGGTCAGGGCCCTGCGGGATATTGGACAATTCCGCAGGGCCTGTAAGACAGTCCTCTTCCAGTTGGCCTATAACTGACCGGCACCAAACTACCAAAATACTGAAGGAAGTGTATAGATTGCACATTGGACTGATGCACTGTTTTTTAATGTTTTTTAATGTTTTTAATTTCTTAACTATGTAAATTGCTATTATATTTAAAATTTGAATTCTATTGTTAGAATCTCTGTATTGTAAGCCGCCCTGAGCCCGCTTCGGTGGGGTAGGGCGGGATATAAATCAAAAATAAAATAAATAAATAAATTATATCCACACTCTGTATCACACCTATTCATGCAGAGTCCTTGCTCATTCAGTGTCTTCTTGTATTGATTGTATCAACCTATATTATGCCTATGGGCCGTTACCAATTTACACTGCAATAACCTTTGAGTCTCAGTAAGAAAGGCAGACTATAAATACAGTAAATAAAAATAAATATGAGGATTGATTGAACATTAGCTGAAGAGCAGTAAACATTTCTGAACTGATAGGAAAATGAGAGTCATTGTGTGTTCAGAAAACTAATCACTTTGGCATTATCATCCCAATCATTGTTTGCATTTTTTTTCTTTTTTTCCAGGACAAGCAAATAAAGTCGCTAAAGAGGCAGCCAACAGATGGACTGGTGTGTCTCTGCTTACATTCTTTAGCAGCATTCTTGCCCCTTTCTTGAGCATAAACAAATCCAAAGGAAGAAGCAACAATTTATAAATCTTTTAAATTTTTAGATTGCCTAAGATGCAAGTTTGGTAACTAATGTATTGCTTGCCTTAGTATTTCATGAAACGTACCATTGGAAGGGGGGGGGGGATAACACTAGATAGAATGAAATAATTCTTTCTCATTAAATGGTTCCATGATATGTTATTTTAAAAGCAGACAGTGTGCTTAATTAATTAGAGGCTAATTTACACACAGTTTTATCCATGTCCTGATCTTTGTCTTCTGATTTTCCACCACTGCTGTAAGATGTAGTAGTAGTAGCCTTGTGATGCCTCCCCATTGTTTGGAGAGATTCCTGGCAAGCACCAGGCTTCCTAGTAGGGATATAACAGTGTTAATGAAGCCCTTCATATAACAGAGAGGATTGCATGGTAACCAGATTTTGCAATGGAGAGGTGGAAAGAGACTGGCAAATGGATATAATGTGTAGTCTGGGTTTTAATACAATAGTCTTAACTTTTAAAAATTCTAGTAGTTTAAACAATGGAATGAATCACTTAATACTTTCCTTATTTCTTGAAAGCAGAATCCTCTTTTCTTTTATAATGAACATATTTCTTCACTTTGCCCACAGATAACATCTTTTCAGTAAAATCTTGGGCCAAAAGGAAGTTTGGATTTGAAGAGAGCAAAATTAACAAAACATTTGGTATTCCAGAAGACTTTGACTATGTTGACTAAAAGTGGTTGGTAAAGATGGTAAATGAATGCTGTTCTGTTCAAGTGGCTTTATTTTTATTGTGCAATTTCTTTTCCTTTTTCTAAAAACTTGACTATTGTTTGTATTTTGGTAAATAAAATCTGGAAGTTGATTTTCAATGTGGTTTTTCCTTTCTTTTCTTGACTCTCCCAGCCTTCTATCAAACTGATAGCTAGTAGCAGGGAAGTGTCGGTAGCATAGATTGTAAAATATGCTGGAATCCTTGAAGTTCATTTTTGTGGCTCTATGACAAAAGAAAAAGGGGAAGGGGTCTATGACCTTGACTGTACCTGAATATATTTGAAGAAATTATGTCTGATGATCCTTAACATCACTTAGGGATTATAAATGAGGAAAGGAAAAGTCCCATGTGCAAGCACCAGTCGTTTCCGACTCTGGAGTGACGTTGCTTTCACAGCGTTGGAGTGGAGTGACGTTGCTTTTCATGCAGACTTTTTATGGGGTGGTTTGCCATTGCCTTTCCCAGTCATCTACACTTTCCCCCCAGCAAGCTGGGTACTCATTTTACTCACCTCTGAAGGATGGAAGGCTGAGTCAACCTGGAGCCGGCTACCTGAAACCCAGCTTCCACTGGGGATCGAACTCAGGTCGTGAGCAGAGCTTAGGACTGCAGTATTGCAGCTTTAACACTCTGCGCCACAGGGCTTAATGCTTATTTTAATCTGTTACTGTTTCACAAAATCACCAGACTGATTATTCACATAAACTTGTAACACAAAAGCTGTGATCCAAGTGTTCTTGACCAAAATAAACAGCAAAGTCCAGTGGAGGAAGAAAATAAAATTTAATATGCAATAAAGACAGAGAGCAGAGATAAGCCAAAGCTTATGTATCAAGCTGCCCTGTTCCTGGGAGGTCAGAACCTTAGATAGCTTAGATGACACCTTGGCACATGTTGGCATACAGACAAGACAGTTACATTATTCATAACAATGGCCTCACAACCTCCATAGTTTTTTCAAGCTAAGATTATGAAAAAGGCACCAGTGCTGTGCAGGTTCAAATACTATACACTGGAAAGGATTTCTTTCCCTAGTGATTGATTTAAATTCTTTTCACGATTAATCCCAGTTTCTCAAAGCCTGTTACATATTGCATTTCAAAATTTGCTGAAAGTCAATCTGTACCATCAATTCCACATACTATTTTAAAAAACGGGTGTTAAAATGAATGGCACTACGACGTGCCATATATGTGTCTGATAGGGAGCCTTTTCAGACTTGTATTCAAGCATAAGGAGAGGCAGAAGCTGCAGCAAATAAATGAAAGCAACTGATCTTAATTATAGTACAGCTGTGCATATGAAGAGAGGAAGACCACCCACCAGCAATCCACACCCACTTCTTGCCTGGCACTGACCTCCACCTTCCTTTATAGCTGCTGTTGCATACCAAACAGTGATTTGGGTATCTTTGGTCTGCAAGTCCTGGTTTGAGAGGCACATGTTTATGTGCATACTAGCAACCCATCACACAGGCAGATTCTTAAGATAATGTGTGCATGCACACCTGCATACTTCTCTAAGGTGGGGTACTGGACAGCACACACAAGTTCCAACTAGATCCCTCACCATATTCTTGCTCTTCACACATTTACAACTACAAAGCAGCAACTGCTTTCATAAAGGAGAGGCAAGGGGGAAAAACTAATATTAATTGATTCAGATAAATTGAAAGAATTCAAGGAATGGAACCTCCCCCCCCCCTTCTTTCAGCACTGTGCACCCTTCAAAACTTCCTTTGGATAGGAGACTCTTGGGAATAGGTCTCTTATTGTAATGGTGGAGGGGAAAAATCTCAACTTTCTATCCCTTTTTGTGAACTCTTCCACAAATAGAGTATAAGCTGGTGTAAGAGTGGAAAGAACAGGGAGAATTTTGTTAATTCCCTCTTGCTGCTTGCCCCCAAGTTGCATGGCATCCTTTTCTTGAGTGTTCCTGACTCTATCAAGTTTTTTTAAGGGGGAAACAATACTGTAGGAGGAAGGGAGAGATGTTCTTTGTATCTACTGTACAGAGGTCCTTATACAAGGAAACAGTGTTTCTCATCTCTACCATTAGTTTAGGCTGTTTCTACATGTAGGGTGCAAAAACTCCCCTGCCATATTAATAGCAGAAACAACAGCTGCTGCTAACACATTGCTTCTCTCCCTTTTCATCCATCATAGACACAAAAGTACAGATGACATGAAGACTGGGAAAGGGCCATGTCCCCTCCTCCCCCACAGGTTGGATTGTTTATAGTTCAATTTTCTTGCTGAGACTCCAGGTGGACTTTAGGATAAAGCAGTGCAATCAAATGATTTTTTAAAAATGAACAGTGCAATAGGGCTAAGATTACGGAATTAGAGAATAATGTGAACAACAAACTATAATATAGTGGGTTCTATACAGTCATGAGGTGAGGTGGTACTGTGAACATAGCTCTTTTATTGAATACAGCATAGTATAGCGCTAACTACAAAGAGTACAGCAGGGCCCTCTACATATACACACCCAAAGTTCCCGCACTGCCTGTGACTGGACCATTCAAACCAGTCGGGGGCTCTTGATTGGAGCAGGGCAGCAGTATTTGGATCCTGCTGCCTATTGTTCCCGAGTCCCCAAGCTCTGTCCTTCAGGCCCCAATGAGTCAGGCAGGAACTCCAGCTTGTGATACAATTCTAAGCACATATACAACACTATCTGAAGCAAAAGTGTGCTAGAAACAACACAGAAAGTAGGCAACAAGGTAGTACAGTAAAGGCAAGGTGATACCTACAGTAATCTTTGGACTATTCCATTTTATTTAATTTATATTCCCCCCTTCCCAGCTTACAAGGAGACCTGCTACAGTTTTAATATCTTCTTAAAAAACAAAACCTTGAACATTACTGTTTTGCACATTCTGTGGAATGACAAGTGTGGGAGTCTTCCTGACTAGGAAACAGAAAGGAAAGGTCCCTTGTGCAAGCACCAGTCGTTTCTGACTCTGGGGTGACGTTGCTTTCACAACATTTTCACGGCAGACTTTTTACCGGGTGGTTTGCCATTGCCTTCCCCAGTCATCTACACATTCCCCCTAGCAAGCTGGGTGCTCATTTTACCGACCTCGGAAGGATGGAAGGCTGAGTCAACCTCTAGCCGGCTAACTGAAAACCCAGCTTCCGCTGGGGATCAAACTCAGGTCGTGAGCAGAGCTTAGGACTGCAGTACTGCAGCATTTTTGCTGTTTGGTTCGTAGCTGAATCATGAACTAAACCACAAACGATACAAGAACAAGTACCTGGGTTCATATCAGTTGTGAGCCATTGACAGGGAGCAAAAAGCAGGGGCTTTAATGGCTCCATTTAAAAAGCAGAAAACCCCTCCTTTTGTTGTGGGTCAACCAGAGCTTCAGCCAGAACCTTACAGCGGGGGACTCCTTAGGACAGGAGTGGCCAACGGTAGCTCTCCAGATGTTTTTTGCCTACAATTCCCATCAGCCCCAGCCAGCATGGCCAATGGCTGGGGCTGATGGGAGTTGTAGGCAAAAACATCTGGAGAGCTACCGTTGGTCACCCCAGCCTTAGGAGAAGAGGTCTCCTCAGGAGAAGAGCTCAGAAAGTCAGCTCTGAGTTAGCTGACTGGCAAGCAACAGCCAATAGCTGGGCTAGAGCCACCAGCATTCCCCAAGCCCTGCTCTAACAAATGAGGCTCAGGTGCTCATTACCAGCCCTCCAGCATCACCTCCAGACTTGGAACACAGAATGCAAAGACTTCGGGCAGAGTTTCAGGAGAGAAGGCAGAGCACATGTCTCTCTGGCTCAACACTAGTGTGTTACATAGTAAGTCAGAGAATTATGAATATACAGATATGTAATATAACTCTTCTGTGGAAATTACTAAAGAATATTAAAATTACATTTATCACTGTATAAAAATGACCTCTCAGAGTACATACAATATCAAAATATCTAATTGATTCAGTATCAATACAATGCTTAGAAGGTATATCTCATATTTTTGTGCTATTAGATTCAGCTTGTAGCATCAACCATCAATTTTAACTGGTTGCTTGAAAGCATAGCACTAGGGATCAGTGTTCCTTTTAAGCTAAGCTAATTTTTAGCCTCTGGCTCATATATTTTTGTTTTAGCTGTGGAAAAATGGCCCCAGAGCAAACTAGCTTATGCAGTAGCTCACAACTTTAATGCCAGTAGCTCATGAAGGAGAAGTGTTGTTCACAAGACTCCACAGCTTAGGGAGCATTGCTAGGGATACATTTCATTCCCACCACAATGCTGAATATATGTTGTAACTTAAGTCCCCAAGGTCTCTGTTTAACTCAATTTGAGCTTGTTACTTAAAAACATATCAGACGGCTGTAAGGTCATATCTCATTCTTTCCACAATGCTGAATATCTGTTGCATTGCTGAATATCTGTATAAAAGCTTTCCAAATGAGATGGTTCAACAATTAGGCTCCATATATTTACAAATTAATTCCAGTCTGACAGATTCACTAGCTCCTTTCCATTTCATAACTACTTTATTTTTCAAAGGTGGAACTTCTCAACTGTAAACACTCAGAAAAACTTTCTTATCTGAACTCATGTCTCACCAATCATTTCTTCTTCTTAAGGCAAAACTTAGGGCAGAGTTTCAGGAGAGAAGGCAGAGCACACATATTCTGGCTCAATGCCAGCTACTTGATGAAGAATAGTAGGCGCAGGGTTATGTTGAAGCAGCTGGTTGCAATGGAGCTTGTTCTGCAGATAGGTATAAAAGCTAGTCAAAGATAGCATTCCATGTGGAAGCAATGTCAAGCCTGTACACATTGTGACCTCAGCTCTTGAACCTTGACTGCTTGTTTCGCCTTAGACTGTTTTTGGACCTTGACTTTGGTTTGTGATTGGGACTTTGGCTATACCAACCTCAGATTTGTGTATGACCTCTGGACTCCACTCCCTCTGAATGACTTTGGTAACACCTCTGGTTGATAGGCTCTCGAACTGAACTCTGTTGTGTGTGAGAGAGAGAGAGCCTGGAAGTATCTCACTAGCTTGGCTGGTGCGGCCCATGACATCTTTCTGTTGTCTTGTTATGTTTTAGTTTTGTTGATCAGCTGTTTTTTCTTTGTTCTGTTAAATAAATATTATTTTTCAAAAGGAAAAAAAAACATCTTTCTGTTCTTCATAAACTGCATCAGAATTCATGGAAGTTTGTGGCAGTTCTTCAGTTTGTAAATATCACTTTGCCAACCACAAAGCAGCCAAAATTTGTGATGAATTTGTGATTAGCCAGATTGTGCACATCCCTATTCCTGACCTCAGGCAGGCTGCTCAACAAAGTGGGAGTCACAGCTGAGGAAGCATGTGAAGAGTAGAAACTATAATCAAAGACAGATAGAAACAAAGCATGCTGAGGGGAAATCAGTATGGCTTCTGCAAAAGGAAGTCCTGCCTCAGTTGCCTTCTCAAGTCTGCTGAGAAAGTAAGCACATATATATTTAACTTTTTTTTTTTTTTAATTAGATGCATATTTTCCTACTGGAACTCAAGGCAGTTTACAAATATAGGATAAAATACATTAAAAACTTAAACACAAAACTTAAAATCATGTTTTGGATTATTACTAAACTTCCTAAATAAAACTGCCTCCTAAAATTGGAAGTGAGCAGGCCAGGCACACCTCCTTGGGAAGGCTGTTCCATAATTGTGGGGCTAGATCCAAGTGGGCAGCCGTCAGGGTGGCCAGACCGTCCCGGTCTCCCGGGACATTCCCGGTTCTGGCCACCCAATCCCGGCTCCCGGGCTGCCTATACCGGGACCATTAAAGGTCCCGGTTTAGCCAGCCCCGGAGGCGGTGGGCCGCGGGCGCCGGCGGGGAAGGCGGCGAGTGAGGGAGGGAGCGTCCCTGCGCCTGCGCAGGGCCGCTCCCTCCCTCACTCGCCGCCTTCCCCGCCCGCGCGCGGGGCCGGCAGCGGTGGCGGAGGCCTCTCCGCGGCCTCCGCTGGTCGCTGGAAGCCCTCCAGAGTCTCTGGAGGGCCTCCAGGGACCAGCGGAGGCCGCGGGGACGCCGTGGAGCACCCGGCGCTGGTCCCGGAAGGCCCTCCAGAACCTCTGGAAGGCCTTCCGGGACCAGCGCCGACCAGCGAAGGCCTCCCCGCGGCCTCCGCTGGTCCCTGGAGGCCCTCCAGAGTCTCTGGAGGGCCTCCAGGGACCAGCGGAGGCCGCGGAGAGGCCGCAGAGCAGCCGGCGCTGGTCCCTGGAGGCCTCCAGAGGCCAGCGCCGGCAGCTCCCTCCCTCGCCGCGAGGCCGCCGCCGCAGGACTCGCCGCCGCCGCCGCTGGACTCTCCGCCGCCCTGGAAGCAGGTAAGGGGGCCGAAAGCGGGGGGCGGCCTTCCTTTCTTCCCTCCCTCCCTCCTCCCTCCCTTCCTTCCTTCCTTCCTTCCCTCACTCCCTTCCCTTCCTTCCTTCCTTCCCTCCCTCCTCCCTTCCTTCCTTCCTTCCCTCCCTTCCTTCCCTCACTCCCTTCCCTTTCTTCCTTCCCTCCCTCCTCCCTTCCTTCCTTTCTTTCTTCCTTCCTTCCTTCCCCCCTTCCTTCCTTCTTTCCTTCCCTCCCTCCCTCCCTCCCCCCTTCCTTCCTTCCCTCCCCTCCCTCCCCCTTCCTTCCTTCCTTCCTTCCTTCCTTCCTTCCTTCCTTCCTTCCTTCCTTCCTTCCTTCCTTCCTTCCTTCCTTCCTTCCTTCCTTCCTTCCTTCCTTCCTTCCTTCCAGTGTTGGACTGGAGGGGCCACTGGCCTGATCTAACAGGGCTTCTCTTATGTTTTTATGTGACCAGAGTGGTGGAGTGGATGAGCCATTGGTCTGATGCAACAGGGCTTCTCTTATATTTTTATGTGGCACAGAGTGTTGGACTAGAGGGGCCACTGGCCTGATGCAACAGGGCTTCTCTTATATTCTTATGTTACACAGAGTGTTGGACTGGAGGGGCCACTGGCCTGATGCAACAGGGCTTCTCTTATGTTCTTATGTGACGCAGAGTGTTGGACTGGATGGGCCACTGGCCTGATCCAACAGGGCTTCTCTTATGTTCTTATGTGACAATACTGACTTTGGTGGACCCAAGCACTGATTCAGTGTAAGGGAGCTTTGTGTTTGTGACTGGAGTAGATAATACTGACTTTGGTGGACCCAAGCACTGATTCAGTGTAAGGGAGCTTTGTGTTTGTGTCTTCTGGTGCAATTTTGTTCTCAGATCCTGTATTTACTTCATCAGTATATGGGATAAGGCACTTTCTCAACTGTGCTGCATAATGCAGCCTATTTATTTTGTCCTGTTGGCTCTGTTGGCTCTGTCTGCGCCACCTTCATCACTTTCGGGGTGTGGATCCCCCAGTGGGGTGGTCTCGTGACTCCCTCTGCCGGCTGTTTCTGATAGCCCTGCGCCCCCTCTTTCATTTGATATGTGTCCCGTGCGGGTGCCACCCTCCCGCCGGGAGATGCCGCAAAATGAGCCTGTCGCTGAAGCAGCCTGTCGGTCACTTCCGGGTTCCTGTCCTGCATCTCGACCTGTGTTATTAGTGACAGGCTGCTTCGGCGTGCCGCTGCGCCGGCCCCCTGGGCCCCACAACGATGGGACCGATGCCACAGGGACGGGCTCGAAACACTCTATAACCCCTCAAAAGAACAGCAGTCTAGCTCGCTTCCCCCGAGCCCTGCCGCCATAAGCCTCAAGGGGGCTCATTTTGCGGCATCTCCCGGCGGGAGGGTGGCACCCGCACGGGACACATATCAAATGAAAGAGGGGGGCGCAGGGCTATCAGAAACAGCCGGCGGAGGGAGTCGGGAGAGCACCCCACTGGGGGATCCACACCCTGAAAGTGATGAATGTGGCGCAGATAGAGCCAACAGAGCAAACAGGACAAAATAAATAGGCTGCATTATGCAGCACAGTTGAGAAAGTGCCTTATCCCATATACTGATGAAGTATATACAGGATTTCAGAACAAAATTGTTTCCGGCAGTGATATTTGGGGGATTTTTGGGGATGTCACAGGAAGTGCTGTGAAGTCACTTCCTGTTTCCGGCAGTGGCATTTGGGGGAAATGATGTCATTTGGGGGAAAATGATGTCACAGGAAGTGATGTCACTTCCCATTTCCGGCAGGTGACGCGGGGAAATGATGTCACAGGAAGTGATGTCACTTCCTATTTCCTGTGGTGGCATGACGTCACCGGAAGTGACGTCACCGGAAGTGACATCGCCCGAAGTGACGTCACTTCCTGTTTCTGGCGGGGCGCGCGCACACCCCTACCTCCCCTCCCCCCCAACGTGTCCCTGGCTGGCCTTCAGACATTATGGTCACCCTAGCAGCCGTGTTGGTCTGAAGCAGTTGAACAAAGCAGGAGTAAAGTTTCACCTTTAAGACCAAGTTTTATTCAGAATGTAAGTTTTCATGTGTTCTCTAAGCACACTTCATCAGACAAGGAGATCAGGTATTGTGCACTGTGGGGCTGCCACTGAAAAGATCCTCTCTGGTATACCCACCAAATGAGCTTCTTTGCACAATTAAGAGGGCATCTCCCTGTGATATTAATTCCCAAGCAGGAATTTGTAGATGATAGTGACCCAGATAAACTTTGATAAAGCAATAATTTTCTTTTAAAGGTTCATTTCCATACTTCAAAAATAGTTTGTTTTTCTTGAAAGCTGTTTATGTATTCTCTTCTTTCCCTATTCTAATTATAGGGATTTGTTAGCAACAATAATTTTCATATTGAATTTCATAGAAAACAGTGACATGAAGTTCCATTCACTACCAGGCTGGTCACAAAAACTACAGTGCAATAGATCTGTAGCGAGACTAATGGAGAAAATTCCTTTCTTTCTTTCTTTCTTTCTTTCTTTCTTTCTTTCTTTCTTTCTTTCTTTCTTTCTTTCTTTCTTTCTTTCTTTCTTTCTTTCTTTCTTTCTTTCTTCCTCCCTCCCTCCCTCCCTCCCTCCCTCCCTCCCTCTCTCTCTCTCTCTCTCTCTCTCTCTCTCTCTCTCTCTCTCTCTCTCTCTCTCTCTCTCTCTCTCTCTTGGTTGTACTATTGTCACATCCTATTCACATGCGTTTCCTATATAACTCAACTAAAAATGTAGGTGAGAAAAAAACCCCAAGGTGTGATTTAAAATTTCTTTGCATAATCCGTGTTTGCATAATAACAGCGTTTTTGAAAAAGACACATTCTGTGAAATGCTGCCATCAACTTATAAAGCGCTCTCAGAAGCACCAAATAGAAGTACCAAGTGAAACAAACTATTATCTTGTTATCTACAGATGAAATAATATAATGGTATTGTATTTATTTTGCTCTTGAGTTTCTACAATCTGTATTTATGCAAGTATTTTCCATGCCATTTCTGGGAAAAAATGATGTATTTTCCATATATGAAGTAATGTTTTAATAGCATGAAATAGTTAAATATACCTTTTGAAGTATAAATAATTTGTACACCTTAAAGAATAAATAATTTGTACACCTTTTGTAGTATAAATAATTTGTACAGTTTAAATCTAGTTTTTGGACCTCTCTCCTGTTTTTAGTCTAGTCTAGTGAGTGTCCTAACCTTTTTCAAGAATGTACCATATGGTTAGTGTCTCATTTAAAACAATGCCAGCCTATATGGCATGCAATGTTGGCATATCAGCAGTTAGTATTGCTGTGCAACGTTTTATGCATATGGACTGCCACTATGATACTAATGTGTGTTAAACATGATTATGACAGCACAGAACAGGCAAATGAAAAAGTGCTTTGCGAGTGGCAAATGCATGTTTGAACAAGGTCTTAGTCTAAGAGTATTTATATGTCTGGAAAGAAAGGATAGGCAGCTTGTAGACACATTTGACAATTTCCATGCAAAAAAAAGATGTCAAATATAAACTAATATGAATTGCAATTGGGTTGTTTACTGAATGCAGAGCTAAACCTGTCAATTCTTAAATTCTATTTCCCATCAAGCTGTTAAATTATTTGTAAAACTAGAACTTGAGTCTTGTGCCTTCAAAGTCCTATTCCTCACTCAATTCTTCATTTTGACAAACTAGTGGATTTTTTTGGATTGTTTCATGTAATGATCATCATATGTATTCCACTGAGTTCCGCCCCCCCCCCACACTAACTCAAAACTCCCCCCCTACACTAACTCAAAACTCAAATAGCTCTCAGAGCTGACTTTCAGAAAGCAATCAGTTTTGCAGGTATCTGTAACAATATGTAACACACCTTGGCATGTAAATAACCATAAGGATATCAGTCCTAGATAAGAAAGATTGGCATTCACCTCCACACTGAATTTTAAAAGCTGACACAGTTTTACTGAGCATAAGGTCTCAAAAAGTCAGGTGTTCTGATTCTAGGAGCACAAAAAGGGCACTGGTTTGTTTTCAGTGCTGGCCATGAGATCTTTAATTTAGATTCCTTGAATACTCTGTATGTAAATAACAAAAGATGCTATTCAGCCCCAATATTAATGACATTAAGCCTCTGAACTGAACAACTGGAATTACTAATGCCACTTTAATCAGTTAAAATTATTATACAACAGTGATATCAAGGTAGAACTGTGAATCCTACATGTGATTATATAGACGTTATATATGCTTTTCCGGTATGTATATATGGCAGGGATCCCCAGAGTGGTGCCTGTCATCACCATTTCTGGCACCCAACAAATGCTCTAAGAAAGTGGCCAGGGCCAGGTGGGGCTTTTCACAGCAAGGCTTCTGACTGGTCATTGGAGCTTTGATTGGCTGCATATTTTATAAAATGTTGCATTGTCAGCAACTGCCACAATAGTACAAAGATTTTCAGTGTGTGATTGATGGTAAGCTGTGGAAGCCATTTTGTGGCTGGTTCCACCTCCTACAACAGCCATTTTGTGGCAGCTATTTTTTGGCAGTGTTGCGTCAGAATTTCAATGGTGCCTGCAGGGTTGGGAACCCCAATACATGGTATGCATGCACTAGAGGGCCATAGCCAGGTGTGACTTTTCAGCCAATGTATGACTGTAATATGTGATAATCCACCAATGGTTTCTTGGGATCTAATTGTATCTAATGTTCCATGAATGTTGTCTCAGCAAATGCCTGCCAATATTTTGCCAATACAAGTATCTGTCCATATCAATTTCATATCATGTAAACTGAGTGCCTTACTACCACAGTCTGCTAGCAAAGAAAACATGGGCATTAAGAGGAACTTAAAACATCAATGTTTTCTATTTATTGATGTGAGAAATCAATACGAATGAATTGTGAGAAAAGGCCCCTAATTTCACGGATATACAGACATTGTAATCACCCGTTTGGTTGCCAGGGTACCGGGAGACTCAACTCACACACATTTGCCAGGGGAACGTTTGTCTACCTGAATGTAAGAGACTTACGTGAGTACTATCAGCCATAACATTGCAGCAGCATTTGTATCATTGGGAGAGTGCTAACCAGGAGGACAGATGAGTTGTCGGCTGCTCCGTGCATGCACCATCTCTGCCGTCGCAGTGGAAGAAGTTGTGCCAGGAACTATCCAGGCCAGCAGACTCCAGCCTTGACCATGAAATCCATTTTGGTGGGCTAACATCATCAGCAACTATCTTCCTGCAGTGCCAGACTCCATAACAGTGAAGTGAGAGGCTCACGTACTCAACACCTGTCACGTATGCATAAGGCAATCAAGCTTACCTTAGGCGTGGATCCTGCCAGACTGCATAAGCTTTTGTCCAACGGAACCCAAGACAAAAGATGGTGCCAGTATGGAAATGAAGAAGAGGAAGAACATCTTCACCTAGAGCCAAGCTTCTTTGTATAGATTGGGTGCCACCTTAGGTAGCAATTTGGCCATCTATTGCCAACGTTTTAGATAAGTTTGATAGCTGTCAATTACTTCCACCCCAATAATTTCACCCATTCTTTCCCCTAATAGTCACCCTGGAGCCTTCCCTCTTTTGCCCATTGTTACCTGGAAACCGAATCAGGTAACCAGGGCCAGGTATGATCATTGGCCAGGTTTGGGTATCCAATCAGGTGCCCCAATAAACTGGCCATTGGTCACCACAGAAGTCCAGCCCTTATGGTCACTGTGGAGCCTCCCCTTTTCTGAGGTCACCACCTGTCATCCGCCCCTGCACCTCCCATCCCCTAAGGGCTCAAGGTAGTCCTTATAACCTCTGACCCAGCTCCCTACAGGTGTGCATCTAGCAGTACCCCATTCCTGCTGTTTAGATACATCCCCGATTCCTGATCAGTTGAGGGTCCCTTCCTCCATCGCCCTAGTTTGTCGCCATTGGAGCCTTCCTCGAAGACTACGATCGGTAATTATCACCCTGTTTGTCTATCCCTGTGTTACCTCTGTGCATTTCTCTCTATTTTTATTAGGTCTGTATGTGTATTATATGTATCCATTACCTTGTATGTGTGTTCTATAAGTTTCTGTAATAAAAGCATAATTGTTTTACTTAATTAGTATCCTTGATAAATTTAGCAATGATTTCTGGAAGTGGAATCCTGTATACATAGATTCTAGGTCCTTTTGAACCAAAGTTGCCCACCTGTCAATTCCCCAACCTCTTTTGAGGGCATTTAGGCTCTTGACACATAGTGTACAAACTGTAAAAATGTGTAAAAACGTGACTCATCAATGTCTTCAAGAAAAACAAAACCATTCATGATAAAGGAAGGAAAATTTGTCCATACCTGCCTAAAGGAGTTATATACCCATGCAGACATCACACAAGGTGTGTCACAATACTGTGACCTCTGAAGGTTTTACACTTAGGGTCATTTTAATTCATGTACTTCATTGTCTCTAGGAGGAAATGTGTTTGCTGCCCATAGACACACCTGAAGCATGTTGATGGCAGTTTGTGTTGCAACAGCAAATTCTTGAGCAATTGTAACACTAGGCAGAGCTTCCACCAAGCTGCAGGTCATATATATTTATACACAAAAATGTACCTCTGGCCAGCAGTGCATTAATGGAATTCAGATTAGTGAGCCTAATATATAATCTGGCTTTGTTTTAGTTGAAGATAAAATTTAATCACACAAATGAAAGATGTGCAACAAATACTGCAGCATTCAATGCTATTTGATTGGATTCAGCATTCTGAACAGCAAAATTGCACTGAGTTGTGACCAAGATTCAAAGAGCTGAATTTCTTGGTCACCCTGCTCCTTGTTGCTGGAGCCCGGGGTCTTTTTTGGACCTTTTGAAGCCTGGCAGCCTGGCCTGCAGTCTAGGTGACTGTTACACCTTTCCCAGCTGCTGCATTAAGGTACTACTTTGTCTGGGCCAGCTAGCAGGCTGTGCTCATCCATGTCGTGTCACTTGCAATGCTATGCACCCTGCCTTTCTGCTCTTGTGAGACTGCCCTGTAACTTTCATCCTTCATACACCCCATTGCCCATAATTGTTATAAGATGGGAGTCTCCTTGGGAGTCGCAGTCCTGCAAAATAACCAGTTCTCTGTGCTCTCTAAAATGCACTTAAGTATAATCGGAATGTTGATACCACACCCAAATGGCCAGCTGTTGTTTCTTGGGTATCATAGCCAAAGGTGTTCAGCTGCTGCAGATGCCATCAGCTTCTGAATAGGAAAGGCAAAATGGGCTTGATATTCTTCTCTGTTGGGCCTTATTTTTATCCAGGTAGTGAACTGCAGAGAAGTAGTCCCAGCCACAGCCAACCATCCACCAATAAAACTGTGCAGCATGGCACCAAGTCTGCAAAGCTAATCAGCATGAACTGTGCACTCTTGTGGTTCCTTTCCCTCCAGGACTACAGGATCTTCCTTGGAGGGCAGGAAATGTTGCTTCCCAGTCCAGTCTCATGGTGAAATTGAGGGAACTTGCAAAATCAGGTTGTATTATAGCTTAGTAATTAAAAACTCTTCTTTGCCATGCATAAAGTAACTCTTTCGATCCTGAATATGGGTGTTTTTTATTTTTATTATCTTAGTTCCTTTAGTTCCTTTCCTTTGGGCCAATGTCTGACAGCTTGTTCTCTTGGCTAAGAATTTCAGAATTGAGTAGTTTCCAATCAGTGCAAAGAGAACGGTATTCATCCATCTTATCTCTGAACATCTTATCTCCTGAGCTTCTCCCAAACATGGCTAGGCTATTATATCCCTCCCTGAGCCTACTTCACGGGGAGGGTGGGATATGAATTGAATAAAATAAATAAATAGGCTTCAGATTCCTCTGGATAAGAGAAATAAAAACTTGCAACTTTTCTTAGTCTTCCCCCTTAGACTGCAATATGAAAACACATCTCGACTTCTAGCATGTACAGACATGTTACAGTAGGTATTTGGGGTGTGGCCTGATTGTGACTTGTGTTGAACACCACAGTAGTCCTGGTGGCCTTTGTTGACTGAAAGTAGCATGCTCAGTCTTGTGTTAGAACTTCCAAGAAGTCAGTCTACTGTCTCACCTTACCAAATATCATGGCAACTTCAGTAACTCAGTCATAACATTTCTACAGCTGTCCAACAAACATAGTTTCCCCTACTACTTTGGTGTGTGTGTATATAGTTTTATTTTTTATTTTATTTTCATTCAATTTATATCCCGCCCTCCCTGCCAAAGCAGGCTCAGGATGGCTCACAACAATAAAATCACAATAAACAATTAAAATTTCATAACATTAATACATCATAATTTAAAATTTAACAGTTACAAACAATCTGGTGCTGACATCATTTGGAGTTGTTTCACTTTTGATGGCTTCAGTATTTCTTACATTTTCTCCTAGTTATATAGTATGCACCACTGTATTATATTATACATAGTTTCAGGGGACAGCCATGTTGGTCTGCAAGTAGAAGAGCTAGAGACCAACAAGATTTTAGGGGTCTAAGCTTTAGAGAGTCAAAGTTGCCTTTGTCAGATACTGATGAAGGGAGCTTTGACTTGAAAGCATATACCCTGCAAATCTTGTTTGCTCTCTAAGGTTCCACAGGACTGAAATCTAACTGTATTATACATAATGTGTGTGTACAATTGTGTGCATGTTTGTGTTTTGTAATATAACTGTATATTTCCCCAAAGCATAAAATTATTTAATAAATACTGAATTTGCATATACAAGTTTTCTACAGAATTTAATTTCTGGCAGGATGTTTGCCAGCTGGGGTTTTCAGATAAGATGCAAATTAGAAATGAACACCTTTCTATTTTGATTTAGAAAAGGAGAGTGATAGTCTGTGTTGTTCTGATTTGTTGCCAAGGTACAGTCATCCCAGTTTTGCTCCTGGCATTGCAAAGGACTCCAGAGGGACAGTGCTGGTCCAATGGTTAGGAATGGCAGTTATATCTTGCTTGGTAATGGCCTCAGATTATAGAAGGAGATGAAGTTCTTTCCGTGTAGAGGGAATACAGTAATGGCAAATACCATGAAAATGATTGAGATGACTGTAAGACTGTAAGGGGGAGGAGCAAGTGACCACTCCCAAAACTCTGCAGCCTAGGACCACTGTTCCCATTGTTCCCATTGTTGTGTTGTAGAGATGGCCATGGCTGGACCTTAAGTGATGGATGAGCTCACATTGGAAAGCTGGGATTTGGGCGCTGGAAGAAGGGATCTCCTCAACTGGAACTGGGTCCTCCAGGCATGATGAAGAGGTGCTTGTTGCTTTTTTGGTCTCCCGCTGATGGCCACTGGAAACACAATGGAGAACAAGTATTTGTAGATTCTAAATTCTAAAAGCCACCCAAATATTCAATTTGCTTGGTGTGCAATGACATGAGCAGCCACTGAACTTTGTTAATAGGAACTTTAAATCTGTTTGCAGTTTGAGAACTTATGTCTTGGCTCAGCAGCAAGGGAATGCTTGCAGCTGTATTATGTTTTCTGTAAAACTTTCCTACTGCCTTTACAATGAATTAATAAGAACTTCTAGCCTCTGAGTCATATATGCATATAATTAAAAATAAATTGCTGTGTATGTAACCAGTAACAGCTGTAGTTGAAATTATATTAACATACATGTATGAGAGCAAAGTAATTTCTTGTTAATTGTGTCTTAAGAGAAAAAATAACATTAAAAAGCATTTGCTGAGGTGAAAATCAAGTGGAAATATGCATTTTGACAAGCTGTTGGGTAAGTATACATGCAAGAACATCACTCATAACGTGATATCCCACCTGGGTGAGGTGAAAACTAGTTCTTTAGTTCTAGCAAACTAAAAAGAGGACTGAATGTTTTTAAGTGCAACTCCGTATTCCAAACAAGAAGTTATGTGAGTGTGTGCATAGCTGTTTATACTACACTAAAAAGAGGAGAGCTGCATTATACTGAGTAATATGTCACATACATATATGCAAAATATGCAACATGTACATGGATGTCTCATGCACATAATGGAAAAGAAAAGCTACAAAGAATCTTGTGGCACTTTAAAGACTAACAGATTTAGTGTGGCATAACTTTTCATGGACTAGAATTTATCTCAACATCAGGTTACAGTGGCTTTCTCTCATAGGGACCATTGTGGTTAGAGCGCTGGGTAGGATCCAGGAGACTTTCAGATCTCTACTCCATCATCTAGCTCACCAGGTGACTTTGGGTCATTCATTCACTCTCAGCTTGACCTACCTACATCACAAGATTGTTGCGAGGATGAAGTGGGAAAGGAAGAACTATGCACCCTGAACTCCTTGGAGAAACCACAATAAACCTCCATAGATAATGTTCACTGCAGACATTCTGCATATTATGGAGGCTGTTTTTGGGTGTTCTCTGTCTCCTTTTTATGGGTTTAGGAATCTGTCTAGCTTGAAAGATTTGTCACATACAGACATGGTCAAAAAAAGCAAGCACTCCAGTTTGGAAGATAACTTTAAATGCTCACATGGTTTTACTTCAGACCAAGATAGTTTTAGATGTGAAAGTGAGTAGGGGATACAATATGATTACTTTGGGAAATTGACATGATTGCACCTAGGTTCCCTCTCTCAGGTCTAAGAGTCCAGGCAGCCACTTGGTATACTAAGGGGCTGTGGACAATGAAGAGAGAAGGGAGATGGCTAGAGTGATAGTGGGAATTAGAAAATTAGCCAGAGCTAATTTTTAAGCCTACTTGTGGTGATGGCTGTGAAGAAACAATATTCTTTCCACCGTGATTGTATCCACACCTGTTTCTTCTGACTGCTAAGCAACTGGCTGCTAATTAGAGTAAGAGTCTAGCAGTGATGTCAAAGTAATATTGTCAGGGCTTTTTTTGAGCAGGAACACATTTCCGGCTGGCTTGGCATCAATGGGTGTGGCCTAATATGCAAATGAACCCTGCTGGGCTTTTTCTACAAAAAGCCGTATGTGAAACAATGGTGATGTCAGGAGGTGTGGCCTAATATGCAAATGAGTTCCTGCTGAGCTTTCCCTACAAAAAAGCTCTAAATATTGTCATTCTTTGGTCAAAGTGCAGTGTCCTTGATTTGCACAGCTGAGGAAAGGCGGGGTAGAAATACACATAATCAGGGATTGCTACATATTTATATTCATCATGGACAATGTATCTGGCTCTCTTTAATGATAGCGTTTCAACACTGTATATTCCAGCAAGCTTTAACAAATTAAACTTTACCAAAACTTCTCCAAAGATCAATAATATACTTTAATTTATTATTTAAATCTATGAAAATATGGTTGTACAGAGATTACAAACTCTTTTAGATGCTTTTCGTGTGGTTTAAAAGAAGATTAATGGAAAAGACCTGATGCTGAAATGCTGTCATGAAGGGGGATCAGCTTTAGTGTCCGCCAATTGGACGTTACCTATGCCTGAACACAAGTATTCCATTTCAACCAAATAGTAATCCTGTTTCCAACCGAGCAGAGTGATCTTTTAACTTTTAGCTGTGAAAGTCCTAGCTGAGAAGCATCTTCCCTTAAGGGCTGGTGTGTTTATGACTTCAAATAACAATTTAAGATTTTCATTCCCATGAGATTTTCCTCTGGACAGTCTGTCCAAGAACTGACATGGAAAAGACTTTGATATGATAGATTAAAGTTTATATTGAGTTCCTTACTTCAGTATGAAGGTTTTGGCAACACATCATGTTTATTTGATGTGAAAAACTGAGGAATGAATTCCTAAATGTTTCATATTGTGGTTAACATTACCAAGGATTTAGGGGGTGTTATTATCATCTGTATTCATTTCTGTGTATTTTGTAGTGATCTAATAGGATTGTTTTTATTTTATGTTATAAACTTGTGATAGTGTTTAGTCTTTGAGAAATCACAAGGCTGTTATTTTTGCTTCAATGGACTAATACAGCTATGCCTTTGAAAAACAGAAAATAAGTCTTTCAGACTTTTACAACGGAATGACCAATCTTGTCCAAATATGGTGTGTGGTTATTTGTTGTTGTCTTGTGTGTTATAAACTGTTTTAAAAAAAATTACTAAAGGATTCATTGTGGAGTTTAAAAGGCTTGGATGATTTCTTGCCACATTCATTGGTCACATTAGCACAATTTGTACGTATATGTACAAGTGTGAAGTGTTTATATATTGACTCTCAACAAAAGTCTTGAGGATTGTTCACAAAATGCCCATAAAATTCCAGTAAAAAATTGCCTGTTTCTGTCCTGGTTGCCCACCTTGAATTGCAGAAATAGAAATGCTAATGCATTTCTTAGGAGTGTCTGGGAATGTGCTCATGCATCTGTAAATGCAAGATAGTTGAAGTGAAAGGGGAGTGCATCAAAACAGAGACACTGCTCTTTTTATTAGAACACAGTGTGTTTAATAAAACAAAGTTTGAGTCCAGTAGCACTTTAAGACCAACGTTTTAATGTGTGCACACTAAAGCTTATACTGTGAATCAGTTTGCTTTAGACCAGCATGGCTATGCACCTGGATCTATTCTTTTTAATGTTGAGGGCAGTGAAGACTGGTTTAGTGCAACAGTCCTCCGTGCACTGATGTGGAATAAGCCCCCATTGGAAATAGCAGGATGTTTCTGACTATACGATCTTCAGGTCAGGCTGCATTAGATCTGGTATTGAATCTGGTGTGGAAACTTTTGCAAAATATGTGATGATAATTTAAAACCCTTCTCTATAAAATGTATCAAAGTATCTTTTACTGCAGTTCATTGCTAGCTAATAAATGGGGAAGTTGCTTTGCGATTAAAATTTCAGTGACTGATCAACTGCAGCAAAACTTCACCAGCACTTCCAGCTAAGAGCTGGCTTCTCTCTTGCTAGTGTTATGGCTGCCAAGGATTCAGGCTTATGACAAATGCTAGGGGCCTAATAACACTTTCCTAGGACTCCTAGGAGTAAGCCCCATTGAATAAAATAGGGCTTCTGAGCAGACCAGCAAGTTTTCAGGGGCACACAGTGACCTAGAATTTTTAAATTGTATTGTTTTTTTGTTTCATTCGATTTGTATCCCACCCTGCCCTTACAGGCCCAGGGTGGCTAACAACATTTCAAAATCAACAATTCAAGTTGAAAACAAGACAACATAATAATACAGCAATATACTGGCTTACAGAACTATAGGCTAGTCATCCAAGATTTCGTTTATCATCACTGCTATTGTTACATTGGCGCTCACATGTTGCTGGCATTATTACTGCTATTATGTTGGCTCTCAGATGTTGCTAGTGCTAGTTGGGCTCTCAGAGCTATGGTGTGGATATTATAATGAAGCGGTTGCCTTCCTCAGGTGTTAAATGCAAGCCAAAAGAGTTTGGTCTTGCAGGCCCTGCAGAACTGTACAAGGTCCTGCAGGGCTCTAATTTCTTCTGGAAGGACGTATGAACATATATGACGCTGCCTTATACTGAATCAGACCCTGGGTCCATCAAAGTCAGTATTGTCTTCTCAGACTGGCAGTGGCTCTCCAGGGTCTCAAGATGAGGTTTTTCACACCTATTTGCCTAGACCCTCTTTAGTTGGAGATGCCAAGGATTGAACGTGGGACCTTCTGCTTACCAAGCAGATGCTCTACCACTGAGCCACAGTCCCTCCCCAATTCCACCATGTGGGGGCCACCACAGAAAAAGCCCTGACCCTGGTAGTAATCAATGGAGACGAATGTTCCACCAATTATAATAAACTTGCCATGTTTCTAAGTGGTTGATAAGGCACACTGTACCCTTAAAACTGCCACAGGACCATTCACTGCAGAAAAACACAGCTACCCTTCTGGAACTTGTCATTAAGGTGAGCTTGGGAAGAGACTACAGTGCAAAGTTGTGTTTGTATAACTTTTCAGAAAACATGGTATGATTAAGCAAACGATGCAGAAACCAGATCCATTGTTACATGTCAATTTTTGATAGCCTTTTGGCTCTATATACTGCAAAGCTAAATATCAGGTACATGTGATGGTTTTGCTTAATGCCTCTGCAAATATGATGAGATCATGACTTTAGGGCATCCAACATCATTGTTTCAGACAATTTCAAAACGGTGTGTCAATTTCCAGTGCTTCTTTGGTTACAGACAATGCTTAAACAGGAAATAAATGAAGCTTCAAAAGCTTGGGATGCTGTTATTTGACACAGAAGATGCCAAAATCATCCTGTAGCAGAATATCTTAAGCCATTCTTAAGAAGAGGACTATCTAAATTTTAACAAAGGGACACATTGTTTGTAGAAGTGGCTTCCTCTATTACCAACAAAATTAAAATACATTCAATTACTAGTAATTGTCAGTAAGAGGTTCCGATATGTGCTGGTTTAGCTACTGGGAAAAACATAAAGGTGATAACATGTAAACAGCTGCTCTAAAGTTTCAACGCTGTTGTCTAACTATATGCAGATTTCACAGAGTGTCATTTGAACCCAGGATAACAAATCTCATGTCCTGTTTTGAATACTATTGCTCACTGCAAGGACTTGTTGTTCAGTTTATAACATTACCTGTTTTTAAACTATCATTATTATATGTTTCACTGTACAAAATGTTTTGCAGTTCTTATTACCTTCACAACAAATAAATGCCCTGCAGCAAACCAATATAATGGGAAAGCTGAACAAGAGAGCCACCGTGGGTGAATATAATATTCAAAGAGAATCCACACGGAGTCCATGCCCATATAGTGATAATTATTTGCTAATGATGCAAATCCAGTATGTTAACTGCTGCATTATCTATCAGTTGCCCTGGTGCCTGTTCCTAACAAAAAGTTAGGCAAGGGTTGGCAGCAGGTAGCATTCCTTGAGTCAGTACAAAGTCCTGACCAACAAAACACACTATTGTTCAAGCTAGTGAGTTTGATTCATCCAATCATGGAAGCTACTGATGGAGGCAGATAGTTCTTGCAGTCCCCCTCCCTCAAAAGTGCCTTTGGACTGCTGGAAGTATTTTGAAGTAATAGGACCTACTTGGTCAAACAGCCATGCAGTTCAGTGGCTGCTCATGTCAGTTTACACAGTTAAAACATTAAAAACATACAGCAGTCTTATAGAAACTACACTCAGTTTCAAGTTTCAGGTGCCGGTTAGTTGTAAGCCAGCCGGAAGAGGACTGTCTTACAGGCCCTGCGGAATTGAGCAAGATCCCGCAGGGCCCTTACCTCTTCCGGCAGCTGGTTCCACCAGGAAGGGGCCATTACGGAGAAGGCCCTATTCCTAGTAGATTTCAAATGGGCTTCCTTTGGCCCGGGGACAACGAGGAGGTTTTGAGTTCCCAGTCTCAGTACTCTCTGGGGAACGTGTAGGGAGAGATGGTCCCTCAGGTAGGCAGGTCCTAGGCCATATAGGGCTTTAAAGGTAATGACCAGCACCTTGTACCGAACTCGATAAAGTATTGGCAGCCAGTGCAGAACCTGAAGCCCCGGCTGAATGTGCTCCCGTCTTGGGAGCCCCAATAACAACCGGGTGGTGGCGTTCTGCACCAACTGCAATTTCAGGGTTCGGCACAGGGGCAGCCCCATGTAGAGGGCATTGCAGTAGTCCAACCTCGAGGTGACCGTTGCATGGATCACCGTTGCTAGATCGTCACGCTCCAGGAAGGGAGCCAGCTGCCTTGCCCGCCTAAGATGGAAAAATGCGGACTTGGCAGTGGCTGCTATCTGAGCCTCCATTGTTAAGGAAGGCTCCAGTAGTACCCCCAAGCTCTTGACCCTATGCGTCGCTATCAGTGGCGCACCGTCAAAAACTGGCAGGGGGATTTCCCTTCCCGGACCCCGACAGCCCAAGCAAAGGACCTCTGTCTTAGCCGGATTTAGCCTCAGCCCGCTCAGCCTGAGCCACCTAGCCACGGCCTGCAACGCCCAGTCCAGATTTTCTGGGGCGCAGACCGGCCGGTCGTCCATAAGCAGATAGAGCTGGGTGTCATCAGCATTACTGTTACCTTTTCTGAAAAGCTGGAGAACATCCATAGAAGCACATAACAATAAGATGCACAAGGTGAGAGAACTTCTTGTGTGGTTTTCCAGAAAGTCTTTGGCTTCCCTGCTAGGTAGGGCAATCTTGTGAAAAGATCTTGTGATGAACTCTTTTATTTGCATATGTTGCTTCAAGTCACTTCCAACGTATAGCAACCAGATGAATTAATGACCTCACAAACATCCTATTGTTTATAGCCTTGCTCAAGTCCTGCAGATTGGAGGTCCTGGCTTCCTTAATGAATCAATCCATCTAATGTTGGGTCTTCCCTTTTTTCCTGCTGCCTTCAACTTTACCTAGCATTATAACTAGTGAGTTAAGCCCTTTCATTGTAAACTTAATGCATCCGACTCATTAAAGCTTATGCTCACATAGAATTTGGGTTGGGCCAGCCAGCCTTTCCTCCAATCTCCACAAGTTCCCCTTCTTAGTACAGCGCCTGTCCCATGGAGAGTGCACAATCCCTGGCTTAGCCTTTTTGGTGGTCAAAGGGACCCCTGTCCTCTGTTTTTTACCAGTGGCAAAAGCTGGTTGTTAGTTGGGAAATAAAGGAGATACGAGTCATGTAAGCTACTTTGAGTCTCCATGAGGTACCCAAATAAAGTAAATAAATAAACGAAGGAAATTAATTGAGGCACTAATATAGGCACTCTGACCATTGCTCTCTTGCTGTAAGGGCTGCTGGGTACCATAAGCTACTTAGAAGTAACTGCCAAGGACTTATCATTTGTAGAATCTGAAGTTTTCCTGATGCCACAGTGTGCAGGACCAAAGATAAATAGGCAAAAGCCTCCCCCTTGCTCAGTGCCTCCACTTAGATTAAACATTTTGGAAATGTGATTGCCTTCTGGGAAAGATTTTCTGTTGATTGATCATAGAGAACCCCACCCCTATGGATGTTACATAATTGCATTTATTTCTCCTTTGTTGATATGCTACATACAGCTCACTGTTGGGCTCTCTGTAATAATAAAGCTGTTGTATGAATTGCTAACACAAGGGAGGCCTAGATACCAGCAGCCATGTCGCCAGCCAAGCAGGCTTTCTATAAGTGCCTTCATTTTAGCACACCTTAATTCTGCTGTTTCAATAGTGCTGGCCTGTGATCCTTCTCTTGTAGGAGAACAGGGCAATTATTGCTCATATAACAGGATAGAATAACAGGGGTGGCCAATGGTAGCTCTCCAGATGTTTTTTGCCTACAATTCCCATCAGCCCCAGCCAGCATAGCCAATGGTTGGGGCTGATGGGAGTTGTAGGCGAAAAACATCTGGAGAGCTACCATTGGCCACCTCACCTTAAATAGTTTCTAGGGCAGAATCAGCAGATTGGCAATAACTGTTTTAGTCTTCATTTTGGGGATCAGAAACATTACAAATATCTCCACAATCTCATGCTAACTACTGACTACAGCTAGTAGCACAGATTGGGGATTGGTGAGGGGAGTTGTAGATTGCATTTGGTGATTGTGACAATGTTTAGATCATATAATCTCCCATACAGTAGGATTTATTGTAGATTTTATTGATTCTGTTCTGTCTATCCTTTGAGAGAAGTTTTGATATACTTAAGAACAGAAAAGGCTGTTACATCCTATCTCCCTTTATTCCTGTTCACATTAAATTTTACTAGACAGGTTCTATGTTGGGGTATGAAGCTAAAAGATATAATCCCCAGCAGAACTAGAATAACTTTTGACATGTAATTGTATAGTTTGTGAAAGTAAGAATTTACTATGCTGTGTGGGAGCTGCTTCCCACTGATGTGATCTTATGCTGCTCCAAGAGTCTGAATATGAAGCAATTCAATAGGAATAATGTGGACCTTTTATAGCTGACCATTGCCCTACATCCCAGCTGGATAATAATCCATGTGATCGATCCACAGCCACCTTACAACTTTATTCACATACTCCCAGAGCAATTGCGAGGGCCATATCACTGGAAAGAGCTTGCAGGTGCATGTGAATGAGGTCACCAATTTAGGATGAGAAGGAGTAAGTAATCTGCTGTTTCTTCCCAATCTTAGCCAAGACTTGTAGTCAGTTTGCTGAATCTATCTGACTGGGCAGAATCTGTGATTAGGGGTTTGCAAAAGAGTCACCTTTTGTCATTTTTTAAAAACCTCAACTGGATTTTATTTAATATAGGGAATCATTGCCACGGTCACGTCTGTTTATTTCAGTGAGAAATATATATATATATTTTTGGGGGTGTAGAGTATATGAATATGCCCCTGTCACCCAGCTCTGGTTGGCTATATTGCCATTAGTCATTGTTTTTGAGCAGTACTTGGATGCCATGCTCAAGTGGCGGACAGAGACGGCGATGCTGGCTGGTAAGACTGATGTCCTGGAACAAACTGTGTCTTCCTGTCTGGGTGGAGTGCTGCTTGCTCTGATGAGTGTCAGAAGCCTGACTGATTGCCATCCAGGTTAATTAAGAAGGCGATGAAGAATGCTGTTTTCAAACAGCATGAAGTACTAAAGTTGTCTTCCCTGCACTGGGCTCAGCTGATCTTGTCACACATCCGTAACTTCTTTAAAGTTGGACTGATGTACACACACATACACACACACACAACATGCTTTTCATGCAGCTGCCCTTAAGAACAGCACACAAACTTCAACTGGTAAAAATATATCCACTGTTTTATTGGCTGCAGTCCAATCGTCTAATCATATCAGACTTATTACAAGCAACTTCCTCAGTTATGTGTATGTTTCTGATCTCAGTTTCACAGTGCTGTTCCTAGGGTTGCCAGGTCTCCCCTGGCTACTTGGGACAGGGAAACTCCTGGAGATTTTGTGCTGAAGTCTGGGGAGGACAGGGACCTCAGTGGGATATAGTGCCACAGAGTCCACCCTCCAAAGCATCCATTTTCTCCATGTTGCCTGGTGATCAACTGTAATTCTTGGGGGATCCTCAAACCCTGCCTGGAGGCTGGCATTCATAGTTGGTTCTGATCTTTAAAGCTGGTCACTTCCTGATACTCAGTTAGGACCCTCTTTCCTGGTATGAATCTGTATGCTAACTCCAGTCTCTGCTGGTTGTTCTTTCAGCCAAGATAGTTCAATTAGCTGCTGCTAAATCATGGACTTTTGGGTGGTGAAGCCTCCTTATAGAATAGGCTTTCAGAGGAGGTAAAGAGAATACAAATCTTGGCTGATTTAAAGGAAACGTTGCAAAACACTATTTTCAGGTCTTTGAAAAACGTTGATGATTCTACCAGAAACACATGGAGGTGTGGGGGGGTTGGGGGAGGAAAGGAGGGTGAGTGGTCAGCATCAAGACTATTTTATCTTGTTGATTTTTGGTCTGTGCCTGTTTTAAGTTCATTATGTTTATCAGCCATTTTGAAAAGGAATACATACATAGGATCATAAATGCCTAATATCTTTCTCTCTGTCAGGTGCGACTGTTTGAGAGCTGTTGGTGGGAGGGGGGAAACTATTTGCCAGTGCTGCAAAATCAGACAAAGTGATTTTTGGATCAAGGTCCATGCCTAACTTTTCTTCCATTCAACCACACTGGCACTTAGTGAATAGCACTCTGCCTGTCATTTCTGAACAGCACTAATGTGTTTCGTTGGGCTCCACATTCTTACTTAAAGATGGAAATAATTTCTCACACTAAAATTCCATTTCTGCTTATTCTACAGGTCTTATTAATTGATATATAGATAGCTCTATTGGTTTCGCTAGCATACTTTCATATACCAGTGGGGTCAAGTACTTTATATAAGACTAATGTGTTTCTTTCTGTCCCTCAGTGTTTTAAAAGTAGCAAATGCATATACCTATGCATATTAGAAATGCTACTGGCAAATACTTTGATACATAACACTTACTGTACAAAGTAACCACAGAGAACCATATAGTACAAAGTAACTACAGAGAATTAAAAAATACGTTGCAAGATCTGTCTCAAGTGTGATCAATAATATTTTTTTCCAGAATTTTCCAGTTAAAGGGGGGTATTCTGTATGTTCTAAAACAAAAACAGGAACAACTCCCCAACATTATTCTTTTATTAGCTTTTTCCACATGATTAAATATGTATTTTTATTGGACAGCATTAGGTAAATTTCTTCTATATTTGAATAAGAATCAACAAGGGATTATCCAGGAACTGCTACTGGCAGAGCAGGTGGGGGCCACTTGAAAGTATGGTGGGGTGTGCTTCCTCAACTATCTGGTCTGATGCTCTAAACCGTCTGTGCTTCTGAGCATGGATCAGGTTTGAAAACCAGATAGAAATGAAGAAGTACGTGAACACCAAAGAATGGAGGCTAAAAGTAGGGGAGACTAACATTCCTATTTGAAGGGTTTATCCTTGTAAGGAAAACAATCAAGAACCCCAGCTCTGGTTCTCTTCTCCTCTGGGAAAACCCTTGGATGGTAAAATTTGAACATTTCCTTTACTGAATGCATTTCTCAGTTACTGCAGGTGTCGATTAGTTTAGCAGTACTAGGGAAGATGTGGTTTAGTTCACACATGCAGCAGAAGGTGGAAATGGGGATGTGTAGCGGTCAACTACTAGTGTGGACTGTACAAAATCAGACTGCAGGTAGGACTTGAAATCCCTGTCCTCTGCATGGACATCCCCTTGCAGGCATAGCAATGAGTGGACTGGGCTAGTTCATTTTTCCTGATGTGCTAATTCTTTACTTGGAGGTTTTCATGTGATGGAACATACAAAAACAAACAGACCTTCATTTGCTTCATGGAGTGGTCCAGCCCATTCTACCAGCTCCATGTCCTACCTCCTCATTCTGTCACAATGTAGACTAGGCCTTCATTATCACCTGTTATCGCTACTGTCAATAGTCCTTGTAGTTAATATTGCTTACGTTTACCTTCAAGATAATGTGACATCCTGTAGTTCTTTGGTTTTATTTACCTTGCCTGTTTTTAAAGGAGGGGGGAATCTTCGTAATTCATCTATGTAGTGTGAAGTAGTAGCCATTTTTAACACCTCAGGATTCTACTGCCTCCTGTTCCATTTTTCCATGTGTGGAGGCCAAACTCGTTTCTCTCTCCTGCCTGTCATAGGATATTTTGAATAAAGAATATATTAATTGGGTTGAATCCCACCAGCAGAGGAATTTCTTGGAAGCCTTTTTTGTGTTGGAGAAAGATTTGCAGGATTCAACCCATTCTGCAACTGGGAGCTGTAGTTGGCTTGCTCTGAATAACAAAGGGCCAAATAGCTTTCCACTTAAAGTAAAGGGGCCAGTGACCCACTCTTTAAAAAAAATTGCTTTGCCAGTGGGGCTGCCTGATAAGAGTCCAAGATTTAGGAGGAGTCTTGCTTGGCCCTACTGACCAAGTGGGAAGAGGCTTATTTTTAAATCTGTAATTAAAATGGCAGCCCTTGACAAATTTTAAATGAAATCCATAAAACCAAAGAGATCAGTTCTCTGGTATTGACTTCTGAGAGAACATGCTTAGGATTGTCAAGTCCAAACCATATGAGGCAGTGCCCTATTATCAGTATGGACATAGGCTGGTCCTTGTGTTTAGGAGAGTTTCTTCCAGTCTACAGAAATGGGCTCCAGCACAGTGTCAGAGAAGCAGACGGGACCCCACTAGCACAGCTTCTGTACAGAAATGCCAGAGATTCTTCCTGTTTATGTCCCAGGGTGGGCACCGATGAATTAATCTATTAAAACGCTGTTCTGTTTAAGGGTAAATTACAGAGGAGTTAAAGGTAGCAGCACTTCCCCAATTTGTTTTTAATGCACTGTAGGCTCTTGTATCTTATTTTGCAGAGATTGACATGAACCAATGCTATTGCTTCCTTCTTATCAGAATACTAAAGCCATGTTATATGCAAACAGTGAGGTATTAATTTATGAACTTCGAACCTGTGTGGAACTGGGAGTGATTCTAGCACTTATCGTCCCCCCCAGCTCTGCTTCCGCCGCTTGCACACAGCTGTTGCAGCAATAAACAGTCTAAAAAAAATTATTTCCCAACCAAACGGGGCTGATCTCTGCACAAATATGCTCGAAGCTGGGCTGCATGCGCGCACAGGACGCTGGCACTTTGCTTGGAGCCGGTTTTAACCTCCATACTTGGAGTGTTGCCCTCGTAACTAACAGCTCCGCTACATCAAGAAGTAAACATTTACGGAATATCACCATCACCACCACCACTCTCCCCCCGCCACCCCCCCCCCCCCCATGTGTGGCAGATTCTTCTGCAGGGCAGAGAGGTTCCCCTGTTCTCTGTAGGCGAAGCTCTGACGCAGAGCAGTGGGCCTAAAGCAAGGGCTTCAAAGCTTGGCCTGTGTCTTTGCAGGGTGTTTATGTGTCAGAGCGCGCCAGCCGCCCCGCCACGCTCAGCCTGCCTTCCATGTGCTCCTCCAGCGCTCTGCTGAGCAGCAGCCGCCGCCTCGGGGCGGAGCCCAGTCAGGAGTGGAGCGGAGGCTGCCCTCTCATTGACAATGTCCCACCCTGTGCCGCGCAACGCTCCCGCCCGCCCTCGCTCCCGCCCTCCCTCGCTATCTCTGTCGCACACACGCGCAGAGCGGAGGGAGGCGGCGGCTGCCACAGCTGTAGCCCAGCCAGCTCAGCGCCTGAGCGGCAGCATGGCGGGGCTGCGCTACCCGCAGCAAGGCAGCTACTGCCGCACGGCCGCGGCCATGAACCTCCTCTTCGGAGTGCTGCAGGTCCTCCTGCCCTACTTTCGCCCGGCCGAGGCGCAGGGCCAAGGTGAGCGGGGCTTTGTCGGGGAAGGGGGGGGGGGAGGAGGTCGCAAAGGGAAGGCTGAGGCGACCCCCCCCCCGTCGCCCCATTAAGGAGGCCGCGTGCCACAGCATCGGCGCCTGTTGTCGTCGACCGCGAAAAACCCTCCTCATCTTCCCTTTGTGCAGCTCTCTGTTGTCGTCTTCTGAATGGTTCCAGCCCTGCCTGCCCGGAGAGCTTGGAGCGGGGCTCCCCTTTGCTGGGTTGCTTTGTCACTGGCCGTTGTTTCAGGTCGTTTAATATAAGCAGTTGCAGTTCAGGCTATGACAGATCTGTGAAATGTACAATGCGCGGGGAGGGAAGGGAGGCTGGGCGAGCGGAGGACGTTACACAATGCGTGCTTCCTTCCATCCCTCCCCTCCTTCTCTCTCTCTCTCTGGCTTCCCCTGAGAACCACGCTGCACGGGCTCACATTGCTGAGGAAGAGATGCTTTCCCCCCTCCCCACCGCCGCGAAGGGAGGCACTTTTAGGGGAGGCTCCTGGTCTGCTCGGCTGCAAATTGGCTCCAAAGCCACCTCCTGTGCGCCAGCCAGGTTTGCCTTCCTCTTTCCACATGTGATCGGCCACTGCAGTTTTTAACATGGAAGCTTCTGCCAGTATAGAAGCAGACCAAAACAAAGCCTCATGCCTACAAAGCAAACGGCAAAGATTTCGGAGTGGGGGTAGTCCTGAGCGCCAGGATCGCCTATAATTGAAACCATAAGAAGAGCCCTGCTGAATCAGACCAGGGGCCTGTCTAGCCCAGCGTGCTGTTCCAAACCATGACCAGCCACTGGAGGACTGACAAACAGGGCTTAGAAGCCACGGCCTACCAGCCCTGAGAATCAGTGGTTTGCATCCTCTGTTTGTGGAGGTTTGCCTCTGCAGCTGTTGCCCTCCGTTGAAATAGCAGTGTAGGCTTTGTTGTAAGCGTTGTGTTTTCCCCCTTTCTCCCACAGTCATTGACCCCATTCCCAATGTGGTGGAGTTATGGCAAGCTGAAGAAGGGGAACTTTTGATGCCTGCTCAGGTAAGGAAATCTTGAGGTTGGGGTGTGGGCAGGATGTTCAGCTAAAGCTGCCCATAAGTGAAGAACACTAACAGTAGTTTGACAAGATCCAGGTGAGCAGCTATGTTGGTCTGAAGCAATAGAACAAATGTCCACTCCCCGCCCCCTCCAGGAGCAGCCCAGATCTGTGTATTCTCTGCTCTTAACAACCATGTGCTCACTCATGTCATATTCAAGTCAGGGAGGCTTCGGATTCAGAATAGTTGTAGTAGATTTTTTTTTAAAGGTGGGGGAAGCAGTTTTTCTGCATCACCTTTCCAGGTTCAGAAGCAGATGTAGTTGTCAGGATTTTTCTGAACAGGAAATTATATCAGGTAGCATGTGTTTCTTGTGGTAAGGGAAATTTTAAAGTTTAGTTTCACTTGTCTTTACTCTTACAAGACAGGCCCATTTAGTATAATGCAGTGGTACTCTTGCAGAAGATAATCTGCATTGCAACCCTGTGCACATACCTGCGAGCAGTTCTGGTTGAATAGTGGGACTTTTCTGTAAAAGTACATAGGCTCAGTATGTTCTGTTTTATATATAGAGAGAGAGACATATTGCCATGTAAATCTCATCTTATTTTTTTCTTCACATTGTAAAATCATGATTCCCCCCCCCCCCCCAAATGTTCTTGGAAAATTTAGAAGAATGTAGGACGCCTGAATTTACTGGAATCAGAGTGTTTACGTGTGGGTATATATATAAATGTATTCTTTGTGTGTGTGGGGGGGGGAGGCTATATAATTCACTGTAGCTGTTCATTTACACCAGGGGTGGCCAAACCTGCTTAATGTAAGAACCACATAGAATAAATGTCAGCAGTTTGAGAGCTGCAAGACATAAACATCAGATGTTTGCTGGAAGGAAAGGAAAATAGATGGGGGGAGAGCGGAGGGAAGGAGAAGTGGAAAGAAAGCAACTTTAACTTTTAATGCATTCTCCAAGTCAATTGATGGAGTGGTGGGGGCTTTGAGAGCCAAACAAAATGTGTGAAGGAGCCACATGTGGCTCCCACGCCACAGTTTAGCCACTCCTGATTTACACTTTATTTTTGAATTAAATGTGGAGTTTTTTTGATTGGGAGGGAGGACTGTACATTTATAAAAATGTTGTTAGAGATATGAATTTTCTCATATAAGTGATGATTCTGTTGTATTTTTTGTAGGCTGCCGGTAATTATAGAACATATGATTACTGGCAGCCTTTTGTATGTTTGGTCTAAGGACCGCAGTAACAAACAACAATAGTGGAGGTATTAGTAAACATCATTATTTACTCAAAAGGAAGATGACCTGAATGTTAAGAGTATATCTATGTTCCTAAAAAAAAAGTTCTATATAAAACAATTATTACTGGACACTACTGAAACTTTTATGCAAATATAAGATGACCTTTCTTTTTATGGCAGATCTGCATGGGGAACCCTAGTCTTGCATTTGAGTAAATACAGTACTACAGGTATAGCTGCACTGATATTAATAGGTTGAGATTTTTCAAGTATCACATGGTAGAGTGGAATAATACAGGTTAAACATGTATTTTTTAAAAACATTTGCTTAGGCATAAGTTCAATTGAATTCTTATACACAAATGGGGAAACTGCAAGCCTCTGTTCCTGTGAATTGTAGAAAGCCATTGTCTGATTATGATAGTTGTATATTTCATATACCTGGATATTTTGTAGCAGTATTAAAACATTTTGCATAGTATTGCAATTCAACCACTGGGTCTAAATATTCTTAAGGGGATGTTGCTGAACTTCTGAAAGTTATTACAATTGGAATAAGATTTCCAAAGGTTGAGCACAGCTTCTTAGTTCTTTTCTAAGGTAAAAGGAAGGAGGAGGAGACAAGGATTTAGATAATTTTGCAGATTTTACAGTTTACGTAATTTCTGCATGTTGCAGAAACCAACTTTTTTTGGAACATATTTTGAATTGCTGGGTGAAGAGAGCCAATTTGATGTAGTGGTTAAGTGCATGGGTTTGATTCCCCACTCCTCCACTTGCAGTTGCTGGGTCAGGCGTAGCTCTCATAGGAGTTGTCCTTGAAAGGGCAGCTGCTTTGAGAGCCCTCTCAGCTCCACCAACCTCACAGGTGTCTGTTGTGGGGGGAGAAGATATAGGAGATTGTAAGCCACTCTGAGCCTCTGGTTCAGAGAGAAGGGTGGGGTATAAATTTGCAGTCTTATTATTATTATTTGCTTCTAATATAGAATGCACACAGGACTGATCAACATTCATTAGCCTGATAAGAAGCCAGTGCTCATTTCTTTGGAACTTGAATCAGTCTGAAAACTTTTACCTGAAAGACAGAAGAAATAGCTTTTTTCCTCTTTCAGTATAAAGACCACAGTAGTTCCCCTTTCTATCCAGTCTTCTTTGCATCATAATATTTTCTCTGGACTGTGCAAGGTCTTCTTCTTTGTCCTCAGTGTCTTGCCTTCCTTCATTGTGACAATGTAACATAGCATGATTTCCTACTAATTTGGTGGGGAGGGGCCATATTAACATGAGATAAGAGCCATTGTGTTGCTGGCAGCTGTAATCTGATGATTCTTGTAATATATCAATGAATCGAATGCAGGTCTTCACCTTTCTGGTATGAGACAACCTAGGAGAAATGTTTGAATTCCAAATAGAACATATTGTTTTCCAAAAATGTATTTTAAAGAATTTTGATGATCTGTTTGGAGTAACATCAAAATTTTTTGTTTAGTTTGTGTATAATTCTGATTTCAGGGTATTAACAGAATTCTTCAGTTAGTTAAAAAGGGAAATAATTATTAACTTTTGTTTATGAAAGACTTAGTTTCCAGAGCTCTTATATAAGGACTGGTAGAACTGCAAACATTGTTGAATGAATGCCAACAGAAAGATGGAGACTCTTTCCACGTTCTTTAGGACTTGGGATAAATAAAGAGTAAAGTGAGCTAGGTATACATGCTGGAATGCAAGGGAGGCTGAGAAAAGAAAGGTTATTACAAGCAGGTTTTGGTAATTTGTTGACTAAAGAAACGCTAGGATAGCTACACAAATAAATATAGAAAAGGTGCCAGCAGCCTACTTCCTACAGCAGTCCTGTGTTAGTCATTTGCAGTCTAATCAATAAGAAAAAAACTTTTGTACAAGTTTGCCTACCTGGTTGCCTGGATATAATCTTTCTTGATGCTTGCCTATGGCTGTTCTTCAAGTCAGCTTGTAACTGTCTACATTTATCTGGTAAGTTTTAGGAAGATTTATAAAGCAGCCTTGTCCCTGCAGGCTTTTGAGAATTATTTTTGATTGTAGACCTTGATGGGCTTCAGGAGTTTCTCAGAGATTGTGGGGAAAAATTAAATATTTTTGTACACTGCTTCATATAAGACTAATAAATAGGTTATGAACTCTGAACACTTCCGTATGTACCCTTGTAATCTGTGTGCATGTGCATATACATGTACATATATATGTTTTATGGGGGGCTTTTTTGTAGTAGGAACTCCTTTGCATATTAGGCCACACAACCCTGATGTAACCAATCCTCCAAGAGCATACAGGGCTCTTGGTGCAGGGCCTCCTGTAAGCTCCAGGAGGATTGGCTACATTGGGCAAAGGAGTTCCTGCTACAAAAAAAGCCCTGCTTGTGTGTATGCAGTGGGTCTGCCACATTTGTTACATGTCTGCTAGTGCTAACCTTTCAGGTGAGTAGGAATGACCCTGGGCATTTTACCTCCCCTTCCTCAGCAGACTGTCTCAATCAGCAGAACCTGGGTTAAGTTGACTTGTTCATTTGTGTGCTCATATAAAAATACACAGTTTGTTTTAAAAGCTTCACTAACAGTAATTATCATGTACCATTGAATATGAAAGTAACCACAAATAGCCACTTTTGTTTTGAACATTGCTTTGTGAACTCATTGGCTAATCTGTTTGTAGATCTTTTAAAGTGGTGGCATTTCTTTTTTAATTTTGTGGAGTTTGTGGCATGGATTAAATAAAGCAAGATAGTGGTAAAGGTGTTATTAGACTTTTAGCTTGCCTTCCCGTGTGCCGCAAGGCTCATGACAGGTAACAAGTTAAAAAATAACATGATTAATGATTGAAAACAAATTAACGTGATAACAATTGAAGGTAAAATCAGATGGCGACTTAGGCACTAATGGCATAGTTTGTCCAAGTGAGGTTTTGTTGTCTGTGCATTTGTGAAAGCTGGTGCAATCATATAATGAATGGCAGGGAGGGGGCTGGGGGAGGCCAGTTAGATACGAACTTTGCTGCCACAGCCATATGCCAGGTGAAACATTTCATGGTTTTACAGGCTTAGAAGAACAGATTCTGCAGGGCCTGGATATCATCGGGAAGAGCATTCCGCCAGGCTGGGGCAAGAAGGTGTTAAGATTGGCTTTCCCTGAGTTTATAACTGATTTCCACTTTTTAAAACTTTACCATGGATATTTTCCAAGGTGCTTGGATTAAATTTAATTATTATTTATTAACTTAAACTTTTAGACTGCCCTTCCCTGAAAAACAGGGCTCAGGGCAGTACACAATAGTGTTAAAATTACAAGTCTTACAGAGATTTCAGAATTTAAAAATACATAAAATTCAGCCTAAACCAATCTGATGGCAATAATTCCTGGAATATCATTGCCTCAGAGAGGAGAGAGATGGGGAAAGGAAGAGGAGTGCCAGGCTAGGTGGAAAACTGTCACTTTCCTCAACCAAACACCTGGCAGATCATCTCTGCCTTACATGCCCTGCAAAATGGCAACAAATCCTGCAGGGCACAGGTGGGAGCCAGAGCAGAAAAGGCTCTGGCCTAGCTGAGGACAGCTGAATGCCTCCCAGACTGGGGACCACCTGGAACTTCTTATATTGAAACGGATGCTCAACTAGAATAACACTAGATACCTAATGTTTCTGCCTTCCTTTTAAAAATAAAACAAGCCCCAACTAATATACAGCAGGCACTGCCTGTTTTATCAGCAGACCCAGCTACAATGAAGAACTCAGTGTAGAGGATGCCAGCTGTTCAGAGGCCTATATATATTTTTAATTGGGTCATTTGTAGATTACGCTAAAATGTATTTTGGCCTGCAGTTTCATGGTCTTTCCTTTGTCACCCAGCTTCTGTTGATCACTCTAAATCAGGTATTTCTTTCTCATGCTAGTCATGGATTGCCATTGTTATTGAAGCAGCAAATAATAATTTGCAAGGTACAAGCTGGAACTCTTTTGCAGTCATAGTTTGTAGGGGAAACTGTGAACTACAGTTTGCCAATTTGGATATAATGGCAAGCTCTGGTAAGCACTAAAGAGGGGGAAGCAGAGGGGAGGGAGGTGTGTATGAGCCTGAACTTTAGTTGTATAATGGTAAACTGCAGTTGGGCATTCCTTATTAACTAGCTCACTGTTCGTGGAGCATTAGTCTAGTTTGGTTATGTAGGCCTGCATGCCAGCTTGTGTTGGATTGCTGATTAAGTCTGTATTTCTTTGTGCATAGATCATATACAACTGAGGTGAAGTGTCATAGATTTGTAATATATATTTTTGGAAGATTTAATATTCACTGCTAGGAAATTGAAGACCTTTTTAACATTTTCTTCTGATATCTGAAAAGTTCCCCAGTAGGATCTGGGGGGAACTCCAGGTTAGAACCTCCACTATGCTGTAGAAACTTGCTGGGTGACATTTGGTTGGTCATACTTTCTCAGTTTAGTCTACTTCACAGAGCTGAATTCAGTATACAGTGGAAGACATAAGAGCATGTAAGCTATTTTGGGTTCCAGTTGAAGAAAATGGCGGGGTAAAAATGAAGTAAATGTATAATAGATATGTTTATAAACTTGCAAGCCTAAAATAGGTACATCGGTTATTTACAATGCAGTCATTTGCAGAAGTTAACCCATACTAAGCCCTTTGATGCAGTGGACTTGGACTCTGCAGTGTATTGCAGTATTAGTCTTCATGCAATCCATGTCACATTTAATAACCCCAGTTACAGACTAATTTACATTATGCTAATAGTATTCTAAGAGCAGAGTTGAAAACATGCTTCATTCTACTGGCCTTCCCATAGTCAAAATCTTTAGCAAACAGCAAACACTTATTTGGGGAGGAGGGTTGGGGACCCTGGATGTCTTCTGGGAGGAACATTTCTTCCATGAGACATAAAGGGATCATCTGAGATACTGCAGGTGGAGGGGTCATACTTTGCCAGTCTAATCTGGGAGCTCTTAAGTTTTCCCTAGGCGCCTGGGCTGCTTCAGGCATCCTTGCAACTGTACTATCTGAGCCTACTCAAATGGGCAGGAAGGATGGCTTCTCCTGTGGCATTTGGGTCTCAGTGGAGCTAGCCTAGATTCTGTGGTTGCTATGGCAACTGCAAATACCTCAGCTTCACTTAAGAGATGATGCTTTCTATCCTCCTCCGTTCCTCCAACATCACAAGAAAGGGGTACAAAGTATGCTTGCTGGCTGGGCTGTGTGTTGCATGGTATGCCTTATTGGAAATATGTTGTGCATCCATGCCTTACTTGTATGTGCAGTCCCAAGGATGGTGTGCAGTATTAGTTGTGTAAGAGAAAAGGCAATTTAATCTTATGTCCTTTTTGGAGGGCATTATTATCTGAAAGTGGGTAGAGGGAAAAAAAATCAGACAGAAAATGGCTTGCTGTTTCCTTGCTATTGAGGCGGAAGCAAAACATATCTGTTGAGGTTCTTTGAGAGAAAATTTCTAAGTTCAACTTGAGAGTATGCACCTCAGTTCTAGAATTTTGAGCTAAGATTCCCCAGTTTTGTGAGTTAGTCATAGAGTAATGTGCTTCAGATACATTGCTTTCAGAGGACCTTAGTCCATGAATACAAAACGTTGTTTAATCTTCTGTATGAAGCCGTGATTTACATAAAAATTCTGCTGTTTTTTTAGCTGTTTTGCTTGTCTTCTTATTTGGCTGGCTGTTGCTTTTTAGTTCTATCATTTTACTGTGTGCTAACAGGAAGAATGTCACATTTATTACTGTAACATTATGGGTGCGAGCAGCAACAATTTGAAAGTTCCTTTTCATTGTATCTTTGGTATTTAGTGGTACAGTCTTTACATATTGTGATTACTTTGGGTCAGCCAATGGGAAACTGAGTAATTTCAGACATGGCTGAAATGTGAAACTGTGTCCTAGGTTCGACAGCCTCAGTTGCTGCTTCATTGCAAGTAAAGAGTCCTGAGCAGTTGAAAAGTCCACCACACACACTAAAAGAAACTATACATCTGTAAATGCATGTTTTGTGTGGGAATAGTCATTGGAAGTACATATGAGTTTACTGCTATATGAATGTTTGAATGCCATTTATCCTCTCTCTTTTAAAAATAGGGGTATCTTGGATTTTAGGCCAATACCAAAGAATAATAGTGGGAGAATTATAATTCATGGGTATTTTTTTTCTAAAATGAGTATGTGTCAAGCGAGTCTAAGGTTGGTTGCACTGTATGTGTTCTCAGTTGCAACTGCGACTCATATAGCCATACATTTAAATTATTTAAGTGAGATTTGGCCTTGAAAGTGTTTCTGCAGATGTCAAATAGGAATAAACTTTTGACTAAGTGCTTAAATTAAAACTGTTTATCACAATGGGAAATTGTAAGCTAGATCTGTATCCTCCAGGGCTTCTTTTTAGAAAAAGCCCAGGAGGAATGCATTTGCATATTAGGCCACACCCCCTGAAGCCAAGCCAGTCAGAACTGCATTCCTGTGCGTTCCTGCTTTTAAAAAAAGCCCTGGTATCTTCCCCGCTGTTCAGGAGGCCAAATGTTTGTTGAATCTATTAAATGTAATAATCTTTCCTGTTAGAAAAAAATTACCTATTTTTTTTTTTGCTTCTGCTTGGATCACTCGTGGGGTTCAGTATCTCTGAGATGTAGAATCAGAAAGATGTTCACCAAGATGTTTTGCTTTTTTTTTGGAAGGTAGTTGCTAGTACTCTTTATATGCATATAATTTAGAAAAAAGTTGTTTAAAATCTCTATATGTGTTTCTATGACAGAATTTATCAAGCAGGTGTCAAGTATTTACTCAACAACTGTGCTTGGTGGAAATGTTTTTTAAAAGGTTATGTTTTGCTGATAATTCATTTGGTTTGCAGAATTCAGAGAGCTTCTTCAAGTGTCTTACAGTTTTGGAGTCCCATCAAACAGAATGTCTCAGAATATCAGTGGGCTCACTAATGACAAATGGGTGCTGGAAAGCTGTTTTTGTTGATGACAGTCATTCATGGGTTTTTTTCCTCCCGCGTTAGGCTGAATCAGAAGAAGATGTAGAAGAACATCCACAAGAGCAAAGGTAAGGATAGCTGAGATGACAAGAAGTGCCTTAAATTATAAAACAAAAATCATCTTTGTAACAATGGAATCAGTTTGGATATTTTAATAGCTTAATTTATGTTATATGTTATATTTTTTCACTAGAAAAACACAACCCATGTAACTAACAGGTTTTGTTAATTGTTACGTTTGTTTTATTTATGTCCTTTGACCTGTGCTTTTCCTATATTTAATCCTTATAGAATGCTTTTTGTTAAGAAGCTGTTTTATAGACCAAAATCATTCTGACATTCAGATTCCACTGCTACAATTTCAGATATTACAAGATATGTATGTTCACTCAGAATGAACTTTCTAATGTAAGTTTGCACAGAACTGCAGCCTTAATTGTGTACCATAGAATAATATGACATTGTGTACCATAGAATAATATGACATTGACAATAACCATTCTTATCACCATAAAGGAAAAAAACAGTTTCTTGTCTTGCATAATACTCCTAGAAATTTGAATTTTATTTATTATTTGAGCAGTAAGATTTATGGATTTTTTTTTACTAGTTGAATATACTTGAAAATCCCGTTTTGTAGCCTGGTTATGCCATTGCTGTCTATGCCATTGCTGTCTATGTTGTGTTACAATTATTACCATGGATGTCTTTCTCCAGGTGGAAAAGCCTTGATACTGCTCAAATAAAGACTTCATTAAATGGCAATAGAACTGTATCAGTGTGAAAAATCTGAGAATTTTCACTTTTGTGTTAATATCTATAATATGAACATATGAAGCTGCCTTATACTGAATCAGACCCTTGGTCCATCAAAGTCAGTATTGTCTTCTCAGACTGGCAGCGGCTCTCCAGGGTCTCAAGCTGAGGTTTTTCACACCTATTTGCCTGGACCCTTTTTGGAGATGCCGGGGATTGAACCTGGGACCTTCTGCTTCCCAAGCAGATGCTCTACCACTGAGCCACCGTCCCTCCCCAAATATGTGAGAGAACTAATGAAAGTAAAGACGAGTTTTGTTATAGAAACTGAATCTAATCCAGTAGTTTCAGTTTCTTCACAGAGCAAGTTTCCTTTTTAAACTGAAGTTACCAATTGGTCTCTTTTTTGTGAGTTGGATAATAAAGTGAGGCTGTTGTATTTTGGTCACATCATAAGAGGTCAAGACTTGCTGGAAAACAATAATGCTAGGGAAAGTTAAATATAGCCGGGTTGGCTTAATAAAGGGAACTACAGCCTTCATTTTGCAAAACCTGATCAAGGTTATTAATTATAGGATGTTTTTAAGGTCTTTAATTCATAGGGTTGCCATGTCAGAAGCGACTTGATGGCCTCTCTCTAGATGATGAGAATTTCATTCTTTATACCTAATTTTCTTGCTTGGGTTAGAAGTCTTGCATCCGATAAAGGGATCATTGATTCACAAAAGGTAATGCTGGACTTCTTTTTAATGTTAGAAGCAGTTATGTGGAAACAGGCCTCTTGGAAGAAGCCGTTCACAAGTGTTGCAGAGCTTTGTAGTCTGGTTTGCAGGCATACATCATGAAGACTGCAGGAGGGACTCATGCCCCTCTAAAATGTACTTAATTGTTTTGGTATATTTGATATCTTACTTTGCTTTTTGAAGTCAGAACAGAAGATAAGAGTGTTAACCATTGGAAAGCTAGATAGAGGAATTTATTTCATTGAGTCATCTTTCTAAAATGTTATTGGAAATGGTAGTGTTTTGTGATCTAGGAAATAGTGAAGTTATCTTAACTGTTTCCTATTGCTGTTTTATCAATTTGATCAGCTCAGATCAATGATTTCATACTATTAAAGGAAAAGGATATAATGATATGTATCTTCCTACATCTCTGAGCAAAGTGTGAAGCTTTCTTGCAGCCTGAGGAAATTTCATGCAAAGGAAGAGCAGCTTTCATTGTTGGAGGGCTCCTTAGACTGCAGAAATTGAACTGTTCTGTCAGGCCTTTGACTGAGGTGGCGGACAGCTAATCCATCTTGGCCTCCCCTTCTTGTACTGTTTATAGTACCTACTGTGCCCACAATGACTTGTCCAGCTCTGAGAGGTCCACTGAGCAGCATTGTTTGCAGTGCTATTAATTACCACCAAATTGAGAACTAAGAACTGCGTGAATACATGCTCTTGTTCTGATTTGACTGAAATCTCATTTTAGCTGCCCTGAGTCCGCTTGCGGAGACAGCGGGATAGAAATTTAAAGTAATAAAAATAAATAAATTTTTTAGTGTTAGCTTCATTCGAGTTGTTTGTTCTGTTTAATTTTAATGCTTTATGTTACTTTGCTGTCTAATAGAATGTTGTGACCCACCCTGAGCCTGCTCACAGGGGAGGACAGGATATAATTCAAATCAATCAATACATAAAGTAGTGCTTCTGGAAAAGGAGGTAGATTTATTGCAAAAACCATTTTGGAGGGAAAAGGTTAAATCAGGGGTGTTGAACTCATTTGTTAGGAGGGCTCGATCTGACACAAATGGGACTTTTTGGGGCTGGGCCATGTGTGTCATAAAATGTAATGCCAGGTAGCAGAGAGATAAACTTTATAAAGGACACAAACACAACACATTTTTAAACAAAAAATACAAACGTGTTTAAAACTTTTGCAGTATTTTGTTTAAAATGGAAAGGTGGGGAATAGTGGGATTTGGCAATGCAATTTTTAAAATAAAAATCAAGAAAAAGCACAAGAATCACAGAAGAAACTAAAAATATAAAATGTTCTGAACCTGGGAAAACAATGAAATGGCACTGCAAGTCCCCCCCCCCCCGGGTCTACTCAGGTTGGCAATGGCTTCCCAGTGTAATATCCCCCTTTGGTAGTGGGGTTCCCAAGTTAGAATACTCAGTAGGCACTAGTTCTCAGGTCCACTGAGCAGAGACAAGCTGGCTCAAAGCATCAACCCTTTATTTGCAAGGACACATCTCCAGGATGTCAAGTACTGCACAATCTCCATCAATGATCACCTTTGCAATGTAATCAAATACAGCTTATTCATTAAATGAAGACATTACAAGTCCAAGACTGAGCCTTGTTGAAACTGAGCCCCCAGGCTCAGTACATACAGTTATACCCTTAGGTCTCACCATTACATGATTAAACTAAAAGTGCCTTTTTTCTCTACCAATGAAAAGCAGCCCTCTCTTCCCCCCTTTTCTGAGCTAGCTAATGCAGGTTTTTCACAGAAGTGAAAGTATGACTCTCTGGGCAGCAGATAAAGCCGCTTGACCTTCAAAGGCTGGCTGTACCAGTTTCCAAGGTAGAATAGGTTACTTGTGCCTTGCTATAGACATAATAAAGTAGATTAGCAAGCAAGCTAAATCAGCAATAATTTATTTATTTTATTTGTAATTTATATCCCGCCCTTCCCACCAGGTGGCTCCCATTTAAATGTGACCTAGACCAAAAATGGATACACTCATGACAAGCAATACATGGCAAGAATCTTTTCTTGACATAGGAAGCTTGAGCTTCAACTGGCTATAGGAAAGCTGAAACAGCAGAGTTGCAAGGAAAATGTTGAATGGATTTTCCATTGAGGTCTCTGGGCCCTATCTATCTGGACACAGAGACCTTAATGGAAAAATCTACTCCACATTTTTCTTACAGGCAGAAAGAGCAGGGAACTTGGGCAGCCTTGGAGCTTCAAAGGGTAAGGACAGGAGGAAGAAGGGGGAAGAAAAGAGCCCAGCAGACCTGATTAAAGGACATTTGACACCCCAAGTTACATTCTCCATGCCATGGCCACAATCCAGATGAACATGGGAATGCTGAAATTGCATAAACTGTTACTTCTTATTACCAACTGAGTAATGTACTGCACCAGTTAAATATTTAATTCTTACTTTGTCCAGCACTGAACATAGTGCTGAAGCTTTTACAGCAACTTGTAACAAATAGATTCACTTATAAATCAGCTCAATGTTTCAAATAGTGGCAAAGTGATAGAGTGGAAAAAACACGTATTTTTATGGTTAGTTGGAAAGGGAAATTCCTTCTCAAGTAGATCTTTAACCCAGAATTTGGCATAAGGTTTGGGTGTAATGCCAAGATGGTTTTAGTCTGATGCTGCAATAGGGAGGTACCTCCAAATGATGTCTTGACAGCCCCCAGTGGCATCTGGAAATAGTTTACTTTGGAGTTCTACCTAAAAGATCTGGAGAAGCAGCTCAACAATTGTAGGATTAACGTATTGCTATTGGTAGTTTAATGTGTGCAAGACAAGTTCATTCTGACTCCTAGTATTCTTAGAGGAATATATAGTATGCAGCTGTTCTTGGAAGAACTTGAATCTGTAGAGATGTGTGATATATCCAGTGTTAATGAATGATGACCTGAAGGAACAAAGCTGTCATGGATGCTAAATGGGTGGATATGGTAGCATTAGTTTTGTCCCAAAAATGTGGAAATATGTTTTCCTTTGGCTCATAGTATTTCCTCCTCATCAATTTACCACCCATTGACTCAGTCCCAGGCTTGTGATGTTCTTGCCTAAGAAATGAAAAGGGTTAAAAAAATGAATTGCAAGGAGCATCTCATGTGTAAGACCACTGAGATGAGAACTGTATCATAGCACAGTCATACTATTGTGGAGATGCTACTTTGCATATGGAGCGAGGGGGCCATGTATGAGCGGTGGCGTATCTGATTGGTGTGCAGATAGTCCCAGGTTCAGTCTCTAGCATCACCAGTTAAAAGAATCAGATAGCAGGAGATGGGGAAGACCTGAGCTGTCTGCCTGAGTAGACAGTACTGACCTTGATGGACTAAGGATCTAATTTTATCCAAGGCAGCATCATGTGTAAACTATGTCAAATGCAACTGTACATTTAGGGATGTGGCCTACTGTGTTGAGTATACAACTTGCTTTAATGGACAGTGTTGTCTATGTACTATTCACCATGTGTTAATTCCCCGCCCCCCCCCCGCATCTGCAAGTGGATAAATCCCCAGAGCTGGCTTCAGAAGAGCCTGGGGGCTGTGCCAGTAAGAAAATAGAGATGGGATTCCTGTTGGCCCCCAGGCCTCCTCTGTTTATATTACTTATTCTTTAGACTTCTAGGCCATCCTTCCTTGTGTGCAGGGATCAGGGCAGCTTACATTGTTGGAGTCTCAGTGGTGATGGGGGAGCCACAGTTGGTGAAGCTGGGACCTTTGCCAGGCCTCACTGGCATCTGCTGTAAGGGCGGCAGGAGCTTTAGGAGTTACCCAGCAAGCTTGCAAGCAGACTGGGGATTTGAATTTTGGTCTTCCAGATCCTAGTCTGACACTCTAGCCACACTGGCTTCTCTTTTCCTTCAGAAGGGGATGGAATGCCCCATTTGACTCTTGAAAAGCCCAAGCCAACTAGTAGAAATCATGTGGTCCATAAGAACTAAAACAATAATGTGGGGCTGCAGTGAGGAAGGAAAGTGGACAAGATTACCCTCACACCACTGGAAATGCTGGTGGAGCACAGCCTTCTGTGTGCAAATTTTTGTGATATTTTTAATAGCATGCAACAAAATTCCCTGAGTTCCTTACATGAAATAGTCACAGGATACTTCAGGAAGGGAAAACAGAAATGTTGCTTACAGAAAAAATGCAGGAAAAGGCCTAACATTCTTTAAGCCTACATTGATTAGAAACAGCTTTCTGGAACATCAAGACTGTGACATTTAAAGATTTTAGTGATGCCTCATATAAATGCCTTTAATTCATTTGCAGTCCTGATATTTAAGAAGTCTGTCCGGGAGTTATTATATATATTAATATATTCATTCTTAATTTGACTTTGTATCTGGGAAGACTTCCATAAGTTATTTGGAGCCTGAGATACTTCAAGTTATAGGCCTTAAGTTTGTATAAGTTATTTGAAAAATGTTATGGTCTCATGCTCTCAGTATAGATTCTAACATCCTGCTATTCATTACTTCTGAATTCTTCTGGGAATTAGATATTTTCAGGAGGGAATCTACAAGAAACTTCTGGAATGGCTATCCCATCCCCCCACCTTTCCCCCCTACCTCTCTCACACTGTTTTCTCCCTTCTGCCACTCCTTTTCCTTTTCTCTTTTCTCCATGCATGTCACCTCTTCTCTCTTTCTTGCCCCTTCATCACTCTTTATGCCCTTACCACTTTTCTAGCCTCCTGCCCTCTTCCTCTCCTCACCCACAGCATCAGCCATAGTGGCAGCACTGCCAGCTGCCCCAGCTGCTTCCTCTCCCCCTCCCTCCCAGTAGCAGAGATGGCAGCAGCTCTCTAGGAATCACAATGGATTTCTCAGCTGCAGAGATTAATTCCCCTGTAGGGTTGCCAGCTCCACAAAGAAAATAAAAACCTCCTGCAGAACAAAGTTTGAGTCAAGTAGCACCTTCACGACCAACAAAGTTTATGCAAAGTATAAGCTTTTGTGTGCATGCACTTTTCTTCTGCTGCTTCAGACCAACAAAGCTATCCCCCCAAAAACCTCCTGCATTTCTGAAATGACTGCATTCCTTCCTTGTTTGTATCAATTAATTTGGAGGAAGAGTTACAGTTTGAATTCAGCCAGATTTTTTATTTATTTATCAAATCTATTTCCCTCTCTCTCATACGGGTCTTGGGGTGACTAACAGCATTTAAAATGCACCAATTAAAAACAATACAAAGATACAATAAATACCTGCTTTATATGTTAAAGCACTCTATCCCCATTAAAATCTATCCAGTATCAAGCAGGGTAGGATGTGTGGACTGAATGGCTAAGCAATACAGGATTATTACTGTAGGAACTTGGATGGACAAAAGAGCTCTTTAACTTCTTGCTCCCCACCTCCCTGTGCTAACAGTAAGAATTCAGCTGAATAGTCCCCAAGTCCTCATGTTGGAGAGAGGTAAAGTCATTATTGTATGTTGATATTTGCCCATAGCTCATAACACAGTTCTTTGTAATTGCCATTTAAATGTAATCATTTTATCAGCTAGAACCCCCTGAACTCTGAATGTCCATGCACATGAACGTCTCTTGTGGTCAGAAGGCCTTTCCCCTGAAATTTAAACCTTGTGTGTCAAGATACAAGTGAAAACCCATACAGTCCATTTAATGAATGTCATATCTAGCATATTGAATCTGAGCTTGAAGTTATTGAGGGCATACAATTCTATTATTTGTGGGAGGACACCCAGAATGAGAGAATGCGCGTTTTGTTATCCTGAGATGACAAAGTCTTGAGAAGTTGTGTTTGGGTAAAAGATAAGCAGGGTTCACATATAGTCATGGTTTGTTATTACAAAGGCAGTCTTGGCCTTATTCTCCTTTCTTCACCTCATGTATGGCAAACCATACTTTGTATGGTTGTAGCCATTCTCCAAACCACAGGAGGAAGGAGAACAGGTAATAATTTGTGGTTGAGATGGAACAACAAATTATGTGTCACTGCAAGAGTGAAAGGGAGAGTACCATGAAAGGGCAAAGAGGAGGAAGCCTTAGAGGCTTCTGACACTCAGATCTCATTCCTGTAACAGCAAACCGTGTATGTGTGGTGGTGGTTGTTTTAAAAAACTTGCCAGTGTGAAACACAAAGTGTTTTTTGATTTCTCTCACACTTTGAGGCATATTTGGTTTGGATGGTTGGAGTAAAGAGAGGACAAAGGGTGGTTAAAGTCCCATGAGAAATCAGTATTCTACATTTCATAAGTCATCTTGTTTTGCAAGACTATCAAACAAGATATAAAGTTCAATTCTTAGATGTTATCTAATCCCATTTTACGCAGTGTTTTAAATCTGTGCTGGTTGCTTCTTTATAGGCAAGAAATTTAGGATTTCTACCATTAAAACAGCTAGATCAGAACTTCTTAGATGTGTGCTTCAGTTGAAAGCCTTTGTTGTATCTGGCAGATTGTTTAGAACTGCCATGTCTTCAATTTGTTTTTTAGTCTTTGAACAGTTATTTGTCTATCCATCCATCTTCATCCTATCCTTCCTGAATGGCCTATGTGGTTCTCCTCCCCATTTTTATCTTCACAGCTCTGTAGCATAGGTTATTCTGAGAGGGTGATTAAACACTAAGCAAATTAAATTTTCTGCTAATGGAAGGGAAAGTGTAGATCCTGCCAATTGCTGCTCTAGATCCCTGATTGTCCCGCATGCCATTGCAGAGGGTTTCTTGTTCTCTAGGAGCAGCATTTGGGGGGAGACCAGTTGATGCACTGGAAGATGGGGAGAGATGCAGGAAAGCCATGTTCCACTGTGTATTCTATTGTCAACATAATAACGGTTTTAAACTTACCATACCTCTTGTATGGAACAAATTTCTATAATTGCTTAGTATTGTTATGCTAAGCAAAGGCACTGCAGTTCCGTAATTATCCGTATTTTAACTTTTGAATACATAAAACAGAGGGAAAAAAAACAGTGATGGGATTTAAAAGTTAATTGAGGGGAACAGAAGGGTGAAACTTCTATTAATTAATTAGGGTTGTTTTAAAGATGATCTTAAAGAATGCAGGGGAAAATAGCATTCTGTGGAAGTCCTTTAATCTTATGAGAAGCAGCAGTTGCTGAGTATTCATGGAAGCGCAGTCAAATGTCATAGTGATCACTGCCCACTACATTGAGTGGTTGTTATTTCATCTATATTCTTTGCTAAATGAGTCTCTTAAGTGTTTTACTTTCTTCCATTTTGATTTTGTGCTTTTCTTTAAGGGTATCAAAATTACCATCAATACAATGCCCTGTGAAATACATGCAAGCAGCAGTAGCTAGCAATTCTGCTGGCAGGATCTAAGCCAGGGGGGTCAAACATGTTGCCTTGGGGTAGGGCTGGATTAACAATTACGCGAAGTAGGCACTGACCTATGGGCACCCACACCTTTAGGCTTTCTCCCCCAGTTTCCCCCCTGCCTGCAGCCCTCCCAGCCTGCATGCGCAGCCAGCAACTGAGCCACTCTTTGCCCAACTTGCTGCTGGCATAGTTTCCATGTTTGCCTCTCTCCTGCAGTTTTGTTAAAGGGGCTTTTGGGAAAGTGCCTGTAGGCTGCCGGTGGAATGGCAAGTCTGTTTAAGTCTTAGAACAGTAATATTTTAAAAATATCCAGAATTGTAGCTCTGTAATTTTACTTCCGACTCCCAATTTCATTGACAAAGAGAAATAAATGAATCAAAGAGAATTGAAATGAATTTCTGCATTTTCAAAGATATCACAAATTAATCCTGTATTTTAAGAACATTAATTTGTTTGTTTTTTTGGTTTAAATTCAGTAATTTAAAATTGTGGTTGTAAAGCACCCAAAGCATGTTAAGCACACAAGTGCACTGCTTTTACCTGCAAGGTAAATGTGTGTGCGAAGTTCTGGAATGCAAATCAGATCTGGCATCTTGGCCTTCACAAACTGCAGAAGAAATGGAAAACTGTTCCTGCAGTACTGCTTCATATTGCAGCTGGCAAGCTGAATCATAAATGCAGGCAGAGCAGTTATTTCTTCAGCTAGTTCAAGAGCGCTTCTACTGTTTCTTTGTGTGGGCTAGGTCTTAGTGGGAATTCGCTTGATCTGTCTTTGAGAGATCAGTAGAAAACTGAGAGGCATTTTAATAGATATACTGTTTCCTATTTTCATGCTTTTCATTTCTAACTCTTCATTTTTACAAGCTGCAATTTTGGATGAAAAAATAGGTATATTTTTTTAAAAAGACCCAAACAATTTTTAGTCTATATCACATCTGCCTTAAACAAAGGATTCTTTATACATAACAATAATTAGTTTAAATCATATCCAGCTTTTCAAAATTTTCTTGTTTGTCGCTAATAATTCTAATGCAATCATTCTAATGCAACAGAACTCCAAAGTTTCCTAAGACATGAAAAAAATTAACCATTAGTTTTCCAGAAATTGTTAATTGCAACTGTACAGTCATGTTTAAACTTTCCAGTTCTTAATATAACTCAGCCTTACAACAACTAGTAGATTTTATTAATTCTTGAGAACATGCCAGTTCTGCATGTTTATGAAATTAAAACAAAATTCCAGTTGTTTACCCTGTAGCCAGGCTTCTCTGCTCACATCAGACAAGGCCAGCCCTGTTTAACTTGACTGTTTCACCTTAGAAGTTTTTAAAATGACAATATATTCTATGTTAAAAGTAATAACTTGAATTCGTTAAACTGATTTTAGATGTATCAAGGTGATGAAGGAATATAGAATAAACAATTAAAAAAAAGTCTATTTTGACCTGCATGGTTTTGAGTACCTTGCAGCATCTGGGAAGAATGGGGTGGACACCATGGAACACCATTTGGATTTTGCATCCAGTTGTTTTTCTGTCAAGTTACAGCTGACTTGACAACCCTGTAGGGTTTTCAAGGCAAGAGACATTCATTGCCTAACTCTGTATCCCACACCTGGCATTCCTTGGTGATCTGCCATCCACATACTGACCAGGGTTAGCCCTGCTTAGCTTCCAAGATCTGATGACATTGGGCTAGCCTGGGCAATCCAGGTGAGGGTTGGATTTTGCCTACTAGGTACCAAAATACATTTCACTAGTCCCAACCACAGTTATACTGTTGACCAGGTTGACTCACCCACTGGGCAAATTAGGCATTTGCCTCGGGCACTGGGAGGGGGAGCACTGAATCGGGCTTCCCCCTCCCGGTACCCCATTCAAATGCCTAATTCACTGCCCCTTCGCACGCTCAGAGGAGCTACACCAGCCTCCCCTTACCTGCTTTGATGTAGGCATTTCAGTAAAGCATTCTCTTGGGAGTGCACAATGCAATGAGGCTTTGCTCCTCCTCCCTTCGAATGGAGGGGGGAGTGAAGCCTCATTGCGTCATGCGCTCTCTAGAGAGACGCTTTACTGAGATGCCCTCTTTGAAGCGACTGGGTAAGGTACTTTGGCTTCTAAAGTGTTTCAAGTTTGCTTGGCTAATGGGTTTTATTTTTATTTTAGCAGCAGCCTTTTGGAAAATGTAAACAACTTAAACTATGCTTCTAGAAGAAAACAAGACAGCTAGAAAATGTCTTGGTTTTTTTAAATTAGCATTTAGTTATGGGTTTTTTCATTTTAGGATGCCATGAAAAGCAGTGCTGAGTGATATGAAACGTGCTTGCACTCTATTTATTTCAGTAGAAGGAGCTTGAAAAATTACATCTTTTATCTCAGTGTCCTGGCATGAAAATGTCTGGCTCTGCCCATCTACTGATAAAAATACTGCATTAGGAGAATAATTACGTTTTCCTCCTAATATATAATATTATATATAATGTATATAGTGTGCATATAATGGTATCATTATGGCCACTACCTAGTGTTCAGTTGCACATTTTCAACTTAATTCTATTGTTTTCACCTATATAAACTCATGAGACTGTAGCCACAACATTTATAGGTGGAATAAATTAATTATTTGGTAAAGTAGACATACGACATGGATATAAAAGGTTGCAACAGTGCCATCCTAAGCACAATTACATTCTCCAAAACCCAGTGACTCCAGTGGATTTAGAAGGGCGTATTTTTTGTCAGCTAGATCCAAGCCAGGTTGCACATGTCCATTCTCAGGTCAGTTTCTCCATTTGATTCAGTGGAAGCTCTATATACACGAAGTCATGCATGTCCCCGGCTGCCCATCCAGTGCAACAAACTGTGAAGCTCCACATGCACAGTGGAATCCTCCCCCCCCCCCCAAGAGATTTCTGGTATGAGGGGAACAATTGTTTGAATAATAGCTCTTATTTACAAGCATTATTGTATGTAATTTGTTATATCACTACATAAATACTATGCCACATTTATTCAGTCTCTTTCACAGACCAATTGACTTGAGGAATTAAAAATTGACTAGATAAGATATGCTAAATGTGTAAGACATTTCACATTGTTTACCTATAAAAATATTATTTACTGTGTATACAACACTTAAGTGCTTTACGCATATATGTTCTGCAAAGGTGTTTTCCTGAAGCAAGATATTCCTTTTCAAAGGAAAATAGAGGTAGGACAATAGAACATTACTTAAATGAGGAAGAGGAGCTTCAAATCCTAAATATCTTTCTCGCTATGTTTAACTGTCTTACCTTGCCTTACCTTAAATGTGCTATTTACTTATTTCACTTTACTTTCTAACCCACTTTCCTCAAAGCTGACTCAGAGCAGGTGACAACAATTCATAACTATACAATAAAACCTTCTAAAATACAGCATAAGTTAATAAATAACAGTAAGATTGATTTCTCACTAGGCTCGTGTCAGTCTCAGAGTCCCCCCCCCCCCCATTTCTTTCAGATTTCACACAAACTGATGTGGAGCTGCAACTTGCCCTGCCTCTTTCTCATGGCAAGCAGACACCGGTTTTCAGAGGATCTTGCTTGCCATGGGAAAGAGACGGGGCAAGTTGCAGCCCTGTGGCAGTTTGTGTGAAATCGGACAGAAGCACTGGAGGAAAAAGGGCTTTGAGACCGGAACAAGCCTAGTGAGAAATCAGTTTAATCATAACAATAACTCCTTTACTTTCTTTGTCCACACCCTGCTACTTGTTTTGAGTAAAGGAAAGTAATAGTCTTTGTGATTTTTCAGCCTAAGTTTCAGCTGAGAAATGCATGACAGCATGCCAATTGAGGAGGAATACTCTGAGCACAAGTTCAGCCCAGATGTCCCTCTCACAAACCCGGACACACCTCTGCAGTTATGATTGGATCCCACAACTGAGCTAAGCAAAAAAACAGTTAGTTCAGGAGGGTTCCTGCGGTTCTTGGAGGTTTCTAGTTGGGAAGTTCTGTACTTTGCTATTCATGTACAGATCATAAAGGGGTAATTTTGCAGATGCTTCTAGCCCACTCCACCCCTCTGAACATATGCTACTTGGTTCTTCCATTCCACCCCTCTGAACATATGCTACTTGGTTCTTCCATTACAAAGCCAGTCTCCCCCACTCCAGGCCTGTAGCCTCTTTTATAAAAATTTCATTACCACAAACAGTGTGCTACTGATATAGTCCTATGGTCAGTGGCCCATTTTCTGAGAATCAAAGAGGGCATTATAGCCTGTTTTTACTGAAGTAATTTCTTTGGGTGGGTCATAATTTAATTTGCGATTTATACCCTGCCCTATCCCGCAAAGCATAAAACACAAAACATTACAAAAACAATAAATCAAATATATCAAATTAAATGCAGTGAATTTAAGATATCTCATAAATATAATACATACAGAATAAAATAAGAAAATCATAAGCCAAAAGTTTGCTGTGAAACACAAAAAAGAAGAAACTTTGCAAATCTTCCTCCACATGGAAGCTCTTCAAATTAGAGAAGGAATCAGAACCAACTTCCTTTACGTTCCTCTTGGTGAACAGGCTGGGTGATCCTAGAAGTTTCTCCTTGGAATAGGGACAGACTTCCTATTCCCATGTGAGTGCTCTTGAATGGCATCCACATTTTGCTATCTGTTGTGATTTGAGAGGATGACAGTGGGCCTTTTTGGTTCTGGCATTCTAGAATATGTGCAAAATAAGCTTTGGAAGGCTCTCCACAGCTTTTCATGAGTCTCATTGTATGACTGGGAGGCACATGAATCAGCAACCTTGTGGAAGAGAAAATTCAGCAAAATTATCTGTGTTCTGCAGCTCTTGACTTTGTGGGCCAAGTAGTCTGTTCTCTTTTATTTCCTGCTCTTTTGAGATAACTTAAGCCATTTCCACCACATCTCTTCTTCAGATCACCTTCTTGGCTACCTTTTTGCAAGGGACAAATTGTAAATAGATTGTATTTTCTACCTAAGTGTTTTTCTGATCTGATTATTCCTCATGTTGACTTAACTGAAGGAATATGGACCCAGTGAATTGGGTAGAGTTGGCAGGTCCAGCTGAGGAAATATCTGGGGACTTTGAGGTAGAGCCAGGACACTTTGGAGGTGGAGCCAGGAGCAAAGTTGTGACAAGTGCAATTGTACTCCAAAGGAAGTTCTGGCCATCACATTGAAAAGGACCACACTCCTTTAAATGCCCTCCTTCATTGGAAATAATGGAGGATGGGGGCACTTTCTTTTGGGGCTCATAGAATTGGACCCCCTGGCCCAATCTTTTTGAAACTTTGGGAAGGGGTTGTTAGGAGAGGTACCAGATGCTGTGTTGAAAATGTGCTGCCTCTACCTAAAAAACTAAAAAACAAGAAAACCAAACCTCCTCCTCGATCCCCAGATACCCATGGATTGATTCTCTATTATACCCTATGGGGATAATGGAGTGCCCAGCAGACATTCAACCCCCCCCCCTTTCAGATAACCCTGAAGCAGGGGGAGAGACTCCAAAACAGGGGATCCTTTGCCCCCAATCGGGAATTGGCAACCCTAGAATTGGACTGCTGTCTTGAAATATTAGATTATACACCAGGGGTGGCCAAACTGTGGCTCGGGAGCCACATGTGACCTTTTCACACATATTGTGTGGCTCTCAAAGCCCTCATTGGCCAGCAGCTTGGAGAATGCATTTAAAGTTAAAGTTGCTTTCTTTCCACCTGCACCCCACATATCTATTTTCCTTCCTACCTACCTACATCTGACGTTCATGTTTTGCGACTCTCCTGTTATACACAGAATCATTTTCCTGAATGATTGACAAGTCTCAAATAGTTCTCAAGAATTTCTCAAGACCACCTGACAACAGAGAGGACTCAAGCCTAACTCAGAGATATTCAGAACAAGACCTTCTCATCTTATGGCCTTCATGGTCTTATTCACTGAGTCTGCTTAACAAATATGTGCAAATTCTTTTAGATAGTATTTGTTTGAATACTGTCATTTAGTATTTGTCTGAGTACTGTCAGGCTGTAATATGCTCTCTTGTTATGTAATGTAGTACTATCATGCAAGAAGATGTGTGTTGGTATGTTGAAAGATTGTTTAAAGGGGTAGAAAACTCCAGCTCTTCCAATGCATAATTTCCTTATGTGAAGACTCAGTATCATTTTACTAGCTTTTATTTCTAACCTCAAAAGATGTGGTGTTTTAACTTTTTTAAAAAATAGTAATTGTTTTATGTACATTGTCGGCTGCCTTGAGTTCCATGAGGTAGAAAGATGGCTAATGAATATTTTAAATAAATAATACATTTCCTTAATTAAATGGTCTTCACCCAGAAGGTTCTTTACACTTTGTTCTTTCTACAGCTTTCCATAAAGATAATTTTTTCTAAATTTCATCTCTTGTCTTAAACTACTCAGAGATGCCTTGGTTTTGCCATCTTTTCCCTTCAACCACTTGCATGTCTTAAGGCTGAGCCAGACAATATACAGGAATTAGGGTTTGTAGAATCTTTCGGGATCAAGTGCCGTGTTCTACTGGAGAAAGTTTTCCTTCCAAACGTTTCGTTCTCAGCTGCGGAGAACATCCTCAGTGGCGTTGCAGCCGGAGCAGGCGCTCAGACCTTCTTGGCTGCTGTGCATTGCACAGGCAGGCTAACTAGGTGGTTTGCACAGCAGCCAAGAAAGTCTGAGCGCCTGCTCCGGCTGCAACGCCACTGAGGATGTTCTCCGCAGCTGAGAACGAAACATCTGGAAGGAAAACTTTCTCCAGTAGAACACGGCACTTGATCCCGAAAGATTCTACAAACCCTAATGATGTTACCAGCCGTAAAAACCTGAAATCTTTGATAATATACAGGAAGTTCCACATCAGAAGCTCACAACATTTTTGAAAACCACTTACCAGATACACTAGGCTCCAGCTTTGATCAGGATTATGGTGTGATGGAGAGGGATGGATTTAGGTCTTCAACCACACAGTGTTTTCACAATCTAAAACAGGAGCTACCTTTTCCCCATCGAGAGAGCTTTTATACTGGCATCAGAGAGAGCACCAAAGCTTCAGGGGGAGCTCTTGGAGTTTTCTGGTTTCACCAGGGCTAAGGTTCCCAAGGCTTCCTCAGTGAATTAAGGGTAGTATCAGTTTTGCTTTCCAGCCATCTGCTCTCTGAGTTCGTTCTGGAGTTGTTGTCATGTAGAGCAGTCAAAGGGGCTAATCCTTAGCCTTTAACTAGGGTGAGGTGCCTAGTGAAAGTATGAGAATTTGTCCCAAGCAGTTGCTGTACAAATCAGTTCTTTGTTGGCTGGTGTTACCTTTGGTCACAGTGTCCTTCAAAAGGCTTTGGGCCCATAGACTCTTGCATATCTGTAATCTGTTTCTCACTCTCCTGGACTCTAAACCCAAACAACATTATGTTGTATGCTAATTTGCTGCTCACTCTCTGCCTATATGTACAGACTGGTAGCTTCCATTCCACTGTATCTGAAGAAGTGTTTGTACACATGAAAGCTTACACTACTTCTGCTCTCTAGAATCCATTTTTGAAATATAGCCACAAAGGAAATTCACCAGATAAGACAAAATGTTCCTCTTATCTCAGTAATCCTTATAGTAGCTCTGTATGCCAGTTTTACATCTTCATTATAGGTGAGAGCTTCAGGTTGGGAGAAAAATGGTTTATCTAAGAACAGTCAGCTGAGTTTGTGGGTGCTGTGAAATTAACAGTGCATTTTTCAGAACAGCACTGAAACATCAACCAGTATGTTAATACTATCTTTGTGTGTCAATATTGTTCCTTGTTTAATAGTCATACTGAAGCCTACTGAGAGAGCACCGTGTTGTTGAACATAACATTCGCTGTTTCATTTCCTTGATTCTGCATAATAAAGTTGTGGCTGACTGATTTCTCACTACTGTTGCTCTGCCCCCAGGCTTCTATTTTCTCCAGCACCATGCCTGGCGCTAGAGGTGCCTGCTCCCTAGGCCGGACTGTGGTCCTCTGCCCCCCCCCAAGTTTATTTATTGCGTGTGAAGCGCGTGTGCTGGTGACATCACATGATGTCACTTTCACCCCTCTGACTTTGCTGAGGCCTTCCAAGCCTCAGGAGACCCTGGCAAAGTCTGGAAGGGCAGCGGGCTCCGCCCCACCTCCAGTGGGGAAGGGCCTCCAGCGCCGTTTGCAGGGGAAAGAATTGAGCGGGGGAAAGAGCCAGTGTAGGGACTCCTCTTCACTTTCGGGCTGCCTTTCCTGCAAGGGAGCCCAAGAGTGAAGCTGAGCTGCCTCTTTCTTCTTCCCGAGTTTCAGGCGGGGGAAAGAGACAGAGCTGCACCGGCTGGTGTGTGGGGAGGGGGTGCCCTTGCGGCACCCTGTAGGCCATGCAGCACCCTTGGCAGCCACCTACATGGCCGACTCCCACACGCCAGGCCTGCCCAGCACTAGTACTCAGTTTCCCACCATTTGTTCTGTGGGTGCATTTTGACGTTCTGTGGGCACATTCCTCTGGTTCCCCTTGCAGCTCTGCGATGCTGTCTTTTAAGGATTAAGAAACCACAAGGGTAACTGGAGGGAGCCTCCTGTCAAAATACACCCACAGAGCAACTGGTAGGAAATTGATCACTTGCTGGGTGGGGTGGGGTGGGCAGAAGCCTGGAAGTGAAGCAACGGTGGTGAGAAATTGGTAGCTGAATTTTGCAGATCATATAATACCTGAAATGGCTCACTGCTTAAAGACAGAATGAGCCATAATGGACAAAATGTGGTAATTAGTTAAGGACAGAGTTCAAGTTTGCAAGTCTATGCACCAGATTTTTTCAGCATTTGTTCAGCTATCCATTTGGTTGCTGTTCCTTTTAAGGCAGTTTCAGGGGAAGAGAGGATTTACTACTTCATGAGTAAATTGGGTAGCATATGCTAGATATGCTAAAGCTTTGCAAGAGACATTCTGGTCTGTCACTACAAAGCTGTATTGTGGTATTTTCCTAAGTTTGAATTATTTAATTTAAACAGAAACAGACAGCAGAAAGCTCAAGACTGTGGATATTAATTATGAATCTGTTCCTACTTGTGAAATCACAGATCTTTTAAACTATGTATTGTTAAGTGACTTAGTTTTTAAATTATTCTGGAGTGGGAATGTGGATTGCAATAGTAGATAAAAGAAGAACATAGTGGATGTAATCACATATAACAAGTGTGTTCACTTCCTGTTACTTTGAATTTTGTAATTCACTTGTGGTTCCTTTCTGACAGAAGATAAAATGGGTTACTGCAATACACATGTGTGAAGATGAGATACTTAGCTTGTTGACATCTTCCTACTTGCCTTCTACTTTCCTTTCTGATCACCTCTGGTCTGCCACATTAAATAGGCAGAAAAGTCAACATTGGCAACTTTCTTGGCAGGCAGGTTGAACAGTGGCTTAAAAAAACCCCTCAGTCCAATTTTAGGTTGGGATTTGGGATGGGGGTGGGGGGGGGTGATGAAGCTGTAGAAAACTGCTGCACCTTCCAAATTCTGGAGCAGGTAACATGTAGTGGTCTCAGAAACACAGCTTGTATAGTTAGTACCTGTGTAGAAGGATGGATTGCAAATGCTAAGACCCACCTGATATCGTTTTTATAATTTTTATTGATTTTAACTATAAAAAGAAAAGCATAAGCATAGATACAGAAACATTAAAGAGGAGGAGGTGTGGATACAGAGTGGGAGACCAGAAACAAAGAAAAATGCAAATATATCAGTTACATTTCTACCTCCAAATGAAATATCCAATTCTTTCTACCTGCAAGTATTAAATTTTCCCCTTATATTTTACCATCTTTCTCTTTCATTATACACTTTTTACTAAACTATTACTTAAAATACAAGTCTAAACTATTCTTCTTCAGCACATATAAGTATAAAAAAGTCAGAAGTCTCAGCACAGAACGAACTGGCTAAGCTTAACCATATTAAAAATACAGACTAACTTGTTATTTTAACAATGTTGTCATTAAAATGAGCATAAGAAACAAATATCTTTATCCTTCTAACTTACTTATTTCAAACGGAAAGAAAGAAAAAATCAGATTTAAGATATCAAAAAACCTATAGAGAAAAAAAGTAATAAGCAGAAAAAAACATAGTAATTTATCTGCCTCAGTATAAACAATTTCTCCAAACAAACATATTAAGAGCAGATCTACCAGATTACAGAATAATTGTGTTGTCTGACTTCTTAAAATTGATCCAAGTTAACTATTTATTTATATAAAATTCTTTTCAAAACTTTTCAGTCCTTTCGCTCTTACATCCATATTGCTCTAGGAGGAACAACTTAACATGACCCAAAAATCTCACTTGGCCTTTTAAAATCGCTTGTCAGTTCTTGTTGAGAATTCCATATCCAATTACCCACAGAGAGGGAAACAGTTCAAAGACCCTTCTTCCTGAAAGTTTTCCATGCCTTGATTTTTTTGCTGAGATGCAGCCATCCCTCTCGGTAAAAATAGTGAGGATCCCAAGCCGCTTGTTACTCTCAGAAAACTTCAGTCAGTCTCGATTTCCGGCCCTTTTTAACTGCGCAATAAGGTTCCATTTTGGTTTTCTTCTGTTCGTTTCCCAGCGGATCACTCTCCATTTTCAATTCCACAGGCGTCACCGAGATCTCTTTAACACTCTGCTCATGTAGATTTGAGATTTTGCTAGCTTTCAACATAAAAGATCCCATTTGCTTTTTTTATCAGCTCTGATAGTGAACCAAGATCTTGCTTTAGAGAAGTTATGGCAACCATTATATCTTTTTTTATAAAACATTTCGCTTGGTAATGCCATTTTTCTCTACCATATAACTCAGTCTATTAATCCAGGTTGAAAAGTAACTCAGAGACCCAGTTAGTCTGTCTCTCCAAATCTCCTCCAGCTCTGTGTTGATTGTTGCCATTTCAGTTGCACTCAGGCTGCAAAGACAAATCTCTCTAAAATATATCTTGTTTTTGTTCAGACCATTTTATAGCCAGATAAGTCTCATTAACACATATTCAATTATAATCTGGGTCGATTTGAGTACCTATATTCCATCTAATTCAAATTGTTGCCAATGCTCAAAGTAGTTCTTTGTCTTTTCGAAGCCGCATTCCCGGGAAAGGGGGGGATCCACCTCTTTCCCTTCCTTTGAACTGTCCTGTTTGTTGTTATGTAAAATGACCCATTAGCCAGTGGTAATGAAAACAAACTTACATGTTGAGTAGAATTGCCGTGCTTGAGGTAAGAAAGCAATGCATCAGAAGCTTTCTTACCTCAAGCACGTCAGAGCAAGCGGTCGGGTGTTCACCTCTTACTGCCATAATGGCGATCATGGCAGCGGACCTTTGGAGCATACAAGAAGGACAGGAACAGCTGCCGCTATGCCCCCTGCTTCTTGCAAAGCCCCGTGCCAAAAGGAAACCCCTTCAGGGTCTCCCTGGAGATGCCACGTCTGTGGCACCTCTCCAACTGCCTGATTCAGGGTGGCCACTGGACAAGCTCCGCGGACCCCTACTCAAGCTCATGGGGAGGGATGGTGGCTCAGTGGTAGAGCATCTGCTTGTGAAGCAGAAGGTCCCAGGTTCAATCCCTGGCATCTCCAAAAAAGGGTCCAGGCAAATAGGCGTGAAAAACCTCAGCTTGAGACCCTGGAGAGCCGCTGCCAGTCTGAGAAGACAATACTGACTTTGATGGACCAAGTGTCTGATTCAGTATAAGGCAGCTTCATATGTTCATAACCTGGAAGTTTCTCTGGCCCACCTGATATCAACGTATTGAATGTCATGTTAGAATTAACATTCTCTCTATAGAAATCACAATATAAATTTGCTAAATAAATATTGTGTAGGGCTGATCTGCGAATTGATCTGTCTTCTGATTTTGAGAGGTAAATTACATGGATTCGGAATGTCTTTGACATTCATTACCTCTTTTCACAAGATGTTTGATATATGAAATGTTCATTTACAAGTGGGCTAATCATCTACAGAGAAAGGCCTCATCCCTTGTTCCTGTTTAAGTAATTGTCTGCGAAGACCTGACCTGTTATTGTTTTTGAAGTTATCATTGTCTGGATTCTACCAGTAAACCCATCACCATCTAATGTCTGTGGACGTATCTCTACACTGGATGCTCTTGACAGGTGAAAGGAAACTGTTCTCTGCCCACAGGCATAGAGGTGCAAAGCAAAAGACTTGTACCTCACTCAGGATGTTCACTTCAGTTTTTCAGTGAATTTCTCCATAAGTCTGTATGTGCAAAGACTTTTTTTGTCCTTCTCTACCACTTAGTTTCTGAGACATAAGCCAGTCTTATATCCAGTCTCCTTCTATTGTTACCTAAGTATTTTTTTCTCAAAAAATTCAAACTTTATTTGGCAAAATTCAGATCATTACAAAGTTACATGAAATGCGATGTACATATCATCATAGAATTAATAATACAAAAACAATAGCTTAACTCTGCTATATTACATTAGTTCATAAAACCAAATCATCAACAAATAATTAATTAAATAAACAAGAACCAAAAATAAAAGAGCTTGCATTAAAAGGGGTTTGTTGGAACAATGTCTATTTCCATCAAAAGAAACTAACGAAAACCAAATGGTTACCTATGTATTTGACACTTGGGGAAAAAATACTAGTAGAGCACCTTGATGATACAGTGTTATTTTGTATGGGCCTGAGAAGTTTGGTTTCTTGACTTCTCTTGACAAGTAGTGGTGGTTTATTGACTTCTCTTGACAAGTAGTGGTGGTTTATTGCCTTATCTGCCTTCAGCAATTTGTTACCAAAGCACGTAAGTGGAAATGGCTCAGACTGCCATTTTAAAGCATCACAGAATTTGCAGGCTGTAGGATCTAAATTGTGTAGGCCATTTCTACTAACCTAGAGAAGAAACATGTAAATCATCCATGCTTAGATAACCATTTTAGTTTTTTAAAAAAACTTAGCAGCAAAGCTCTCAAAGATGAGGAAATTTCGATCAATGCGTACTTTTGACAGTTCTGTTTCTCAGTGGAGCATAAAACCACATTGGAGCAAAATATCAGGGCATTTATTTATAAATAAAAAGTGGTAGAACTATGGTATTTTATCTCACTGAAATTAATTCAGCTGTAGTTTACCATCCTCAAAATCTGCTCCACTGTATCATCAAGGCTTCTGTGTAGAACAGGTTTTTATGTAATCTGGGAGATAAACTGGGATTGCTGTGCAAAACCCAGGCAATTCTGTAACACATTCTGTGTTTGACATCTTGCCTATTGTGAATACAACTAGATCCTAGTTCCAGATTAAATATTTAGATATATTCTGTGCTATATAAAAGAATGTTTTCTTTACCTGAAAAATAAAACTTCTGAGAAATTGGCAAGAAAGACTTTCTAGCTGGTACTGATAAAATAAGCTGGAAAGTACATAGTTTCTTTTCTTCTATTTTTTAAAATGATTTTGACATTTTGGAAAACATTGGGCCTGTTGCATTAAATAATATATTTGAGGACATAAAAATGATCTTGACATTTTGGAAAGCACTGGACCTGTGCATTAAATAATACATCCGAGGACATACATTTTATAGCAAGTACGGTATATACTTTTGAGAATCTACAAAAATTCTCTTTTTACAAGTGTTCTTTTTAAGAATGTAGTTTGAAGTTTGAATATTTCTAGTTTGGTTTTGGATCAAAAACTGCCTTAGTTGTACCTTTACTATAGAGGAAAGAAATTGGGGAAGCCCAGTTCTGATTCTTCTGGACTTCTTTTGTGGCATTTCATGTCCTTGGCCATAGTATCCTTCTGGATTGTTGGCTAGAATGGGCATTGGGGGCATCATACTTGGGTGGTTCCATTCCAGTGTAGCTCATGGGTCCCAGAAGATATTGCTTAGAGAACTGCTGCTGTGTCAGGAAGGTCCCGCAAGGCACCGTTCTGTCCTCTATATTGTTTAAGGTTGCCATGAAACTGCAAGACTAGGGTCAAGTGATTTGACATAAACTTTGTTGGTATCTACTCTGTTTTCCCATAAGTTGGGTGAGATAGTTGATGTGATGTCTTGAAGTAGTAACGGGCTGGATAAAAACCAGTTAACTAACGTTCAGAGCATGGAGGCTGAAGCACACAGTACATAATGTATTTGCCAGTTGTGGTTGGCTTGTGCATGCTGCCTCACTGTATCTTGACCACAGTTATCCATGTTCTGATCACACCTAGGTTAGGGTACTGTAAAGTGCTCTAAATGTGGTTGCCTTTGAAGCTTAAGTTGGTAGAGTTGATTTGCAGCAGCAAGATGGTTGGTTGGCATAAGCATAGTGAATACAATATTTGAGTCTTAAATGAACTACTCTGGCTGCTGATTCATTTCAAGGTACAATTCTTAGTGTTGGTCATTGCTTGTAAAACCCTAAACAGCTTCAGACCAAGATACCTAAAGGACTATCTGCTCCCCTGTTTGTCTGCTCATCAATTAAATTGATTATGGAGGCCCTACTCTATTTGTCTCAAATATGTAAGGCAACGTGGCCATCAAATATGGGCCTTTTCCCATCATGGCCCTACTCTATTTGTCTCAAATATGTAAGGCAATGTGGCCATCAAATATGGGCCTTTTCCCATCATGGCACCAGAAATCCTCCTGCCCAGAGTCATTAGCCTGGTGCCAAACTTAAATGTTAAAAGTCTATTTCTTGATCCAGGCTCTCCCTGCCCCTCGCCCCCCCGGACCCTCTTGAATATTAAAACCACCCTTGGTTGTGTTATATGATATTTTCTTATATGAACCTTTGCATTTTAAAAATTTCTGCTGTTGGCCTCTTTATTTTAATATAGTTGTGGATTTTACTGATGATGTCCAAGGAGGAGTTGGCAGTGGAAGATAAAGCCCCCCCCTTTTCTTCCTGTTCTCCCTCTGCCAAGCCTCTTCCTGCACCACCTAGCTTCCTGCACCACCTTGGATCTGAGGTTTTTCCCCTCCAGCCCAGCACAAACAGGTGACCTGCAGCACCAGCAGCTTGGAGCACATTTTCCATTAGTTCTCCTGAACTTTCTGTCCTGAGCCTTTGGCCACTGAGAAAACACCAACCAGGGGGGTGGGTGAGAGAGAAAGCAGCAATGAGAGGGTAGGGATAGAACAAGATAAGAAAAAAGTAAAGGGGAGAATAATAGGATATCCCCTCTCCTTCAAATTCTCATAGGTCCCGTCTTGTTATATATTATTGTGAACTTTTGGGCATTGCCTGGTGTTTTTTTTTTTTTTTAAATACAGTGTCTTTGCATATGTAAACTGTTGTTGATAGTAAACTTAAATGTAGAATCTGGGGCATGTCATCATAATGTTGGATTGTCAGTTAATAGGTGAGGTTATTTTTTTAATATAATGTTCTTCTGTATCTCACTCAAATCTTATTGCACTTCCAGAATTCTGCTCAGTTCTAGAAGTTACCAAAGTCATTGATGTAACATTTATGTAGTGAAAGAAACTGCACAAACAAAAGAAGAAAATATATTTTCAGACTTTTGGTTTAAGTAGGGTTGCCAGGTCTTTGTTGGAGACTTTGGGGGTGGATCTGGGAGAGGGCAGGGCTTGAGAAAGGGAGGGGCCTGAGCCATAAAGTCCACCTTTCAAAGCAGCTGTTTTCTCCAGGGGAGATGATCTCTGCCAGCTGGAGATCAGTTGTAAAAGTAGGAAATCTCCAGACCCCACCTAGAGGCTGGCAACCCTACGTTTAAGAACTTGAGCTTAAATATACTGTTAGGTCTGGTTTCTGAAGTTATGGCCCCAGATTCCTTGGCGGAAGTGATATTGCTTCTGCTCTTTTTTAAGCAATACAAATAGTTGGTTTTTTTTTTTTAAAACACCTAGTTAATTTTGGATTTTGGTGCTTGTCACTACTATTATAAGCACTTTTGTCATTCATACACAGTCTGCTTTTGTAAATGGGGAATGGTATGACTATGGAAACTGAATAAAATATAGTGAAATATTTGGGCTGGGTCCAGTCATTTTTTTTGCTAGTGAGAAAAGAGTTCTGTGTCTTCTCTAAAAATTCTATGGTAAGAATCATGGGACCTGCGTGTAGAAAAACAGTTTGAAATAGATGTTGTAGTATGGAGGAGAATTGGGAAAGAGTGATTGAAAATGCTGTGTGAAACCCTCCTGAGTTCCAGAACCTGTACTGATAGTAGTGTTGATGTACAAGAAGCCAGATGTCACATGATACATTATATCAAATATGCAATGTTTTAGAAACTTACCAGCTGATAATAATTGTTCTTCCTTCTGCAGCTTCTCTACAAAAATGCCTAATGGGAGGATCCTCCATTTTCACCCTTCAATTCTCCATTTTGGAATGCAGTGAGTATACACTTCCAAAATGCAGGAAAGATTATCACCTTGTCTTGGCAGTTTTTTTCCTCAAAGCAATCTTTTAGCCCCTTCTTTCATCTTGTAGTGATCATGGTAAACATTGTTTCCCCTTCTTTGTTGCTTGGCAACTTAAGAATTAACATTGGATATCCATATTATCAAACAGATTTTCCTGTCTGTATAGATGAATTAGTAGTATGAGTAACAGTATGAATTTTATAGAAGAAAGTTCACATGTGCTGCTAAAACTTGGGTTGGTGCTATGAGAATAAACCTAGTAAAAGTCTTGAGTTTGAGTTTCCTGTCCTTCTTCCTCTTGCTGTTGGTTACTTTCTGGCTTTTCAACAAGCCAGTCTGCTATTACACAATATGTGCTCGTCCTACAAATCCCAGTTTTTAGAGTAAGTGGAAGCCATAGTTTACTGGCTCAGATATAATGGCAAACTATGTTTTCTCAAAATCAGGAATGAAAACCAAGAATTAATGAACTAGCTTGCAGTATGCATCATGAAATTAGGGGCAGGGAAGCACATCAGCTCAAGTTTCTATCATGCTCATTTATGTAGCATTAAAACATGGTTTAGTATTATGTCAGAATGAGACATTCAATTTACTTGCTTCAGTCTGTACGTTGGTTCCTGCCAACCATAATTTTGATTTCAGTAAGTTGACTGGTCTCAGGGGGTAATACAGGCTGCTAGACAAGACCTGACAATCATTGGGGGACTTAATAGTAGTAGGGGGCCCAGTGTGCCAATATGGTGTAGCTTAGCAGTTGGTCTTGTGTAGCGGCTAGAGTGTTGGATCTGCTTTCTGCCATGGAAGAAGCTTACTAGGAGCAGAAAGTCTCACCTGATGTTTCAGTGACATCCTGATGTGACTTCCCAGAAGTGAGACCCAGAAGTGACGTAGGCACGTCGGGGACGTTGGGTGATGCAAAAACTCTATGGTAGAACTAGTTTCTACTGTAGAGATTTTGCCCCCAAACCAGAGCATTGCACTGATGTCCCGATGTGCCAATGCCATGTCTGGATTATATTGAAGTCAAGCTTGGGACATGACTAAATTGTTGGGTGAAACTCCCTTTTTTTGCAGTTGGTTCCCCCCCTTCCAGCCAGCCACTCAGTGGCAGAGAGGTGGGACCCGGGAGCAGGGTACCCTTTGTCCTGTGGGGGGGGGTGCATCCCTGATAAAATGGAGGACAGGAGAACAATGCAAGCTGCTTAAGTCCCCATTGAGGTGAAAGCAAGAGTATAAATGAGGTAAATAGGTAAAGTACATTTTTAAGTAAGCATTTTCCTGATTTCTGAATCAAATTATAGGCTTGTGCACAGGGGAAAGGTTTTTTCCTCTGAAGTCTAGATTGCTTGCCTGCTTCAGATGATTTTTATTTAAATGTTAAAATGGAATCACGTATGGATGGATAACTGAATTTTGTCCTGATATTTCCAGTTTGTGTATGAGGTAAAAAGTATCAATCTGTATTTTTTTTATTGTCAGTAATACTTTCTCCACTTCCTTGTTTTCCCCTAGGTTATTGGGATTACCTAAAGCTAAAATTCTGTATGCTTACAACCCCAGTAAGGATAGTGAAGTTATAGTGAATTCAGTGTTTACAACTTCTAGGCATTTTTATGTGTCTCCTGTTTATGGCAGGGTGAGTACTATTAACCTTTTGGAAAATGTGCTGTGGCAGAGTGTCCATATTTCATGCTTTTTTTGGCCTAAGACATTCATTCTGTGGTTCCTAATTTACTGATCATTAGCTTGTTCTCTATCAACATGTGTCTTTCTACTAGGGCTGAGCCCAGTGTTTTCACATGAACACTTTTGGTATGAACAAAGGAGCTTTTGGGATCAGGCCTGCAAAAAGGCTCTTTGGGAAGTTCTGCCATCAGCTAAATGCATTATATTGGGATGGGGGTGCATTGGCATCTTTCTGCAGGGAGCCACTGCAAAACAAATTGCCAAAAAAATGTACATAGTGTGGCACCTTGCATCTATGAGGAGAGTAATGTATTAGTAGACAGGGTCATGATTGCTGGGATCGTTCTCTCTGCCATTAATATGGTTGCTTTACCAATAAAGGTGGTGGTGGTGGTTGTATGTAGTGTGATAAAATGCATGTGAAACAAACCTCCCACTTTGGCTCAGCCCTGCTATCTACCAAACTAAAATTAAAGCAGATGGACAAATATGAATTGAAACAAAGAATTTTTAGTTGCCTGTAACTCTGAAAGGAAGACTGTATTTTTATATCCACTTTCCTTTAATTCTACTGCATGTTGTAATACTATAGTACATTTTATATATATTGTAGAAATAAAAAGTCAAGTGTATTTGTCTTGAATTACTGTTCTGTGGGCACAGGATGAGATGTTTCTTATTGCTGACCTCTTATTACAAGGATGTTTTGGGACCACAGCCAAGTTTAAAACTTTTTTGTACAATATGGCTTTGACACATAAATATTTTCTCTTTTTTGCTAATTATTAGCCTATTTTTTCTATGAAAAGAAAAGGACTACCCTTTCAATGGTTTTGGGCAAAGGCTTATCAGAACATCAGTACCAGGGACAGGGAGATTTGTTTCAAAACCAGTAATGTGGAAGGGGTGTTCTTTTTAAAAGCACACTAGTAATGATATATGGCATAGCTTAAATTCCTTTTTAATAAAAGGAAAGTTAAACAACTTACATGTGACCTTATTAGAAATGTTATTATAACTGGTTGCAAACGCCAAATCCAAATGGCTTCACTTGGACATAATTAGTAGAAATTGGGATTGTTCACAGAACTGCCCATTAAAGTTACCTTGCTTAGGATGGTATTCTAAGAAGCCCATCCAAAACCCCGTATGTTAAATGATTTCCACATAGTTCTTGGCACGCTAGCCTTAACGCCGATTTTCAGCAAAGAAAGGAATCTGAATTGTCACTGATTGTAAGAATTGCTTCCAGGTGCTTTCCCTTCCTCTTGCTTTTTTTTTTTTTGCCAGAGAGAGACAGAGAATTCCATAACCTCTAGATTTACCGGCTTGCACTGCCATTGTCTCTGCCTTTGCTCTTCAAGGGAGAAAGAGCAGTCCCAATCAACTTGGAAAGGAAAAGGAAAGGGCCCTGTGCAAGCACCAGCCATTTCCAACTCTGGGGTGACGTTGCTTTCACAATGTTTTCACAGGAGAATTTTTGCCTTTCCCAGTCTTTTACACTTTCCCCCCAGCAAGCTGGGTACTCATTTTACCAACCTCGGAAAGATGGAAGGCTGAATCAACCTTGGGCCGGCTACCTGAATCCAACTTCCATCGGAATCGAACTCAGGTCATAAGCAGAGAGAGTTCAAGATCACAGTACTGCAGTACTGCTGCTTTATCACTCTGCGCCACGGGGCTGCTGTAATCAACTTGAGTGCTGTATAAATTTAGCACAATGCTGGTGATAGCTGCCCATCCTAGCTCTATCCCTGCCTACCATCTCATTTGGGGTGAGACACAGGGGAGTTTATGAAGGGGTAGGCACAGTCTAGTGGGAAAGAGATTGGGTGGCAATATCTTTTTTATTTATAAAGCTGTCATGAAAGCAATGCATCTATGTATATTGAACATCAGACACCTTTATTTTATCTGTAGGTGATTCCAGCAATGGGGAAAATTTATTTCAGAGTACTGTTTCTTCCAATTGAAGAAGGCAGTTTTGAAAGTTCATTATTTATAAATACCTCATCTCATGGAATATTTTCATATCAGGTAATTTTTTTTATTCATTGGCTTCAGACCTTAGAAGATACATGTTCTCAAATGATGTCACAGTAGTCAGAATAGGAAACTACCAGTAGTTCATGGCTACAAATAAATAAGGCTTGCAGAATGCATCACAATCCCCCTGGGGCTGAAGCCCCCTGAAGCACAATGATGTTTGTCATTCTGGGCTCTGCTGTGAGTCTTCATCATGTAGCAGCTGACAGAGTGAAGCTTCAGAAGTTTCTGTTTTCTGGAGACAGGACATTGTTTTACAGAAGTCCTTTCTGCGATTTTCATCCCTGAAGCATAAAGTGGTGATGCCAGAACTGAGAGATAGCTTCTTCATAGATTATAATGTGTGGTGACTAAGGCATAGCTGCAGTTCTGGCCCCTGTACAGAAAGGCCTGGATAGTATCTATTGGTTTTATAGTGGTATGAGACTGCCTGTAAACTTTGTGATGCTATATATTACTTGAAGTAGGGATGGAGGTACTTTGAAAAGCAGTCATTTAAATGGAAATTGTAGAAAGGGGAAGTTTGCCGAGGAGTGAATTATGTTCCAGGCACTATCTCTTGGTCCATTTATGGAGCTGTTTGTCACAGTTGTTTGATTTTAGTTACTAAGTAAATGTGCTTTAAGTGCTTCAAGTAGTCGAGTGTTATAAAACTCAGTTGTTCCAGTGATGTCAAGTACAATTTAATTGAAGTTGCACGGAGAGCCATGCACAGAGGTGCCTGAGAGACTAACATATAATTAGGGTTTCTCAAGACCACAGTCTTCTGATTTAGGACCGTTAGAGTCACTGCAGCACATACTTATTTCTCCACCATCTCACCAGAACTCTTTGCTTATGTATTCTTTTCATTGCTACTGAAGTGATTTTTTTGCATAAGATACGGCTACAACTCAATCACAGAAATAATATTTAAGGGCGCTACTTGTTCCAGTGCCTCTTTCATAGGCTTCCATCCCCCATTTTCTCCTCACCTCACTAATGGATATCCAGTCTTTCCCTTGTATCTGCTGCACCCTCACCCCTTTCTGGCACATTTAATGAATATAAAGATCTTGCCACGTTAGGGATTCATGAGGTTTTACTTCTTTTCATGTATTTTTCTTGATTTAATTCCAGCTGGCATGGTGAAGCCATTTGATACTGACTGGCTGAGCTGGAATGATAGTATGAAATAGATTGTTTGGAACAAGTATGGTCAAACTTACTTAATGTAAGAGCCACATAGAATAAATGTCAGATTTTGAGAGATGCAAGACATGAACATAAGATGTTCGAGAGCCTCAAGTCAGGAAGGAAGGAAGGAAGGAAAATAGGGGCAGGGAGGTAGAAGGTAGAAAGAAAGAAACTTTAAATGCACATGCTGTCAGCTGACTTGCCTTGGTGAAGTGATTTAAAAAGAGAAATGCCTTCTCTAAGTCGGTCAATAGGTTGGTGGGGATTCGAGAGTGTGAAAGAGCCATGTGACTCCTGAGCCATGGTTTGGCCACCCCGGGTCTAGGAATTAAATGAGTTGAGAAAATTGTCAGTTTGTTTTGGATTACAATCTCACAACAGGAAAGACAGGCAGGATAGTTCATCTGCCTTTGGGTTACCTTCTCTGTATGTATTCTGTGGAAAGACTCTTTGTGATGGTCACCTGAGGCAGCAGCCATACATGCCATATGCAGAATGATGCTCAACATCGTTGAACAGGAAAAGCTAGTATATGGAACCCTGGTAATCTTATTTAATGACATTTTTGACTTCACTCATCCTCAGCACAAACTGATTTTTAAGCAGTCTTTAGATGGCAGTTGGGAAAGGGAGAAGGCACTTCAGAAGGATTCCCTGGGAGCTGGATAAAGAATGGCTCTCTCAGGTCTAACTGGTTATTTAAGTAACCCTTACAGATGTCTAAATCCAAAGAATTTATAGATGCCTAAATTCAGAGAACTCCATACCACTGAAATGCACATTTTTAAAAAGAAAGCATTAAGTGTGAATACACTTGATTTCAACCCCTTTCCCCCCAGCAGCCTAAAATCATGTTACTCATTTATGAACTCCTCTGCATATTTTAATAAATTTTGTGTTTGTTGTTCAATTGATGGAAGGCCCAATGGACATTTCTTTGCACAGATCAGTTTTTCAGGCCTGATCTAAGTAAATGTGGAGGCAAAATGGTAATTAATTTTTTTAGAAGCCATATGTACAATATCTCTATAAGACTAACATAGCAGCCCCCCCCCCCTTTTTTTTGTTTGAGTCCTTGGTGGGGAGCTGGGAGCTTGGAGCTTGGGAAATACCCTGAATGTCTTCCCTGAAATATTCACATTATAGCAGTTATAATGATGAATATTTTATTCTCTTTACTCATTATTTTAGAGCATACTTGTTAAGTGCTAAAACATGGTGTTAACTTTTCATTAGAATTATTTATAACTAGTTAATGCCCTATTTTACACTAGGTCTTTGGAATGGGAACTTCAAGGACTGTTTCAGAAGAATCTAGAAAGCAGCTAGCAAATACATACTTACTGCTTCCACATATCAGCAGTATCCAGATCTCACAAACACTGGTACAGTATTTTAAAGTAAATATTCAGTAACATTTAGGAACTGTTTGTGGTTTTTGTTCTTCAAAAATAACTGCTTCAGCTTCCTGTACTATATTAAGCAAAGTGATGACAACAGTTTTTCATTGAACTTGTTGTGGTTTCTGAAGATTCTTTTAGGTGAAAGTTGGAGTTAACAGCAGCATTATTTACTTGTTACAAATAATTTGTATTTGAAGTATTGGCAGTTGAAGAAGTGATCTGATCTTCTCACATGCTTGTCAGTCCTGTGCAAGTATATTGCATAGTCAACCCATTAAAACTTCAATGTTGTATGCAAAGTTTATGTTGCATTTTTCTAGGGTAGTTGCCTTTTGTCCCCATATTGCTTCACAAATTTAGTTGCAGTTGCCATCTAGTACAGTTATTTCTTCTAGCTGCTGCCATAGATGTAGGCTTGTAGCAGCTAAGAGATAAATAATGTTGCTGGAGAACTGTGACTTCTCTGTGCTCTTGGTATTTTGCATAGATAAGTTTTATCCTTGAGGCAAACAATTAAGTTGTACCTAAGGAGTGATGTGTAATGGAATTTGAATTGATCTAGAATCCCTTGGTCACAAGGCCTTGTGTGTAGCTTTAGATATAGAATATCTGTACTCAGAGAACTAATTCAGTGTAGCTTCATTTGACTTGCTATTCTGCACCCCAGGTTAGTCTCTATGGGCTGCATAATTTTCTTTTACAGAGCTGTTGTGAAAGTGAAACTTATTTTTGTAAGCTGTTTCATAGCTTAAAAAAGTGGGACAGAAATACTTTAAGATAAATGTGTTTAAAAGAAATGAATGCAACTTGTTTTTCATTTATAGTTCTCCTAATACGTTACTTGCTGTTGGTAGATTCCAAAATTAGTTCATGATGTAAAGGGATCAGCGTGTTTAAACCAATTCTGCCCCAGTCAAGTAGAAAGCTGTGTTCTGGTTTGAACAGACATCAGAGCTGGTGGTATGCTAAAAACTTCCTCCTCCATTTGGTGAAGGGTTTAGCTATCTTTATTTTCGAATCACTTCTGCTTCTAAATTCAGCTATCCACTCCCACTGCTTTCTGCATCACTGTGCCTGCAGTCATGGCTAGGATGGTCCTATAATGTTAGATCATATTTTATGTATTCTGAATCAAGAGTGTATTCTGAAAAAAGGCTAGATGACTTTTTCTCCAGTAACACTTGTTTGGTCTTTTTAAAAATTGACATTGTACAGAATGTTATGCTTATTTGCAAGCATTTTTATGGAATATAAAGAGAAAATATACCAGAAAAGTGCTACTTTAACTTGGAAACTTCATCAGTTCTGTATGACACGGTAGGAGGAAGAGGAAAAGGGGCTGTTAAATATGGTAAATAGGCCCACATTCGGCTTAGACATATTGATACTAAGTGTTCATTTACGGCCCAGCGCTCTACAATTGGTGCTGGTTATTATTATTTTTTTTTAAAAACTCCCATTATCTCAGTGGGCAGCCGTGATTGTGAGTGATGATGTGGAAGCTTGCTGGTGCTCATGTATTGACAATTGTTGTTAAAGCTATATTTTGACTTGAGGTACCGTATTTTCCGGACCATAAGACGCACTCCCCCCCCAATAAAAGTGTGGGGGGGAAGTGTGGGCGTCTTATGGTTCTGAAGGTACGTACCTTGGGGGGGGGCGATCTGCTGCCTCTTCCTCCGATCCGGCGCTTCCCCCGCGCCTGCCTGGCTCCATCTTCTTCAGGCAAGCGCTGGGATCGCTTCACGTGGCCCCAGCGCTTTGCAAGCGCGGCTGCGGAGGGGGCAGCGTGCTTCCTCCTTGCCTATGTGCCTGGCTTCAGCTGTGATGTTTAAAGCAAGCGCTGGGATCGCTCCCTCCCCCCTCCGAACCCAGCGCTTGCTTTAAACATCACAGCTGAAGGCAGGCACACAGGCAAGTAGGAAGCACCCGGCCCCTCCGCAAACCCAGCGCTTTGCGAGCACCGGCTGTGGAGAGGGCAGCGTGCTTTCTCCTTGCCTGTGTGCCTGCCTTCAGCTGTGATGTTTAAAGCAAGTGCTGGGATCTGAGGGGGGAGGGAGTGATCCCAGCGCTTGCTTTAAACATTACAGCTGAAGGCAGGCACACAGGCAAGTAGGAAGCACCCGCCCCCTCCGCAAACGCAGCGCTTTGCGAACGCCGGCTGTGGAGAGGGCAGCGTGCTTTCTCCTTGCCTGTGTGCCTGGCTTCAGCTGTGATGTTTAAAGCAAGCGCTGGGATCGCTCCCTCCCCCCTCCGATCCCAGCGCTTGCTTTAAACATCACAGCTGAAGCCAGGCACACAGGCAAGGAGGAAGCACGCTGCCCCCTCCGCAGCCGGCGCTTGCGAAGCGCTGGGGCCACGTGAAGCGATCCCAGCACTTGCCTGAAGAAGATGGAGCCAGGCAGGCAGGAGCGGGGGAAGCGCCGGATCGGGGGAAGAGGCCCCCAGGAGGAAGGTGCGTCGTATCCTCCAGAGCGCCTTATGGTGCGAAAAATACGGTACTACTTTACTTGCAAAATGTGATGTGATAGGAAAAAGTTCAGATCTTCTTTTGAAAAATTGGCCTGAAGGGCTTAATTATGTTTTATGTGCTACAGCTGCTCCCCCTTGTGGAATTGTGAAGTAATTCTTGAACAAGAGAATGAAATGTAACAATTAACTATTTTGTTTAGACAGGCATTTGTGGTGCTTCTCTTAATTGTTGGCAGTGCTGCTACTAAGAATTGATTTTAATTCTTTTCTTATATAATTTATAAGCATCTCTTAAGTTCCTCTTCCTTGCATCACATTCACTTAAAACTAATAGAACAAAGCAGTGAGTCAAGTGCACCTTTAAGACGAAAAAAGTTTTATTCAGAATGTAAGCTTTTGTGTGCTCCAAGCACAGTTCATCAGACGAGGAATCAGGTACAGTGAGCAGAGCTACATATAGCTAGTAGGTAGTGGTTTAGAATGCAAAATGGTGCAAATTTAAGATCCAATGACATATTATATAAGTATTCTTTTTTTTCTAATGGCAAACTAGAATGGTGTTTACATGTTAAATAGTAAATTAGGTGGACAAGAACATCACTATCAAATGTATTTCTTTTTTAGTTGTATTGACATATTCAAATATATTGGCTGTTTATCTCATTATGCATACTAAACCCATCTTCCACTATATTTTAATGTATTTTGTACCATTTAGCCCAGGAGTGGGGAACCTTTTTTCTGCCAAAGGCCATATGGATATTTATAACATCATTTGCGGGCCATAAAAAAATTATCAACTTAAAAAACGGTGTTCCGCTGAGGGACGATGATTCAGGCCAGCAAAATTAATGCAAATAATTGTTTTTCTATTGGAAGTCATGTGGGGAGAGCCTAATCTGGCGCGCGCACACACACACACACACACACGGCCTACTGCCCTAGGCAAATGCCTAGGTCCAGGGCTTTTTTGTAGAAAAAGCCTAGCAGGAACTCAGTAGTATATTAGACCACATCCCCTAATATTAGCATATTAGGTCACACACTCATTAGCATATTAGGCTACACCATCTGGGATAATCAAGTGCAAATTGAACTATGACAGTAACTTTTCCAGGCCCTGCAGCAATTTTGGCCGGCCAGCCAGGCCTCAGGGAGGCTGCCGCACAGTACATCTGGGCCCTGTGATCCCTGCCTGGCCCTGGGGAGGCTGCTGCACAGCGTGACTGGGCTCCACAATCCTTGCTGGCCAGCCAGGCCCCAGAGAGGCTGCCACATGGCTTGGTTCGGCCCAGCAATCCTTGAGGGCCACACCAAGTTATCTCGAGGGCTGTATATGGCCCTCGGGACGGAGGTTCCCCACCCCTGATTTAGTCTGTCACTTGGGAAAGGGCAGGCTGGTGTAGGTAGAATTGTGTGTGTGTGTGTATGTTAGGATCCAACCTAGTGGCTGGTCAGTAAAAACCTGTTTGTACCTGAAAAACTGAAGAAAATTTAAATAACCCTCTGAAGCCATAACTAGCTTAACTTACGTGCCCTCAGCCAGGTTTCTCCTTTGACTATCTGGAGACCTCTGCTGCTGATCTGTTGTTTCAAACCAACCTGTAAATAAACAAATCTTTGTTATTTGTATACAACTCCTACTTCAGTGTTCACCCTGTACTTCTTGCTCACCCTTACCTTATAGCAGCAAACCCAAAACCTTTACATTTGTTACCTGATAGAAAGGTTTAAAGTTTAAAACAATTCCAGTTCCCCAAAATCATAAAGAGGCTATTTGGGTCCCCTCAGTAGCCAGCAAGAATCTGTCGCAACTGACAAATTGCAACATGACAAACAGGTTAATGGAGTCAAAAATTATACAAATTCTAGGATTTCTGTTAAGATTTTTTTAAAAAAAGTTGTAGTAAATGGGTAAATTTCAGTGTTGGTAAGAAATATGAAATATTTTTAGGGTTGCCAGCCCCCAGGTCCCAGTGGTGGAGATCAGTTTTGGGTGCTTCTCCTCACTGTGAACCAGCTGGCTGGTGGGGAAAATCACTCCTCTAAACAAGGACACCACTAAGCAATGTCCCTGATGTGATTACATCGCCTGGAAGTGATGTCATCATGTCAGGGATGCTGTGTGGGGGACACTCTGGAATTTTGGGCAAACTCTGTGGTTTAAGTCCAAACCAACCATTGAGTTTGCCCAAAAATCCAGAGTGTCCCCTGTGCAACACTGGCGATGCAATGATATTACTTCCGGGTGATGTCATCTCATGAAGAAGGTTGTGTGACCTCCCTGCCCACCCTCAGAACACCCTCCAAATCCTCCTGCTGAACTGGCCAAGGGGATCTGGCAACCTTAAATATTTTCCAACATGAAAGTATATGCTGGAAGGTAATTTTACGTTAAGATGCTTCCTTGAGAACCTCAGAGTAGTACCAAGTTACCTGTTTGCTGTGTGCTTAGGGAAGCATATGGTTTTAATCAGGAAAAGAAATATCTTAATTGGCTTTTTGTTTCTTGGGATAATGCCATCCTTGTACTGGATATGATATTATCTTTTCCCCCAGGTTGCAGGTTGCTGAACTACTTTCTGGTTGTGTCTTTAATTTTTTTCAGGCAGAAGCTAAGAATGTCAGTCATGTAAAAGTTCGTCTTGAATGCAGTTTGCATAACAAATTGCACCACCATTTGAAGGTATGATGTATACTTTTCGACTTCTAATCTACTATTAGAGTCCTCCAGTTCCATCTGCATGCCCTTCTGACAGCCCATATAGACATGCTGGGTATCCCCAGGTTTGACTCAGGAACACAGCACCATTTTAAAAAGTGAGTTCCTAGCCAAGAATGCCTTTAAACTTAGCTATGGAGCCTGCTTCTGGTTAGGCTCATGGTGGCATTGGCTGGGAGGATGGGGTCCTATTTCTCCTCTTGCACTGTTTTTCCACTGTGAAATGGCATGGGGGAAGGGGAGCATGTGGGCCAATAACGCCCATCACTTCCATTTCAGGGAGCAAAACAGTGCCGGGGGCGGGGGCAGAGTCCAGTCCTCCGCCTGTGCTATGATGGTCCTGACCAGAATCAGACACACACACACGGCAAAGTTTAAAGATTGTTCCTGTCTGGGAACTCACTTTAAAAAACGGCAATGCATTTCCTGGGCAAACTGGAGGATGTGCGTCTCATCTAGATGGGCCTTAGGTTTTCTCTAATTTGATTGAGGTAGCTCAGACTGTTCTGGAGGGCCCAAGGCTGGCTCCTTTGAATTCACTTGAGATCTCATGGCTTCTATGAATCCATCCCAAATTCCAGTTTTCCCACCATATGTTGTACAAAACACTTCAAGCTAAATATTTGCCACTTCGAAATAGTTGTTGAAGTTACAGGGGTTGTTGAAATGATTCCTTTGTAGTTGTTGTCATTGTTGCATTGTTACCACCTTAATGCCACTATTCTACTGTAGTTCTGCTGGGGTGATCTGTAATTATTAAAGCTTTATGCCATTCACTGTGAACTGAATTTCCATGTGTCCTTGGGCTTGATTCAGATTGGGCTGTGGCATCTACAGAGAAGAAGCTTTTCCCTAGATGCCATTTTCCCAACCTGAAATAGCCCCAGTGAGCTACTATTTGTCTTGTTGTGGAAACTTGCAGTAGCTGTTGGTAAATGTAAGGTTCTCCCATGGGGCAAATAACCCTTGGGGTTAGTCAGATTGGGGAAATGGCATAGTAGGGAGGTTTAAGCCCATTCTCCCTGAGTACTGGCCATGGGCACCTGCAAATTAAGTTCTCGACAGGCAACCCAAAACACATAAGTCAGAATTTGCAATGTGTGAATTATTCCTTAATGTATCTATAATAAATTATGGCTTCTTTCAGAACCCTGAGTTCAGATATGCTTTTGGTCTTTCACAGTGACTAAGTCCTTTGTTCACCCTACTACTTTTTTATTTCATTAAAGCAGAACAACAAGAAACAATTCTTATCCATGAATGATCAAGTTGTTTTAGCTTGCCCACTCCCTCTTGATCTGTTGGTACAGGGGTGGCCAAACTGCAGCTTGGGAGCCATATGTGGCTCTTTCACACATGGTGTGTGGCTCTTAAAGCCCCCACTGCCCTGTTGGCCAGCTTGGAGAAGGCATTGTCTCTTTAAATCTTGGAGAAGTCTCCAAGCCAAGCCAGCTGGCAGCTTGGAGAATGCATTTAACATTGCTTTCTTTCTACCTCTCTCTACCTCCTTCCTCCCCTCCTTCCTTCCATCCATCTTATGGCTCTCAAATATCTGATGATCATGTTTTGAGGCTCTCAAACGCCTTATGCTTTTTCTATGTGGCCACTCCTGCTTTCGTGCCCACTTCAAGAATGGGTATCACTTTTCCAGTTTCTCATAATTTCTTATTTGCATCTGGATGGAAATCTATAGTTTGGAAGTCCCTTTCATCTCATTTGATAAATCACACTGAAGAAGTCAATGGCCAAAGGACTCCAGTTAGCAGTTCTCACATCTACCTGTTCCAAATAAAGAGATATAATAATAATAATAATAATAATAATACATTTTATTTATATCCCGCCCTCCCTGCCGAAGCAGGCTCAGGGTGGCTCACAACATACAAATTCAATATAGTGATTCTTCTTACTGGATTGGTTTTTTGGGGTGGTTAAGAATCAGATTTTCTGTTTGTTGGTTCTGATTAAGCAAGATTATTTTAATTCTTTCATAGTGCCAATCACAGCAATTTGTTTGGGGCCCTTTTTAGCTTATTATTAGGATTGGCAGTCTTGAATGAAGAATTGTACTATGATCAATTGTTTGAAAGTCTGAAACATTTGCATGTTTGCTGCCTTGTAGACCTTGAGTAGGGTGGAAAGGCAGCACAGAAATTGTTTAAATTAAATAAATAATTGGTGGAATTTTCTTGCAGAATTGCTGCTTTGTACCTGATGGTCTGGTGCTGCTAGAAATTAGCTTAATGGTCCGAGTGGAAAACATGCAGCGTGAATTTGTGGACCTTAGACAATACATACTGGAAAACCTCTTTGTTGTTTATGTAGTAGTGAACAAAACACAAACCTCAGGTAGGTCTTCAAGAGCTGGATGTGGCCTTTGAAGTTTGTCTGGGTAACTTTCTATGTTAGTGCACAAAATTGGTTTTGGAGCTTTGACCTTGCATTTGTGTGTGCTCTTTTTGGACAGATGATTATCCAGTAATCCTGTATTTGTTGCACTCAGGCACCAACCTTTTGTATGTGCAGGTAATTATGTTTTGTTTTGTTTTGTTTTCATATTTCTAGGGATGCCTTAAAAGTCTGTAGGCTCCTGAGTGGTTACTCCCCAAAAGACACTTAAATAGTAGCCAAGTTCATTTTTCTGGTCACCATGATATGCCAAAGGATTTTGTAGCCATAGTTTTAATTGATAACAATGTTTCTAAATTTTAACTGTACCTTTTGCATTTTATGGGTAATTTTTATTCTGTATAACTTGGTAATCCTTTTATTCTGTATAACTGATTTCTTTTATGCCAGTAAAGGCTGATGATGATGATATATTTCTAGGTTCAAATTTGATAAGAGTGTTCCTTAATTGTATGCAAAATGGCAGCAATTGATACAATACAATAATGTGGATTGCTTGGGCTGAAAGCATCTGATTCAAGGCCTTCCTTTGAGGATTTAAGGGGGTAGAAAGTGAATGAAGAAAAAAGAAAGATTGTAGTTCTGCATCTAAAAACATCCTCTGCTGCTCTTTCATGTCCTTTATGCACAGTACTTTGAGGAACTTTTTTCTCCATTTGTTCTTTTTAAACTCCCTTCATCCCACTATTCAGAAGGGAAGTGTTTTTGCTAAGATAGAGGGAGAGAAGGTTCTAGTAAATTGAGATCAGAAGGAATGAGCAAAGAGGCTTTATTTCCCCTTGGTCTTTGTACTGAAGATTCTAGTGTTCAGAAGATAAGGTAGAAATATGTTCCTCCATTCACATCTCGTAGAAACACTGATAGTCATTCACACAATCTGTTTCTAGCGCTTAAAAGTAAGATACCATACCCACTCTTCCCCCCCCCCCCAAGAGCACTGGGGATTGGAACAGAACAGTTTATGCTTGCTGTGTGATGACTGTCTTTTCAGATACATTTTTGTGAGGTCCTGCTTGTTTTACTTAGTTTTAAGACTATGAGTGGAGTGCCAGCTCAGGCAGAGTCTGGAGAGTGAGGAAAATAGCACTTTTCAAATAAACATTATTAGAATAGAAGGTCAGTGTTACTCTTCAACAGCATATGTCCTTTGATAGGAAACTTTGGTGACATTAATATTCCACAATTCTTATTTCTCAGAATAATTGTGGTTATTTAGATTCCTTTTCTAGATGGCCTTTCAATCTTTAAAAGATGGTCAAGGAAGCATATGATAATATCATTAATTACTACATAAAAGTCTTATAGCCATTAACAGGGGTAAGGTAAAATAGCATAAGTTCTGTTCCAATAAAACAAGGCAGTCAATACGTCTTTAGTATAGTGGTTCCTGCCAAAGAACACCATTTATAGACATGAATATCTGGGTTAACAGATAAGGAGGGAGGAAGCAGTCTTTCAGATATTCTGGGCCCAACATGTTTAGGATTCTAAAGATTAATTCTGACATCTTAGATTAGGTCCACACCCTAATCGATAGTTGCTGTAACTGGAATGGCTTTATGTAGCCAGTAAGGACCTCCACTTCTGCATTTTGAACCAAGTAAAGTTTCTTGCAGTAAAGTGGATAGAATAAGGGTCCTTTTCATGTCCACTTTTGTGGCACTCTGCATAAGCTGACTTCCAGTTGCAGGTGTGCTACATGCTGAGGTTGCTCTGTGAAGCTCTTAGCAGAACTTGGTGAAGAACCAATGTACAAGAAACCATGTTGGTTATTCAAATAAAGGTGGCTTCATAGAATGAGCTGCAGTGATTTGTAAGTTAAATTATCATGAAGATGAAATTTATAGATGCTAAAATGGTAATATAGTTCTTTTTCATTTTTTTTGTAGGATGTAAAGCATTTGCCACAGAAAGGAACATTTTCTGTCCTGTTTGAGCCAATAATGCTGCCATCATTAGCCACAAATTTCACAAAAGTTGCTTCCATTGTCTGTAAAGGTATAGTATTTACATCCCAATTCTCCCCTATATACACAGCAACAGAGAGGCTATGATCTGTAACAATACAAATATATTGTAAATCACATAAAATCTAAAACCAATGGCATCTGAAGATAATAAAGTAAATCACATAAAATCTAAAACCAATGGCATCTGAAGATAATAAATGGAAATAAATGATCCAGTGTACATTTTACTAGGGCCTGCAGTGGATAAGGGTCCTTTCTCATGACCTCTTTTGCATAAATTGACTTCAGATGTGCTGTACACTGAACTTGTATAAGGTCTGAACAGAACTTTGTGCAGAAGCGAGTATAAGAAATCAATAGTTGCATCAAGATATTCTTTATGCAAAGCTTTTAAACTTTACCTTAGATGATAAAGCTTTCAATAAATTATATATTACAGTTTTTCCACTGAGTAGAAAAGAGTGAACGGAATCAGGTAAACAGAATAGTGAACTATTGATCAGGAAAACCTACCCTGCCCTTTTTTTCTAAGAGTGAACAGTCCAAACAGAGAAAATATTCAGATACTTGCATGTTGCCTGGACAATTACGTTTTGCAGATTCCTGGACTGTATTTCTGAACCAAATTCTTGGAAATACTCTGTTTTCCATTTTACCTTAAAGTGCTTTTCCAGCATCAAGTCCTAAATATGTTGCTGGTTTCAAATCCAGTCAGATGCAGTAACAATGTTATAATCAATCACCATCTTTATACCATTTTAATCTTAGATCTACTTGAATGATGAAGTATCAATTAGGTATAACTTTTATTTATTTTTAAAGGATCCTGTGGAAAGTCATTCACTACTCTGAAATAATGTCTTTCATTAATCCCCACTCCCTTCTTTTTTTTTTGGGTGGTGGAGTGTGTGTCATTCTTTGTCTTTTCCAGTTATGCTATGTTTTTCCTAGGCTTTAGCAGGAACTTATTTAGAAACTCTGAAATGAGATGCCCTTTTCCTTGATACAGGTACAGTGTGTGGACATGAAAGCAATCATGTTGCTAATGACACAATGAATCTGCTAGGCAGTGATACTTTGCAAAAAACATGCCTTTCTCATGCTGCTGTAGAAAGGTAAGTTTTTCATGAAATGTGCACCAGAATACTCAAAACTATGCTATGGCTGTTTTAATTTTGAGAGGAGGTCACATTAGAAGAAATCAGAACTGAAGTAACTTTCAAGTTTACCTGCAATGTGAAAGGGGATATATGTTATCGTCAAAACATAGCATTTTTAATGGAGGTAGTTTGTACACTTATATGAAAGTCATCAAAAGACATGTGCATGTTTCAAGTGGCCTTATGTACGTGTATCCTGTCTCTCAGAGTGCAGTGTTTCCAGTAAATACATTGCTGTGTAGATTTATACTCTACCCACCCCCCACCCTCAGAAATCCATACATTGTGTCTGTAGTTCATAACATAATACATTTAAAATGCAGTTAATGGAAAAGAAAACTCAAAAGTTTGCATAACAAAATAAGTGACACATTTCAGCAGGCATCAATACATTTAATGTTATCATACTCACTATGTAGATACTTTTATATTTTTATATTTGTAATCAGACTCCACCACACAATTTTCAGGAATTTGCCACCAACCTGGAACGGGTATCCCTAGTCATGACTGGCCCCAATGACTTTTTTAGTGATACCTTTCAGACCAGCACTGTCTCTCTGATAACGTTGTTGGTCTTAAGTATAGGACTTAATTTGTTTCCTCTCTCTTGCTTTCCCTGCTCTCCTCCCTCTCTCTCGGTATCTGGTCTGCTGCCATGGGACATCATTCCTGCCCCCCCCCCCCCCGCAATTTCTGGTTGTGTTTCCCTTTCAGAGAAGAAGAGGAAGCAGCCCTCAGCCAATCGAGGGAAGACTTTCCTTGACTGTTTCCCTCCTCTTCTCTCAGCCAATCAAGGGAGGCTTTCTCTGGTTCTTTCCCTCCGCTTCCCTCCCTCAGTCAATTGAGGAAAGGCTTTCTTTTCCTCTGCAAAGCAGTGGCTCAGTCCTTGTTTGTCATGGGGCTGGAGGATGGAGGTTGCTCTCTATTGAGATTGAGTGACAGGCAGCTCAGCCAAAGGGGGGTGGGGGTTGCTCTCATTGAAATTGAATGAAAGGTAGCTCAGCCAATGAGAGAGTAGGTGAGCCATGGTCAGTCTGTCTGAAGAATTATATTTTAGGGGAGATAGCATTTTACATTTTTGTTCTTAACCTTATGTTTATTTATTTATGAACTTTATTGTAAACCACTACAAAAGTCAACACTAGGCTATAAAAGTGGGTATAACTTTGAAAATAAATAAAATGAATTTAAGCAGTTGATAATAGCATCTCATATTTTTAACCTGTGTCTTAGGTACTTTGGCACTGATCCATTTATGACAGCATTTCACATAGAACCACATCACGGTATTTCAGCATCTTGGTCTATATGGTTTACAAACAATTTTAATTCAACTATAGTGCTAAATGATGTCTACGTTGCAAGTGAAACAAAGGATATTTTAAAGGTAATTTGTTGTTTTAGGATCTTCTGTGCAGTTTTCTTTCAGCGAGGGGGCAGAGATGGTATCTCAGTCTTCCCCTCTTACAATTTGGTCAATGCGCTAAAAAAATCAGCTCTTCACTAAGAAAAGTTAAATTATTTCCTGGTATAAATTATGAACATTGTAATAGATCTACTTATTTGCAGGTATTGTTTTGATTTTTTATTGGTTATGAGAGACAAAGGAAGCTGCTCAGGGTACTGAAACCCTATATCCTGATCAGAAACAGCTACTTTGCCTTGTATTTCCATTGAGACTTTACCAGTAATTGCCTACATATCTTATTTTGTTGTTGTTGTTGACAGGCAGCTGCGATTGCTGGGGTAATGAACTTTGCAATCACTACCTAATTCCACACATAAAAAGTAATCACAGAACTTTGGGGACAATTTGTCTCCAGGCCGGTTTTGCTGTGGATTCTGGAGGGTTTTCTTTTGGCCATCTTCTGGTAGTGGATCAGATTCAAGTTTATGGTACTAACATTTAAGGCTGTATACAGTCAAGGAGCCCTTGTATCTTCAGGACCGCCTCCCCCCTCAAAGGGTGTTATGCTCTGCTGATAAGAACCTACTGGTGGTCCCTGGCACAAGAAACTGGGGGTGTAAAGGAGCAGGTATTTGTGAATTTCCTGCATTGCGTTGGACTAGATGACTCTAGAGATACTTTCCAATTCTGTGATTCTATAACTTATCAAAGCAGGCAGTCTTCTGGTACTTGAATAATGAGATGCATTTGTGTAGGTTTTAAAACTTGGGATTTGATCCATCCCCTTGTTTGTAGATAGCCCCTTGGTGAGCACAATTGTCTTCACCTTTGCGAAGGCTGCATAGCAAAGGGGGAATAGCAATAAGGGAATCCCATGTGCTGGGGAGTCAGAAGGGGATGGTAGAAGGTGGTAGTAATGTTGTTATTATTATTCTTTTTAACTTTCTGTATTTTCTTCTGACAGTGTTTTCTCTACATTGGCATTACAGTTCAGCATTAGAAGCAAAAGATGTAAAACAGAGTAAAATATGTGTTATCTATAGTCACCTTGAACTGATTTTTACCTTTAGGTTCTGAACTTCACTGATCCTTTGACTCTACCTCCAGGCTGTTGGAATGTATTTTCTTTGAAACTCCATATCAAGGAACCTGTAATAAGCCTATTTTCCAGTGTTTTTATGACCACAAATATTGGAATGGTATTCGAGATACCACTACAGATTTATTCCGCTTTATCCCAGGTACAGCATTGAACTGTTATGGTTTGTTGAATGCTGTTGTTTCTATATTGGCATGACTAATTTTAATCACAGTGGATTTTTTAAAAAAAGCTATCCATAGAATTTAAGGGTAGGAAAATTATTTCAGATTTTATGAAATTTTACCTTATACAAGCTTACTGAAACAAAGTATCTTTTGTGTAAAACCTGTTTTATAATGATCTGAGTGGCTGCAAGGAGTGGGGGAAGAGAAGCGAAAGTAGCCATTCTGTCCCTGGACCATTTTGCACATTGCTGTGAGTGGTAGAAAATGAAAAGTTGGGTGTATATAGATAGGCACACCATGTGTGTTTACTTGCAGAAGAAATGGTGCAGTTCCTTTTTGCATGTTAAAAGAACCTGTCGAAGCAAAACCACATCTTTTAACATGCAGAATGGTCTTAAATTATGATTCTCCCCCCCCCCCCCCGCTTATGTAAAATAGTTTTATTGGGGAGAAATCATATGTTTGATAAAGCTTGTTTGTATTTCAATTCCTTTTTCTTTATTAACACATATTATGTTGATTTATGAAATTTTCAATTAATGTTTTTCAGTTGGGAGATCTTCATTTTGAAGCCATAATACATTATGATGCATACTGTTCCCTGAGAATGTCTGAAACAGGTAAATATAGTAGAGAGAAACCTGATGTATTTCTAGTCCTAATGACTACAATATAAGGACTGGTGACAACATTAATAAAATAAAGAATTCTTTTTTCATGAATACAGGGGGATCCCTTATCTTTGAGCCAATGGACATATTTGGAATTTTGAGGTGTGTGTGTGGGGGGGGTTCAGTCTGCCACACAATGGCTGCCATAGGCCAATTGCAAAATGTTGGGAGTTCACACAAAATCCTGTCAAACGTGGTCCTGTGGTGAAGGTTGCTTCTAAGTGCACACTCCCTGCAGATGCAGACTGTTCCTCAGAACTTCTTCTGAAGCAGTTTTTGCTTTGAGCTGGTGGAGGAAAGCTGGGAATTGGTTTTTTCCTTGAGAAAAAAAAAGATTCTATTAGTTTTGATTTCCAAGGAAAGGAAAAGGGTTTGCTTCTTATGGAGCCACATAAAAATGTTGCCAAACTTAGTGGCATCAGAAAGTTTCTGTGCATTTGTGATGCTTCCATGCAGGATGAACTAAGTGCTTTGCTAGTCAGTAAATAAATATCTGTTTCAATTCAAGAAGGAGTGCTGGCCACGCCTTGCTTTATCCATTTCAATTCAAGATCCTTAACATTTAATCCCCAAGAATAGCAAGAAGCCACCAGGAACTCATCAGGAAGAGCTGTAGTGTAGATTGCTGACCTGTAGTATTCATTTTAAATTTTGGCAGCCTTCTTTGTTGAACATTTTATTTCCGATTATTTGTTGTAGATCAATTGCTTCTATGACAGGGGCCAGGGAACTGCATGTTATTACATATTTTACTTCTGCCCTACTCTCCCAAGGAACTCAGAGTGCTGCAGATGGTCCCCCTCCTTCATTTTATCTTCACAGCCACTGTTAAATTAGGCTGTAGGACTGCTAACAACCAGTGGGTGGCTAGAGATCTCCTGGAATATAACTGATCTCCAAGTGACAGAAGATCACTTCACCTGGAGAAAATGATCACTTTGGAAAGTGGATTTCATGGCATTATTCCCCATTGGAGTTCCTCCCCAAATCCTCCTCTATTCCATCCCCCCATCTCCAGATGTTTCCCAACCTGGAGCTGACAATCCTATTAGGCTAGGCAAGAGTGGTTGGCCTGAGGTCACACGGCAGACTTCATGGTGGAATGGTGATTGAAACTCAGGACTCCCCAGTTCAATTTTCTGTCCATACCACCATGTTGGATATTTCTGGATAGAGAATAGGACATGGTGCTATGTTTATAACAACATAGAACTGGTGGACCAGTAAATGGTGTAGCAGTTAGGAAAAGAGGAAACATGATTTATTAGAAGTTTTATATCCGATCTTTCTATCTGAAAAATGGAACATTATTTATTTTAGCCAATCTTCTTTGGGAAAAGAGCCTTTCTCTGGACAATTCAACAGGCAGCGTCGATTCTGATCTTGCATATGAACTTCATGAAAAATGGCAAAAAATTAAGCATAGTGAAACATGCAGGTCTGTATAAAGCTATCATATCTGTATTTTGATGGAATATATCTAGATTTAATATTAATGATCCTTTTTTTGAAATCTAAAGTTAATTAGTCTTATTAGTTATGCTAATGAGTTTGATTTCTTAACCATGGGGAGGGTGTTTTATATGCTGCTTCATCCCAACCCAAATTCTCTTTGAACCCTGCCCCCGCTTTTCACTGCTGGTGCTAACTGAGTTAATGATTATGTTGCCAGTGTTCTTAAACCTTAGTTAGAATGAACCAGGGAGCAGGAAGCAGGGTTTAAATGGTGGAGTCATTTTAAGCCACTGCTGCTTTCTACTTTCTGCCAAGAGCACAAAATAGGTATAAATGGCCCTTCTTTCTGCCTCTGTGAAAAGCCATGGATAGCAGAAAGCTTTTAGCTCCCAACAGCTTTTCACAGGAAGCAGAATGGAGGGTTTAAATGGAAAGGGGGTGAAGTTAGGTGGGAAGGAAGTCCTTTCGTGGAAGATCTCTCTCCCTTTTCTAGCAAAAAGATGGGAGGGAAGTCCCTTCCTGGGGGCCTTTACCCCCCCTCCCCCTTCCTGCTGATCATGCCTCACTGCAGCCTGCAGAAAATTGGAATTCCCTTCCAGGAGTTCCCCTTCTTTCTGATGGCCAGGGCTTACAGTGGCCAGCTGAAAGGTGGAAGGGAAGTCCCTTCTCAGGAGACTTCGCCTTATGCTGGTCAGAGCCAGCCAAAGGTGGGTGGGAATTTTGTTCCTGGGAGATCCCCCCTTTCTGCTGGCCAGTGTTTTTGTCTTCTGCAGTCCTTTTAAAGTTTAAAGGGACTGCAAATGACTGTCCAAAACAGCTGTGTGGTGGAAAACACCTGCCCACCACATAGCTGGTTTTTGCACTGTTTTTCAGTTCCTTTAAGCTTTAATGGGACTGCACAAGACTGAGCAGCAGGAAGCAAGCTGCTCCCCTCCACTCAGCTGTTTTTTGGGCTTTCTGCAAACCTTGTTGAAAGGGGCTGTGGTCCCTTTCAAGTGGGTTTTGCAGGGCCACAGACTGCATGAACAGTAAACGAGCTTCCCAGCTTGGTTCGAGGTACACTCATGAATCACAAACTTAACCATGTTTTCTTGGTTCCTGCCCACCCCTATTGGGTGAGATCCAGCATCAGCCTCTCTAGTGGTCACTGGCTGTAAAATATTAAGTACTTCATATCTGTTCTTTTTAGAAAAATATTCAACACTTAGTTTAGTATGAAGATGTCTAGTTCTGTAATGCTACGAGATTTAATTTTTTAAAAATATTTTTTCCCTGAAAGAAATCATATGTTGAGGCAGTAAGAGTGACAGGCTTTATTTTTCAAAGATGTTTGTTGTCAATTCAACAGGAGAAATTTTGGGGAAGTTATTCATGTTGTTCATTCAAAGAGTCTCGAAGAGGAATCATTTGCATTCTCTCTGCCCCACTTGGTTAGAGATCTTGACCATACATTGAATTTCAGTGCCGCTGCTCCAATGAATAGCATGGTGAGACTGTTTTTCAGTTTAAAAATCAATAAAGTTCTTGTCAAAACCACTGGTGATGTGTTATGTTTTCATACTGGTTTTGAAAGGGAAAATTATTAATCTTTATGAGGTGACATTTCACAAAGATTGGAAGCTCTAGACTGAACTTGCTGCAGGGTCTGAAGGTATGGTTGAAAGTCATGTAAGAGAAGCAGTTGTGTATGCCGAGTAGATCTGAGTGCTCAGTGCTTGAGGACCTCATTTTGAGTAGTTGCATGAAGAAAGGAAGTGGAATATAAATAATCAATAAAACTTTTTTAAAATGTATTTTGTTAGTTTAATTGATGTTGGATGCATGGAAAATTGATATCCATTTTTGTCATAATTTATTCAAATGAGAATTAATTTTAGATGTATCAGATGACATTTACCTTTTGATAAGACCATTGGTCTATTCTAACCTTAATTCTTGTGGATGGGAAAAACTTCATCTGCAGTTGCTAGATGTTATTTATTTACATCTTATACAACACTAGTACATTTAGTTAATTTATTAGAATAATATTTTTCTTTTTTTTTAAGAGATGCTTTTCTTTTGACTCAATAATGTATTTAATTTTGTAGTTGCAAATGTACTATAAGTATTGAATAAATGAAAATGTTGTTAACATTTCAGACTAAAGTTGTATCACACCTCAAGATGTTGTACTCTTTTCTCTTGACTTGAATTTCATCACCAAGATATGAAGTGTTAACATTAATGTTTTTAAAAATCATTTAGGTAAAATATTTCACGCTAAGAAATCCTTCATCTTTCCCAGTTATGTTACAACTTCTGCCTTTGTCATATTACCCTGATCCTGAAGCTTCACTGAGTCTTCTTAGCAAATGGTAATGAATATAACTATTTAAGAATACCACTTGTAATTTCCTTTTACAATCTATTTTCATTATTTTTCTCAAAAAGTTGTCTAACAAAATGTGCATGCGCATGAAAGCTTACATTCTGAATAAAAAATTTTTGGTCTTAAAGGTGCTACTGACTCCAATTGTGCTCTCAAAAATGTACTTAATTTTAAAAAAATACTCAAGCTATTTATAGTTTTGACTGCTTCTCAGCATTAATAGCTTCATTTTTTATTGAGAACATATGACTACTTTGGACATGTGTAGTCATTGGTCGAAATTGTGTAGCACTCGTACTAAAAATTCTTTTACAATGAAACAATAGAACTAGAATCAGCTGTAAACTAAAATTGTTTCCAAAACACAGACTTTTCTAAGGTGTACAGACTATTTTTTTTAAGTTTTATTAATCTTTTTTTTTTAATCTTGGTTTGTATAGGTATGGCACAAATATACAGTCTCTTAATTTCACAACCAATGAATTCCGATTGACAGAAGAGTCTGCACACAAGGTAACTAATTCTGTTTTTTTCTATGTTAGAGTAGAATCTCTCTGCCTGCCTGCAATAAACAATTTTTAAAAATCTTTGGCAACATACTTTTACCAGATTTCTTCTTTTTTGCGCATAAAAAATGACTGTAATTATAGAATGTATAATTTGCATTTATATAGTGAAAGAGAGTTTTGAACTCCTTGGTTCAAATTTGCCATGAAAAAATATTGGATATGCAAAGAAGCAAAATGCTGGAATTTCCAGAAAGTGTTCAGGAATACAATTGAATGGGGCATTACTGGAAACCTCAGCTCACAAAAGCAGAATGAAGCTTCTCTGTCTGCTTCACCATGATACAAATGTCATGGCTACATATGGTCATTCATGCTGAAAACAAACACACACAAAAAAAGGATGCTTGTGAACTGTGGAGACTACAAATTATGGTGGCCTGTAAATTCTGTTGTTAACCTCCAACTGGTACCTGGAGATCTCCCACTATTACAATTGAGCTCCAGCCAACCAAGATCTGTTTCCCACGGGAAAAAAGTGGCTGCTGTGGACTTTATGGCATTATACCCTGTTGAGTTCCTCCCCTCTCCAAACCCCACCTTCCCCAGGCTCAACCCCCACAATCTCCAGGTATTTCCCAATCCAGAGCTGGCAACTCTACTTGTGAAGGCACTCTTCCACCTGTAGAAGAGCCACAAGTGACTAGCAAACGATGGGTGTCAACCCTAGAGCTAATGGAAGGACAAAAAGCTAAATAGTACTTAGGGTTGCCAGGTCTACATTGGAAAATACCTGGAGCCTTTTTTGGGGGGGGGGAGGATCCAGAGAGAACAGGGTTTGGGGAAAGGAGGGGCCTCAGCATAGTACAATGCCATAGAGTCTACCCTTCAAAGCAGCCATTTTCTCCAAGGAACTGATCTCTGTCAGCTGGAGAGTAGTTGTAAACACTGCTCCAACCCCCACCTGGAGGATGGCAACCATGATAGTATTACTTGGGTTGCATGTCATATGAAAAAGTGTAGCCTCTGCTATACTGCTGCAAAATGTTAAATGGCTACATGATTGCATAGGCAACACTGGCCAGTCAGAAGTTCTACTTCAGTTGCTCCAAGCTGGAATTACTGAAGACTGGCAAAATTAGCTATGCCTCCATCTGTGGTAGTTTTGGTAGTACAAGCTAATGATTAACTAGGAGGAGATATTGCTAATTCTTGCTAAGTCCTCTAGCATGCTAAGAAACTAGCTTCAAAGGATAAATAAAAATGTTCCGGCTAATACTAATATTTAATAAAACTGGATTTCCTGAGTCTGCCCAAAAAGATGCCCCCCCAGTAATAAAAATTCTGTATTGTACTTGTTGATCCCCAAAGACCTGACACACATATACAAATAATGGAACTTTATCAATCAATGCATAGCAAGAGTTATAATATGGTGACTTTATTTCATTTTGTAGGATGAATTGCAGAAAGAACATGATTATAGCAGATCTAGTTTTGAGACGCTCCATTTAAAATTGCAGCCTTCAGAAACAAGAAGAGTTGGTGTCGTCTTTACACCTACTGATTACAGAAGAGTAACTTCTCTTATACTTGTCAGGTTGGACTGTTCTTGAATGTCTGGTCAGGAGAATGAGAAAATATTTATTCAGAACTATGATTTAATACATACTTCAAGTTTCCATTCAAATACATAATGTTTACTTCTGAAACCTTCAAAATGTGACTGGTGCTTTCCATTTAAAGAAATATTGTTTTAAATATGGTTTACTGTGTATGTTCCAGAAAACACGTAATATTCCAAATGAGAAATTGTTTCTCTTTTTAATGAGAAAATTAATGAGAAATTAAACTAGAAAAGTATGAGTGTTTTTGGAGTTACTGAGAATTTGCAACAAGGTAGAATGGAGAAGTAGTTCCTTATGTGATATATTTCTAAACATTGCAAACAAGAATAATTGAAACACATATGTCCCTTCAGCTCAGCTGTGCTTAAAATATTTGTATTCTGCAGTTAGCTGCCCTGAGCTTATTTGAGAAAGCATGTATTTAAAAACAATCTGAAAACATTTAGTACTCCCTATGCTTTTTTTGGCCAGCACGGGATTATATAGCATTACTTACACAGAGCTCTCTATTTAAAAAAAAACAATGCATGGATGATCTTATCACTTCCATTTTTTATGCATTCTAAATCCAAATTAACTGTTACTGTTTTCCCCATACTAACAATCATATCAATTATTTTCCTTTCTCTTCCTGTGAAAATCATGGAAATAGCATAATGTGGATCATAATAAATTAATTTATATGATGATACTGGTGTTCTTAAAATGCATAACAGACAATAAGAAGTGTAGATTTCAGGATATACACAATATATATATCTATATCAATTCAGAGAAGAGTGAGAGATAGAAATTATCATTATGTGTGTCAAGTGGCTATTGTTTAGTCTGGGTATCAGCAAATGGAGGCTGCAAGCCAAATCCATAAAGAAATGACAGAAGTCTTCACCAATCCAGAGGCTTTGTAGAGGAGTAGCAGCTGTGACAGTGGAAATTGTTGGTATTCTTTCAGAGACGCATAGGAGTTTTATTTTCATCCCTGCCCTTCTCCAAAGTAGCCTTCCCAAAAATATAGTTTCTAACCAGGGACCTAGTCCAAAAGGTGATCTTCTGATGTTCTGTAAAGTTTGCTTTTACAAAGGTTAAAAGTAATCAACAGCTACATGAAATTAGCTTTGATTGCAATGCTTTCTTTTTGCAGTGGAGGGGGGACATACGCGTACATATTATGCTGTTGAACAAGACATAGTCAGTAGCTCAGAGGACCTCATGATTTTAACTGCTTTATGTTTATGAATTTCAGGAATAATTTGACTGTCCTGGATATGGTCTATGTAGAAGGCATTGGAGCCAGAGAACTGTTGAAAGTTGGAGGAAGGTTGCCAGGGGCAGGAGGGTCGCTTAGATTTAAAGTTCCAGAATCAACCCTCTTGGACTGCAGAAGACGTAAGTGGCCAGTCCTTTCCTTCTAAAATGACACAATGTAAACTGATGGAAGAAATAATGATGTAATGCTGAATGATAGTTTGGCATCATGTGATGAATGATCCCTGAGTTTGTGTATTCCTTCCTCTTCCTCCCTCCCTTGCTCACTACAGTTCCTTCTCTTCTTGAGGGAACGTAGTTGTACCATTATATCTCAGTTTCTCTAAATCTGCTATAAAAAGGACTAAATGTCAATTTTGTTTTCTTCAGAACTAAAAGACAGCAAGCAAATTCTCTCTATCACAAAGAGCTTTAAAGTTGAGAACGTCGGTCATCTTCCTATCACTATAACATCTATGGCGATTAATGGGTACAGTTGCCAAGGATATGGGTTTGAAGTACTAGATTGCCAGGATTTTTATCTAGCACAAAATTCTTCACGGGAGATCAGCATTGTGTAAGCATTTCTCTAATATTTTCAAATTAACGTTTTAGGATTAAGCTATAGGGAGTTTGCAGGAATGTGCATCTGTGTTCACTTTTTAAAGAAGATCTTTAAAACCTACAACATTTCACATTTTTCCAGTGAAGATATTTCTTTTTTTTTTTAAAAAAATTATGAATTAAAATAGGTGTTCAGAAAAGAAAAGAGGACAAAGGTGAGTTATAGGTATTATATTAATGTATCACTTATTCATTAAAAGGATGAACAACATTGGAGTAAATATAGAACATTTAACATAGACATTTAAGATACATAATATTCTGTAGTTTCTACATTGCTTATTATTAAAGCCTAACAGTTATTACCATTATTTACTATTATTAACATTATTTCATCTTAGTATTACTGCAATTATCATAGTCAAATTTAAGTAAAAGAGTACTTTTAAAGAGCATTTCTAAAAATAAAAAGGATAGTGATAAAATAGGTTCATATGTATGTAAAAATTAACTTCTGTAGTCTCAGATATGAGATTATTTCAAAGTGTAGCATAATTTCAGAAAATAGTTATATTTATTCCATTATAATATTACCTATTACAACCTTAATTATATTAATGCAGTTATATTAATGCCTTAGCTATCTTTTGTACTGATTATTAAAATATAAGAGAGCACTTCAGTAGCTAATAAAAATCACACATTTTTCATCTTTATAATGTATAATATTTCCCCCATTTTCCTCCAAATTCTTTGAGCAGTCGTCTGTTTATATAATTGGTTAGTTTAGCTATAATGGCGTATTCTGCCATTTTATCTCTCCAGTTTTCATTGCTTGGGCATTCCACAGCTTTCCATTTGGCAGCTCATATTGTTCTGGCCACAGTCAGCATGTATCTAAACAATTCGTGAAGTGTTCTTTCCATTTTATCTGGTAGAATTCCCAATAGCATAGTCTCTTGTTTCATTTCGAAATTAATTTTTAAAATTTCCAAAATTTTCTCGTCTTTTTACAAGTCTACCACATATGGATAAAAGTGTCTTCTGCTTCTTTACACTTCCAGTGGGCAATGAAGATATATCATGCCCTTACTAGAATAATTTTTAATGAGATTTAAGAAGTATCCTGTTGTAGTTGGTGACATCTTTTACCAGTAGCGAGACGATTGTTTGTGTCCTTTTGGGTGGCTTGGTGAATGTATGCTTGGCCATTATTAGAAATTGTTCTCATTAAAAAAAGGAGATTGCATGTGAAAGTGAAGCAAAGTGGCAGCCCACATGCAGTGACCTTTATGGGACCTGAATGCTGGCAAATACCAACACCCTGCAGAAGCCACAATTCAACAGTCGTACAAACAGGCAAAACATTTAAGGTGTTTCAGTAGCTTATAGATACTTTTTGGCTTCATACTGGATGCTTTCCTGGCACAAAGCAGGAAAGGGATCCATAAAGAGCACACTCAGAAATAACACACCAAAAAAAGCATTAAAGTGATCCTTGTTGCTTGCATTAGCTGTATTTTTGTTTTTTCTGGTACAGGTTTACTCCAGATTTTACTTCTTCATGGGTTATTCGTGAATTGACTTTTATGACTGCTGGTGGGGTAGAATTCCACTTTACACTCAATGTGACCCTTCCTCACCATCTCTTACCCCTGTGCGCAGATGTAGTACCAGGACCCAGCTGGGAAGAATCCTTTTGGAGGTTCACGGTTCTCTTTGTTAGGTAAATTTTTTAATTTTGATGTATGTCAGCTGAGGATAGTAGAGAAATAAATTCACCAGCAATGTCAGAATAATGTTCTAGTTGCAGTTAATGGAGAAGCTGCGCCAATGCCCCACCCAGCTGCTTTCACCTTGAAGGCAAGAGCAGCCAGGCAGGGCGCGTTCTCTTCTGAGCCTGGCTTTCCTTGCAAAGGAAGCCCTGCTTGGAGGAGAGAATACGCGACATGTCTCTGAGCAATGCACCTAGTGACTTTCTATATCAGTGCTCTCACAAGCCAACAATGAAATGTGGGATGGGGCTTTGGGGAGGAGTTTGAAAACTCGGAGGGAAAGTTCTACAATTACAACCTTAGATCTGCATGTTGAGGAAAACTCCTGTTCAAAAGAACTCATGTAAAGTGAGGGCAGGGCGTGACTCAGAGGAGAACACCTGCTGTGTGCCCTCGAAGGTGCTCCATACCTCCAAGAGTGCACTGCACAGTCCTGGCTCAGTCAGAGCCTGTCCAGCCCTCCTTCCATGCTGTATCACTTGCTCTCCCCATGAGCAGGAGTGCAGTAGCAGGGCAGGTGTGGGGGGAACAGCGCAGGTGCTGGCCTGGGGCACCCAAGGTCCTAACACTGGCCCTGCCTGCATTCCAGGCAGGCAAAAGTGGTGGTGGTGACATTTGCACCACCCAGAGGCTGCCTTCCTTTGCAAATTAACGCAGCCTTTGCAAATGAACGCAGGCGCCACACTGCCCCCTTCATCTGCCTGGGTCCTGGGCAGGTGAAAGAGGTGGTGCATGGCAGCAATGTGCACACTGCCACGAGAGATGGGGTTCCTTGCCTAGGATGGCAGGACCCATGGTCGCTGCATGGGAGTAGGCAAGGTTGGTAGTGGCTTGTGGCGCCTCCTCCCCGCCACTCGGCTGAGAGTGGCTGGATGGCACATTGGTGGCACTCTCCACCAAGCCCAGTTTCCCTCACAAGAGAAGCTGGGCTCAAAGGAGAATGCACTCGGTCCAGCTGCTTTTGCCTTGAGAGTGAGAGCAGCCGAGCAGATACCCACTTATGCTGTGGCTAATAGCCACTGATGGACTTCAGACAGACAGACATCCTAATATTCTAAGCACAACCCCCAGCTTTTGTCTTTTCTTGTAAACATTACTTTCTCTTGCAGTCTGTCTCTGCTGGGTGTGATTCTGATAGCTTTCCAACAAGCGCAGTACATTCTAGCAGAATTCATTAAGTCAAGACAGAGGCCAAACCCCAGTTCTTCTCCACTGCAAAATAGCAGTTCTGTGGACATCATCAGTTCTGAATCTTACAGGTAATAAATATTATCTTTCTATTCAAGACTGGGGGTGGGCAGGGCTCTTCAAAATGTAAAATTGATTGAGCAACTGGTAATTTAATCTTTCAAGATTGGGATGGTTGGGGAGGAGAAATTCAGAAGCTGGTTTTGAAGCTGGTTTTTTTCTGTTCTTACACAGTAAAAATCCAGTTGCAAAACACATTATTTAATGTAGTGTGAATGCATCCAGTGTCTTCCTCCACATGGTGGAATTTGTCATTGGCAATCTTTCTGCCTTTGAGAGCCACTGTGTGCTATGTGAGCAAAAGGGTTATCATCTGAAGGCTAAATACAAGACAAACTCTTCAGACATCCATGTGATCACTAAAAATGATGATGTGAATTTACTTCATTTATTTAAAATGTATCCCATCTATCAACTCCTCAGGTTCTCAAGCTTGCTAAAACAGTTCTCAAATATACAGCCAATAACTGATGTCTTTAAAATAAGCAAAAAAGCTGGTATAATTAGCAGCAGAAAATATAATGCTTCATAGGACTGAAATTAAAAAATGCTATGAATATGATAATGCATTGTCTTATGTGATGTCATATAAAAGAGTGCAAGTTAATAGTTGATTATAGAAGATCAGCTCCAGGTTCAATCTAAAATAGTACCAGTGAAAGAAAAGTAACCACTAGTGCTATGCCACAAATGTATCACAATGATAGATAAAGAAGAGGAGATTGGATTTATACCTTGCCTTTCACCTGGAGTCTCAGAGTGGCTTACAATCTCCTTCCCATAACAGACTCCCTGGGAGGTAGGTGGGGCTGAGAGAGAACTGCTCTTGAGAGAGCATTGTTTTCAAGAACTGTGACTGACCCAAGGTCACCTAGCAGGTGTATGTGGAGGAGTGGGGAATCAAACCCAGACCTCCCAGATTAAAGTCTGTGCACTTAACCACTAAACCAAACTGGCTCTCAGAAGTACATGCATTTTTTAATAAGTAGGTTCTGTAGCAGATCCTACATTTGCTTATGCAGGACATGGTGCAAGTAGAAGAATATCCTCATTCAGCACTCTAGTATGAGAGGTAAAATACCCTTCTATGAATGATATGCTTCTCCACAATGGCTTTTAGGTGTGGTGAACTAAGCAAGGTCTTTGTCATTATGGGATTGAAGAAGAAATGGGAAGTTCAGGTATCACATGATTCCCATTCCTTGGCTTCGCTGAGTTTGTTTCATAAGCTGCCAATTGGATTTGTGATCCAATAAATAATAATAAAATATTTTTTGTTTAAACTGTCCACCAGGAACAATTTCTGGAACTGCCATGAACTGCCTCATCTTCCCAGGCAGGGAAATTTAAAACTTGTTTCTGGACAAATATCACTGTAAAGAGTCAGGAAGAACAAGATGCTTGTGTTTTCTGATCCCCTTGGGCACCATTATGGGTATTGGCTAAAATAAGTAAAAAAAATTGTAGGATAGCTTTTTTAAAATATATGAAAGATTGCCAGTGGTATCAAGTTAAAGTCAAAAGCCCAGAATTGCATTTTCTATTGTCTTTCCTTTCATGCTTTTAAAAATTGTGGACATGATAAATAAATCTGTTAACTTCATATCCAGGGGTAGCTGCAAAACCTTTACAGATACTTATGGCTCATCTGATAAAGGAAAAGGAAAAGGATCCCTTTCCGTGGGTAGCACAACCAGCCGAAGCCAGAATGCCGCCAAGAGGAGTCCAGCCACATACAGCCATTCCCAGAAGAAACACAAGTGCTCTGTATACTACGGTAAACAAAAATCAAACACAGCCATTAGCAGCACCACTTTAACTACTGATGACAAGCAGAACCAGTCTGTTGAAAATCCATCACCAAAGGAGGACATTTGCACTGTTAGTGAGAGCTGGTTAAACCTGAAATATGCAAGTAGCATAAATGTAAACATGCAAAAGAATTTGATGCACCCAGGGAATTTTCTAGACAAAGAAGAAAATGCATTGAAGAATGCAACACTTCCGAAAAACACTTCTTCAGAGTGCAGTTTGAAGGAGGGTCTTCGAACAACTATGTTTCCTAAGGAAACGAACCTTAAGACTTCAGAAAATATAGTGGAGCTCAGAGAATCTGAGCTGTGTCCTTTGAAGTCATCGAAGAAGCTGTCTGAAAGTCGCTTCTCAAGACATTCACTTCAGCAGCAATCAGAATTCCAAGAACTTTCCAGGAAAAATAATGGTAATCTTTCTTAATGTACAGAGAGATTGTTTTGAATGGTCTCAACTGAGATGTATATGCCTGTGTTTAGGACAAGTACGAGCAGAAGGTAGGCAATGATCAAGCATTGACAAATTTCTGGTAAGCACCTATTGCTGGGATTCAGCAGGTTTCAGCCAAGTCTTCACGGGAGCTGAATCAAGTAAAGTTGATCACAAGCAACAGACAATTCACTTGATGATTAGATGCCTAGTAATCTGGAAAATCCCTGTAAATCTTGTGCCATATCTATGGCCAGCTAGTTATGTACAGCTGCTGTGCCATGCATAAGATTGCGTATTATGTTTGTTGTTCAGAAGCTGTGTCTTGTCTTTGGAAATTATTCCTGTGATTCAGTGAATCAAGATTCAAAGCAAGTTACCTTCTCTCTGCCATCCCAGCCCCAGAAAGGCTTATTTAAATGTAGTCAACTGCCTTTTAACCAGTGAATACAATAAAAATGTTTTAGTTGATGGACAGCCCTGATAACAATAGCCGTGACATAAGGGCTGTCCTCCAACTGAACTATTTTTACTAGATGACAGTTGAGCCAGCATTGTGTAGAGATTAGAGTCTTGGACTAACTCTATTTAGGAACCAATTGTAACTGAGTTGTGTACCCACTGATCTAGTCAGAATTGGTGTTTGAAAAATCTGATTCTGAGTTGTCATTTCATGGAACAGGGATAAAAATTGAATTTTTAATTCAGCCATTATCTTTAAGTTACTTAAGGGCAGACTGTAACTTTTATACTAAGAAATACTAATGACTGACTGTCTGGACTTTTTGCTTCCAAAACAATTTTATTAGATCTGAGGAGTACTGTGATATTAGGGTAGTTATATACAACTGTAATTTTAGTGAACTTCAAATGCTAACATTGTTGATTTGTTGATTTAAGTTTACAAGGAAATAACATTAATATTGGCTTCCTTTAAAAAATTATTCTCCTTTTTACAAGCTGTGTAAAATTAGTATGAAACTGACTGGAAAATAAATAGGGCTTTTCTTACATGAGGTAACTGTGTTGTCTCTTCATTTTTAAGGGACTAACCAGCAAGTGCCTCTCAGGAATGAAACAGAAAACTGTGAGACTTTGAAAAAGCAAGTTAATACAAAGCCTTCCACAGAGAAGTTGATAAATAAAGGGCTTAAAGATGAATCATCATGCTGTGGAAGACAGGACATTACTTCTGCTGAGGTCTTCAACAATACACTTCTTAAAATATTTAAAATATCTTTTGGACTCCAAGTTTAAGTGAAGCAGCATGAAGATAGAAACATTTTTTTTCTAAAACGTACACAATTGAACTGATGTAGTAGTCAAGAAGTTTATGTGGGCAGTTCAGATTATAGTAGTTTGAGAAACTTTCTATGCAGTTAGAGTGGATGCATATCCCCAGTGGTTCTCTTTAGCAATATCATTGGTTCAGCCTGTTAATCTGGCTTTAAGGCTAATTCAACAGCAAATAGTGATCTTCAAGAGCAGATAGTAATTGTGATGTGACTTAGCTTTTTTTAAAAAAGTTACATTTGTAAAGTCACCACAACTTTGAACCATCAAGTAAAGAGGAAGACACTGGCTTGGGTCCAGCAATCCCTGAGCAGAGCTCTGCTGGTTTTCCCATCTGCTCCTGCTCTAGGTCCTGTACTTCTGAAAAGGTCATTCCTAGAGATCAGTGGGCTCTTGGGAACAGTGTGTAGCATGGCACATTTGCAGGGAGAATTGTAAGAACTGATATCCCTTGTGCTAGTGGATATGTGCTGCCATTTCTGGCATTTGTATTCAAACAATTAATTTTTAGATAGAATTTTTTAGTACTGTGCTACATACCCAAAGACAATGTGTTGTATTACAGCCTAGTGTTAGGTTTGTTAAAATCCACTGCCTTCAATGGGAATTGGAGAATTAGAGCCAAAGCTTGCCCCCAATGTTCTTATAGTTTGGATTTACATCTCTTACTGTTTTTCTCATAGTTCTGAAAACAGCTGGATTTTCTTTAGGTTATGCATGTGTATAATCTAAAGCAGGGGTGGCCAACAGTAGCTCTCCAGATGTTTTTTGCCTACAACTCCCATCAGCCCCAGCCATTGGCCATGCTGGCTGGGGCTGATGGGAGTTGTAGGGGAAAACATCTGGAGAGGTACCGTTGGCCACCCCTGATCTAAAGCTTAAATAACTTTTAAGGCAGTGTTGTGCCGTATTGTTTCTTTGATAGAAAGTCAAGTGAACAGGATGGTAAACAAAAAAAAAAGTGAAGAAAGAGAGAATTTATAGGTGCTGAACTTGTAACCAAACTGGTCATAAATCTGACAGATGGTTCTGGTTTTAATCCAGCCAGAATTGTATAGACCATTGTTCCCTGGTTCTTAACCTCTTTATGCCTCTGTGGTGTGTTGTTGAAGAAAAAAATCCAGGGCCACGAAGGAGGCAAAGAAAGGTGCATGCTAACAGATTCTACATTCAGAAAGTTGTATGTCAAAACTTTTACTGTTCATATGAGTGACTGAATATTTGTGCATGGTTATTACTTGTGGTGTTTTAATCAGACATCGATTCCATTTTATGATTTCGAGCACTTGAGTTTTCTCACTAGGTCCTGTTCTTGCCTTTCAGTCAGAAGATGCTCATCGTAAGAATTGGTCTCAAGAGAAAAGAGAAGGGAATTTACCAAATACAAACTGGAATAGGAATAGAACAAATAGAAAAAACAAGAAGAAGCACGTTAATATTTCTGTGCGGTATGTTTTTCTAGCTTCCAGATAATCTCCAGTCTTTATTTCTTGAAAGCTTGCAACATTTCCCTCAGTTTTCTTTGGGTAGCACTTCTATCTAGCTCCTATAGGAATTGCCTTAAAGTGATATTATAACTTCTCTGAGAAATAGGCAAAGTTTGGGAGCCTTTGTTTTCTAATACCATACATAGTTTCCATTGTTACTAATTAACTGATAAACCTTACCTTATAGTTAGAAAGGAGAACAAATTTCTCTTTTTGTTGTTGTTTGGGATTACTGCAGGGTTCCTGAACAGGCTGAGCTGAAGCATGTATGTGGTGAATTTGAAAGACCTGAACTTCGAACTAACATTAATATAAGAAACTGGTGCACTCAAAGCAATGGTGAAAGTTGTAAAGCAGATGAGAAAGCTATTCTGTCTACACAGAGAGAAGCTGGTATGTTGTTAAAAATGTACAAGTAGTACATAATTTTTTAAGTCTTAGTAGAAGTCCACTAAGACAATAGCTTCTAGAATGTGACATTTGGAGTCTGTTGCCTTTGGGTGTGAACAGCCTTGGCCAATGAGGAGGGACTTGGGAGGATAAGACTGCAATA